>NC_138182.1:96690470-97286470 GCF_964194105.1 Spermophilus citellus
TTTCAGGTAATGATCAGTACACTAAGCCCACTTGGTTCCCCAAATTTCGTTCTTCTATGTTAAAGCGTTCGTTTCTAGTAACAGTTTGAATTTTGGCGTTTCACTCTGTTTTCTCCTATATTGATACATGTATTTGGATATCTAAACCAAACATGGTTTGTGCTAGCTTCTTGAAACTTGACACAGTAAAGCAGTTTCACGTTCTATCTCTATGTTCTGTTTCCTCTTGATGTAGCACTCAGCAGTGACTGAGGAGAAACACTTTCATTGAAAGGGGTTGCCAAGCTTCCCAAAATTGCGAGTCTCCAGAAATCTCAGCAACTATTTTTTCACCCAAGCTGGATGATACTTTCAGGTAATGATCAGTACACTAAGCTCACTTGGTTCCCCAAATTTCGTTCTTTTATGTTGAAGCGTTCGCTTCCAGTAACTGTTTGAATTTTGGCGTTTCACTCTGATTTCTCCTATACTGACAGATGTATTTGGAACTCTAAATCAAACACGGTTTGTGCTAGCTTCTTGAAACTTGACACAGTAAAGCAGTTTCACGTTCTATCTCTATGTTCTATTTCCTCTGGATGTAGCCGTAAGCAGTGACTGGGGAGAAATACTTTCATTGACAGGGGTTGCCAAGCTTCCAGAAATTACGAGTCTCCAGAAATCTCAGCAACTATGATTTCACCCAACCTGGATGATACTTTCAGGTAATGATCAGTACCCTAAGCCCACTTGTTTCCCCAAATTTCGTTCTTCTAAGTTGAAGCGTTCGTTTCCAGTAACAGTTTGAATTTTGGCGTTTCACTCTGTTTTCTCCTATATTGATAGATGTATTTGGAACTCTAAACCAAACACGGTTTCTGCTAGCTTCTTGAAACTTGACACAGTAAAGCAGTTTTACGTTCTGTCTCTATGTTCTGTTTCCTCTTGATGTAGCACTCAGCAGTGACTGAGGAGAAACACTTTCATTGAAAGGGGTTGCCAAGCTTCCCAAAATTGCGAGTCTCCAGAAATCTCAGCAACTATTTTTTCACCCAAACTGGATGATACTTTCAGGTAATGATCAGTACACTAAGCTCACTTGGTTCCCCAAATTTCGTTCTTTTATGTTGAAGCGTTCGCTTCCAGTAACTGTTTGAATTTTGGCATTTCACTCTGTTTTCTCCTATACTGACACATGTATTTGGAACTCTAAATCAAACACGGTTTGTGCTAGCTTCTTGAAACTTGACACAGTAAAGCAGTTTCACGTTCTATCTCTGTGTTCTATTTCCTCTGGATGTAGCCCTAAGCAGTGACTGGGGAAAAATACTTTCATTGACAGGGGTTGCCAAGCTTCCAGAAATTACGAGTCTCCAGAAATCTCAGCATCTATGATTTCACCCAACCTGGGTGATACTTTCAGGTAATGATCAGTACACTAAGCTCACTTGGTTCCCCAAATTTCTTTCTTTTATGTTGAAGCGTTCGCTTCCAGTAACTGTTTGAATTTTGGCGTTTCACTCTGTTTTCTCCTATATTGATAGATGTATTTGGAACTCTAAACCAAACACGGTTTGGGCTAGCTTCTTGAAACTTGACACACTAAAGCAGTTTCACGTTCTATCTCTATGTTGTGTTTCCTCTTGATGTAGCACTCAGCAGTGACTGAGGAGAAACACTTTCATTGAAAGGGGTTGCCAAGCTTCCCAAAATTGCGAGTCTCCAGAAATCTCAGCAACTATTTTTTCACCCAAACTGGATGATACTTTCAGGTAATGATCAGTACACTAAGCTCACTTGGTTCCCCAAATTTCGTTCTTTTATGTTGAAGCGTTCGCTTCCAGTAACTGTTTGAATTTTGGCGTTTCACTCTGTTTTCTCCTATACTGACAGATGTATTTGGAACTCTAAATCAAACACGGTTTGTGCTAGCTTCTTGAACTTGACACAGTAAAGCAGTTTCACGTTCTATCTCTATGTTCTGTTTCCTCTGGATGTAGCACTCAGCAGTGACTGAGGAGAAACACTTTCATTGAAAGGGGTTGCCAAGCTTCCCAAAATTGCGAGTCTCTAGAAATCTCAGCAACTATTTTTTCACCCAAAGTGGATGATACTTTCAGGTAATGATCAGTACACTAAGCTCACTTAGTTAACCAAATTTCGTTCTTCTATGTTGAAGCGTTCGTTTCCAGTAACAGTTTGAATTTTGGCGTTTTACTCTGTTATCTCCTATATTGATAGATGTATTTGGAACTCTAAATCAAACACGGTTTGTGCTAGCTTCTTGAAACTTGACACAATAAAGCAGTTTCAAGTTCTATCTCTATGTTCTGTCTCCTCTTGATGTAGCCCTAAGCAGTGACTGGGGAGAAACACTTTCATTGAAAGGGGTTGCAAAGCTTCCAAAAATTACGAGTCTCCAGAAATCTCAGCAACTATTTTTTCACCCAAACTGGATGATACTTTCAGGTAATGATCAGTACACTAAGCTCACTTGGTTCCCCAAATTTCGTTCTTTTATGTTGAAGCGTTCGCTTCCAGTAACTGTTTGAATTTTGGCGTTTCACTCTGTTTTCTCCTATATTGATAGATGTATTTGGAACTCTAAACCAAACACGGTTTGTGCTAGCTTCTTGAAACTTGACACAGTAAAGCACTTTCACGTTCTATCTCTATGTTCTGTTTCCTCTGGATGTAGCCCTAAGCAGTGACTGGGGAGAAATACTTTCATTGACAGGGGTTGCCAAGCTTCCAGAAATTACGCGTATCCAGAAATCTCAGCAACTATGATTTCACCCAACCTGGATGATACTTTCAGTTAATGATCAGTACACTAAGCCCACTTGGTTCCCCAAATTTCGTTCTTCTATGTTGAAGCGTTCGTTTCCAGTAACAGTTTGAATTTTGGCGTTTCACTCTGTTTTCTCCTATATTGATAGATGTATTTGGAACTCTAAACCAAACACGGTTTGTGCTAGCTTCTTGAAACTTGACACAGTAAAGCAGTTTCACGTTCTAGCTCTATGTTTTCTTTCCTCTTGATGTAGCACTCAGCAGTGACTGAGGAGAAACACTTTCATTGAAAGGGGTTGCCAAGCTTCCCAAAATTGCGAGTCTCTAGAAATCTCAGCAAACATTTTTGTACCCAACGTGGATGATACTTTCAGGTAATGATCAGTACACTAAGCTCACTGCGTTCCCCAAATTTCGTTCTTCTATGTTGAAGCGTTCGTTTCCAGTAACAGTTTGAATTTTGGCGTTTCACTCTGTTTTCTCCTATATTGATAGATGTATTTGGAACTCTAAATCAAACACGGTTTGTGCTAGCTTCTTGAAACTTGACACAGTAAAGCAGTATCACGTTCTATCTCTATGTTCTGTTTCCTCTGGATGTAGCCCTAAGCAGTGACTGGGGAGAAGTACTTTCATTGACAGGGGTTGCCAAGCTTCCAGAAATTACGAGTCTCCAGAAATCTCAGCGACTATGATTTCACCCAACCTGGATGATACTTTCAGGTAATGATCAGTACACTAAGCCCACTTGGTTCGCCAAATTTCGTTCTTCTATGTTGAAGCGTTCGTTTCCAGTAACAGTTTGAATTTTGGCGTTTCACTCTGTTTTCTCCTATACTGACAGATGTATTTGGAACTCTAAATCAAACACGGTTTGTGCTAGCTTCTTTTAACTTGACACACTAAAGCAGTTTCACGTTCTATCTCTATGTTCTGTTTCCTCTTGATGTAGCCCTAAGCAGTGACTGGGGAGAAATACTTTCATTGAAAGGGGTTGCCAAGCTTCCAGAAATTACGAGTCTCCAGAAATCTCAGCAACTATGATTTCACCCATACTGGATGATACTTTCAGGTAATGATCAGTACACTAAGCCCACTTGGTTCGCCAAATTTCGTTCTTCTATGTTGAAGCGTTCGTTTCCAGTAACAGTTTGAATTTTGGCGTTTCACTCTGTTTTCTCCTATATTGATAGATGTATTTGGAACTCTAAACCAAACACGGTTTGTGCTAGCTTCTTGAAACTTGACACAGTAAAGCAGTTTCACGTTCTATCTCTATGTTCTTTTTCCTCTTCGATGTAGCACTCAGCAGTGACTGAGGAGAAACACTTTCATTGAAAGGGGTTGCCAAGCTTCCCAAAATTGCGAGTCTCCAGAAATCTCAGCAACTATTTTTTAACCCAAACTGGATGATACTTTCAGGTAATGATCAGTACACTAAGCCCACTTGGTTCCCCAAATTTCGTTCTTCTATGTTGAAGCGTTCGTTTCCAGTAACAGTTTGAATTTTGGCGTTTCACTCTGTTTTCTCCTATATTGATAGATGTATTTGGAATTCTAAACCAAACACGGTTTGTGCTAGCTTCTTGAAACTTGACACAGTAAAGCAGTTTCACGTTCTATCTCTATGTTCTGTTTCCTCTTGATGTAGCACTCAGCAGTGACTGAGGAGAAACACTTTCATTGAAAGGGGTTGCCAAGCTTCCCAAAATTGCGAGTCTCCAGAAATCTCAGCAACTATTTTTTAACCCAAACTGGATGATACTTTCAGGTAATGATCAGTACACTAAGCTCACTTGGTTCCCCAAATTTCGTTCTTTTATGTTGAAGCGTTCGCTTCCAATAACTGTTTGAATTTTGGCGTTTCACTCTGTTTTCTCCTATACTGACAGATGTATTTGGAACTCTAAATCAAACACGGTTTGTGCTAGCTTCTTGAAACTTGACACAGTAAAGCACTTTCACGTTCTATCTCTATGTTCTGTTTCCTCTGGATGTAGCCCTAAGCAGTGACTGGGGAGAAATACTTTCATTGACAGGGGTTGCCAAGCTTCCAGAAATTACGAGTCTCCAGAAATCTCAGCAACTATGATTTCACCCAAACTGGATGATACTTTCACGTAATGATCAGTAAACTAAGCCCACTTGGTTCCCCAAATTTCGTTCTTCTATGTTGAAGCGTTCGATTCCAGTAACAGTTTGAATTTTGGCGTTTTACTCTGTTTTCTCCTATATTGATAGATGTATTTGGAACTCTAAATCAAACACGGTTTGTGCTAGCTTCTTGAAACTTGACACAATAAAGCAGTTTCAAGTTCTATCTCTATGTTCTGTCTCCTCTTGATGTAGCCCTAAGCAGTGACTGGGGAGAAACACTTTCATTGAAAGGGGTTGCCAAGCTTCCAAAAATTACGAGTCTCCAGAAATCTCAGCATCTATTTTTTCACCCAAACTGGATGATACTTTCAGGTAATGATGAGTACGCTAAGCCCACTGGGTTCCCAAAATTTCGTTCTTCTATGTTGAAGCGTTCGTTTCCAGTAACAGTTTGAATTTTGGCGTTTCACTCTGTTTTCTCCTATATTGATAGATGTATTTGGAACTCTAACCCAAACACGGTTTGTGCTAGCTTCTTGAAACTTGACACAGTAAAGCAGTTTCACGTTCTATCTCTATGTTTTCTTTCCTCTTGATGTAGCACTCAGCAGTGACTTAGGAGAAACACTTTCATTGAAAGGGGTTGCCAAGCTTCCAGAAATTACGAGTCTCCAGAAATCTCAGCAACTATGATTTCACCCAAACTGGATGATACTTTCAGGTAATGATCAGTACACTAAGCCCACTTGGTTCCCCAAATTTCGTTCTTCTATGTTGAAGCGTTCGTTTTCAGTAACAGTTTGAATTTTGGCGTTTCACTCTGTTTTCTCCTATATTGATAGATGTATTTGGAACTCTAACCCAAACACGGTTTGTGCTAGCTTCTTGAAACTTGACACAGTAAAGCAGTTTCACGTTCTATCTCTATGTTCTGTCTCCTCTTGATGTAGCCCTAAGCAGTGACTGGGGAGAAACACTTTCATTGAAAGGGGTTGCCAAGCTTCCAAAAATTACGAGTCTCCAGAAATCTCAGCATCCATTTTTTCACCCAAACTGGATGATACTTTCAGGTAATGATGAGTATGCTAAGCCCACTGGGTTCCCAAAATTTCGTTCTTCTATGTTGAAGCGTTCGTTTCCAGTAACAGTTTGAATTTTGGCGTTTCACTCTGTTTTCTCCTATATTGATAGATGTATTTGGAACTCTAACCCAAACACGGTTTGTGCTAGCTTCTTGAAACTTGACACAGTAAAGCAGTTTCACGTTCTATATATATGTTCTGTTTCCTCTTGATGTAGCACTCAGCAGTGACTGAGGAGAAACACTTTCATTGAAAGGGGTTGCCAAGCTTCCCAAAATTGCGAGTCTCCAGAAATCTCAGCAACTATTTTTTAACCCAAACTGGATGATACTTTCAGGTAATGATCAGTACACTAAGCCCACTTGGTTCCCCAAATTTCGTTCTTCTATGTTAAAGCGTTCGTTTCCAGTAACAGTTTGAATTTTGGCATTTCACTCTGTTTTCTCCTATATTGATACATGTATTTGGAACTCTAAACCAAACACGGTTTGTGCTAGCTTCTTGAAACTTGACACAGTAAAGGAGTTTCACGTTCTATCTCTATGTTGTGTTTCCTCTTGATGTAGCACTCAGCAGTGACTGAGGAGAAACACTTTCATTGAAAGGGGTTGCCAAGCTTCCCAAAATTGCGAGTCTCCAGAAATCTCAGCAACTATTTTTTCACCCAAACTGGATGATACTTTCAGGTAATGATCAGTACACTAAGCTCACTTGGTTCCCCAAATTTCGTTCTTTTATGTTGAAGCGTTCGCTTCCAGTAACTGTTTGAATTTTGGCGTTTCACTCTGTTTTCTCCTATACTGACAGATGTATTTGGAACTCTAAATCAAACACGGTTTGTGCTAGCTTCTTGAAACTTGACACAGTAAAGCAGTTTCACGTTCTATCTCTATGTTCTGTTTCCTCTGGATGTAGCACTCAGCAGTGACTGAGGAGAAACACTTTCATTGAAAGGGGTTGCCAAGCTTCCCAAATTGCGAGTCTCTAGAAATCTCAGCAACTATTTTTTCACCCAAAGTGGATGATACTTTCAGGTAATGATCAGTACACTAAGCTCAATTGGTTCCCCAAATTTCGTTCTTTTATGTTGAAGCGTTCGCTTCCAGTAACTGTTTGAATTTTGGCGTTTCACTCTGTTTCCTCCTATACTGACAGATGTATTTGGAACCCTAAATCAAACACGGTTTGTGCTAGCTTCTTGAAACTTGACACACTAAAGCAGTTTCACGTTCTATCTCGATGTTCTGTTTCCTCTTGATGTAGCACTCAGCAGTGACTGAGGAGAAACACTTTCATTGAAAGGGGTTGCCAAGCTTCCCAATATTGCGAGTCTCCAGAAATTTCAGCAACTATTTTTTCACCCAAACTGGATGATACTTTCAGGTAATGATCAGTACACTAAGCTCACTTGGTTCCCCAAATTTCGTTCTTTTATGTTGAAGCGTTCGATTCCAGTAACTGTTTGAATTTTGGTGTTTTACTCTGTTTTCTCCTATATTGATAGATGTATTTGGAACTCTAAATCAAACACGGTTTGTGCTAGCTTCTTGAAACTTGACACAGTAAAGCAGTTTCACGTTCTATCTCTATGTTCTGTCTCCTCTTGATGTAGCCCTAAGCAGTGACTGGGGAGAAACACTTTCATTGAAAGGGGTTGCCAAGCTTCCAAAAATTACGAGTCTCCAGAAATCTCAGCATCTATTTTTTCACCCAAACTGGATGATACTTTCAGGTAATGATGAGTACGCTAAGCCCACTGGGTTCCCCAAATTTCGTTCTTCTATGTTGAAGCGTTCGTTTCCAGTAACAGTTTGAATTTTGGCGTTTCACTCTGTTTTCTCCTATATTGATAGATGTATTTGGAACTCTAACCCAAACACGGTTTGTGCTAGCTTCTTGAAACTTGACACAGTAAAGCAGTTTCACGTTCTATCTCTATGTTCTGTTTCCTCTTGATGTAGCACTCAGCAGTGACTGAGGAGAAACACTTTCATTGAAAGGGGTTGCCAAGCTCCCCAAAACTGCGAGTCTCCAGAAATCTCAGCAACTATTTTTTCACCCAAACTGGATGATACTTTCAGGTAATGATCAGTACACTAAGCTCACTTGGTTCCCCAAATTTCGTTCTTTTATGTTGAAGCGTTCACTTCCAGTAACTGTTTGAATTTTGGCGTTTCACTCTGTTTTCTCCTATACTGACAGATGTATTTGGAACTCTAAATCAAACACGGTTTGTGCTAGCTTCTTGAAACTTGACACAGTAAAGCAGTTTCAAGTTCTATCTCTATGTTTTCTTTCCTCTTGATGTAGCACTCAGCAGTGACTTAGGAGAAACACTTTCATTGAAAGGGGTTGCCAAGCTTCCAGAAATTACGAGTCTCCAGAAATCTCAGCAACTATGATTTCACCCAAACTGGATGATACTTTCAGGTAATGATCAGTACACTAAGCCCACTTGGTTCGCCAAATTTCGTTCTTCTATGTTGATGCGTTCGCGTCCAGTAACTGTTTGAATTTTGGCGTTTCACTCTGTTTTCTCCTATACTGACAGATGTATTTGGAACTCTAAATCAAACACGGTTTGTGCTAGCTTCTTGAAACTTGACACAGAAAAGCAGTTTCACGTTCTATCACTATGTTCTGTTTCCTCTGGATGTAGCCCTAAGCAGTGACTGGGGAAAAATACTTTCATTGACAGAGGTTGCCAAGCTTCCAGAAATTACGAGTCTCCAGAAATCTCAGCAACTATGATTTCACCCAAACTGGATGATACTTTCAGGTAATGATCAGTACACTAAGCCCACTTGGTTCCCCAAATTTCGTTCTTCTATGTTGAAGCGTTCGTTTTCAGTAACAGTTTGAATTTTGGCGTTTCACTCTGTTTTCTCCTATATTGATAGATGTATTTGGAACTCTAACCCAAACACGGTTTGTGCTAGCTTCTTGAAACTTGACACAGTAAAGCAGTTTCACGTTCTATCTCTATGTTCTGTCTCCTCTTGATGTAGCCCTAAGCAGTGACTGGGGAGAAACACTTTCATTGAAAGGGGTTGCCAAGCTTCCAAAAATTACGAGTCTCCAGAAATCTCAGCATCCATTTTTTCACCCAAACTGGATGATACTTTCAGGTAATGATGAGTATGCTAAGCCCACTGGGTTCCCAAAATTTCGTTCTTCTATGTTGAAGCGTTCGTTTCCAGTAACAGTTTGAATTTTGGCGTTTCACTCTGTTTTCTCCTATATTGATAGATGTATTTGGAACTCTAACCCAAACACGGTTTGTGCTAGCTTCTTGAAACTTGACACAGTAAAGCAGTTTCACGTTCTATATATATGTTCTGTTTCCTCTTGATGTAGCACTCAGCAGTGACTGAGGAGAAACACTTTCATTGAAAGGGGTTGCCAAGCTTCCCAAAATTGCGAGTCTCCAGAAATCTCAGCAACTATTTTTTAACCCAAACTGGATGATACTTTCAGGTAATGATCAGTACACTAAGCCCACTTGGTTCCCCAAATTTCGTTCTTCTATGTTAAAGCGTTCGTTTCCAGTAACAGTTTGAATTTTGGCATTTCACTCTGTTTTCTCCTATATTGATACATGTATTTGGAACTCTAAACCAAACACGGTTTGTGCTAGCTTCTTGAAACTTGACACAGTAAAGGAGTTTCACGTTCTATCTCTATGTTGTGTTTCCTCTTGATGTAGCACTCAGCAGTGACTGAGGAGAAACACTTTCATTGAAAGGGGTTGCCAAGCTTCCCAAATTGCGAGTCTCTAGAAATCTCAGCAACTATTTTTTCACCCAAAGTGGATGATACTTTCAGGTAATGATCAGTACACTAAGCTCACTTGGTTCCCCAAATTTCGTTCTTTTATGTTGAAGCGTTCGCTTCCAGTAACTTTTTGAATTTTGGCGTTTCACTCTGTTTCCTCCTATACTGACAGATGTATTTGGAACCCTAAATCAAACACGTTTTGTGCTAGCTTCTTGAAACTTGACACACTAAAGCAGTTTCACGTTCTATCTCGATGTTCTGTTTCCTCTTGATGTAGCACTCAGCAGTGACTGAGGAGAAACACTTTCATTGAAAGGGGTTGCCAAGCTTCCCAATATTGCGAGTCTCCAGAAATTTCAGCAACTATTTTTTCACCCAAACTGGATGATACTTTCAGGTAATGATCAGTACACTAAGCTCACTTGGTTCCCCAAATTTCGTTCTTTTATGTTGAAGCGTTCGATTCCAGTAACTGTTTGAATTTTGGTGTTTTACTCTGTTTTCTCCTATATTGATAGATGTATTTGGAACTCTAAATCAAACACGGTTTGTGCTAGCTTCTTGAAACTTGACACAGTAAAGCAGTTTCACGTTCTATCCCTATGTTCTGTCTCCTCTTGATGTAGCCCTAAGCAGTGACTGGGGAGAAACACTTTCATTGAAAGGGGTTGCCAAGCTTCAAAAATTACGAGTCTCCAGAAATCTCAGCATCTATTTTTTCACCCAAACTGGATGATACTTTCAGGTAATGATGAGTACGCTAAGCCCACTGGGTTCCCCAAATTTCGTTCTTCTATGTTGAAGCGTTCGTTTCCAGTAACAGTTTGAATTTTGGCGTTTCACTCTGTTTTCTCCTATATTGATAGATGTATTTGGAACTCTAACCCAAACACGGTTTGTGCTAGCTTCTTGAAACTTGACACAGTAAAGCAGTTTCACGTTCTATCTCTATGTTCTGTTTCCTCTTGATGTAGCACTCAGCAGTGACTGAGGAGAAACACTTTCATTGAAAGGGGTTGCCAAGCTCCCCAAAACTGCGAGTCTCCAGAAATCTCAGCAACTATTTTTTCACCCAAACTGGATGATACTTTCAGGTAATGATCAGTACACTAAGCTCACTTGGTTCCCCAAATTTCGTTCTTTTATGTTGAAGCGTTCACTTCCAGTAACTGTTTGAATTTTGGCGTTTCACTCTGTTTTCTCCTATACTGACAGATGTATTTGGAACTCTAAATCAAACACGGTTTGTGCTAGCTTCTTGAAACTTGACACAGTAAAGCAGTTTCAAGTTCTATCTCTATGTTTTCTTTCCTCTTGATGTAGCACTCAGCAGTGACTTAGGAGAAACACTTTCATTGAAAGGGGTTGCCAAGCTTCCAGAAATTACGAGTCTCCAGAAATCTCAGCAACTATGATTTCACCCAAACTGGATGATACTTTCAGGTAATGATCAGTACACTAAGCCCACTTGGTTCGCCAAATTTCGTTCTTCTATGTTGATGCGTTCGCGTCCAGTAACTGTTTGAATTTTGGCGTTTCACTCTGTTTTCTCCTATACTGACAGATGTATTTGGAACTCTAAATCAAACACGGTTTGTGCTAGCTTCTTGAAACTTGACACAGAAAAGCAGTTTCACGTTCTATCACTATGTTCTGTTTCCTCTGGATGTAGCCCTAAGCAGTGACTGGGGAAAAATACTTTCATTGACAGAGGTTGCCAAGCTTCCAGAAATTACGAGTCTCCAGAAATCTCAGCAACTATGATTTCACCCAAACTGGATGATACTTTCAGGTAATGATCAGTACACTAAGCCCACTTGGTTCCCCAAATTTCGTTCTTCTATGTTGAAGCGTTCGTTTTCAGTAACAGTTTGAATTTTGGCGTTTCACTCTGTTTTCTCCTATATTGATAGATGTATTTGGAACTCTAACCCAAACACGGTTTGTGCTAGCTTCTTGAAACTTGACACAGTAAAGCAGTTTCACGTTCTATCTCTATGTTCTGTCTCCTCTTGATGTAGCCCTAAGCAGTGACTGGGGAGAAACACTTTCATTGAAAGGGGTTGCCAAGCTTCCAAAAATTACGAGTCTCCAGAAATCTCAGCATCCATTTTTTCACCCAAACTGGATGATACTTTCAGGTAATGATGAGTATGCTAAGCCCACTGGGTTCCCAAAATTTCGTTCTTCTATGTTGAAGCGTTCGTTTCCAGTAACAGTTTGAATTTTGGCGTTTCACTCTGTTTTCTCCTATATTGATAGATGTATTTGGAACTCTAACCCAAACACGGTTTGTGCTAGCTTCTTGAAACTTGACACAGTAAAGCAGTTTCACGTTCTATATATATGTTCTGTTTCCTCTTGATGTAGCACTCAGCAGTGACTGAGGAGAAACACTTTCATTGAAAGGGGTTGCCAAGCTTCCCAAAATTGCGAGTCTCCAGAAATCTCAGCAACTATTTTTTAACCCAAACTGGATGATACTTTCAGGTAATGATCAGTACACTAAGCCCACTTGGTTCCCCAAATTTCGTTCTTCTATGTTAAAGCGTTCGTTTCCAGTAACAGTTTGAATTTTGGCATTTCACTCTGTTTTCTCCTATATTGATACATGTATTTGGAACTCTAAACCAAACACGGTTTGTGCTAGCTTCTTGAAACTTGACACAGTAAAGGAGTTTCACGTTCTATCTCTATGTTGTGTTTCCTCTTGATGTAGCACTCAGCAGTGACTGAGGAGAAACACTTTCATTGAAAGGGGTTGCCAAGCTTCCCAAAATTGCGAGTCTCCAGAAATCTCAGCAACTATTTTTTCACCCAAACTGGATGATACTTTCAGGTAATGATCAGTACACTAAGCTCACTTGGTTCCCCAAATTTCGTTCTTTTATGTTGAAGCGTTCGCTTCCAGTAACTGTTTGAATTTTGGCGTTTCACTCTGTTTTCTCCTATACTGACAGATGTATTTGGAAATCTAAATCAAACACGGTTTGTTCTAGCTTCTTGAAACTTGACACAGTAAAGCAGTTTCACGTTCTATCTCTATGTTCTGTTTCCTCTGGATGTAGCACTCAGCAGTGACTGAGGAGAAACACTTTCATTGAAAGGGGTTGCCAAGCTTCCCAAATTGCGAGTCTCTAGAAATCTCAGCAACTATTTTTTCACCCAAAGTGGATGATACTTTCAGGTAATGATCAGTACACTAAGCTCACTTGGTTCCCCAAATTTCGTTCTTTTATGTTGAAGCGTTCGCTTCCAGTAACTTTTTGAATTTTGGCGTTTCACTCTGTTTCCTCCTATACTGACAGATGTATTTGGAACCCTAAATCAAACACGTTTTGTGCTAGCTTCTTGAAACTTGACACACTAAAGCAGTTTCACGTTCTATCTCGATGTTCTGTTTCCTCTTGATGTAGCACTCAGCAGTGACTGAGGAGAAACACTTTCATTGAAAGGGGTTGCCAAGCTTCCCAATATTGCGAGTCTCCAGAAATTTCAGCAACTATTTTTTCACCCAAACTGGATGATACTTTCAGGTAATGATCAGTACACTAAGCTCACTTGGTTCCCCAAATTTCGTTCTTTTATGTTGAAGCGTTCGATTCCAGTAACTGTTTGAATTTTGGTGTTTTACTCTGTTTTCTCCTATATTGATAGATGTATTTGGAACTCTAAATCAAACACGGTTTGTGCTAGCTTCTTGAAACTTGACACAATAAAGCAGTTTCAAGTTCTATCTCTATGTTCTGTCTCCTCTTGGTGTAGCCCTAAGCAGTGACTGGGGAGAAACACTTTCATTGAAAGGGGTTGCCAAGCTTCCAAAAATTACGAGTCTCCAGAAATCTCAGCATCTATTTTTTCACCCAAACTGGATGATACTTTCAGGTAATGATGAGTACGCTAAGCCCACTGGGTTCCCCAAATTTCGTTCTTCTATGTTGAAGCGTTCGTTTCCAGTAACAGTTTGAATTTTGGCGTTTCACTCTGTTTTCTCCTATATTGATAGATGTATTTGGAACTCTAACCCAAACACGGTTTGTGCTAGCTTCTTGAAACTTGACACAGTAAAGCAGTTTCACGTTCTATCTCTATGTTCTGTTTCCTCTTGATGTAGCACTCAGCAGTGACTGAGGAGAAACACTTTCATTGAAAGGGGTTGCCAAGCTCCCCAAAACTGCGAGTCTCCAGAAATCTCAGCAACTATTTTTTCACCCAAACTGGATGATACTTTCAGGTAATAATCAGTACACTAAGCTCACTTGGTTCCCCAAATTTCGTTCTTTTATGTTGAAGCGTTCACTTCCAGTAACTGTTTGAATTTTGGCGTTTCACTCTGTTTTCTCCTATACTGACAGATGTATTTGGAACTCTAAATCAAACACGGTTTGTGCTAGCTTCTTGAAACTTGACACAGTAAAGCAGTTTCAAGTTCTATCTCTATGTTTTCTTTCCTCTTGATGTAGCACTCAGCAGTGACTTAGGAGAAACACTTTCATTGAAAGGGGTTGCCAAGCTTCCAGAAATTACGAGTCTCCAGAAATCTCAGCAACTATGATTTCACCCAAACTGGATGATACTTTCAGGTAATGATCAGTACACTAAGCCCACTTGGTTCGCCAAATTTCGTTCTTCTATGTTGATGCGTTCGCGTCCAGTAACTGTTTGAATTTTGGCGTTTCACTCTGTTTTCTCCTATACTGACAGATGTATTTGGAACTCTAAATCAAACACGGTTTGTGCTAGCTTCTTGAAACTTGACACAGTAAAGCAGTTTCACGTTCTATCACTATGTTCTGTTTCCTCTGGATGTAGCCCTAAGCAGTGACTGGGGAAAAATACTTTCATTGACAGAGGTTGCCAAGCTTCCAGAAATTACGAGTCTCCAGAAATCTCAGCAACTATGATTTCACCCAAACTGGATGATACTTTCAGGTAATGATCAGTACACTAAGCCCACTTGGTTCCCCAAATTTCGTTCTTCTATGTTGAAGCGTTCGTTTTCAGTAACAGTTTGAATTTTGGCGTTTCACTCTGTTTTCTCCTATATTGATAGATGTATTTGGAACTCTAACCCAAACACGGTTTGTGCTAGCTTCTTGAAACTTGACACAGTAAAGCAGTTTCACGTTCTATCTCTATGTTCTGTCTCCTCTTGATGTAGCCCTAAGCAGTGACTGGGGAGAAACACTTTCATTGAAAGGGGTTGCCAAGCTTCCAATAATTACGAGTCTCCAGAAATCTCAGCATCTATTTTTTCACCCAAACTTGATGATACTTTCAGGTAATGATGAGTACGCTAAGCCCACTGGGTTCCCCAAATTTCGTTTTTCTATGATGAAGCGTTCGTTTCCAGTAACAGTTTGAATTTTGGCGTTTCACTCTGTTTTCTCCTATATTGATAGATGTATTTGGAACTCTAAACCAAACACGGTTTGTGCTAGCTTCTTGAAACTTGACACAGTAAAGCAGTTTCACGTTCTATATATATGTTCTGTTTCCTCTTGATGTAGCACTCAGCAGTGACTGAGGAGAAACACTTTCATTGAAAGGGGTTGCCAAGCTTCCCAAAATTGCGAGTCTCCAGAAATCTCAGCAACTATTTTTTAACCCAAACTGGATGATACTTTCAGGTAATGATCAGTACACTAAGCCCACTTGGTTCCCCAAATTTCGTTCTTCTATGTTAAAGCGTTCGTTTCCAGTAACAGTTTGAATTTTGGCGTTTCACTCTGTTTTCTCCTATATTGATACATGTATTTGGAACTCTAAACCAAACACGGTTTGGGCTAGCTTCTTGAAACTTGACACAGTAAAGCAGTTTCACGTTCTATCTCTATGTTCTGTTTCCTCTTGATGTAGCACTCAGCAGTGACTGAGGAGAAACACTTTCATTGAAAGGGGTTGCCAAGCTTCCCAAAATTGCGAGTCTCCAGAAATCTCAGCAACTATTTTTTAACCCAAACTGGATGATACTTTCAGGTAATGATCAGTACACTAAGCTCACTTGGTTCCCCAAATTTCGTTCTTTTATGTTGAAGCGTTCGCTTCCAGTAACTGTTTGAATTTTGGCGTTTCACTCTGTTTTCTCCTATACTGACAGATGTATTTGGAACTCTAAATCAAACACGGTTTGTGCTAGCTTCTTGAAACTTGACACAGTAAAGCACTTTCACGTTCTATCTCTATGTTCTGTTTCCTCTGGATGTAGCCCTAAGCAGTGACTGGGGAGAAATACTTTCATTGACAGGGGTTGCCAAGCTTCCAGAAATTACGAGTCTCCAGAAATCTCAGCAACTATGATTTCACCCAACCTGGATGATACTTTCAGGTAATGATCAGTACACTAAGCCCACTTGGTTCCCCAAATTTCGTTCTTCTATGTTGAAGCGTTCGATTCCAGTAACAGTTTGAATTTTGGCGTTTTACTCTGTTTTCTCCTATATTGATAGATGTATTTGGAACTCTAAATCAAACACGGTTTGTGCTAGCTTCTTGAAACTTGACACAATAAAGCAGTTTCAAGTTCTATCTCTATGTTCTGTCTCCTCTTGATGTAGCCCTAAGCAGTGACTGGGGAGAAACACTTTCATTGAAAGGGGTTGCCAAGCTTCCAAAAATTACGAGTCTCCAGAAATCTCAGCATCTATTTTTTCACCCAAACTGGATGATACTTTCAGGTAATGATGAGTACGCTAAGCCCACTGGGTTCCCAAAATTTCGTTCTTCTATGTTGAAGCGTTCGTTTCCAGTAACAGTTTGAATTTTGGCGTTTCACTCTGTTTTCTCCTATATTGATAGATGTATTTGGAACTCTAACCCAAACACGGTTTGTGCTAGCTTCTTGAAACTTGACACAGTAAAGCAGTTTCACGTTCTATCTCTATGTTTTCTTTCCTCTTGATGTAGCACTCAGCAGTGACTTAGGAGAAACACTTTCATTGAAAGGGGTTGCCAAGCTTCCAGAAATTACGAGTCTCCAGAAATCTCAGCAACTATGATTTCACCCAAACTGGATGATACTTTCAGGTAATGATCAGTACACTAAGCCCACTTGGTTCCCCAAATTTCGTTCTTCTATGTTGATGCGTTCGCTTCCAGTAACTGTTTGAATTTTGGCGTTTCACTCTGTTTTCTCCTATACTGACAGATGTATTTGGAACTCTAAATCAAACACGGTTTGTGCTAGCTTCTTGAAACTTGACACAGTAAAGCAGTTTCACGTTCTATCACTATGTTCTGTTTCCTCTGGATGTAGCCCTAAGCAGTGACTGGGGAAAAATACTTTCATTGACAGAGGTTGCCAAGCTTCCAGAAATTACGAGTCTCCAGAAATCTCAGCAACTATGATTTCACCCAAACTGGATGATACTTTCAGGTAATGATCAGTACACTAAGCCCACTTGGTTCCCCAAATTTCGTTCTTCTATGTTGAAGCGTTCGTTTTCAGTAACAGTTTGAATTTTGGCGTTTCACTCTGTTTTCTCCCATATTGATAGATGTATTTGGAACTCTAACCCAAACACGGTTTGTGCTAGCTTCTTGAAACTTGACACAGTAAAGCAGTTTCACGTTCTATCTCTATGTTCTGTCTCCTCTTGATGTAGCCCTAAGCAGTGACTGGGGAGAAACACTTTCATTGAAAGGGGTTGCCAAGCTTCCAAAAATTACGAGTCTCCAGAAATCTCAGCATCTATTTTTTCACCCAAACTTGATGATACTTTCAGGTAATGATGAGTACGCTAAGCCCACTGGGTTCCCCAAATTTCGTTCTTCTATGTTGAAGCGTTCGTTTCCAGTAACAGTTTGAATTTTGGCGTTTCACTCTGTTTTCTCCTATATTGATAGATGTATTTGGAACTCTAAACCAAACACGGTTTGTGCTAGCTTCTTGAAACTTGACACAGTAAAGCAGTTTCACATTCTATATATATGTTCTGTTTCCTCTTGATGTAGCACTCAGCAGTGATTGAGGAGAAACACTTTCATTGAAAGGGGTTGCCAAGCTTCCAAAAATTACGAGTCTCCAGAAATCTCAGCATCTATTTTTTCACCCAAACTTGATGATACTTTCAGGTAATGATGAGTACGCTAAGCCCACTGGGTTCCCCAAATTTCGTTCTTCTATGTTGAAGCGTTCGTTTCCAGTAACAGTTTGAATTTTGGCGTTTCACTCTGTTTTCTCCTATATTGATAGATGTATTTGGAACTCTAAACCAAACACGGTTTGTGCTAGCTTCTTGAAACTTGACACAGTAAAGCACTTTCACGTTCTATCTCTATGTTCTGTTTCCTCTGGATGTAGCCCTAAGCAGTGACTGGGGAGAAATACTTTCATTGACAGGGGTTGCCAAGCTTCCAGAAATTACGAGTCTCCAGAAATCTCAGCAACTATGATTTCACCCAACCTGGATGATACTTTCAGGTAATGATCAGTACACTAAGCCCACTTGGTTCCCCAAATTTCGTTCTTCTATGTTGAAGCGTTCGTTTCCAGTAACAGTTTGAATTTTGGCGTTTTGCTCTGTTTTCTCCTATATTGATAGATGTATTTGGAACTCTAAACCAAACACGGTTTGTGCTAGCTTCTTGAAACTTGACACAGTAAAGCAGTTTTACGTTCTATCTCTATGTTCTGTTTCGTCTTGATGTAGCACTCAGCAGTGACTGAGGAGAAACACTTTCATTGAAAGGGGTTGCCAAGCTTCCCAAAATTGCGAGTCTCCAGAAATCTCAGCAACTATTTTTTCACCCAAACTGGATGATACTTTCAGGTAATGATCAGTACACTAAGCTCACTTGGTTCCCCAAATTTCGTTCTTTTATGTTGAAGCGTTCGCTTCCAGTAACTGTTTGAATTTTGGCGTTTCACTCTGTTTTCTCCTATACTGACAGATGTATTTGGAACTCTAAATCAAACACGGTTTGTGCTAGCTTCTTGAAACTTGACACAGTAAAGCAGTTTCACGTTCTATCTCTATGTTCTGTTTCCTCTGGATGTAGCACTCAGCAGTGACTGAGGAGAAACACTTTCATTGAAAGGGGTTGCCAAGCTTCCCAAAATTGCGAGTCTCTAGAAATCTCAGCAACTATTTTTTCACCCAAAGTGGATGATACTTTCAGGTAATGATCAGTACACTAAGCTCACTTGGTTCCCCAAATTTCGTTCTTTTATGTTGAAGCGTTCGCTTCCAGTATCTGTTTGAATTTTGGCGTTTCACTCTGTTTCCTCCTATACTGACAGATGTATTTGGAACTCTAAATCAAACACGGTTTGTGCTAGCTTCTTGAAACTTGACACAGTAAAGCAGTTTCACGTTCTATCTCTATGTTTTGTTTCCTCTTGATGTAGCACTCAGCAGTGACTGAGGAGAAACACTTTCATTGAAAGGGGTTGCCAAGCTTCCCAAAATTGCGAGTCTCTAGAAATCTCAGCAAACAGTTTTTCACCCAAAGTGGATGATACTTTCAGGTAATGATCAGTACACTAAGCTCACTTGGTTACCCAAATTTCGTTCTTCTATGTTGAAGCGTTCGTTTCCAGTAACTGTTTGAATTTTGGCGTTTCACTCTGTTTTCTCCTATACTGACAGATGTATTTGGAACTCTAAATCAAACACGGTTTGTGCTAGCTTCTTGAAACTTGACACAGTAAAGCACTTTCACGTTCTATCTCTATGTTCTGTTTCCTCTGGATGTAGCCCTAAGCAGTGACTGGGGAGAAATACTTTCATTGACAGGGGTTGCCAAGCTTCCAGAAATTACGAGTCTCCAGAATTCTCAGCAACTATGATTTCACCCAACCTGGATGATACTTTCAGGTAATGATCAGTACACTAAGCCCACTTGGTTCCCCAAATTTCGTTCTTCTATGTTGAAGCGTTCGTTTCCAGTAACAGTTTGAATTTTGGCGTTTCGCTCTGTTTTCTCCTATATTGATAGATGTATTTGGAACTCTAAATCAAACACGGTTTGTGCTACCTTCTTGAAACTTGACACAGTAAAGGAGTTTCACGTTCTATCTCTATGTTGTGTTTCCTCTTGATGTAGCACTCAGCAGTGACTGAGGAGAAACACTTTCATTGAAAGGGGTTGCCAAGCTTCCCAAAATTGCGAGTCTCCAGAAATCTCAGCAACTATTTTTTAACCCAAACTGGATGATACTTTCAGGTAATGATCAGTACACTAAGCTCACTTGGTTCCCCAAATTTCGTTCTTTTATGTTGAAGCGTTCGATTCCAGTAACTGTGTGAATTTTGGCGTTTCACTCTGTTTTCTCCTATATTGATAGATGTATTTGGAACTCTAAACCAAACACGGTTTGTGCTAGCTTCTTGAAACTTGACACAGTAAACCAGTTTCACGTTCTATCTCTATGTTCTGTTTCCTCTTGATGTAGCACTCAGCAGTGACTGAGGAGAAACACTTTCATTGAAAGGGGTTGCCAAGCTTCCCAAAATTGCGAGTCTCCAGAAATCTCAGCAACTATTTTTTCACCCAAACTGGATGATACTTTCAGGTAATGATCAGTACACTAAGCTCACTTGGTTCCCCAAATTTCGTTCTTTTATGTTGAAGCGTTCGCTTCCAGTAACTGTTTGAATTTTGGCGTTTCACTCTGTTTTCTCCTATACTGACAGATGTATTTGGAACTCTAAATCAAACACGGTTTGTGCTAGCTTCTTGAAACTTGACACAGTAAAGCAGTTTCACGTTCTATCTCTATGTTCTGTTTCCTCTGGATGTAGCACTCAGCAGTGACTGAGGAGAAACACTTTCATTGAAAGGGGTTGCCAAGCTTCCCAAAATTGCGAGTCTCTAGAAATCTCAGCAACTATTTTTTCACCCAAAGTGGATGATACTTTCAGGTAATGATCAGTACACTAAGCTCACTTGGTTCCCCAAATTTCGTTCTTTTATGTTGAAGCGTTCGCTTCCAGTAACTGTTTGAATTTTGGCGTTTCACTCTGTTTCCTCCTATACTGACAGATGTATTTGGAACTCTAAATCAAACACGGTTTGTGCTAGCTTCTTGAAACTTGACACAGTAAAGCAGTTTCACGTTCTATCTCTATGTTTTGTTTCCTCTTGATGTAGCACTCAGCAGTGACTGAGGAGAAACACTTTCATTGAAAGGGGTTGCCAAGCTTCCCAAAATTGCGAGTCTCTAGAAATCTCAGCAAAGAGTTTTTCACCCAAAGTGGATGATACTTTCAGGTAATGATCAGTACACTAAGCTCACTTGGTTACCCAAATTTCGTTCTTCTATGTTGAAGCGTTCGTTTCCAGTAACAGTTTGAATTTTGGCGTTTTACTCTGTTTTCTCCTATATTGATAGATGTATTTGGAACTCTAAATCAAACACGGTTTGTGCTAGCTTCTTGAAACTTGACACAATAAAGCAGTTTCAAGTTCTATCTCTATGTTCTGTCTCCTCTTGATGTAGCCCTAAGCAGTGACTGGGGAGAAACACTTTCATTGAAAGGGGTTGCCAAGCTTCCAAAAATTACGAGTCTCCAGAAATCTCAGCAACTATTTTTTCACCCAAACTGGATGATACTTTCAGGTAATGATCAGTACACTAAGCTCACTTGGTTCCCCAAATTTCGTTCTTTTATGTTGAAGCGTTCGCTTCCAGTAACTGTTTGAATTTTGGCGTTTCACTCTGTTTTCTCCTATATTGATAGATGTATTTGGAACTCTAAATCAAACACGGTTTGTGCTACCTTCTTCAAACTTGACACAGTAAAGCTGTTTCAAGTTCTATCTATATGTTCTCTTTCCTCTTGATGTAGCACTCAGCAGTGACTGAGGAGAAACACTTTCATTGAAAGGGGTTGCCAAGCTTCCCAAAATTGCGAGTCTCCAGAAATCTCAGCAACTATTTTTTCACCCAAGCTGGATGATACTTTCAGGTAATGATCAGTACACTAAGCTCACTTGGTTCCCCAAATTTCGTTCTTTTATGTTGAAGCGTTCGCTTCCAGTAACTGTTTCGATTTTGGCGTTTCACTCTGTTTTCTCCTATACTGACAGATGTATTTGGAACTCTAAATCAAACACGGTTTGTGCTAGCTTCTTGAAACTTGACACAGTAAAGCAGTTTCACGTTCTATCTCTATGTTCTGTTTCCTCTGGATGTAGCCATAAGCAGTGACTGGGGAGAAATAGTTTCATTGACAGGGGTTGCCAAGCTTCCAGAAATTACGAGTCTCCAGAAATCTCAGCAACTATGATTTCACCCAACCTGGATGATACTTTCAGGTAATGATCAGTACACTAAGCCCACTTGTTTCCCCAAATTTCGTTCTTCTATGTTGAAGCGTTCGTTTCCAGTAACAGTTTGAATTTTGGCGTTTCGCTCTGTTTTCTCCTATATTGATAGATGTATTTGGAACTCTAAACCAAACACGGTTTGTGCTAGCTTCTTGAAACTTGACACAGTAAAGCAGTTTTACGTTCTATCTCTATGTTCTGTTTCCTCTTGATGTAGCACTCAGCAGTGACTGAGGAGAAACACTTTCATTGAAAGGGGTTGCCAAGCTTCCCAAAATTGCGAGTCTCCAGAAATCTCAGCAACTATTTTTTAACCCAAACTGGATGATACTTTCAGGTAATGATCAGTACACTAAGCCCACTTGGTTCCCCAAATTTCGTTCTTCTATGTTAAAGCGTTCGTTTCCAGTAACAGTTTGAATTTTGGCGTTTCACTCTGTTTTCTCCTATATTGATACATGTATTTGGAACTCTAAACCAAACACGGTTTGGGCTAGCTTCTTGAAACTTGACACAGTAAAGCAGTTTCACGTTCTATCTCTATGTTCTGTTTCCTCTTGATGTAGCACTCAGCAGTGACTGAGGAGAAACACTTTCATTGAAAGGGGTTGCCAAGCTTCCCAAAATTGCGAGTCTCCAGAAATCTCAGCAACTATTTTTTAACCCAAACTGGATGATACTTTCAGGTAATGATCAGTACACTAAGCTCACTTGGTTCCCCAAATTTCGTTCTTTTATGTTGAAGCGTTCGCTTCCAGTAACTGTTTGAATTTTGGCGTTTCACTCTGTTTTCTCCTATACTGACAGATGTATTTGGAACTCTAAATCAAACACGGTTTGTGCTAGCTTCTTGAAACTTGACACAGTAAAGCACTTTCACGTTCTATCTCTATGTTCTGTTTCCTCTGGATGTAGCCCTAAGCAGTGACTGGGGAGAAATACTTTCATTGACAGGGGTTGCCAAGCTTCCAGAAATTACGAGTCTCCAGAAATCTCAGCAACTATGATTTCACCCAACCTGGATGATACTTTCAGGTAATGATCAGTACACTAAGCCCACTTGGTTCCCCAAATTTCGTTCTTCTATGTTGAAGCGTTCGATTCCAGTAACAGTTTGAATTTTGGCGTTTTACTCTGTTTTCTCCTATATTGATAGATGTATTTGGAACTCTAAATCAAACACGGTTTGTGCTAGCTTCTTGAAACTTGACACAATAAAGCAGTTTCAAGTTCTATCTCTATGTTCTGTCTCCTCTTGATGTAGCCCTAAGCAGTGACTGGGGAGAAACACTTTCATTGAAAGGGGTTGCCAAGCTTCCAAAAATTACGAGTCTCCAGAAATCTCAGCATCTATTTTTTCACCCAAACTGGATGATACTTTCAGGTAATGATGAGTACGCTAAGCCCACTGGGTTCCCAAAATTTCGTTCTTCTATGTTGAAGCGTTCGTTTCCAGTAACAGTTTGAATTTTGGCGTTTCACTCTGTTTTCTCCTATATTGATAGATGTATTTGGAACTCTAACCCAAACACGGTTTGTGCTAGCTTCTTGAAACTTGACACAGTAAAGCAGTTTCACGTTCTATCTCTATGTTTTCTTTCCTCTTGATGTAGCACTCAGCAGTGACTTAGGAGAAACACTTTCATTGAAAGGGGTTGCCAAGCTTCCAGAAATTACGAGTCTCCAGAAATCTCAGCAACTATGATTTCACCCAAACTGGATGATACTTTCAGGTAATGATCAGTACACTAAGCCCACTTGGTTCCCCAAATTTCGTTCTTCTATGTTGATGCGTTCGCTTCCAGTAACTGTTTGAATTTTGGCGTTTCACTCTGTTTTCTCCTATACTGACAGATGTATTTGGAACTCTAAATCAAACACGGTTTGTGCTAGCTTCTTGAAACTTGACACAGTAAAGCAGTTTCACGTTCTATCACTATGTTCTGTTTCCTCTGGATGTAGCCCTAAGCAGTGACTGGGGAAAAATACTTTCATTGACAGAGGTTGCCAAGCTTCCAGAAATTACGAGTCTCCAGAAATCTCAGCAACTATGATTTCACCCAAACTGGATGATACTTTCAGGTAATGATCAGTACACTAAGCCCACTTGGTTCCCCAAATTTCGTTCTTCTATGTTGAAGCGTTCGTTTTCAGTAACAGTTTGAATTTTGGCGTTTCACTCTGTTTTCTCCCATATTGATAGATGTATTTGGAACTCTAACCCAAACACGGTTTGTGCTAGCTTCTTGAAACTTGACACAGTAAAGCAGTTTCACGTTCTATCTCTATGTTCTGTCTCCTCTTGATGTAGCCCTAAGCAGTGACTGGGGAGAAACACTTTCATTGAAAGGGGTTGCCAAGCTTCCAAAAATTACGAGTCTCCAGAAATCTCAGCATCTATTTTTTCACCCAAACTTGATGATACTTTCAGGTAATGATGAGTACGCTAAGCCCACTGGGTTCCCCAAATTTCGTTCTTCTATGTTGAAGCGTTCGTTTCCAGTAACAGTTTGAATTTTGGCGTTTCACTCTGTTTTCTCCTATATTGATAGATGTATTTGGAACTCTAAACCAAACACGGTTTGTGCTAGCTTCTTGAAACTTGACACAGTAAAGCAGTTTCACATTCTATATATATGTTCTGTTTCCTCTTGATGTAGCACTCAGCAGTGATTGAGGAGAAACACTTTCATTGAAAGGGGTTGCCAAGCTTCCAAAAATTACGAGTCTCCAGAAATCTCAGCATCTATTTTTTCACCCAAACTTGATGATACTTTCAGGTAATGATGAGTACGCTAAGCCCACTGGGTTCCCCAAATTTCGTTCTTCTATGTTGAAGCGTTCGTTTCCAGTAACAGTTTGAATTTTGGCGTTTCACTCTGTTTTCTCCTATATTGATAGATGTATTTGGAACTCTAAACCAAACACGGTTTGTGCTAGCTTCTTGAAACTTGACACAGTAAAGCAGTTTTACGTTCTATCTCTATGTTCTGTTTCGTCTTGATGTAGCACTCAGCAGTGACTGAGGAGAAACACTTTCATTGAAAGGGGTTGCCAAGCTTCCCAAAATTGCGAGTCTCCAGAAATCTCAGCAACTATTTTTTCACCCAAACTGGATGATACTTTCAGGTAATGATCAGTACACTAAGCTCACTTGGTTCCCCAAATTTCGTTCTTTTATGTTGAAGCGTTCGCTTCCAGTAACTGTTTGAATTTTGGCGTTTCACTCTGTTTTCTCCTATACTGACAGATGTATTTGGAACTCTAAATCAAACACGGTTTGTGCTAGCTTCTTGAAACTTGACACAGTAAAGCAGTTTCACGTTCTATCTCTATGTTCTGTTTCCTCTGGATGTAGCACTCAGCAGTGACTGAGGAGAAACACTTTCATTGAAAGGGGTTGCCAAGCTTCCCAAAATTGCGAGTCTCTAGAAATCTCAGCAACTATTTTTTCACCCAAAGTGGATGATACTTTCAGGTAATGATCAGTACACTAAGCTCACTTGGTTCCCCAAATTTCGTTCTTTTATGTTGAAGCGTTCGCTTCCAGTATCTGTTTGAATTTTGGCGTTTCACTCTGTTTCCTCCTATACTGACAGATGTATTTGGAACTCTAAATCAAACACGGTTTGTGCTAGCTTCTTGAAACTTGACACAGTAAAGCAGTTTCACGTTCTATCTCTATGTTTTGTTTCCTCTTGATGTAGCACTCAGCAGTGACTGAGGAGAAACACTTTCATTGAAAGGGGTTGCCAAGCTTCCCAAAATTGCGAGTCTCTAGAAATCTCAGCAAACAGTTTTTCACCCAAAGTGGATGATACTTTCAGGTAATGATCAGTACACTAAGCTCACTTGGTTACCCAAATTTCGTTCTTCTATGTTGAAGCGTTCGTTTCCAGTAACTGTTTGAATTTTGGCGTTTCACTCTGTTTTCTCCTATACTGACAGATGTATTTGGAACTCTAAATCAAACACGGTTTGTGCTAGCTTCTTGAAACTTGACACAGTAAAGCACTTTCACGTTCTATCTCTATGTTCTGTTTCCTCTGGATGTAGCCCTAAGCAGTGACTGGGGAGAAATACTTTCATTGACAGGGGTTGCCAAGCTTCCAGAAATTACGAGTCTCCAGAAATCTCAGCAACTATGATTTCACCCAACCTGGATGATACTTTCAGGTAATGATCAGTACACTAAGCCCACTTGGTTCCCCAAATTTCGTTCTTCTATGTTGAAGCGTTCGTTTCCAGTAACAGTTTGAATTTTGGCGTTTCGCTCTGTTTTCTCCTATATTGATAGATGTATTTGGAACTCTAAATCAAACACGGTTTGTGCTACCTTCTTGAAACTTGACACAGTAAAGGAGTTTCACGTTCTATCTCTATGTTGTGTTTCCTCTTGATGTAGCACTCAGCAGTGACTGAGGAGAAACACTTTCATTGAAAGGGGTTGCCAAGCTTCCCAAAATTGCGAGTCTCCAGAAATCTCAGCAACTATTTTTTAACCCAAACTGGATGATACTTTCAGGTAATGATCAGTACACTAAGCTCACTTGGTTCCCCAAATTTCGTTCTTTTATGTTGAAGCGTTCGATTCCAGTAACTGTGTGAATTTTGGCGTTTCACTCTGTTTTCTCCTATATTGATAGATGTATTTGGAACTCTAAACCAAACACGGTTTGTGCTAGCTTCTTGAAACTTGACACAGTAAACCAGTTTCACGTTCTATCTCTATGTTCTGTTTCCTCTTGATGTAGCACTCAGCAGTGACTGAGGAGAAACACTTTCATTGAAAGGGGTTGCCAAGCTTCCCAAAATTGCGAGTCTCCAGAAATCTCAGCAACTATTTTTTCACCCAAACTGGATGATACTTTCAGGTAATGATCAGTACACTAAGCTCACTTGGTTCCCCAAATTTCGTTCTTTTATGTTGAAGCGTTCGCTTCCAGTAACTGTTTGAATTTTGGCGTTTCACTCTGTTTTCTCCTATACTGACAGATGTATTTGGAACTCTAAATCAAACACGGTTTGTGCTAGCTTCTTGAAACTTGACACAGTAAAGCAGTTTCACGTTCTATCTCTATGTTCTGTTTCCTCTGGATGTAGCACTCAGCAGTGACTGAGGAGAAACACTTTCATTGAAAGGGGTTGCCAAGCTTCCCAAAATTGCGAGTCTCTAGAAATCTCAGCAACTATTTTTTCACCCAAACTGGATGATACTTTCAGGTAATGATCAGTACACTAAGCTCACTTGGTTCCCCAAATTTCGTTCTTTTATGTTGAAGCGTTCGCTTCCAGTAACTGTTTGAATTTTGGCGTTTCACTCTGTTTCCTCCTATACTGACAGATGTATTTGGAACTCTAAATCAAACACGGTTTGTGCTAGCTTCTTGAAACTTGACACAGTAAAGCAGTTTCACGTTCTATCTCTATGTTTTGTTTCCTCTTGATGTAGCACTCAGCAGTGACTGAGGAGAAACACTTTCATTGAAAGGGGTTGCCAAGCTTCCCAAAATTGCGAGTCTCTAGAAATCTCAGCAAAGAGTTTTTCACCCAAAGTGGATGATACTTTCAGGTAATGATCAGTACACTAAGCTCACTTGGTTACCCAAATTTCGTTCTTCTATGTTGAAGCGTTCGTTTCCAGTAACAGTTTGAATTTTGGCGTTTTACTCTGTTTTCTCCTATATTGATAGATGTATTTGGAACTCTAAATCAAACACGGTTTGTGCTAGCTTCTTGAAACTTGACACAATAAAGCAGTTTCAAGTTCTATCTCTATGTTCTGTCTCCTCTTGATGTAGCCCTAAGCAGTGACTGGGGAGAAACACTTTCATTGAAAGGGGTTGCCAAGCTTCCAAAAATTACGAGTCTCCAGAAATCTCAGCAACTATTTTTTCACCCAAACTGGATGATACTTTCAGGTAATGATCAGTACACTAAGCTCACTTGGTTCCCCAAATTTCGTTCTTTTATGTTGAAGCGTTCGCTTCCAGTAACTGTTTGAATTTTGGCGTTTCACTCTGTTTTCTCCTATATTGATAGATGTATTTGGAACTCTAAATCAAACACGGTTTGTGCTACCTTCTTCAAACTTGACACAGTAAAGCTGTTTCAAGTTCTATCTATATGTTCTCTTTCCTCTTGATGTAGCACTCAGCAGTGACTGAGGAGAAACACTTTCATTGAAAGGGGTTGCCAAGCTTCCCAAAATTGCGAGTCTCCAGAAATCTCAGCAACTATTTTTTCACCCAAGCTGGATGATACTTTCAGGTAATGATCAGTACACTAAGCTCACTTGGTTCCCCAAATTTCGTCCTTTTATGTTGAAGCGTTCGCTTCCAGTAACTGTTTGAATTTTGGCGTTTCACTCTGTTTTCTCCTATACTGACAGATGTATTTGGAACTCTAAATCAAACACGATTTGTGCTAGCTTCTTGAAACTTGACACAGTAAAGCAGTTTCACGTTCTATCTCTATGTTCTATTTCCTCTGGATGTAGCCCTAAGCAGTGACTGGGGAAAAATACTTTCATTGACAGGGGTTGCCAAGCTTCCAGAAATTACGAGTCTCAAGAAATCTCAGCAACTATGATTTCACCAAACCTGGATGATACTTTCAGGTAATGATCAGTACACTAAGCCCACTTGGTTCGCCAAATTTCGTTCTTCTATGTTGAAGCGTTCGATTCCAGTAACAGTTTGAATTTTGGCGTTTTACTCTGTTTTCTCCTATATTGATAGATGTATTTGGAACTCTAAATCAAACACGGTTTGTGCTAGCTTCTTGAAACTTGACACAATAAAGCAGTTTCAAGTTCTATCTCTATGTTCTGTCTCCTCTTGATGTAGCCCTAAGCAGTGACTGGGGAGAAACACTTTCATTGAAAGGGGTTGCCAAGCTTCCAAAAATTACGAGTCTCCAGAAATCTCAGCATCTATTTTTTCACCCAAACTGGATGATACTTTCAGGTAATGATGAGTACGCTAAGCCCAATGGGTTCCCAAAATTTCGTTCTTCTATGTTGAAGCGTTCGTTTCCAGTAACAGTTTGAATTTTGGCGTTTCACTCTGTTTTCTCCTATATTGATAGATGTATTTGGAACTCTAACCCAAACACGGTTTGTGCTAGCTTCTTGAAACTTGACACAGTAAAGCAGTTTCACGTTCTATCTCTATGTTCTGTTTCCTCTTGATGTAGCACTCAGCAGTGACTGAGGAGAAACACTTTCATTGAAAGGGGTTGCCAAGCTCCCCAAAACTGCGAGTCTCCAGAAATCTCAGCAACTATTTTTTCACCCAAACTTGATGATACTTTCAGGTAATGATCAGTACACTAAGCCCACTTGGTTCCCCAAATTTCGTTCTTTTATGTTGAAGCGTTCACTTCCAGTAACTGTTTGAATTTTGGCGTTTCACTCTGTTTTCTCCTATACTGACAGATGTATTTGGAACTCTAAATCAAACACGGTTTGTGCTAGCTTCTTGAAACTTGACACAGTAAAGCAGTTTCAAGTTCTATCTCTATGTTTTCTTTCCTCTTGATGTAGCACTCAGCAGTGACTTAGGAGAAACACTTTCATTGAAAGGGGTTGCCAAGCTTCCAGAAATTACGAGTCTCCAGAAATCTCAGCAACTATGATTTCAGCCAACCTGGATGATACTTTCAAGTAATGATCAGTACACTAAGCCCACTTGGTTCCCCAAATTTCGTTCTTCTATGTTGATGCGTTCGCTTCCAGTAACTGTTTGAATTTTGGCGTTTCACTCTGTTTTCTCCTATACTGACAGATGTATTTGGAACTCTAAATCAAACACGGTTTGTGCTAGCTTCTTGAAACTTGACACAGTAAAGCAGTTTCACGTTCTATCACTATGTTCTGTTTCCTCTGGATGTAGCCCTAAGCAGTGACTGGGGAAAAATACTTTCATTGACAGAGGTTGCCAAGCTTCCAGAAATTACGAGTCTCCAGAAATCTCAGCAACTATGATTTCACCCAAACTGGATGATACTTTCAGGTAATGATCAGTACACTAAGCCCACTTGGTTCCCCAAATTTCGTTCTTCTATGTTGAAGCGTTCGTTTTCAGTAACAGTTTGAATTTTGGCGTTTCACTCTGTTTTCTCCTATATTGATAGATGTATTTGGAACTCTAACCCAAACACGGTTTGTGCTAGCTTCTTGAAACTTGACACAGTAAAGCAGTTTCACGTTCTGTCTCTATGTTCTGTCTCCTCTTGATGTAGCCCTAAGCAGTGACTGGGGAGAAACACTTTCATTGAACGGGGTTGCCAAGCTTCCAAAAATTACGAGTCTCCAGAAATCTCAGCATCTATTTTTTCACCCAAACTTGATGATACTTTCAGGTAATGATGAGTACGCTAAGCCCACTGGGTTCCCCAAATTTCATTCTTCTATGTTGAAGCGTTCGTTTCCAGTAACAGTTTGAATTTTGGCGTTTCACTCTGTTTTCTCCTATATTGATAGATGTATTTGGAACTCTAAACCAAACACGGTTTGTGCTAGCTTCTTGAAACTTGACACAGTAAAGCAGTTTCACGTTCTATATATATGTTCTGTTTCCTCTTGATGTAGCACTCAGCAGTGACTGAGGAGAAACACTTTCATTGAAAGGGGTTGCCAAGCTTCCCAATATTGCGAGTCTCCAGAAATCTCAGCAACTATTTTTTAACCCAAACTGGATGATACTTTCAGGTAATGATCAGTACACTAAGCCCACTTGGTTCCCCAAATTTCGTTCTTCTATGTTAAAGCGTTCGTTTCCAGTAACAGTTTGAATTTTGGCGTTTCACTCTGTTTTCTCCTATATTGATAGATGTATTTGGCTCTACACCGAACACGGTTTGTGCTAGCTTCTTGAAACTTGACACAGTAAAGCAGTTTCACTTTCTATCTCTATGATCTGTTTCCTCTTGATGTAGCACTCAGCAGTGACTGAGGAGAAACACTTTCATTGAAAGGGGTTGCCAAGCTTCCCAAAATTGCGAGTCTCCAGAAATCTCAGCAACTATTTTTTAACCCAAACTGGATGATACTTTCAGGTAATGATCAGTACACTAAGCTCACTTGGTTCCCCAAATTTCGTTCTTTTATGTTGAAGCGATCGCTTCCAGTAACTGTTTGAATTTTGGCGTTTCACTCTGTTTTCTCCTATACTGACAGATGTATTTGGAACTCTAAATCAAACACGGTTTGTGCTAGCTTCTTGAAACTTGACACAGTAAAGCAGTTTCACGTTCTATCTCTATGTTCTGTTTCCTCTGGATGTAGCCCTAAGCAGTGACTGGGGAGAAATACTTTCATTGACAGGGGTTGCCAAGCTTCCAGAAATTTCGAGTCTCCAGAAATCTCAGCAACTATGATTTCACCCAACCTGGATGATACTTTCAGGTAATGATCAGTACACTAAGCCCACTTGTTTCCCCAAATTTCGTTCTTCTATGTTGAAGCGTTCGTTTCCAGTAACAGTTTGAATTTTGGCGTTTCGCTCTGTTTTCTCCTATATTGATAGATGTATTTGGAACTCTAAACCAAACACGGTTTGTGCTAGCTTCTTGAAACTTGACACAGTAAAGCAGTTTTACGTTCTATCTCTATGTTCTGTTTCCTCTTGATGTAGCACTCAGCAGTGACTGAGGTGAAACACTTTCATTGAAAGGGGTTGCCAAGCTTCCCAAAATTGCGAGTCTCCAGAAATCTCAGCAACTATTTTTTCACCCAAACTGGATGATACTTTCAGGTAATGATCAGTACACTAAGCTCACTTGGTTCCCCAAATTTCGTTCTTTTATGTTGAAGCGTTCGCTTCCAGTAACTGTTTGAATTTTGGCGTTTCACTCTGTTTTCTCCTATACTGACAGATGTATTTGGAACTCTAAATCAAACACGGTTTGTGCTAGCTTCTTGAAACTTGACACAGTAAAGCAGTTTCACGTTCTATCTCTATGTTCTATTTCCTCTGGATGTAGCCCTAAGCAGTGACTGGGGAAAAATACTTTCATTGACAGGGGTTGCCAAGCTTCCAGAAATTACGAGTCTCCAGATATCTCAGCAACTATGATTTCACCCAACCTGGATGATACTTTCAGGTAATGATCAGTACACTAAGCCCACTTGGTTCGCCAAATTTCGTTCTTCTATGTTGAAGCGTTAGATTCCAGTAACAGTTTGAATTTTGGCGTTTTACTCTGTTTTCTCCTATATTGATAGATGTATTTGGAACTCTAAATCAAACACGGTTTGTGCTAGCTCCTTGAAACTTGACACAATAAAGCAGTTTCAAGTTCTATCTCTATGTTCTGTCTCCTCTTGATGTAGCCCTAAGCAGTGACTGGGGAGAAACACTTTCATTGAAAGGGGTTGCCAAGCTTCCAAAAATTACGAGTCTCCAGAAATCTCAGCATCTATTTTTTCACCCAAACTGGATGATACTTTCAGGTAATGATGAGTACGCTAAGCCCACTTGGTTCCCCAAATTTCGTTCTTCTATGTTAAAGCGTTCGTTTCCAGTAACAGTTTGAATTTTGGCATTTCACTCTGTTTTCTCCTATATTGATACATGTATTTGGAACTCTAAACCAAACACGGTTTGTGCTAGCTTCTTGAAACTTGACACAGTAAAGGAGTTTCACGTTCTATCTCTATGTTGTGTTTCCTCTTGATGTAGCACTCAGCAGTGACTGAGGAGAAACACTTTCATTGAAAGGGGTTGCCAAGCTTCCCAAAATTGCGAGTCTCCAGAAATCTCAGCAACTATTTTTTCACCCAAACTGGATGATACTTTCAGGTAATGATCAGTACACTAAGCTCACTTGGTTCCCCAAATTTCGTTCTTTTATGTTGAAGCGTTCGCTTCCAGTAACTGTTTGAATTTTGGCGTTTCACTCTGATTTCTCCTATACTGACAGATGTATTTGGAACTCTAAATCAAACACGGTTTGTGCTAGCTTCTTGAAACTTGACACAGTAAAGCAGTTTCACGTTCTATCTCTATGTTCTGTTTCCTCTGGATGTAGCACTCAGCAGTGACTGAGGAGAAACACTTTCATTGAAAGGGGTTGCCAAGCTTCCCAAATTGCGAGTCTCTAGAAATCTCAGCAACTATTTTTTCACCCAAAGTGGATGATACTTTCAGGTAATGATCAGTACACTAAGCTCAATTGGTTCCCCAAATTTCGTTCTTTTATGTTGAAGCGTTCGCTTCCAGTAACTGTTTGAATTTTGGCGTTTCACTCTGTTTCCTCCTATACTGACAGATGTATTTGGAACCCTAAATCAAACACGGTTTGTGCTAGCTTCTTGAAACTTGACACACTAAAGCAGTTTCACGTTCTATCTCGATGTTCTGTTTCCTCTTGATGTAGCACTCAGCAGTGACTGAGGAGAAACACTTTCATTGAAAGGGGTTGCCAAGCTTCCCAATATTGCGAGTCTCCAGAAATTTCAGCAACTATTTTTTCACCCAAACTGGATGATACTTTCAGGTAATGATCAGTACACTAAGCTCACTTGGTTCCCCAAATTTCGTTCTTTTATGTTGAAGCGTTCGATTCCAGTAACTGTTTGAATTTTGGTGTTTTACTCTGTTTTCTCCTATATTGATAGATGTATTTGGAACTCTAAATCAAACACGGTTTGTGCTAGCTTCTTGAAACTTGACACAGTAAAGCAGTTTCACGTTCTATCTCTATGTTCTGTCTCCTCTTGATGTAGCCCTAAGCAGTGACTGGGGAGAAACACTTTCATTGAAAGGGGTTGCCAAGCTTCCAAAAATTACGAGTCTCCAGAAATCTCAGCATCTATTTTTTCACCCAAACTGGATGATACTTTCAGGTAATGATGAGTACGCTAAGCCCACTGGGTTCCCCAAATTTCGTTCTTCTATGTTGAAGCGTTCGTTTCCAGTAACAGTTTGAATTTTGGCGTTTCACTCTGTTTTCTCCTATATTGATAGATGTATTTGGAACTCTAACCCAAACACGGTTTGTGCTAGCTTCTTGAAACTTGACACAGTAAAGCAGTTTCACGTTCTATCTCTATGTTCTGTTTCCTCTTGATGTAGCACTCAGCAGTGACTGAGGAGAAACACTTTCATTGAAAGGGGTTGCCAAGCTCCCCAAAACTGCGAGTCTCCAGAAATCTCAGCAACTATTTTTTCACCCAAACTGGATGATACTTTCAGGTAATGATCAGTACACTAAGCTCACTTGGTTCCCCAAATTTCGTTCTTTTATGTTGAAGCGTTCACTTCCAGTAACTGTTTGAATTTTGGCGTTTCACTCTGTTTTCTCCTATACTGACAGATGTATTTGGAACTCTAAATCAAACACGGTTTGTGCTAGCTTCTTGAAACTTGACACAGTAAAGCAGTTTCAAGTTCTATCTCTATGTTTTCTTTCCTCTTGATGTAGCACTCAGCAGTGACTTAGGAGAAACACTTTCATTGAAAGGGGTTGCCAAGCTTCCAGAAATTACGAGTCTCCAGAAATCTCAGCAACTATGATTTCACCCAAACTGGATGATACTTTCAGGTAATGATCAGTACACTAAGCCCACTTGGTTCGCCAAATTTCGTTCTTCTATGTTGATGCGTTCGCGTCCAGTAACTGTTTGAATTTTGGCGTTTCACTCTGTTTTCTCCTATACTGACAGATGTATTTGGAACTCTAAATCAAACACGGTTTGTGCTAGCTTCTTGAAACTTGACACAGAAAAGCAGTTTCACGTTCTATCACTATGTTCTGTTTCCTCTGGATGTAGCCCTAAGCAGTGACTGGGGAAAAATACTTTCATTGACAGAGTTTGCCAAGCTTCCAGAAATTACGAGTCTCCAGAAATCTCAGCAACTATGATTTCACCCAAACTGGATGATACTTTCAGGTAATGATCAGTACACTAAGCCCACTTGGTTCCCCAAATTTCGTTCTTCTATGTTGAAGCGTTCGTTTTCAGTAACAGTTTGAATTTTGGCGTTTCACTCTGTTTTCTCCTATATTGATAGATGTATTTGGAACTCTAACCCAAACACGGTTTGTGCTAGCTTCTTGAAACTTGACACAGTAAAGCAGTTTCACGTTCTATCTCTATGTTCTGTCTCCTCTTGATGTAGCCCTAAGCAGTGACTGGGGAGAAACACTTTCATTGAAAGGGGTTGCCAAGCTTCCAAAAATTACGAGTCTCCAGAAATCTCAGCATCCATTTTTTCACCCAAACTGGATGATACTTTCAGGTAATGATGAGTACGCTAAGCCCACTGGGTTCCCAAAATTTCGTTCTTCTATGTTGAAGCGTTCGTTTCCAGTAACAGTTTGAATTTTGGCGTTTCACTCTGTTTTCTCCTATATTGATAGATGTATTTGGAACTCTAACCCAAACACGGTTTGTGCTAGCTTCTTGAAACTTGACACAGTAAAGCAGTTTCACGTTCTATATATATGTTCTGTTTCCTCTTGATGTAGCACTCAGCAGTGACTGAGGAGAAACACTTTCATTGAAAGGGGTTGCCAAGCTTCCCAAAATTGCGAGTCTCCAGAAATCTCAGCAACTATTTTTTAACCCAAACTGGATGATACTTTCAGGTAATGATCAGTACACTAAGCCCACTTGGTTCCCCAAATTTCGTTCTTCTATGTTAAAGCGTTCGTTTCCAGTGACAGTTTGAATTTTGGCATTTCACTCTGTTTTCTCCTATATTGATACATGTATTTGGAACTCTAAACCAAACACGGTTTGTGCTAGCTTCTTGAAACTTGACACAGTAAAGGAGTTTCACGTTCTATCTCTATGTTGTGTTTCCTCTTGATGTAGCACTCAGCAGTGACTGAGGAGAAACACTTTCATTGAAAGGGGTTGCCAAGCTTCCCAAAATTGCGAGTCTCCAGAAATCTCAGCAACTATTTTTTCACCCAAACTGGATGATACTTTCAGGTAATGATCAGTACACTAAGCTCACTTGGTTCCCCAAATTTCGTTCTTTTATGTTGAAGCGTTCGCTTCCAGTAACTGTTTGAATTTTGGCGTTTCACTCTGTTTTCTCCTATACTGACAGATGTATTTGGAACTCTAAATCAAACACGGTTTGTGCTAGCTTCTTGAAACTTGACACAGTAAAGCAGTTTCACGTTCTATCTCTATGTTCTGTTTCCTCTGGATGTAGCACTCAGCAGTGACTGAGGAGAAACACTTTCATTGAAAGGGGTTGCCAAGCTTCCCAAATTGCGAGTCTCTAGAAATCTCAGCAACTATTTTTTCACCCAAAGTGGATGATACTTTCAGGTAATGATCAGTACACTAAGCTCACTTGGTTCCCCAAATTTCGTTCTTTTATGTTGAAGCGTTCGCTTCCAGTAACTGTTTGAATTTTGGCGTTTCACTCTGTTTCCTCCTATACTGACAGATGTATTTGGAACCCTAAATCAAACACGTTTTGTGCTAGCTTCTTGAAACTTGACACACTAAAGCAGTTTCATGTTCTATCTCGATGTTCTGTTTCCTCTTGATGTAGCACTCAGCAGTGACTGAGGAGAAACACTTTCATTGAAAGGGGTTGCCAAGCTTCCCAATATTGCGAGTCTCCAGAAATTTCAGCAACTATTTTTTCACCCAAACTGGATGATACTTTCAGGTAATGATCAGTACACTAAGCTCACTTGGTTCCCCAAATTTCGTTCTTTTATGTTGAAGCGTTCGATTCCAGTAACTGTTTGAATTTTGGTGTTTTACTCTGTTTTCTCCTATATTGATAGATGTATTTGGAACTCTAAATCAAACACGGTTTGTGCTAGCTTCTTGAAACTTGACACAATAAAGCAGTTTCAAGTTCTATCTCTATGTTCTGTCTCCTCTTGGTGTAGCCCTAAGCAGTGACTGGGGAGAAACACTTTCATTGAAAGGGGTTGCCAAGCTTCCAAAAATTACGAGTCTCCAGAAATCTCAGCATCTATTTTTTCACCCAAACTGGATGATACTTTCAGGTAATGATGAGTACGCTAAGCCCACTGGGTTCCCCAAATTTCGTTCTTCTATGTTGAAGCGTTCGTTTCCAGTAACAGTTTGAATTTTGGCGTTTCACTCTGTTTTCTCCTATATTGATAGATGTATTTGGAACTCTAACCCAAACACGGTTTGTGCTAGCTTCTTGAAACTTGACACAGTAAAGCAGTTTCACGTTCTATCTCTATGTTCTGTTTCCTCTTGATGTAGCACTCAGCAGTGACTGAGGAGAAACACTTTCATTGAAAGGGGTTGCCAAGCTCCCCAAAACTGCGAGTCTCCAGAAATCTCAGCAACTATTTTTTCACCCAAACTGGATGATACTTTCAGGTAATGATCAGTACACTAAGCTCACTTGGTTCCCCAAATTTCGTTCTTTTATGTTGAAGCGTTCACTTCCAGTAACTGTTTGAATTTTGGCGTTTCACTCTGTTTTCTCCTATACTGACAGATGTATTTGGAACTCTAAATCAAACACGGTTTGTGCTAGCTTCTTGAAACTTGACACAGTAAAGCAGTTTCAAGTTCTATCTCTATGTTTTCTTTCCTCTTGATGTAGCACTCAGCAGTGACTTAGGAGAAACACTTTCATTGAAAGGGGTTGCCAAGCTTCCAGAAATTACGAGTCTCCAGAAATCTCAGCAACTATGATTTCACCCAAACTGGATGATACTTTCTGGTAATGATCAGTACACTAAGCCCACTTGGTTCCCCAAATTTCGTTCTTCTATGTTGAAGCGTTCGTTTTCAGTAACAGTTTGAATTTTGGCGTTTCACTCTGTTTTCTCCTATATTGATAGATGTATTTGGAACTCTAACCCAAACACGGTTTGTGCTAGCTTCTTGAAACTTGACACAGTAAAGCAGTTTCACGTTCTATCTCTATGTTCTGTCTCCTCTTGATGTAGCCCTAAGCAGTGACTGGGGAGAAACACTTTCATTGAAAGGGGTTGCCAAGCTTCCAATAATTACGAGTCTCCAGAAATCTCAGCATCTATTTTTTCACCCAAACTTGATGATACTTTCAGGTAATGATGAGTACGCTAAGCCCACTGGGTTCCCCAAATTTCGTTTTTCTATGATGAAGCGTTCGTTTCCAGTAACAGTTTGAATTTTGGCGTTTCACTCTGTTTTCTCCTATATTGATAGATGTATTTGGAACTCTAAACCAAACACGGTTTGTGCTAGCTTCTTGAAACTTGACACAGTAAAGCAGTTTCACGTTCTATATATATGTTCTGTTTCCTCTTGATGTAGCACTCAGCAGTGACTGAGGAGAAACACTTTCATTGAAAGGGGTTGCCAAGCTTCCCAAAATTGCGAGTCTCCAGAAATCTCAGCAACTATTTTTTAACCCAAACTGGATGATACTTTCAGGTAATGATCAGTACACTAAGCCCACTTGGTTCCCCAAATTTCGTTCTTCTATGTTAAAGCGTTCGTTTCCAGTAACAGTTTGAATTTTGGCGTTTCACTCTGTTTTCTCCTATATTGATACATGTATTTGGAACTCTAAACCAAACACGGTTTGGGCTAGCTTCTTGAAACTTGACACAGTAAAGCAGTTTCACGTTCTATCTCTATGTTCTGTTTCCTCTTGATGTAGCACTCAGCAGTGACTGAGGAGAAACACTTTCATTGAAAGGGGTTGCCAAGCTTCCCAAAATTGCGAGTCTCCAGAAATCTCAGCAACTATTTTTTAACCCAAACTGGATGATACTTTCAGGTAATGATCAGTACACTAAGCTCACTTGGTTCCCCAAATTTCGTTCTTTTATGTTGAAGCGTTCGCTTCCAGTAACTGTTTGAATTTTGGCGTTTCACTCTGTTTTCTCCTATACTGACAGATGTATTTGGAACTCTAAATCAAACACGGTTTGTGCTAGCTTCTTGAAACTTGACACAGTAAAGCACTTTCACGTTCTATCTCTATGTTCTGTTTCCTCTGGATGTAGCCCTAAGCAGTGACTGGGGAGAAATACTTTCATTGACAGGGGTTGCCAAGCTTCCAGAAATTACGAGTCTCCAGAAATCTCAGCAACTATGATTTCACCCAACCTGGATGATACTTTCAGGTAATGATCAGTACACTAAGCCCACTTGGTTCCCCAAATTTCGTTCTTCTATGTTGAAGCGTTCGATTCCAGTAACAGTTTGAATTTTGGCGTTTTACTCTGTTTTCTCCTATATTGATAGATGTATTTGGAACTCTAAATCAAACACGGTTTGTGCTAGCTTCTTGAAACTTGACACAATAAAGCAGTTTCAAGTTCTATCTCTATGTTCTGTCTCCTCTTGATGTAGCCCTAAGCAGTGACTGGGGAGAAACACTTTCATTGAAAGGGGTTGCCAAGCTTCCAAAAATTACGAGTCTCCAGAAATCTCAGCATCTATTTTTTCACCCAAACTGGATGATACTTTCAGGTAATGATGAGTACGCTAAGCCCACTGGGTTCCCAAAATTTCGTTCTTCTATGTTGAAGCGTTCGTTTCCAGTAACAGTTTGAATTTTGGCGTTTCACTCTGTTTTCTCCTATATTGATAGATGTATTTGGAACTCTAACCCAAACACGGTTTGTGCTAGCTTCTTGAAACTTGACACAGTAAAGCAGTTTCACGTTCTATCTCTATGTTTTCTTTCCTCTTGATGTAGCACTCAGCAGTGACTTAGGAGAAACACTTTCATTGAAAGGGGTTGCCAAGCTTCCAGAAATTACGAGTCTCCAGAAATCTCAGCAACTATGATTTCACCCAAACTGGATGATACTTTCAGGTAATGATCAGTACACTAAGCCCACTTGGTTCCCCAAATTTCGTTCTTCTATGTTGATGCGTTCGCTTCCAGTAACTGTTTGAATTTTGGCGTTTCACTCTGTTTTCTCCTATACTGACAGATGTATTTGGAACTCTAAATCAAACACGGTTTGTGCTAGCTTCTTGAAACTTGACACAGTAAAGCAGTTTCACGTTCTATCACTATGTTCTGTTTCCTCTGGATGTAGCCCTAAGCAGTGACTGGGGAAAAATACTTTCATTGACAGAGGTTGCCAAGCTTCCAGAAATTACGAGTCTCCAGAAATCTCAGCAACTATGATTTCACCCAAACTGGATGATACTTTCAGGTAATGATCAGTACACTAAGCCCACTTGGTTCCCCAAATTTCGTTCTTCTATGTTGAAGCGTTCGTTTTCAGTAACAGTTTGAATTTTGGCGTTTCACTCTGTTTTCTCCCATATTGATAGATGTATTTGGAACTCTAACCCAAACACGGTTTGTGCTAGCTTCTTGAAACTTGACACAGTAAAGCAGTTTCACGTTCTGTCTCTATGTTCTGTCTCCTCTTGATGTAGCCCTAAGCAGTGACTGGGGAGAAACACTTTCATTGAAAGGGGTTGCCAAGCTTCCAAAAATTACGAGTCTCCAGAAATCTCAGCATCTATTTTTTCACCCAAACTTGATGATACTTTCAGGTAATGATGAGTACGCTAAGCCCACTGGGTTCCCCAAATTTCGTTCTTCTATGTTGAAGCGTTCGTTTCCAGTAACAGTTTGAATTTTGGCGTTTCACTCTGTTTTCTCCTATATTGATAGATGTATTTGGAACTCTAAACCAAACACGGTTTGTGCTAGCTTCTTGAAACTTGACACAGTAAAGCAGTTTCACATTCTATATATATGTTCTGTTTCCTCTTGATGTAGCACTCAGCAGTGATTGAGGAGAAACACTTTCATTGAAAGGGGTTGCCAAGCTTCCAAAAATTACGAGTCTCCAGAAATCTCAGCATCTATTTTTTCACCCAAACTTGATGATACTTTCAGGTAATGATGAGTACGCTAAGCCCACTGGGTTCCCCAAATTTCGTTCTTCTATGTTGAAGCGTTCGTTTCCAGTAACAGTTTGAATTTTGGCGTTTCACTCTGTTTTCTCCTATATTGATAGATGTATTTGGAACTCTAAACCAAACACGGTTTGTGCTAGCTTCTTGAAACTTGACACAGTAAAGCACTTTCACGTTCTATCTCTATGTTCTGTTTCCTCTGGATGTAGCCCTAAGCAGTGACTGGGGAGAAATACTTTCATTGACAGGGGTTGCCAAGCTTCCAGAAATTACGAGTCTCCAGAAATCTCAGCAACTATGATTTCACCCAACCTGGATGATACTTTCAGGTAATGATCAGTACACTAAGCCCACTTGGTTCCCCAAATTTCGTTCTTCTATGTTGAAGCGTTCGTTTCCAGTAACAGTTTGAATTTTGGCGTTTTGCTCTGTTTTCTCCTATATTGATAGATGTATTTGGAACTCTAAACCAAACACGGTTTGTGCTAGCTTCTTGAAACTTGACACAGTAAAGCAGTTTTACGTTCTATCTCTATGTTCTGTTTCGTCTTGATGTAGCACTCAGCAGTGACTGAGGAGAAACACTTTCATTGAAAGGGGTTGCCAAGCTTCCCAAAATTGCGAGTCTCCAGAAATCTCAGCAACTATTTTTTCACCCAAACTGGATGATACTTTCAGGTAATGATCAGTACACTAAGCTCACTTGGTTCCCCAAATTTCGTTCTTTTATGTTGAAGCGTTCGCTTCCAGTAACTGTTTGAATTTTGGCGTTTCACTCTGTTTTCTCCTATACTGACAGATGTATTTGGAACTCTAAATCAAACACGGTTTGTGCTAGCTTCTTGAAACTTGACACAGTAAAGCAGTTTCACGTTCTATCTCTATGTTCTGTTTCCTCTGGATGTAGCACTCAGCAGTGACTGAGGAGAAACACTTTCATTGAAAGGGGTTGCCAAGCTTCCCAAAATTGCGAGTCTCTAGAAATCTCAGCAACTATTTTTTCACCCAAAGTGGATGATACTTTCAGGTAATGATCAGTACACTAAGCTCACTTGGTTCCCCAAATTTCGTTCTTTTATGTTGAAGCGTTCGCTTCCAGTATCTGTTTGAATTTTGGCGTTTCACTCTGTTTCCTCCTATACTGACAGATGTATTTGGAACTCTAAATCAAACACGGTTTGTGCTAGCTTCTTGAAACTTGACACAGTAAAGCAGTTTCACGTTCTATCTCTATGTTTTGTTTCCTCTTGATGTAGCACTCAGCAGTGACTGAGGAGAAACACTTTCATTGAATGGGGTTGCCAAGCTTCCCAAAATTGCGAGTCTCTAGAAATCTCAGCAAACAGTTTTTCACCCAAAGTGGATGATACTTTCAGGTAATGATCAGTACACTAAGCTCACTTGGTTACCCAAATTTCGTTCTTCTATGTTGAAGCGTTCGTTTCCAGTAACTGTTTGAATTTTGGCGTTTCACTCTGTTTTCTCCTATACTGACAGATGTATTTGGAACTCTAAATCAAACACGGTTTGTGCTAGCTTCTTGAAACTTGACACAGTAAAGCACTTTCACGTTCTATCTCTATGTTCTGTTTCCTCTGGATGTAGCCCTAAGCAGTGACTGGGGAGAAATACTTTCATTGACAGGGGTTGCCAAGCTTCCAGAAATTACGAGTCTCCAGAAATCTCAGCAACTATGATTTCACCCAACCTGGATGATACTTTCAGGTAATGATCAGTACACTAAGCCCACTTGGTTCCCCAAATTTCGTTCTTCTATGTTGAAGCGTTCGTTTCCAGTAACAGTTTGAATTTTGGCGTTTCGCTCTGTTTTCTCCTATATTGATAGATGTATTTGGAACTCTAAATCAAACACGGTTTGTGCTACCTTCTTGAAACTTGACACAGTAAAGGAGTTTCACGTTCTATCTCTATGTTGTGTTTCCTCTTGATGTAGCACTCAGCAGTGACTGAGGAGAAACACTTTCATTGAAAGGGGTTGCCAAGCTTCCCAAAATTGCGAGTCTCCAGAAATCTCAGCAACTATTTTTTAACCCAAACTGGATGATACTTTCAGGTAATGATCAGTACACTAAGCTCACTTGGTTCCCCAAATTTCGTTCTTTTATGTTGAAGCGTTCGATTCCAGTAACTGTGTGAATTTTGGCGTTTCACTCTGTTTTCTCCTATATTGATAGATGTATTTGGAACTCTAAACCAAACACGGTTTGTGCTAGCTTCTTGAAACTTGACACAGTAAACCAGTTTCACGTTCTATCTCTATGTTCTGTTTCCTCTTGATGTAGCACTCAGCAGTGACTGAGGAGAAACACTTTCATTGAAAGGGGTTGCCAAGCTTCCCAAAATTGCGAGTCTCCAGAAATCTCAGCAACTATTTTTTCACCCAAACTGGATGATACTTTCAGGTAATGATCAGTACACTAAGCTCACTTGGTTCCCCAAATTTCGTTCTTTTATGTTGAAGCGTTCGCTTCCAGTAACTGTTTGAATTTTGGCGTTTCACTCTGTTTTCTCCTATACTGACAGATGTATTTGGAACTCTAAATCAAACACGGTTTGTGCTAGCTTCTTGAAACTTGACACAGTAAAGCAGTTTCACGTTCTATCTCTATGTTCTGTTTCCTCTGGATGTAGCACTCAGCAGTGACTGAGGAGAAACACTTTCATTGAAAGGGGTTGCCAAGCTTCCCAAAATTGCGAGTCTCTAGAAATCTCAGCAACTATTTTTTCACCCAAAGTGGATGATACTTTCAGGTAATGATCAGTACACTAAGCTCACTTGGTTCCCCAAATTTCGTTCTTTTATGTTGAAGCGTTCGCTTCCAGTATCTGTTTGAATTTTGGCGTTTCACTCTGTTTCCTCCTATACTGACAGATGTATTTGGAACTCTAAATCAAACACGGTTTGTGCTAGCTTCTTGAAACTTGACACAGTAAAGCAGTTTCACGTTCTATCTCTATGTTTTGTTTCCTCTTGATGTAGCACTCAGCAGTGACTGAGGAGAAACACTTTCATTGAATGGGGTTGCCAAGCTTCCCAAAATTGCGAGTCTCTAGAAATCTCAGCAAACAGTTTTTCACCCAAAGTGGATGATACTTTCAGGTAATGATCAGTACACTAAGCTCACTTGGTTACCCAAATTTCGTTCTTCTATGTTGAAGCGTTCGTTTCCAGTAACTGTTTGAATTTTGGCGTTTCACTCTGTTTTCTCCTATACTGACAGATGTATTTGGAACTCTAAATCAAACACGGTTTGTGCTAGCTTCTTGAAACTTGACACAGTAAAGCACTTTCACGTTCTATCTCTATGTTCTGTTTCCTCTGGATGTAGCCCTAAGCAGTGACTGGGGAGAAATACTTTCATTGACAGGGGTTGCCAAGCTTCCAGAAATTACGAGTCTCCAGAAATCTCAGCAACTATGATTTCACCCAACCTGGATGATACTTTCAGGTAATGATCAGTACACTAAGCCCACTTGGTTCCCCAAATTTCGTTCTTCTATGTTGAAGCGTTCGTTTCCAGTAACAGTTTGAATTTTGGCGTTTCGCTCTGTTTTCTCCTATATTGATAGATGTATTTGGAACTCTAAATCAAACACGGTTTGTGCTACCTTCTTGAAACTTGACACAGTAAAGGAGTTTCACGTTCTATCTCTATGTTGTGTTTCCTCTTGATGTAGCACTCAGCAGTGACTGAGGAGAAACACTTTCATTGAAAGGGGTTGCCAAGCTTCCCAAAATTGCGAGTCTCCAGAAATCTCAGCAACTATTTTTTAACCCAAACTGGATGATACTTTCAGGTAATGATCAGTACACTAAGCTCACTTGGTTCCCCAAATTTCGTTCTTTTATGTTGAAGCGTTCGATTCCAGTAACTGTGTGAATTTTGGCGTTTCACTCTGTTTTCTCCTATATTGATAGATGTATTTGGAACTCTAAACCAAACACGGTTTGTGCTAGCTTCTTGAAACTTGACACAGTAAACCAGTTTCACGTTCTATCTCTATGTTCTGTTTCCTCTTGATGTAGCACTCAGCAGTGACTGAGGAGAAACACTTTCATTGAAAGGGGTTGCCAAGCTTCCCAAAATTGCGAGTCTCCAGAAATCTCAGCAACTATTTTTTCACCCAAACTGGATGATACTTTCAGGTAATGATCAGTACACTAAGCTCACTTGGTTCCCCAAATTTCGTTCTTTTATGTTGAAGCGTTCGCTTCCAGTAACTGTTTGAATTTTGGCGTTTCACTCTGTTTTCTCCTATACTGACAGATGTATTTGGAACTCTAAATCAAACACGGTTTGTGCTAGCTTCTTGAAACTTGACACAGTAAAGCAGTTTCACGTTCTATCTCTATGTTCTGTTTCCTCTGGATGTAGCACTCAGCAGTGACTGAGGAGAAACACTTTCATTGAAAGGGGTTGCCAAGCTTCCCAAAATTGCGAGTCTCTAGAAATCTCAGCAACTATTTTTTCACCCAAAGTGGATGATACTTTCAGGTAATGATCAGTACACTAAGCTCACTTGGTTCCCCAAATTTCGTTCTTTTATGTTGAAGCGTTCGCTTCCAGTAACTGTTTGAATTTTGGCGTTTCACTCTGTTTCCTCCTATACTGACAGATGTATTTGGAACTCTAAATCAAACACGGTTTGTGCTAGCTTCTTGAAACTTGACACAGTAAAGCAGTTTCACGTTCTATCTCTATGTTTTGTTTCCTCTTGATGTAGCACTCAGCAGTGACTGAGGAGAAACACTTTCATTGAAAGGGGTTGCCAAGCTTCCCAAAATTGCGAGTCTCTAGAAATCTCAGCAAAGAGTTTTTCACCCAAAGTGGATGATACTTTCAGGTAATGATCAGTACACTAAGCTCACTTGGTTACCCAAATTTCGTTCTTCTATGTTGAAGCGTTCGTTTCCAGTAACAGTTTGAATTTTGGCGTTTTACTCTGTTTTCTCCTATATTGATAGATGTATTTGGAACTCTAAATCAAACACGGTTTGTGCTAGCTTCTTGAAACTTGACACAATAAAGCAGTTTCAAGTTCTATCTCTATGTTCTGTCTCCTCTTGATGTAGCCCTAAGCAGTGACTGGGGAGAAACACTTTCATTGAAAGGGGTTGCCAAGCTTCCAAAAATTACGAGTCTCCAGAAATCTCAGCAACTATTTTTTCACCCAAACTGGATGATACTTTCAGGTAATGATCAGTACACTAAGCTCACTTGGTTCCCCAAATTTCGTTCTTTTATGTTGAAGCGTTCGCTTCCAGTAACTGTTTGAATTTTGGCGTTTCACTCTGTTTTCTCCTATATTGATAGATGTATTTGGAACTCTAAATCAAACACGGTTTGTGCTACCTTCTTCAAACTTGACACAGTAAAGCTGTTTCAAGTTCTATCTATATGTTCTCTTTCCTCTTGATGTAGCACTCAGCAGTGACTGAGGAGAAACACTTTCATTGAAAGGGGTTGCCAAGCTTCCCAAAATTGCGAGTCTCCAGAAATCTCAGCAACTATTTTTTCACCCAAGCTGGATGATACTTTCAGGTAATGATCAGTACACTAAGCTCACTTGGTTCCCCAAATTTCGTCCTTTTATGTTGAAGCGTTCGCTTCCAGTAACTGTTTGAATTTTGGCGTTTCACTCTGTTTTCTCCTATACTGACAGATGTATTTGGAACTCTAAATCAAACACGGTTTGTGCTAGCTTCTTGAAACTTGACACAGTAAAGCAGTTTCACGTTCTATCTCTATGTTCTATTTCCTCTGGATGTAGCCCTAAGCAGTGACTGGGGAAAAATACTTTCATTGACAGGGGTTGCCAAGCTTCCAGAAATTACGAGTCTCCAGAAATCTCAGCAACTATGATTTCACCCAACCTGGATGATACTTTCAGGTAATGATCAGTACACTAAGCCCACTTGGTTCGCCAAATTTCGTTCTTCTATGTTGAAGCGTTCGATTCCAGTAACAGTTTGAATTTTGGCGTTTTACTCTGTTTTCTCCTATATTGATAGATGTATTTGGAACTCTAAATCAAACACGGTTTGTGCTAGCTTCTTGAAACTTGACACAATAAAGCAGTTTCAAGTTCTATCTCTATGTTCTGTCTCCTCTTGATGTAGCCCTAAGCAGTGACTGGGGAGAAACACTTTCATTGAAAGGGGTTGCCAAGCTTCCAAAAATTACGAGTCTCCAGAAATCTCAGCATCTATTTTTTCACCCAAACTGGATGATACTTTCAGGTAATGATGAGTACGCTAAGCCCAATGGGTTCCCAAAATTTCGTTCTTCTATGTTGAAGCGTTCGTTTCCAGTAACAGTTTGAATTTTGGCGTTTCACTCTGTTTTCTCCTATATTGATAGATGTATTTGGAACTCTAACCCAAACACGGTTTGTGCTAGCTTCTTGAAACTTGACACAGTAAAGCAGTTTCACGTTCTATCTCTAAGTTCTGTTTCCTCTTGATGTAGCACTCAGCAGTGACTGAGGAGAAACACTTTCATTGAAAGGGGTTGCCAAGCTCCCCAAAACTGCGAGTCTCCAGAAATCTCAGCAACTATTTTTTCACCCAAACTTGATGATACTTTCAGGTAATGATCAGTACACTAAGCCCACTTGGTTCCCCAAATTTCGTTCTTTTATGTTGAAGCGTTCTCTTCCAGTAACTGTTTGAATTTTGGCGTTTCACTCTGTTTTCTCCTATACTGACAGATGTATTTGGAACTCTAAATCAAACACGGTTTGTGCTAGCTTCTTGAAACTTGACACAGTAAAGCAGTTTCAAGTTCTATCTCTATGTTTTCTTTCCTCTTGATGTAGCACTCAGCAGTGACTTAGGAGAAACACTTTCATTGAAAGGGGTTGCCAAGCTTCCAGAAATTACGAGTCTCCAGAAATCTCAGCAACTATGATTTCAGCCAACCTGGATGATACTTTCAAGTAATGATCAGTACACTAAGCCCACTTGGTTCCCCAAATTTCGTTCTTCTATGTTGATGCGTTCGCTTCCAGTAACTGTTTGAATTTTGGCGTTTCACTCTGTTTTCTCCTATACTGACAGATGTATTTGGAACTCTAAATCAAACACGGTTTGTGCTAGCTTCTTGAAACTTGACACAGTAAAGCAGTTTCACGTTCTATCACTATGTTCTGTTTCCTCTGGATGTAGCCCTAAGCAGTGACTGGGGAAAAATACTTTCATTGACAGAGGTTGCCAAGCTTCCAGAAATTACGAGTCTCCAGAAATCTCAGCAACTATGATTTCACCCAAACTGGATGATACTTTCAGGTAATGATCAGTACACTAAGCCCACTTGGTTCCCCAAATTTCGTTCTTCTATGTTGAAGCGTTCGTTTTCAGTAACAGTTTGAATTTTGGCGTTTCACTCTGTTTTCTCCTATATTGATAGATGTATTTGGAACTCTAACCCAAACACGGTTTGTGCTAGCTTCTTGAAACTTGACACAGTAAAGCAGTTTCACGTTCTATCTCTATGTTCTGTCTCCTCTTGATGTAGCCCTAAGCAGTGACTGGGGAGAAACACTTTCATTGAACGGGGTTGCCAAGCTTCCAAAAATTACGAGTCTCCAGAAATCTCAGCATCTATTTTTTCACCCAAACTTGATGATACTTTCAGGTAATGATGAGTACGCTAAGCCCACTGGGTTCCCCAAATTTCGTTCTTCTATGTTGAAGCGTTCGTTTCCAGTAACAGTTTGAATTTTGGCGTTTCACTCTGTTTTCTCCTATACTGACAGATGTATTTGGAACTCTAAATCAAACACGGTTTGTGCTAGCTTCTTGAAACTTGACACAGTAAAGCAGTTTCACGTTCTATCACTATGTTCTGTTTCCTCTGGATGTAGCCCTAAGCAGTGACTGGGGAAAAATACTTTCATTGACAGAGGTTGCCAAGCTTCCAGAAATTACGAGTCTCCAGAAATCTCAGCAACTATGATTTCACCCAAACTGGATGATACTTTCAGGTAATGATCAGTACACTAAGCCCACTTGGTTCCCCAAATTTCGTTCTTCTATGTTGAAGCGTTCGTTTTCAGTAACAGTTTGAATTTTGGCGTTTCACTCTGTTTTCTCCTATATTGATAGATGTATTTGGAACTCTAAACCAAACACGGTTTGTGCTAGCTTCTTGAAACTTGACACAGTAAAGCAGTTTCACGTTCTATATATATGTTCTGTTTCCTCTTGATGTAGCACTCAGCAGTGACTGAGGAGAAACACTTTCATTGAAAGGGGTTGCCAAGCTTCCCAATATTGCGAGTCTCCAGAAATCTCAGCAACTATTTTTTAACCCAAACTGGATGATACTTTCAGGTAATGATCAGTACACTAAGCCCACTTGGTTCCCCAAATTTCGTTCTTCTATGTTAAAGCGTTCGTTTCCAGTAACAGTTTGAATTTTGGCGTTTCACTCTGTTTTCTCCTATATTGATAGATGTATTTGGCTCTAAACCGAACACGGTTTGTGCTAGCTTCTTGAAACTTGACACAGTAAAGCAGTTTCACTTTCTATCTCTATGATCTGTTTCCTCTTGATGTAGCACTCAGCAGTGACTGAGGAGAAACACTTTCATTGAAAGGGGTTGCCAAGCTTCCCAAAATTGCGAGTCTCCAGAAATCTCAGCAACTATTTTTTAACCCAAACTGGATGATACTTTCAGGTAATGATCAGTACACTAAGCTCACTTGGTTCCCCAAATTTCGTTCTTTTATGTTGAAGCGATCGCTTCCAGTAACTGTTTGAATTTTGGCGTTTCACTCTGTTTTCTCCTATACTGACAGATGTATTTGGAACTCTAAATCAAACACGGTTTGTGCTAGCTTCTTGAAACTTGACACAGTAAAGCAGTTTCACGTTCTATCTCTATGTTCTGTTTCCTCTGGATGTAGCCCTAAGCAGTGACTGGGGAGAAATACTTTCATTGACAGGGGTTGCCAAGCTTCCAGAAATTACGAGTCTCCAGAAATCTCAGCAACTATGATTTCACCCAACCTGGATGATACTTTCAGGTAATGATCAGTACACTAAGCCCACTTGTTTCCCCAAATTTCGTTCTTCTATGTTGAAGCGTTCGTTTCCAGTAACAGTTTGAATTTTGGCGTTTCGCTCTGTTTTCTCCTATATTGATAGATGTATTTGGAACTCTAAACCAAACACGGTTTGTGCTAGCTTCTTGAAACTTGACACAGTAAAGCAGTTTTACGTTCTATCTCTATGTTCTGTTTCCTCTTGATGTAGCACTCAGCAGTGACTGAGGTGAAACACTTTCATTGAAAGGGGTTGCCAAGCTTCCCAAAATTGCGAGTCTCCAGAAATCTCAGCAACTATTTTTTCACCCCAACTGGATGATACTTTCAGGTAATGATCAGTACACTAAGCTCACTTGGTTCCCCAAATTTCGTTCTTTTATGTTGAAGCGTTCGCTTCCAGTAACTGTTTGAATTTTGGCGTTTCACTCTGTTTTCTCCTATACTGACAGATGTATTTGGAACTCTAAATCAAACACGGTTTGTGCTAGCTTCTTGAAACTTGACACAGTAAAGCAGTTTCACGTTCTATCTCTATGTTCTATTTCCTCTGGATGTAGCCCTAAGCAGTGACTGGGGAAAAATACTTTCATTGACAGGGGTTGCCAAGCTTCCAGAAATTACGAGTCTCCAGAAATCTCAGCAACTATGATTTCACCCAACCTGGATGATACTTTCAGGTAATGATCAGTACACTAAGCCCACTTGGTTCGCCAAATTTCGTTCTTCTATGTTGAAGCGTTAGATTCCAGTAACAGTTTGAATTTTGGCGTTTTACTCTGTTTTCTCCTATATTGATAGATGTATTTGGAACTCTAAATCAAACACGGTTTGTGCTAGCTCCTTGAAACTTGACACAATAAAGCAGTTTCAAGTTCTATCTCTATGTTCTGTCTCCTCTTGATGTAGCCCTAAGCAGTGACTGGGGAGAAACACTTTCATTGAAAGGGGTTGCCAAGCTTCCAAAAATTACGAGTCTCCAGAAATCTCAGCATCTATTTTTTCACCCAAACTGGATGATACTTTCAGGTAATGATGAGTACGCTAAGCCCAATGGGTTCCCAAAATTTCGTTCTTCTATGTTGAAGCGTTCGTTTCCAGTAACACTTTGAATTTTGGCGTTTCACTCTGTTTTCTCCTATATTGATAGATGTATTTGGAACTCTAAACCAAACACGGTTTGTGCTAGCTTCTTGAAACTTGACACAGTAAAGCAGTTTCACGTTCTATCTCTATGTTCTGTTTCCTCTTGATGTAGCACTCAGCAGTGACTGAGGAGAAACACTTTCATTGAAAGGGGTTGCCAAGCTCCCCAAAACTGCGTGTCTCCAGAAATCTCAGCAACTATTTTTTCACCCAAACTGGATGATACTTTCAGATAATGATCAGTACACTAAGCCCACTTGGTTCCCCAAATTTCGTTCTTTTATGTTGAAGCGTTCACTTCCAGTAACTGTTTGAATTTTGGCGTTTCACTCTGTTTTCTCCTATACTGACAGATGTATTTGGAACTCTAAATCAAACACGGTTTGTGCTAGCTTCTTGAAACTTAACACAGTAAAGCAGTTTCAAGTTCTATCTCTATGTTTTCTTTCCTCTTGATGTAGCACTCAGCAGTGACTTAGGAGAAACACTTTCATTGAAAGGGGTTGCCAAGCTTCCAGAAATTACGAGTCTCCAGAAATCTCAGCAACTATGATTTCAGCCAACCTGGATGATACTTTCAGGTAATGATCAGTACACTAAGCCCACTTGGTTCCCCAAATTTCGTTCTTCTATGTTGATGCGTTCGCTTCCAGTAACTGTTTGAATTTTGGCGTTTCACTCTGTTTTCTCCTATACTGACAGATGTATTTGGAACTCTAAATCAAACACGGTTTGTGCTAGCTTCTTGAAACTTGACACAGTAAAGCAGTTTCATGTTCTATCACTATGTTCTGTTTCCTCTGGATGTAGCCCTAAGCAGTGACTGGGGAAAAATACTTTCATTGACAGAGGTTGCCAAGCTTCCAGAAATTACGAGTCTCCAGAAATCTCAGCAACTATGATTTCACCCAAACTGGATGATACTTTCAGGTAATGATCAGTACACTAAGCCCACTTGGTTCCCCAAATTTCGTTCTTCTATGTTGAAGCGTTCGTTTTCAGTAACAGTTTGAATTTTGGCGTTTCACTCTGTTTTCTCCCATATTGATAGATGTATTTGGAACTCTAACCCAAACACGGTTTGTGCTAGCTTCTTGAAACTTGACACAGTAAAGCAGTTTCACGTTCTATCTCTATGTTCTGTCTCCTCTTGATGTAGCCCTAAGCAGTGATTGGGGAGAAACACTTTCATTGAAAGGGGTTGCCAAGCTTCCAAAAATTACGAGTCTCCAGAAATCTCAGCATCTATTTTTTCACCCAAACTTGATGATACTTTCAGGTAATGATGAGTACGCTAAGCCCACTGGGTTCCCCAAATTTCGTTCTTCTATGTTGAAGCGTTCGTTTCCAGTAACAGTTTGAATTTTGGCGTTTCACTCTGTTTTCTCCTATATTGATAGATGTATTTGGAACTCTAAACCAAACACGGTTTGTGCTAGCTTCTTGAAACTTGACACAGTAAAGCAGTTTCACGTTCTATATATATGTTCTGTTTCCTCTTGATGTAGCACTCAGCAGTGACTGAGGAGAAACACTTTCATTGAAAGGGGTTGCCAAGCTTCCCAAAATTGCGAGTCTCCAGAAATCTCAGCAACTATTTTTTAACCCAAACTGGATGATACTTTCAGGTAATGATCAGTACACTAAGCCCACTTGGTTCCCCAAATTTCGTTCTTCTATGTTAAAGCGTTCGTTTCCAGTAACAGTTTGAATTTTGGCGTTTCACTCTGTTTTCTCCTATATTGATAGATGTATTTGGAACTCTAAACCAAACACGGTTTGTGCTAGCTTCTTGAAACTTGACACAGTAAAGCAGTTTCACGTTCTATCTCTATGTTCTGTTTCCTCTGGATGTAGCCCTAAGCAGTGACTGGGGAGAAATACTTTCATTGACAGGGGTTGCCAAGCTTCCAGAAATTACGAGTCTCCAGAAATCTCAGCAACTATGATTTCACCCAAACTGGATGATACTTTCAGGTAATAATCAGTACACTAAGCCCACTTGGTTCCCCAAATTTCGTTCTTCTATGTTGAAGCGTTCGTTTCCAGTAACAGTTTGAATTTTGGCGTTTCACTCTGTTTTCTCCTATATTGATAGATGTATTTGGAACTCTAAATCAAACACGGTTTGTGCTACCTTCTTCAAACTTGACACAGTAAAGCTGTTTCAAGTTCTATCTATATGTTCTCTTTCCTCTTGGTGTAGCACTCAGCAGTGACTGAGGAGAAACACTTTCATTGAAAGGGGTTGCCAAGCTTCCCAAAATTGCGAGTCTCCAGAAATCTCAGCAACTATTTTTTCACCCAAGCTGGATGATACTTTCAGGTAATGATCAGTACACTAAGCTCACTTGGTTCCCCAAATTTCGTTCTTTTATGTTGAAGCGTTCGCTTCCAGTAACTGTTTGAATTTTGGCGTTTCACTCTGTTTTCTCCTATACTGACAGATGTATTTGGAACTCTAAATCAAACACGGTTTGTGCTAGCTTCTTGAAACTTGACACAGTAAAGCAGTTTCACGTTCTATCTCTATGTTCTATTTCCTCTGGATGTAGCCCTAAGCAGTGACTGGGGAAAAATACTTTCATTGACAGGGGTTGCCAAGCTTCCAGAAATTACGAGTCTCCAGAAATCTCAGCAACTATGATTTCACCCAACCTGGATGATACTTTCAGGTAATGATCAGTACACTAAGCCCACTTGTTTCCCCAAATTTCGTTCTTCTATGTTGAAGCGTTCGTTTCCAGTAACAGTTTGAATTTTGGCGTTTCGCTCTGTTTTCTCCTATATTGATAGATGTATTTGGAACTCTAAACCAAACACGGTTTGTGCTAGCTTCTTGAAACTTGACACAGTAAAGCAGTTTTACGTTCTATCTCTATGTTCTGTTTCCTCTTGATGTAGCCCTCAGCAGTGACTGAGGAGAAACACTTTCATTGAAAGGGGTTGCCAAGCTTCCCAAAATTGCGAGTCTCCAGAAATCTCAGCAACTATTTTTTCACCCAAACTGGATGATACTTTCAGGTAATGATCAGTACACTAAGCTCACTTGGTTCCCCAAATTTCGTTCTTTTATGTTGAAGCGTTCGCTTCCAGTAACTGTTTGAATTTTGGCGTTTCACTCTGTTTTCTCCTATACTGACAGATGTATTTGGAACTCTAAATCAAACACGGTTTGTGCTAGCTTCTTGAAACTTGACACAGTAAAGCAGTTTCACGTTCTATCTCTATGTTCTATTTCCTCTGGATGTAGCCCTAAGCAGTGACTGGGGAAAAATACTTTCATTGACAGGGGTTGCCAAGTTTCCAGAAATTACGAGTCTCCAGAAATCTCAGCAACTATGATTTCACCCAACCTGGATGATACTTTCAGGTAATGATCAGTACACTAAGCCCACTTGGTTCGCCAAATTTCGTTCTTCTATGTTGAAGCGTTCGATTCCAGTAACAGTTTGAATTTTGGCGTTTTACTCTGTTTTCTCCTATATTGATAGATGTATTTGGAACTCTAAATCAAACACGGTTTGTGCTAGCTTCTTGAAACTTGACACAATAAAGCAGTTTCAAGTTCTATCTCTATGTTCTGTCTCCTCTTGATGTAGCCCTAAGCAGTGACTGGGGAGAAACACTTTCATTGAAAGGGGTTGCCAAGCTTCCAAAAATTACGAGTCTCCAGAAATCTCAGCATCTATTTTTTCACCCAAACTGGATGATACTTTCAGGTAATGATCAGTACACTAAGCCCACTTGGTTCCCCAAATTTCGTTCTTTTATGTTGAAGCGTTCACTTCCAGTAACTGTTTGAATTTTGGCGTTTCACTCTGTTTTCTCCTATACTGACAGATGTATTTGGAACTCTAAATCAAACACGGTTTGTGCTAGCTTCTTGAAACTTGACACAGTAAAGCAGTTTCAAGTTCTATCTCTATGTTTTCTTTCCTCTTGATGTAGCACTCAGCAGTGACTTAGGAGAAACACTTTCATTGAAAGGGGTTGCCAAGCTTCCAGAAATTACGAGTCTCCAGAAATCTCAGCAACTATGATTTCAGCCAACCTGGATGATACTTTCAGGTAATGATCAGTACACTAAGCCCACTTGGTTCCCCAAATTTCGTTCTTCTATGTTGATGCGTTCGCTTCCAGTAACTGTTTGAATTTTGGCGTTTCACTCTGTTTTCTCCTATACTGACAGATGTATTTGGAACTCTAAATCAAACACGGTTTGTGCTAGCTTCTTGAAACTTGACACAGTAAAGCAGTTTCACGTTCTATCACTATGTTCTGTTTCCTCTGGATGTAGCCCTAAGCAGTGACTGGGGAAAAATACTTTCATTGACAGAGGTTGCCAAGCTTCCAGAAATTACGAGTCTCCAGAAATCTCAGCAACTATGATTTCACCCAACCTGGATGATACTTTCAGGTAATGATCAGTACACTAAGCCCACTTGGTTCCCCAAATTTCGTTCTTCTATGTTGAAGCGTTCGTTTCCAGTAACAGTTTGAATTTTGGCGTTTCACTCTGTTTTCTCCTATATTGATAGATGTATTTGGAACTCTAACCCAAACACGGTTTATGCTAGCTTCTTGAAACTTGACACAGTAAAGCACTTTCACGTTCTATCTCTATGTTCTGTCTCCTCTTGATGTAGCCCTAAGCAGTGACTGGGGAGAAACACTTTCATTGAAAGGGGTTGCCAAGCTTCCAAAAATTACGAGTCTCCAGAAATCTCAGCATCTATTTTTTCACCCAAACTGGATGATACTTTCAGGTAATGATCAGTACACTAAGCTCACTTGGTTCCCCAAATTTCGTTCTTTTATGTTGAAGCGTTCGTTTCCAGTAACTGTTTGAATTTTGGCGTTTCACTCTGTTTTCTCCTATACTGACAGATGTATTTGGAACTCTAAATCAAACACGGTTTGTGCTAGCTTCTTGAAACTTGACACAGTAAAGCACTTTCACGTTCTATCTCTATGTTCTGTTTCCTCTTGATGTAGCCCTAAGCAGTGACTGGGGAGAAATACTTTCATTGACAGGGGTTGCCAAGCTTCCAGAAATTACGAGTCTCCAGAAATCTCAGCAACTATGATTTCACCCAAAGTGGATGATACTTTCAGGTAATAATCAGTACACTAAGCCCACTTGGTTCCCCAAATTTCGTTCTTCTATGTTGAAGCGTTCGTTTCCAGTAACAGTTTGAATTTTGGCGTTTCACTCTGTTTTCTCCTATATTGATAGATGTATTTGGAACTCTAAATCAAACACGGTTTGTGCTAGCTTCTTGAAACTTGACACAGTAAAGCAGTTTTACGTTCTATCTCTATGTTCTGTTTCCTCTTGATGTAGCACTCAGCAGTGACTGAGGAGAAACACTTTCATTGAAAGGGGTTGCCAAGCTTCCCAAAATTGCGAGTCTCCAGAAATCTCAGCAACTATTTTTTCACCCAAACTGGATGATACTTTCAGGTAATGATCAGTACACTAAGCTCACTTGGTTCCCCAAATTTCGTTCTTTTATGTTGAAGCGTTCGCTTCCAGTAACTGTTTGAATTTTGGCGTTTCACTCTGTTTTCTCCTATACTGACAGATGTATTTGGAACTCTAAATCAAACACGGTTTGTGCTAGCTTCTTGAAACTTGACACAGTAAAGCAGTTTCACGTGTTATCTCTATGTTCTATTTCCTCTGGATGTAGCCCTAAGCAGTGATTGGGGAAAAATACTTTCAATGACAGGGGTTGCCAAGCTTCCAGAAATTACGAGTCTCCAGAAATCTCAGCAACTATGATTTCACCCAACCTGGATGATACTTTCAGGTAATGATCCGTACACTAAGCCCACTTGGTTCCCCAAATTTCGTTCTTCTCTGTTGAAGCGTTCGTTTCCAGTAAGAGTTTGAATTTTGGCGTTTCACTCTATTTTCTCCTATATTGATAGATGTATTTGGAACTCTAAATCAAACACGGTTTGTGCTACCTTCTTCAAACTTGACACAGTAAAGCAGTTTCAAGTTCTAGCTCTATGTTCTGTTTCCTCTTGATGTAGCACTCAGCAGTGACTGAGGAGAAACACTTTCATTGAAAGGGGTTGCCAAGCTTCCCAAAATTGCGAGTCTCCAGAAATCTCAGCAAGTATTTTTTAACCCAAACTGGATGATACTTTCAGGTAATGATCAGTACACTAAGCTCACTTGGTTCCCCAAATTTCGTTCTTTTATGTTGAAGCGTTCGCTTCCAGTAACTGTTTGAATTTTGGCGTTTCACTCTGTTTTCTCCTATACTGACAGATGTATTTGGAACTCTAAATCAAACACGGTTTGTGCTAGCTTCTTGAAACTTGACACAGTAAAGCAGTTTCAAGTTCTATCTCTATGTTTTCTTTCCTCTTGATGTAGCACTCAGCAGTGACTTAGGAGAAACACTTTCATTGAAAGGGGTTGCCAAGCTTCCAGAAATTACGAGTCTCCAGAAATCTCAGCAACTATGATTTCAGCCAACCTGGATGATACTTTCAGGTAATGATCAGTACACGAAGCCCACTTGGTTCCCCAAATTTCGTTCTTCTATGTTGATGCGTTCGCTTCCAGTAACTGTTTGAATTTTGGCGTTTCACTCTGTTTTCTCCTATACTGACAGATGTATTTGGAACTCTAAATCAAACACGGTTTGTGCTAGCTTCTTGAAACTTGACACAGTAAAGCAGTTTCACGTTCTATCACTATGTTCTGTTTCCTCTGGATGTAGCCCTAAGCAGTGACTGGGGAAAAATACTTTCATTGACAGAGGTTGCCAAGCTTCCAGAAATTACGAGTCTCCAGAAATCTCAGCAACTATGATTTCACCCAACCTGGATGATACTTTCAGGTAATGATCAGTACACTAAGCCCACTTGGTTCCCCAAATTTCGTTCTTCTATGTTGAAGCATTCGTTTCCAGTAACAGTTTGAATTTTGGCGTTTCACTCTGTTTTCTCCTATATTGATAGATGTATTTGGAACTCTAAACCAAACACGGTTTGTGCTAGCTTCTTGAAACTTGACACAGTAAAGCAGTTTTACGTTCTATCTCTATGTTCTGTTTCCTCTTGATGTAGCACTCAGCAGTGACTGAGGAGAAACACTTTCATTGAAAGGGGTTGCCAAGCTTCCCAAAATTGCGAGTCTCCCGAAATCTCAGCATCTATTTTTTCACCCAAACTGGATGATACTTTCAGGTAATGATCAGTACACTAAGCTCACTTGGTTCCCCAAATTTCGTTCTTTTATGTTGAAGCGTTCGCTTCCAGTAACTGTTTGAATTTTGGCGTTTTACTCTGTTTTCTCCTATACTGACAGATGTATTTGGAACTCTAAATCAAACACGGTTTGTGCTAGCTTCTTGAAACTTGACACAGTAAAGCAGTTTCACGTTCTATCTCTATGTTCTATTTCCTCTGGATGTAGCCCTAAGCAGTGACTGGGGAAAAATACTTTCATTGACAGGGGTTGCCAAGCTTCCAGAAATTACGAGTCTCCAGAAATCTCAGCAACTATGATTCCACCCAACCTGGATGATACTTTCAGGAAATGATCAGTACACTAAGCCCACTTGGTTCCCCAAATTTCGTTCTTCTATGTTGAAGCGTTCGTTTCCAGTAAGAGTTTGAATTTTGGCGTTTCACTCTATTTTCTCCTATATTGATAGATGTATTTGGAACTCTAAATCAAACATGGTTTGTGCTACCTTCTTCAAACTTGACACAGTAAAGCAGTTTCAAGTTCTAGCTCTATGTTCTGTTTCCTCTTGATGTAGCACTCAGCAGTGACTGAGGAGAAACACTTTCATTGAAAGGGGTTGCCAAGCTTCCCAAAATTGCGAGTCTCCAGAAATCTCAGCAACTATTTTTTCACCCAAACTGGATGATACTTTCAGGTAATGATCAGTACACTAAGCTCACTTGGTTCCCCAAATTTCGTTCTTTTATGTTGAAGCGTTCGCTTCCAGTAACTTTGAATTTTGGCGTTTCACTCTGTTTCCTCCTATACTGACAGATGTATTTGGAACTCTAAATCAAACACGGTTTGTGCTAGCTTCTTGAAACTTGACACAATAAAGCAGTTTCAAGTTCTATGTCTATGTTCTGTCTCCTCTTGATGTAGCCCTAAGCAGTGACTGGGGAGAAACACTTTCATTGAAAGGGGTTGCCAAGCTTCCAAAAATTACGAGTCTCCAGAAATCTCAGCATCTATTTTTTCACCCAAACTGGATGATACTTTCAGGTAATGATGAGTACGCTAAGCCCACTGGGTTCCCAAAATTTCGTTCTTCTATGTTGAAGCGTTCGTTTCCAGTAACAGTTTGAATTTTGGTGTTTCACTCTGTTTTCTCCTATATTGATAGATGTATTTGGAACTCTAAAGCAAACACGGTTTGTGCTAGCTTCTTGAAACTTGACACAGTAAAGCAGTTTCACGTTCTATCTCTATGTTCTGTTTCCTCTTCGATGTAGCACTCAGCAGTGACTGAGGAGAAACACTTTCAATGAAAGGGGTTGCCAAGCTTCCCAAAATTGCGAGTCTCCAGAAATCTCAGCAACTATTTTTTAACCCAAACTGGATGATACTTTCAGGTAATGATCAGTACACTAAGCCCACTTGGTTCCCCAAATTTCGTTCTTCTATGTTGAAGCGTTCGTTTCCAGTAACAGTTTGAATTTTGGCGTTTCACTCTGTTTTCTCCTATATTGATAGATGTATTTGGAACTCTAAACCAAACACGGTTTGTGCTAGCTTCTTGAAACTTGACACAGTAATGCAGTTTCACGTTCTATCTCTATGTTCTGCTCCTCTTGATGTAGCCCTAAGCAGTGACTGGGGAGAAACACTTACATTGAAAGGGGTTGCCAAGCTTCCAAAAATTACGAGTTTCCAAAAATCACAGCAACTATTTTTTCACCCAACCTGGATGATACTTTCAGGTAATGATCAGTACACTAAGCCCACTTGGTTCCCCAAATTTCGTTCTTCTATGTTGAAGCGTTCGTTTCCAGTAACAGTTTGAATTTTGGCGTTTCACTCTGTTTTCTCCTATATTGATAGATGTATTTGTAACTCTAAATCAAACACGGTTTGTGCTAGCTTCTTTAAACTTGACACAGTAAAGGAGTTTCACGTTCTATCTCTATGTTTTGTTTCCTCTTGCTGTAGCACTCAGAGTGAGTGAGGAGAAACACTTTAATTGAAAGGGGTTGCCAAGCTTCCCAAAATTGCGAGTCTCTACAAATCTCAGCAAACCTGTTTTCACCCAAACTGGATGATACTTTCAGGTAATGACCAGTACACTAAGCTCAATTGGTTCCCCAAATTTCGTTCTTCTATGTTGAAGCGTTCGTTTCCAGTAACAGTTTGAATTTTGGTGTTTCATTCTGTTTTCTCCTATATTGATAGATGTATTTGGAACTCTAAATCAAACACGGTTTGTGCTAGCTTCTTGAAACTTGACACAATAAAGCAGTTTCACGTTCTATCTCTATGTTCTGTTTCCTCTTGATGTAGCACTCAGCAGTGACTGAGGAGAAACACTTTCATTGAAAGGGGTTGCCAAGCTTCCCAAAATTGCGAGTCTCCAGAAATCTCAGCAACTATTTTTTAACCCAAACTGGATGATACTTTCAGGTAATGATCAGTACACTAAGCTCACTTGGTTCCCCAAATTTCGTTCTTTTATGTTGAAGCGTTCGCTTCCAGTAACTGTTTGAATTTTGGCGTTTCACTCTGTTTTCTCCTATATTGATAGATGTATTTGGAACTCTAAACCAAACACGGTTTGTGCTACCTTCTTGAAACTTGACACAGTAAAGCAGTTTCACGTTCTATCTCTATGTTCTGTTTCCTCTTGATGTAGCACTCAGCAGTGACTGAGGAGAAACACTTTCATTGAAAGGGGTTGCCATGCTTCCCAAAATTGCGAGTCTCCAGAAATCTCAGCAACTATTTTTTAACCCAAACTGGATGATACTTTAAGGTAATGATCAGTACACTAAGCTCACTTGGTTCCCCAAATTTCGTTCTTTTATGTTGAAGCGTTCGCTTCCAGTAACTGTTTGAATTTTGGCGTTTCACTCTGTTTTCTCCTATACTGACAGACGTATTTGGAACTCTAAATCAAACACGGTTTGTGCTAGCTTCTTGAAACTTGACATATTAAAGCAGTTTCACGTTCTATCTCTATGTTCTGTTTCCTCTGGATGTAGCCCTAAGCAGTGACTGGGGAGAAATACTTTCATTGACAGGGGTTGCCAAGCTTCCAGAAATTACGAGTCTCCAGAAATCTCAGCAACTATGATTTCACCCAACCTGGATGATACTTTCAGGTAATGATCAGTACACTAAGCCCACTTGGTTCGCCAAATTTCGTTCTTCTATGTTGAAGCGTTCGATTCCAGTAACAGTTTGAATTTTGGCGTTTTACTCTGTTTTCTCCTATATTGATAGATGTATTTGGAACTCTAAATCAAACACGGTTTGTGCTAGCTTCTTGAAACTAGACACAATAAAGCACTTTCACGTTCTATCTCTATGTTCTGTTTCGTCTGGATGTAGCCCTAAGTAGTGACTGGGGAGAAATACTTTCATTGAAAGGGGTTGCCAAGCTTCCAGAAATTACGAGTCTCCAGAAATCTCAGCAACTATGATTTCACCCAACCTTGATGATACTTTCAGGTAATGATCAGTACACTAAGCCCACTTGGTTCGCCAAATTTCGTTCTTCTATGTTGAAGCGTTCGTTTCCAGTAACAGTTTGAATTTTGGCGTTTCACTCTGTTTTCTCCTATACTGACAGATGTATTTGGAACTCTAAATCAAACACGGTTTGTGCTAGCTTCTTGAAACTTGACACACTAAAGCAGTTTCACGTTCTATCTCTATGTTCTGTTTCCTCTTGATGTAGCCCTAAGCAGTGACTGGGGAGAAATACTTTCATTGAAAGGGGTTGCCAAGCTGCCAGAAATTACGAGTCTCCAGAAATCTCAGCAACTATGATTTCACCCATACTGGATGATACTTTCAGGTAATGATCAGTACACTAAGCCCACTTGGTTCCCCAAATTTCGTTCTTCTATGTTGAAGCGTTCGTTTCCAGTAACAGTTTGAATTTTGGCGTTTCACTCTGTTTTCTCCTATATTGATAGATGTATTTGGAACTCTAACCCAAACACGGTTTGTGCTAGCTTCTTGAAACTTGACACAGTAAAGCAGTTTCACATTCTATCTCTATGTTCTGTCTCCTCTTGATGTAGCCCTAAGCAGTGACTGAGGAGAAACACTTTCATTGAAAGGGGTTGCCAAGCTTCCAAAAATTACGAGTCTCCAGAAATATCAGCATCTATTTTTTCACCCAAACTTGATGATACTTTCAGGTAATGATGAGTACGCTAAGCCCACTGGGTTCCCCAAATTTCATTCTTCTATGTTGAAGCGTTCGTTTCCAGTAACAGTTTGAATTTTGGCGTTTCACTCTGTTTTCTCCTATAATGATAGATATATTTGGAACTCTAAACCAAACACGGTTTGTGCTAGCTTCTTGAAACTTGACACAGTAAAGCAGTTTCACGTTCTATCTCTATGTTCTGTTTCCTCTTCGATGTAGCACTCAGCAGTGACTGAGGAGAAACACTTTCATTGAAAGGGGTTGCCAAGCTTCCCAAAATTGCGAGTCTCCAGAAATCTCAGCAACTATTTTTTAACCCAAACTGGATGATACTTTCAGGTAATGATCAGTACACTAAGCCCACTTGGTTCCCCAAATTTCGTTCTTCTATGTTGAAGCGTTCGTTTCCAGTAACAGTTTGAATTTTGGCGTTTCACTCTGTTTTCTCCTATATTGATAGATGTATTTGGAACTCTAAACCAAACACGGTTTGTGCTAGCTTCTTGAAACTTGACACAGTAATGCAGTTTCACGTTCTATCTCTATGTTCTGTCTCCTCTTGATGTAGCCCTAAGCAGTGACTGGGGAGAAACACTTTCATTGAAAGGGGTTGCCAAGCTTCCCAAAATTACGAGTCTCCAGAAATCTCAGCATCTATTTTTTCGCCCAAACTTGATGTTACTTTCAGGTAATGATGAGTACGCTAAGCCCACTGTGTTCCCCAAATTTCGTTCTTCTATGTTGAAGCGTTCGTTTCCAGTAACAGTTTGATTTTGGCGTTTCACTCTGTTTTCTCCTATATTGATAGATGTATTTGGAACTCTAAACCAAACACGGTTGGTGCTAGCTTCTTGAAACTTGACACAGTAAAGCAGTTTCACGTTCTATATCTATGTTCTGTTTCCTCTTGATGTAGCACTCAGCAGTGACTGAGGAGAAACACTTTCATTGAAAGGGGTTGCCAAGCTTCCCAAAATTGCGAGTCTCCAGAAATCTCAGCAACTATTTTTTAACCCAAACTGGATGATACTTTCAGGTAATGATCAGTACACTAAGCCCATTTGGTTCCCCAAATTTCGTTCTTCTATGTTAAAGCGTTCGTTTCCAGTAACAGTTTGAATTTTGGCGTTTCACTCTGTTTTCTCCTATATTGATAGATGTATTTGGAACTCTAAACCAAACATGGTTTGTGCTAGCTTCTTGAAACTTGACACAGTAAAGCAGTTTCACGTTCTATCTCTATGTTCTGTTTCCTCTTCGATGTAGCACTCAGCAGTGACTGAGGAGAAACACTTTCATTGAAAGGGGTTGCCAAGCTTCCCAAAATTGCGAGTCTCCAGAAATCTCAGCAACTATTTTTTAACCAAAACTGGATGATACTTTCAGGTAATGATCAGTACACTAAGCCCACTTGGTTCCCCAAATTTCGTTCTTCTATGTTGAAGCGTTCGTTTCCAGTAACAGTTTGAATTTTGGCGTTTCACTCTGTTTTCTCCTATATTGATAGATGTATTTGGAACTCTAAACCAAACACGGTTTGTGCTAGCTTCTTGAAACTTGACACAGTAAAGCAGTTTCACGTTCTATCTCTATGTTCTGTTTCCTCTTCGATGTAGCACTCAGCAGTGACTGAGGAGAAACACTTTCATTGAAAGGGGTTGCCAAGCTTCCCAAAATTGCGAGTCTCCAGAAATCTCAGCAACTATTTTTTAACCCAAACTGGATGATACTTTCAGGTAATGATGAGTACGCTAAGCCCACTGTGTTCCCCAAATTTCGTTCTTCTATGTTGAAGCGTTCGTTTCCAGTAACAGTTTGATTTTGGCGTTTCACTCTGTTTTCTCCTATATTGATAGATGTATTTGGAACTCTAAACCAAACACGGTTGGTGCTAGCTTCTTGAAACTTGACACAGTAAAGCAGTTTCACGTTCTATATCTATGTTCTGTTTCCTCTTGATGTAGCACTCAGCAGTGACTGAGGAGAAACACTTTCATTGAAAGGGGTTGCCAAGCTTCCCAAAATTGCGAGTCTCCAGAAATCTCAGCAACTATTTTTTCACCCAAACTGGATGATACTTTCAGGTAATGATCAGTACACTAAGCCCATTTGGTTCCCCAAATTTCGTTCTTCTATGTTAAAGCGTTCGTTTCCAGTAACAGTTTGAATTTTGGCGTTTCACTCTGTTTTCTCCTATACTGACAGATGTATTTGGAACTCTAAAACAAACAGGGTTTGTGCTAGCTTCTTGAAACTTGACACAGTAAAGCAGTTTCACGTTCTATCTCTATGTTCTGTTTCCTCTGGATGTAGCCCTAAGCAGTGACTGGGGAGAAATACTTTCATTGAAAGGGGTTGCCAAGCTTCCAGAAATTACGATTCTCCAGAAATCTCAGCAACTATGATTTCACCCATACTGGATGATACTTTCAGGTAATGATCAGTACACTAAGCCCACTTGGTTCGCCAAATTTCGTTCTTCTATGTTGAAGCGTTCGTTTCCAGTAACAGTTTGAATTTTGGCGTTTCACTCTGTTTTCTCCTATATTGATAGATGTATTTGGAACTCTAAACCAAACACGGTTTGTGCTAGCTTCTTGAAACTTGACACAGTAAAGCAGTTTCACGTTCTATCTCTATGTTCTGTTTCCTCTGGATGTAGCCCTAAGCAGTGACTGGGGAAAAATACTTTCATTGACAGAGGTTGCCAAGCTTCCAGAAATTACGAGTCTCCAGAAATCTCAGCAACTATGATTTCACCCAAACTGGATGATACTTTCAGGTAATGATCAGTACACTAAGCCCACTTGGTTCCCCAAATTTCGTTCTTCTATGTTGAAGCGTTCGTTTCCAGTAACAGTTTGAATTTTGGCGTTTCACTCTGTTTTCTCCTATATTGATAGATGTATTTGGAACTCTAACCCAAACACGGTTTGTGCTAGCTTCTTGAAACTTGACACAGTAAAGCAGTTTCACGTTCTATCTCTATGTTCTGTCTCCTCTTGATGTAGCCCTAAGCAGTGACTGGGGAGAAACACTTTCATTGAAAGCGGTTGCCAAGCTTCCAAAAATTACGAGTCTCCAGAAATCTCAGCATCTATTTTTTCACCCAAACTGGATGATACTTTCAGGTAATGATGAGTACGCTAAGCCCACTGGGTTCCCCAAATTTCGTTCTTCTATGTTGAAGCGTTCGTTTCCAGTAACAGTTTGAATTTTGGCGTTTCACTCTGTTTTCTCCTATATTGATAGATGTATTTGGAACTCTAAACCAAACACGGTTTGTGCTAGCTTCTTGAAACTTGACACAGTAAAGCAGTTTTACGTTCTATATCTATGTTCTGTTTCCTCTTGATGTAGCACTCAGCAGTGACTGAGGAGAAACACTTTCATTGAAAGGGGTTGCCAAGCTTCCCAAAATTGCGAGTCTCCAGAAATCTCAGCAACTATTTTTTAACCCAAACTGGATGATACTTTCAGGTAATGATCAGTACACTAAGCTCACTTGGTTCCCCAAATTTCGTTCTTTTATGTTGAAGCGTTCGCTTCCAGTAACTGTTTGAATTTTGGCGTTTCACTCTGTTTTCTCCTATACTGACAGATGTATTTGGAACTCTAAATCAAACATGGTTTGTGCTAGCTTCTTGAAACTTGACACAGTAAAGCAGTTTCATGTTCTATCTCTATGTTCTGTTTCCTCTGGATGTAGCCCTAAGCAGTGACTGGGGAGAAATACTTTCATTGACAGGGGTTGCCAAGCTTCCAGAAATTACGAGTCTCCAGAAATCTCAGCAACTATGATTTCACCCAAACTGGATGATACTTTCAGGTAATAATAGGTACACTAAGCCCACTTGGTTCCCCAAATTTCGATCTTCTATGTTGAAGCGTTCGTTTTCAGTAACAGTTTGAATTTTGGCGTTTCACTCTGTTTTCTCCTATATTGATAGATGTATTTGGAACTCTAAACCAAATACGGTTTGTGCTAGCTTCTTGAAACTTGACACAGTAAAGCAGTTTCACGTTCTATCTCTATGTTCTGTTTCCTCTTGATGTAGCACTCAGCAGTGACTGAGGAGAAACACTTTCATTGAAAGGGGTTGCCAAGCTTCCCAAAATTGCGAGTCTCCAGAAATCTCAGCAACTATTTTTTAACCCAAACTGGATGATACTTTCAGGTAATGATCAGTACACTAAGCTCACTTGGTTCCCCAAATTTCGTTCTTTTATGTTGAAGCGTTCGCTTCCAGTAACTGTTTGAATTTTGGCGTTTCACTCTGTTTTCTCCTATATTGATAGATGTATTTGGAACTCTAAACCAAACACGGTTTGTGCTAGCTTCTTGAAACTTGACACAGTAAAGCAGTTTCACGTTCTATCTCTATGTTCTGTTTCCTCTTGATGTAGCACTCAGCAGTGACTGAGGAGAAACACTTTCATTGAAAGGGGTTGCCATGCTTCCCAAAATTGCGAGTCTCCAGAAATCTCAGCAACTATTTTTTAACCCAAACTGGATGATACTTTCAGGTAATGATCAGTACACTAAGCTCACTTGGTTCCCCAAATTTCGTTCTTTTATGTTGAAGCGTTCGCTTCCAGTAACTGTTTGAATTTTGGCGTTTCACTCTGTTTTCTCCTATACTGACAGATGTATTTGGAACTCTAAATCAAACACGGTTTGTGCTAGCTTCTTGAAACTTGACACAGTAAAGCAGTTTCACGTTCTATATCTATGTTCTGTTTCCTCTGGATGTAGCCCTAAGCAGTGACTGGGGAGAAATACTTTCATTGACAGGGGTTGCCAAGCTTCCAGAAATTACGAGTCTCCAGAAATCTCAGCAACTATGATTTCACCCAACCTGGATGATACTTTCAGGTAATGATCAGTACACTAAGCCCACTTGGTTCGCCAAATTTCGTTCTTCTATGTTGAAGCGTTCGATTCCAGTAACAGTTTGAATTTTGGCGTTTTACTCTGTTTTCTCCTATATTGATAGATGTATTTGGAACTCTAAATCAAACACGGTTTGTGCTAGCTTCTTGAAACTTGACACAATAAAGCAGTTTCAAGTTCTATCTCTATGTTCTGTCTCCTCTTGATGTAGCCCTAAGCAGTGACTGGGGAGAAACACTTTCATTGAAAGGGGTTGCCAAGCTTCCAGAAATTACGAGTCTCCAGAAATCTCAGCAACTATGATTTCACCCATACTGGATGATACTTTCAGGTAATGATCAGTACGCTAAGACCACTTGGTTCGCCAAATTTCGTTCTTCTATGTTGAAGCGTTCGTTTCCAGTAACAGTTTGAATTTTGGCGTTTCACTCTGTTTTCTCCTATATTGATAGATGTATTTGGAACTCTAAACCACACACGGTTTGTGCTAGCTTCTTGAAACTTGACACAGTAAAGCAGTTTCACGTTCTATCTCTATGTTCTGTTTCCTCTTGATGTAGCACTCAGCAGTGACTGAGGAGAAACACTTTCATTGAAAGGGGTTGCCAAGCTCCCCAAAACTGCGAGTCTCCAGAAATCTCAGCAACTATTTTTTCACCCAAACTGGATGATACTTTCAGGTAATGATCAGTACACTAAGCTCACTTGGTTCCCCAAATTTCGTTCTTTTATGTTGAAGCGTTCACTTCCAGTAACTGTTTGAATTTTGGCGTTTCACTCTGTTTTCTCCTATACTGACAGATGTATTTGGAAATCTAAATCAAACACGGTTTGTGCTAGCTTCTTGAAACTTGACACAGTAAAGCAGTTTCAAGTTCTATCTCTATGTTTTCTTTCCTCTTGATGTAGCACTCAGCAGTGACTGAGGAGAAACACTTTCATTGAAAGGGGTTGCCAAGCTTCCAGAAATTACGAGTCTCCAGAAATCTCAGCAACTATGATTTCACCCAAACTGGATGATACTTTCAGGTAATGATCAGTACACTAAGCCCACTTGGTTCCCTAAATTTCGTTCTTCTATGTTGATGCGTTCGCTTCCAGTAACAGTTTGAATTTTGGCGTTTCACTCTGTTTTCTCCTATACTGACAGATGTATTTGGAACTCTAAATCAAACACGGTTTGTGCTAGCTTCTTGAAACTTGACACAGTAAAGCAGTTTCACATTCTATCACTATGTTCTGTTTCCTCTGGATGTAGCCCTAAGCAGTGACTGGGGAAAAATACTTTCATTGACAGAGGTTGCCAAGCTTCCAGAAATTACGAGTCTCCAGAAATCTCAGCAACTATGATTTCACCCAAACTGGATGATACTTTCAGGTAATGATCAGTACACTAAGCCCACTTGGTTCCCCAAATTTCTTTCTTCTATGTTGAAGCGTTCGTTTCCAGTAACAGTTTGAATTTTGGCGTTTCACTCTGTTTTCTCCTATATTGATAGATGTATTTGGAACTCTAACCCAAACACGGTTTGTGCTAGCTTCTTGAAACTTGACACAGTAAAGCAGTTTCACGTTCTATCTCTATGTTCTGTCTCCTCTTGATGTAGCCCTAAGCAGTGACTGAGGAGAAACACTTTCATTGAAAGGGGTTGCCAAGCTTCCAAAAATTACGAGTCTCCAGAAATCTCAGCATCTATTTTTTCACCCAAACTTGATGATACTTCAGGTAATGATGAGTACGCTAAGCCCACTGGGTTCCCCAAATTTCGTTCTTCTATGTTGAAGCGTTCGTTTCCAGTAACAGTTTGAATTTTGGCGTTTCACTCTGTTTTCTCCTATATTGATAGATGTATTTGGAACTCTAAACCAAACACGGTTTGTGCTAGCTTCTTGAAACTTGACACAGTAAAGCAGTTTCACGTTCTATCTCTATGTTCTGTTTCCTCTTCGATGTAGCACTCAGCAGTGACTGAGGAGAAACACTTTCATTGAAAGGGGTTGCCAAGCTTCCCAAAATTGCGAGTCTCCAGAAATCTCAGCAACTATTTTTTAACCCAAACTGGATGATACTTTCAGGTAATGATCAGTACACTAAGCCCACTTGGTTCCCCAAATTTCGTTCTTCTATGTTGAAGCGTTCGTTTCCAGTAACAGTTTGAATTTTGGCGTTTCACTCTGTTTTCTCCTATATTGATAGATGTATTTGGAACTCTAAACCAAACACGGTTTGTGCTAGCTTCTTGAAACTTGACACAGTAATGCAGTTTCACGTTCTATCTCTATGTTCTGTCTCCTCTTGATGTAGCCCTAAGCAGTGACTGGGGAGAAACACTTACATTGAAAGGGGTTGCCAAGCTTCCAAAAATTACGAGTGTCCAAAAATCACAGCAACTATTTTTTCACCCAACCTGGATGATACTTTCAGGTAATGATCAGTACACTAAGCCCACTTGGTTCCCCAAATTTCGTTCTTCTATGTTGAAGCGTTCGTTTCCAGTAACAGTTTGAATTTTGGCGTTTCACTCTGTTTTCTCCTATATTGATAGATGTATTTGGAACTCTAAATCAAACACGGTTTGTGCTAGCTTCTTTAAACTTGACACAGTAAAGGAGTTTCACGTTCTATCTCTATGTTTTGTTTCCTCTTGCTGTAGCACTCAGAGTGAGTGAGGAGAAACACTTTAATTGAAAGGGGTTGCCAAGCTTCCCAAAATTGCGAGTCTCTACAAATCTCAGCAAACCTGTTTTCACCCAAACTGGATGATACTTTCAGGTAATGACCAGTACACTAAGCTCAATTGGTTCCCCAAATTTCGTTCTTCTATGTTGAAGCTTTCGTTTCCAGTAACAGTTTGATTTTGGCGTTTCACTCTGTTTTCTCCTATATTGATAGATGTATTTGGAACTCTAAACCAAACACGGTTGGTGCTAGCTTCTTGAAACTTGACACAGTAAAGCAGTTTCACGTTCTATATCTATGTTCTGTTTCCTCTTGATGTAGCACTCAGCAGTGACTGAGGAGAAACACTTTCATTGAAAGGGGTTGCCAAGCTTCCCAAAATTGCGAGTCTCCAGAAATCTCAGCAACTATTTTTTAACCCAAACTGGATGATACTTTCAGGTAATGATCAGTAAACTAAGCTCACTTGGTTCCCCAAATTTCGTTCTTTTATGTTGAAGCGTTCGTTTCCAGTAACAGTTTGAATTTTGGCGTTTCACTCTGTTTTCTCCTATATTGATAGATGTATTTGGAACTCTAAACCAAACACGGTTTGTGCTAGCTTCTTGAAACTTGACACAGTAAAGCACTTTCACGTTCTATCTCTATGTTCTGTTTCCTCTGGATGTAGCCCTAAGTAGTGACTGGGGAGAAATACTTTCATTGAAAGGGGTTGCCAAGCTTCCAGAAATTACGAGTCTCCAGAAATCTCAGCAACTATGATTTCACCCAACCTTGATGATACTTTCAGGTAATGATCAGTACACTAAGCCCACTTGGTTCGCCAAATTTCGTTATTCTATGTTGAAGCGTTCGTTTCCAGTAACAGTTTGAATTTTGGCGTTTCACTCTGTTTTCTCCTATACTGACAGATGTATTTGGAACTCTAAATCAAACACGGTTTGTGCTAGCTTCTTGAAACTTGACACACTAAAGCAGTTTCACGTTCTATCTCTATGTTCTGTTTCCTCTTGATGTAGCCCTAAGCAGTGACTGGGGAGAAATACTTTCATTGAAAGGGGTTGCCAAGCTTCCAGAAATTAGGAGTCTCCAGAAATCTCAGCAACTATGATTTCACCCATACTGGATGATACTTTCAGGTAATGATCAGTACACTAAGCCCACTTGGTTCGCCAAATTTCGTTCTTCTATGTTGAAGCGTTCGTTTCCAGTAACAGTTTGAATTTTGGCGTTTCACTCTGTTTTCTCCTATATTGATAGATGTATTTGGAACTCTAAACCAAACACGGTTTGTGCTAGCTTCTTGAAACTTGACACAGTAAAGCAGTTTCACGTTCTATCTCTATGTTCTGTTTCCTCTTGATGTAGCACTCAGCAGTGACTGAGGAGAAGCACTTTCATTGCAAGGGGTTGCCAAGCTCCCCAAAACTGCGAGTCTCCAGAAATCTCAGCAACTATTTTTTCACCCAAACTGGATGATACTTTCAGGTAATGATCAGTACACTAAGCTCACTTGGTTCCCCAAATTTCGTTCTTTTATGTTGAAGCGTTCACTTCCAGTAACTGTTTGAATTTTGTCGTTTCACTCTGTTTTCTCCTATACTGACAGATGTATTTCGAACTCTAAGTCAAACACGGTTTGTGCTAGCTTCTTGAAACTTGACACAGTAAAGCAGTTTCACGTTCTATCACTATGTTCTGTTTCCTCTGGATGTAGCCCTAAGCAGTGACTGGGGAAAAATACTTTCATTGACAGAGGTTGCCAAGCTTCCAGAAATTACGAGTCTCCAGAAATCTCAGCAACTATGATTTCACCCAAACTGGATGATACTTTCAGGTAATGATCAGTACACTAAGCCCACTTGGTTCCCCAAATTTCTTTCTTCTATGTTGAAGCGTTCGTTTCCAGTAACAGTTTGAATTTTGGCGTTTCACTCTGTTTTCTCCTATATTGATAGATGTATTTGGAACTCTAAACCAAACATGGTTTGTGCTAGCTTCTTGAAACTTGACACAGTAAAGCAGTTTCACGTTCTATCTCTATGTTCTGTTTCCTCTTCGATGTAGCCCTAAGCAGTGACTGAGGAGAAACACTTTCATTGAAAGGGGTTGCCAAGCTTCCCAAAATTGCGAGTCTCCAGAAATCTCAGCAACTATTTTTTAACCCAAACTGGATGATACTTTCAGGTAATGATCAGTACACTAAGCCCACTTGGTTCCCCAAATTTCGTTCTTCTATGTTGAAGCGTTCGTTTCCAGTAACAGTTTGAATTTTGGCGTTTCACTCTGTTTTCTCCTATTTTGATAGATGTATTTGGAACTCTAAACCAAACACGGTTTGTGCTAGCTTCTTGAAACTTGACACAGTAATGCAGTTTCACGTTCTATCTCTATGTTCTGTCTCCTCTTGATGTAGCCCTAAGCAGTGACTGGGGAGAAACACTTACATTGAAAGGGGTTGCCAAGCTTCCAAAAATTACGAGTGTCCAAAAATCACAGCAACTATTTTTTCACCCAACCTGGATGATACTTTCAGGTAATGATCAGTACAGTAAGCCGACTTGGTTCCCCAAATTTCGTTCTTCTATGTTGAAGCGTTCGTTTCCAGTAACAGTTTGAATTTTGGCGTTTCACTCTGTTTTCTCCTATATTGATAGATGTATTTGGAACTCTAAATCAAACACGGTTTGTGCTAGCTTCTTTAAACTTGACACAGTAAAGGAGTTTCACGTTCTATCTCTATGTTTTGTTTCCTCTTGCTGTAGCACTCAGAGTGAGTGAGGAGAAACACTTTAATTGAAAGGGGTTGCCAAGCTTCCCAAAATTGCGAGTCTCTACAAATCTCAGCAAACCTGTTTTCACCCAAACTGGATGATACTTTCAGGTAATGACCAGTACACTATGCTCAATTGGTTCCCCAAATTTCGTTCTTCTATGTTGAAGCGTTCGTTTCCAGTAACAGTTTGAATTTTGGTGTTTCATTCTGTTTTCTCCTATATTGATAGATGTATTTGGAACTCTAAATCAAACACGGGTTGTGCTAGCTTCTTGAAACTTGACACAATAAAGCAGTTTCACGTTCTATCTCTATGTTCTGTTTCCTCTTGATGTAGCACTCAGCAGTGACTGAGGAGAAACACTTTCATTGAAAGGGGTTGCCAAGCTTCCCAAAATTGCGAGTCTCCAGAAATCTCAGCAACTATTTTTTAACCCAAACTGGATGATACTTTCAGGTAATGATCAGTACACTAAGCTCACTTGGTTCCCCAAATTTCGTTCTTTTATGTTGAAGCGTTCGCTTCCAGTAACTGTTTGAATTTTGGCGTTTCACTCTGTTTTCTCCTATATTGATAGATGTATTTGGAACTCTAAACCAAACACGGTTTGTGCTAGCTTCTTGAAACTTGACACAGTAAAGCAGTTTCACGTTCTATCTCTATGTTCTGTTTCCTCTTGATGTAGCACTCAGCAGTGACTGAGGAGAAACACTTTCATTGAAAGGGGTTGCCATGCTTCCCAAAATTGCGAGTCTCCAGAAATCTCAGCAACTATTTTTTAACCCAAACTGGATGATACTTTCAGGTAATGATCAGTACACTAAGCTCACTTGGTTCCCCAAATTTCGTTCTTTTATGTTGAAGCGTTCGCTTCCAGTAACTGTTTGAATTTTGGCGTTTCACTCTGTTTTCTCCTATACTGACAGATGTATTTGGAACTCTAAATCAAACACGGTTTGTGCTAGCTTCTTGAAACTTGACACAGTAAAGCAGTTTCATGTTCTATCTCTATGTTCTGTTTCCTCTGGATGTAGCCCTAAGCAGTGACTGGGGAGAAATACTTTCATTGACAGGCGTTGCCAAGCTTCCAGAAATTACGAGTCTCCAGAAATCTCAGCAACTATGATTTCACCCAACCTGGATGATACTTTCAGGTAATGATCAGTACACTAAGCCCACTTGGTTCGCCAAATTTCGTTCTTCTATGTTGAAGCGTTCGATTCCAGTAACAGTTTGAATTTTGGCGTTTTACTCTGTTTTCTCCTATATTGATAGATGTATTTGGAACTCTAAATCAAACACGGTTTGTGCTAGCTTCTTGAAACTAGACACAATAAAGCACTTTCACGTTCTATCTCTATGTTCTGTTTCGTCTGGATGTAGCCCTAAGTAGTGACTGGGGAGAAATACTTTCATTGAAAGGGGTTGCCAAGCTTCCAGAAATTACGAGTCTCCAGAAATCTCAGCAACTATGATTTCACCCAACCTTGATGATACTTTCAGGTAATGATCAGTACACTAAGCCCACTTGGTTCGCCAAATTTCGTTCTTCTATGTTGAAGCGTTCGTTTCCAGTAACAGTTTGAATTTTGGCGTTTCACTCTGTTTTCTCCTATACTGACAGATGTATTTGGAACTCTAAATCAAACACGGTTTGTGCTAGCTTCTTGAAACTTGACACACTAAAGTAGTTTCACGTTCTATCTCTATGTTCTGTTTCCTCTTGATGTAGCCCTAAGCAGTGACTGGGGAGAAATACTTTCATTGAAAGGGGTTGCCAAGCTGCCAGAAATTACGAGTCGCCAGAAATCTCAGCAACTATGATTTCACCCATACTGGATGATACTTTCAGGTAATGATGAGTACGCTAAGCCCACTGGGTTCCCCAAATTTCGTTCTTCTATGTTGAAGCGTTCGTTTCCAGTAACAGTTTGAATTTTGGCGTTTCACTCTGTTTTCTCCTATATTGATAGATGTATTTGGAACTCTAACCCAAACACGGTTTGTGCTAGCTTCTTGAAACTTGACACAGTAAAGCAGTTTCACGTTCTATCTCTATGTTCTGTCTCCTCTTGATGTAGCCCTAAGCAGTGACTGAGGAGAAACACTTTCATTGAAAGGGGTTGCCAAGCTTCCAAAAATTACGAGTCTCCAGAAATCTCAGCATCTATTTTTTCACCCAAACTTGATGATACTTTCAGGTAATGATGAGTACGATAAGCCCACTGGGTTCCCCAAATTTCGTTCTTCTATGTTGAAGCGTTCGTTTCCAGTAACAGTTTGAATTTTGGCGTTTCACTCTGTTTTCTCCTATATTGATAGATGTATTTGGAACTCTAAACCAAACACGGTTTGTGCTAGCTTCTTGAAACTTGACACAGTAAAGCAGTTTCACGTTCTATCTCTATGTTCTGTTTCCTCTTCGATGTAGCACTCAGCAGTGACTGAGGAGAAACACTTTCATTGAAAGGGGTTGCAAAGCTTCCCAAATTGCGAGTCTCCAGAAATCTCAGCAACTATTTTTTAACACAAACTGGATGATACTTTCAGGTAATGATCAGTACACTAAGCCCACTTGGTTCCCCAAATTTCGTTCTTCTATGTTGAAGCGTTCGTTTCCAGTAACAGTTTGAATTTTGGCGTTTCACTCTGTTTTCTCCTATATTGACAGATGTATTTCGAACTCTAAGTCAAACACGGTTTGTGCTAGCTTCTTGAAACTTGACACAGTAATGCAGTTTCACGTTCTATCTCTATGTTCTGTCTCCTCTTGATGTAGCCCTAAGCAGTGACTGGGGAGAAACACTTTCATTGAAAGGGGTTGCCAAGCTTCCAAAAATTACGAGTCTCCAGAAATCTCAGCATCTATTTTTTCACCCAAACTTGATGTTACTTTCAGGTAATGATGAGTACGCTAAGCCCACTGTGTTCCCCAAATTTCGTTCTTCTATGTTGAAGCGTTCGTTTCCAGTAACAGTTTGATTTTGGCGTTTCACTCTGTTTTCTCCTATATTGATAGATGTATTTGGAACTCTAAATCAAACACGGTTTGTGCTAGCTTCTTTAAACTTGACACAGTAAAGGAGTTTCAGTTCTATCTCTATGTTTTGTTTCCTCTTGCTGTAGCACTCAGAGTGAGTGAGGAGAAACACTTTAATTGAAAGGGGTTGCCAAGCTTCCCAAAATTGCGAGTCTCTACAAATCTCAGCAAACCTGTTTTCACCCAAACTGGATGATACTTTCAGGTAATGACCAGTACACTAAGCTCAATTGGTTCCACAAATTTCGTTCTTCTATGTTGAAGCGTTCGTTTCCAGTAACAGTTTGAATTTTGGTGTTTCATTCTGTTTTCTCCTATATTGATAGATGTATTTGGAACTCTAAATCAAACACGGTTTGTGCTAGCTTCTTGAAACTTGACACACTAAAGCAGTTTCACGTTCTATCTCTATGTTCTGTTTCCTCTTGATGTAGCACTCAGCAGTGACTGAGGAGAAACACTTTCATTGAAAGGGGTTGCCAAGCTTCCCAAAATTGCGAGTCTCCAGAAATCTCAGCAACTATTTTTTAACCCAAACTGGATGATACTTTCAGGTAATGATCAGTACACTAAGCTCACTTGGTTCCCCAAATTTCGTTCTTTTATTTTGAAGCGTTCGCTTCCAGTAACTGTTTGAATTTTGGCGTTTCACTCTGTTTTCTCCTATACTGACAGATGTATTTGGAACTCTAAACCAAACACGGTTTGTGCTAGCTTCTTGAAACTTGACACAGTAAAGCAGTTTCACGTTCTATCTCTATGTTCTGTTTCCTCTGGATGTAGCCCTAAGCAGTGACTGGGGAGAAATACTTTCATTGAAAGGGGTTGCCAAGCTTCCAGAAATTACGAGTCTCCAGAAATCTCAGCAACTATGATTTCACCCATACTGGATGATACTTTCAGGTAATGATCAGTACACTAAGCCCACTTGGTTCGCCAAATTTCGTTCTTCTATGTTGAAGCGTTCGTTTCCAGTAACAGTTTGAATTTTGGCGTTTCACTCTGTTTTCTCCTATATTGATAGATGTATTTGGAACTCTAAACCAAACACGGTTTGTGCTAGCTTCTTGAAACTTGACACAGTAAAGCACTTTCACGTTCTATCTCTATGTTCTGTTTCCTCTGGATGTAGCCCTAAGTAGTGACTGGGGAGAAATACTTTCATTGAAAGGTGTTGCCAAGCTTCCAGAAATTACGAGTCTCCAGAAATCTCAGCAACTATGATTTCACCCAACCTTGATGATACTTTCAGGTAATGATCAGTACACTAAGCCCACTTGGTTCGCCAAATTTCGTTATTCTATGTTGAAGTGTTCGTTTCCAGTAACAGTTTGAATTTTGGCGTTTCACTCTGTTTTCTCCTATACTGACAGATGTATTTGGAACTCTAAATCAAACACGGTTTGTGCTAGCTTCTTGAAACTTGACACACTAAAGCAGTTTCACGTTCTATCTCTATGTTCTGTTTCCTCTTGATGTAGCCCTAAGCAGTGACTGGGGAGAAATACTTTCATTGAAAGGGGTTGCCAAGCTTCCAGAAATTACGAGTCTCCAGAAATCTCAGCAACTATGATTTCACCCATACTGGATGATACTTTCAGGTAATGATCAGTACACTAAGCCCACTTGGTTCGCCAAATTTCGTTCTTCTATGTTGAAGCGTTCGATTCCAGTAACAGTTTGAATTTTGGCGTTTTACTCTGTTTTCTCCTATATTGATAGATGTATTTGGAACTCTAAATCAAACACGGTTTGTGCTAGCTTCTTGAAACTTGACACAATAAAGCAGTTTCAAGTTCTATCTCTATGTTCTGTCTCCTCTTGATGTAGCCCTAAGCAGTGACTGGGGAGAAACACTTTCATTGAAAGGGGTTGCAAAGCTTCCAAAAATTACGAGTCTCCAGAAATCTCAGCATCTATTTTTTCACCCAAACTGGATGATACTTTCAGGTAATGATGAGTACGCTAAGCCCACTGGGTTCCCAAAATTTCGTTCTTCTATGTTGATGCGTTCGTTTCCAGTAACAGTTTGAATTTTGGCGTTTCACTCTGTTTTCTCCTATATTGATAGATGTATTTGGAACTCTAAACCAAACACGGTTTGTGCTAGCTTCTTGAAACTTGACCCAGTAAAGCAGTTTCACGTTCTATCTCTATGTTCTGTTTCCTCTTGATGTAGCACTCAGCAGTGACTGAGGAGAAACACTTTCATTGAAAGGGGTTGCCAAGCTCCCCAAAACTGCGAGTCTCCAGAAATCTCAGCAACTATTTTTTCACCCAAACTGGATGATACTTTCAGGTAATGATCAGTACACTAAGCTCACTTGGTTCCCCAAATTTCGTTCTTTTATGTTGAAGCGTTCACTTCCAGTAACTGTTTCAATTTTGGCGTTTCACTCTGTTTTCTCCTATACTGACAGATGTATTTCGAACTCTAAGTCAAACACGGTTTGTGCTAGCTTCTTGAAACTTGACACAGTAAAGCAGTTTCAAGTTCTATCTCTATGTTTTCTTTCCTCTTGATGTAGCACTCAGCAGTGACTGAGGAGAAACACTTTCATTGAAAGGGGTTGCCAAGCTTCCAGAAATTACGAGTCTCCAGAAATCTCAGCAACTATGATTTCACCCAAACTGGATGATACTTTCAGGTAATGATCAGTACACTAAGCCCACTTGGTTCGCCAAATTTCGTTCTTCTATGTTGAAGCGTTCGTTTCCAGTAACAGTTTGAATTTTGGCGTTTTACTCTGTTTTCTCCTATATTGATAGATGTATTTGGAACTCTAAATCAAACACGGTTTGTGCTAGCTTCTTGAAACTTGACACAATAAAGCAGTTTCAAGTTCTATCTCTATGTTCTGTCTCCTCTTGATTTAGCCCTAAGCAGTGACTGGGGAGAAACACTTTCATTGAAAGGGGTTGCCAAGCTTCCAAAAATTACGAGTCTCCAGAAATCTCAGCATCTATTTTTTCACCCAAACTGGATGATACTTTCAGGTAATGATGAGTAAGCTAAGACCACTGGGTTCCCAAAATTTCGTTCTTCTATGTTGAAGCGTTCGTTTCCAGTAACAGTTTGAATTTTGGCGTTTCACTCTGTTTTCTCCTATATTGATAGATGTATTTGGAACTCTAAACCAAACACGGTTTGTGCTAGCTTCTTGAAACTTGACACAGTAATGCAGTTTCACGTTCTATCTCTATGTTCTGTCTCCTCTTGATGTAGCCCTAAGCAGTGACTGGGGAGAAACACTTACATTGAAAGGGGTTGCCAAGCTTCCAAAAATTACGAGTGTCCAAAAATCACAGCAACTATTTTTTCACCCAACCTGGATGATACTTTCAGGTAATGATCAGTACACTAAGCCCACTTGGTTCCCCAAATTTCGTTCTTCTATGTTGAAGCGTTCGTTTCCAGTAACAGTTTGAATTTTGGCGTTTCACTCTGTTTTCTCCTATATTGATAGATGTATTTGGAACTCTAAATCAAACACGGTTTGTGCTAGCTTCTTTAAACTTGACACAGTAAAGGAGTTTCACGTTCTATCTCTATGTTTTGTTTCCTCTTGCTGTAGCACTCAGAGTGAGTGAGGAGAAACACTTTAATTGAAAGGGGTTGCCAAGCTTCCCAAAATTCCGAGTCTCTACAAATCTCAGCAAACCTGTTTTCACCCAAACTGGATGATACTTTCAGGTAATGATCAGTACACTAAGCCCACTTGGTTCCCCAAATTTCGTTCTTCTATGTTGAAGCGTTCGTTTCCAGTAACAGTTTGAATTTTGGTGTTTCATTCTGTTTTCTCCTATATTGATAGATGTATTTGGAACTCTAAATCAAACACGGTTTGTGCTAGCTTCTTGAAACTTGACACAATAAAGCAGTTTCACGTTCTATCTCTATGTTCTGTTTCCTCTTGATGTAGCACTCAGCAGTGACTGAGGAGAAACACTTTCATTGAAAGGGGTTGCCAAGCTTCCCAAAATTGCGAGTCTCCAGAAATCTCAGCAACTATTTTTTAACCCAAACTGGATGATACTTTCAGGTAATGATCAGTACACTAAGCTCACTTGGTTCCCCAAATTTCGTTCTTTTATTTTGAAGCGTTCGCTTCCAGTAACTGTTTGAATTTTGGCGTTTCACTCTGTTTTCTCCTATACTGACAGATGTATTTGGAACTCTAAACCAAACACGGTTTGTGCTAGCTTCTTGAAACTTGACACAGTAAAGCAGTTTCACGTTCTATCTCTATGTTCTGTTTCCTCTGGATGTAGCCCTAAGCAGTGACTGGGGAGAAATACTTTCATTGAAAGGGGTTGCCAAGCTTCCAGAAATTACGAGTCTCCAGAAATCTCAGCAACTATGATTTCACCCATACTGGATGATACTTTCAGGTAATGATCAGTACACTAAGCCCACTTGGTTCGCCAAATTTCGTTCTTCTATGTTGAAGCGTTCGTTTCCAGTAACAGTTTGAATTTTGGCGTTTCACTCTGTTTTCTCCTATATTGATAGATGTATTTGGAACTCTAAACCAAACACGGTTTGTGCTAGCTTCTTGAAACTTGACACAGTAAAGCACTTTCACGTTCTATCTCTATGTTCTGTTTCCTCTGGATGTAGCCCTAAGTAGTGACTGGGGAGAAATACTTTCATTGAAAGGTGTTGCCAAGCTTCCAGAAATTACGAGTCTCCAGAAATCTCAGCAACTATGATTTCACCCAACCTTGATGATACTTTCAGGTAATGATCAGTACACTAAGCCCACTTGGTTCTCCAAATTTCGTTATTCTATGTTGAAGCGTTCGTTTCCAGTAACAGTTTGAATTTTGGCGTTTCACTCTGTTTTCTCCTATACTGACAGATGTATTTGGAACTCTAAATCAAACATGGTTTGTGCTAGCTTCTTGAAACTTGACAGAGTAAAGCACTTTCACGTTCTATCTCTATGTTCTGTTTCCTCTTGATGTAGCCCTAAGCAGTGACTGGGGAGAAATACTTTCATTGAAAGGGGTTGCCAAGCTTCCAGAAATTACGAGTCTCCAGAAATCTCAGCAACTATGATTTCACCCATACTGGATGATACTTTCAGGTAATGATCAGTACACTAAGCCCACTTGGTTCGCCAAATTTCGTTCTTCTATGTTGAAGCGTTCGATTCCAGTAACAGTTTGAATTTTGGTGTTTTACTCTGTTTTCTCCTATATTGATAGATGTATTTGGAACTCTAAATCAAACACAGTTTGTGCTAGCTTCTTGAAACTTGACACAATAAAGCAGTTTCAAGTTCTATCTCTATGTTCTGTCTCCTCTTGATGTAGCCCTAAGCAGTGACTGGGGAGAAACACTTTCATTGAAAGGGGTTGCCAAGCTTCCAAAAATTACGAGTCTCCAGAAATCTCAGCATCTATTTTTTCACCCAAACTGGATGATACTTTCAGGTAATGATGAGTACGCTAAGCCCACTGGGTTCCCAAAATTTCGTTCTTCTATGTTGAAGCGTTCGTTTCCAGTAACAGTTTGAATTTTGGCGTTTCACTCTGTTTTCTCCTATATTGATAGATGTATTTGGAACTCTAAACCAAACACGGTTTGTGCTAGCTTCTTGAAACTTGACACAGTAAAGCAGTTTCACGTTCTATCTCTATGTTCTGTTTCCTCTTGATGTAGCACTCAGCAGTGACTGAGGAGAAACACTTTCATTGAAAGGGGTTGCCAAGCTCCCCAAAACTGCGAGTCTCCAGAAATCTCAGCAACTATTTTTTCACCCAAACTGGATGATACTTTCAGGTAATGATCAGTACACTAAGCTCACTTGGTTCCCCAAATTTCGTTCTTTTATGTTGAAGCGTTCGCTTCCAGTAACTGTTTGAATTTTGGCGTTTCACTCTGTTTTCTCCTATACTGACAGATGTATTTCGAACTCTAAGTCAAACACGGTTTGTGCTAGCTTCTTGAAACTTGACACAGTAAAGCAGTTTCAAGTTCTATCTCTATGTTTTCTTTCCTCTTGATGTAGCACTCAGCAGTGACTGAGGAGAAACACTTTCATTGAAAGGGGTTGCCAAGCTTCCAGAAATTACGAGTCTCCAGAAATCTCAGCAACTATGATTTCACCCAAACTGGATGATACTTTCAGGTAATGATCAGTACACTAAGCCCACTTGGTTCGCCAAATTTCGTTCTTCTATGTTGAAGCGTTCGTTTCCAGTAACAGTTTGAATTTTGGCGTTTTACTCTGTTTTCTCCTATATTGATAGATGTATTTGGAACTCTAAATCAAACACGGTTTGTGCTAGCTTCTTGAAACTTGACACAATAAAGCAGTTTCAAGTTCTATCTCTATGTTCTGACTCCTCTTGATTTAGCCCTAAGCAGTGACTGGGGAGAAACACTTTCATTGAAAGGGGTTGCCAAGCTTCCAAAAATTACGAGTCTCCAGAAATCTCAGCATCTATTTTTTCATCCAAACTGGATGATACTTTCAGGTAATGATGAGTAAGCTAAGACCACTGGGTTCCCAAAATTTCGTTCTTCTATGTTGAAGCGTTCGTTTCCAGTAACAGTTTGAATTTTGGCGTTTCACTCTGTTTTCTCCTACATTGATAGATGTATTTGGAACTCTAAACCAAACACGGTTTGTGCTAGCTTCTTGAAACTTGACACAGTAAAGCAGTTTCACGTTCTATCTCTATGTTCTGTCTCCTCTTGATGTAGCCCTAAGCAGTGACTGAGGAGAAACACTTTCATTGAAAGGTTTTGCCAAGCTTCCAAAAATTACGAGTCTCCAGAAATCTCAGCATCTATTTTTTCACCCAAACTTGATGATACTTTCAGGTAATGATGAGTACGCTAAGCCCACTGGGTTCCCCAAATTTCGTTCTTCTATGTTGAAGCGTTCGTTTCCAGTAACAGTTTGAATTTTGGCGTTTCACTCTGTTTTCTCCTATATTGATAGATGTATTTGGAACTCTAAACCAAACACGGTTTGTGCTAGCTTCTTGAAACTTGACACAGTAAAGCAGTTTCACGTTCTATCTCTATGTTCTGTTTCCTCTTCGATGTAGCACTCAGCAGTGACTGAGGAGAAACACTTTCATTGAAAGGGGTTGCCAAGCTTCCCAAAATTGCGAGTCTCCAGAAATCTCAGCAACTATTTTTTAACCCAAACTGGATGATACTTTCAGGTAATGATCAGTACACTAAGCCCACTTGGTTCCCCAAATTTCGTTCTTCTATGTTGAAGCGTTCGTTTCCAGTAACAGTTTGAATTTTGGCGTTTCACTCTGTTTTCTCCTATATTGATAGATGTATTTGGAACTCTAAACCAAACACGGTTTGTGCTAGCTTCTTGAAACTTGACACAGTAATGCAGTTTCACGTTCTATCTCTATGTTCTGTCTCCTCTTGATGTAGCCCTAAGCAGTGACTGGGGAGAAACACTTACATTGAAAGGGGTTGCCAAGCTTCCAAAAATTACGAGTGTCCAAAAATCACAGCAACTATTTTTTCACCCAACCTGGATGATACTTTCACGTAATGATCAGTACACTAAGCCCACTTGGTTCCCCAAATTTCGTTCTTCTATGTTGAAGCGTTCGTTTCCAGTAACAGTTTGAATTTTGGCATTTCACTCTGTTTTCTCCTACATTGATAGATGTATTTGGAACTCTAAACCAAACACGGTTTGTGCTAGCTTCTTGAAACTTGACACAGTAAAGCAGTTTCACGTTCTATCTCTATGTTCTGTCTCCTCTTGATGTAGCCCTAAGCAGTGACTGAGGAGAAACACTTTCATTGAAAGGTTTTGCCAAGCTTCCAAAAATTACGAGTCTCCAGAAATCTCAGCATCTATTTTTTCACCCAAACTTGATGATACTTTCAGGTAATGATGAGTACGCTAAGCCCACTGGGTTCCCCAAATTTCGTTCTTCTATGTTGAAGCGTTCGTTTCCAGTAACAGTTTGAATTTTGGCGTTTCACTCTGTTTTCTCCTATATTGATAGATGTATTTGGAACTCTAAACCAAACACGGTTTGTGCTAGCTTCTTGAAACTTGACACAGTAAAGCAGTTTCACGTTCTATCTCTATGTTCTGTTTCCTCTTCGATGTAGCACTCAGCAGTGACTGAGGAGAAACACTTTCATTGAAAGGGGTTGCCAAGCTTCCCAAAATTGCGAGTCTCCAGAAATCTCAGCAACTATTTTTTAACCCAAACTGGATGATACTTTCAGGTAATGATCAGTACACTAAGCCCACTTGGTTCCCCAAATTTCGTTCTTCTATGTTGAAGCGTTCGTTTCCAGTAACAGTTTGAATTTTGGCGTTTCACTCTGTTTTCTCCTATATTGATAGATGTATTTGGAACTCTAAACCAAACACGGTTTGCGCTAGCTTCTTGAAACTTGACACAGTAATGCAGTTTCACGTTCTATCTCTATGTTCTGTCTCCTCTTGATGTAGCCCTAAGCAGTGACTGGGGAGAAACACTTACATTGAAAGGGGTTGCCAAGCTTCCAAAAATTACGAGTGTCCAAAAATCACAGCAACTATTTTTTCACCCAACCTGGATGATACTTTCACGTAATGATCAGTACACTAAGCCCACTTGGTTCCCCAAATTTCGTTCTTCTATGTTGAAGCGTTCGTTTCCAGTAACAGTTTGAATTTTGGCGTTTCACTCTGTTTTCTCCTATATTGATAGATGTATTTGGAACTCTAAATCAAACACGGTTTGTGCTAGCTTCTTTAAACTTGACACAGTAAAGGAGTTTCACGTTCTATCTCTATGTTTTGTTTCCTCTTGCTGTAGCACTCAGAGTGAGTGAGGAGAAACACTTTAATTGAAAGGGGTTGCCAAGCTTCCCAAAATTGCGAGTCTCTACAAATCTCAGCAAACCTGTTTTCACCCAAACTGGATGATACTTTCAGGTAATGACCAGTACACTAAGCTCAATTGGTTCCACAAATTTCGTTCTTCTATGTTGAAGCGTTCGTTTCCAGTAACAGTTTGAATTTTGGTGTTTCATTCTGTTTTCTCCTATATTGATAGATGTATTTGGAACTCTAAATCAAACACGGTTTGTGCTAGCTTCTTGAAACTTGACACAATAAAGCAGTTTCACGTTCTATCTCTATGTTCTGTTTCCTCTTGATGTAGCACTCAGCAGTGACTGAGGAGAAACACTTTCATTGAAAGGGGTTGCCAAGCTTCCCAAAATTGCGAGTCTCCAGAAATCTCAGCAACTATTTTTTAACCCAAACTGGATGATACTTTCAGGTAATGATCAGTACACTAAGCTCACTTGGTTCCCCAAATTTCGTTCTTTTATTTTGAAGCGTTCGCTTCCAGTAACTGTTTGAATTTTGGCGTTTCACTCTGTTTTCTCCTATACTGACAGATGTATTTGGAACTCTAAACCAAACACGGTTTGTGCTAGCTTCTTGAAACTTGACACAGTAAAGCAGTTTCACGTTCTATCTCTATGTTCTGTTTCCTCTGGATGTAGCCCTAAGCAGTGACTGGGGAGAAATACTTTCATTGAAAGGGGTTGCCAAGCTTCCAGAAATTACGAGTCTCCAGAAATCTCAGCAAATATGATTTCACCCATACTGGATGATACTTTCAGGTAATGATCAGTACACTAAGCCCACTTGGTTCGCCAAATTTCGTTCTTCTATGTTGAAGCGTTCGTTTCCAGTAACAGTTTGAATTTTGGCGTTTCACTCTGTTTTCTCCTATATTGATAGATGTATTTGGAACTCTAAACCAAACACGGTTTGTGCTAGCTTCTTGAAACTTGACACAGTAAAGCACTTTCACGTTCTATCTCTATGTTCTGTTTCCTCTGGATGTAGCCCTAAGTAGTGACTGGGGAGAAATACTTTCATTGAAAGGGGTTGCCAAGCTTCCAGAAATTACGAGTCTCCAGAAATCTCAGCAACTATGATTTCACCCAACCTTGATGATACTTTCAGGTAATGATCAGTACACTAAGCCCACTTGGTTCGCCAAATTTCGTTATTCTATGTTGAAGCGTTCGTTTCCAGTAACAGTTTGAATTTTGGCGTTTCACTCTGTTTTCTCCTATACTGACAGATGTATTTGGAACTCTAAATCAAACACGGTTTGTGCTAGCTTCTTGAAACTTGACACAGTAAAGCACTTTCACGTTCTATCTCTATGTTCTGTTTCCTCTTGATGTAGCCCTAAGCAGTGACTGGGGAGAAATACTTTCATTGAAAGGGGTTGCCAAGCTTCCAGATATTACGAGTCTCCAGAAATCTCAGCAACTATGATTTCACCCATACTGGATGATACTTTCAGGTAATGATCAGTACACTAAGCCCACTTGGTTCGCCAAATTTCGTTCTTCTATGTTGAAGCGTTCGATTCCAGTAACAGTTTGAATTTTGGCGTTTTACTCTGTTTTCTCCTATATTTATAGATGTATTTGGAACTCTAAATCAAACACAGTTTGTGTTAGCTTCTTGAAACTTGACACAATAAAGCAGTTTCAAGTTCTATCTCTATGTTCTGTCTCCTCTTGATGTAGCCCTAAGCAGTGACTGGGTAGAAACACTTTCATTGAAAGGGGTTGCCAAGCTTCCAAAAATTACGAGTCTCCAGAAATCTCAGCATCTATTTTTTCACCCAAACTGGATGATACTTTCAGGTAATGATGAGTACGCTAAGCCCACTGGGTTCCCAAAATTTCGTTCTTCTATGTTGAAGCGTTCGTTTCCAGTAACAGTTTGAATTTTGGCGTTTCACTCTGTTTTCTCCTATATTGATAGATGTATTTGGAACTCTAAACCAAACACGGTTTGTGCTAGCTTCTTGAAACTTGACACAGTAAAGCAGTTTCAAGTTCTATCTCTATGTTCTGTTTCCTCTTGATGTAGCACTCAGCAGTGACTGAGGAGAAACACTTTCATTGAAAGGGGTTGCCAAGCTCCCCAAAACTGCGAGTCTCCAGAAATCTCAGCAACTATTTTTTCACCCAAACTGGATGATACTTTCAGGTAATGATCAGTACACTAAGCTCACTTGGTTCCCCAAATTTCGTTCTTTTATGTTGAAGCGTTCACTTCCAGTAACTGTTTGAATTTTGGCGTTTCACTCTGTTTTCTCCTATACTGACAGATGTATTTCGAACTCTAAGTCAAACACGGTTTGTGCTAGCTTCTTGAAACTTGACACAGTAAAGCAGTTTCAAGTTCTATCTCTATGTTTTCTTTCCTCTTGATGTAGCACTCAGCAGTGACTGAGGAGAAACACTTTCATTGAAAGGGGTTGCCAAGCTTCCAGAAATTACGAGTCTCCAGAAATCTCAGCAACTATGATTTCACCCAAACTGGATGATACTTTCAGGTAATGATCAGTACACTAAGCCCACTTGGTTCGCCAAATTTCGTTCTTCTATGTTGATGCGTTCGTTTCCAGTAACAGTTTGAATTTTGGCGTTTTACTCTGTTTTCTCCTATATTGATAGATGTATTTGGAACTCTAAATCAAACACGGTTTGTGCTAGCTTCTTGAAACTTGACCCAATAAAGCAGTTTCAAGTTCTATCTCTATGTTCTGTCTCCTCTTGATTTAGCCCTAAGCAGTGACTGGGGAGAAACACTTTCATTGAAAGGGGTTGCCAAGCTTCCAAAAATTACGAGTCTCCAGAAATCTCAGCATCTATTTTTTCACCCAAACTGGATGATACTTTCAGGTAATGATGAGTAAGCTAAGACCACTGGGTTCCCAAAATTTCGTTCTTCTATGTTGAAGCGTTCGTTTCCAGTAACAGTTTGAATTTTGGCGTTTCACTCTGTTTTCTCCTATATTGATAGATGTATTTGGAACTCTAAATCAAACACGGTTTGTGCTAGCTTCTTTAAACTTGACACAGTAAAGGAGTTTCACGTTCTATCTCTATGTTTTGTTTCCTCTTGCTGTAGCACTCAGAGTGAGTGAGGAGAAACACTTTAATTGAAAGGGGTTGCCAAGCTTCCCAAAATTGCGAGTCTCTACAAATCTCAGCAAACCTGTTTTCACCCAAACTGGATGATACTTTCAGGTAATGACCAGTACACTAAGCTCAATTGGTTCCACAAATTTCGTTCTTCTATGTTGAAGCGTTCGTTTCCAGTAACAGTTTGAATTTTGGTGTTTCATTCTGTTTTCTCCTATATTGATAGATGTATTTGGAACTCTAAATCAAACACGGTTTGTGCTAGCTTCTTGAAACTTGACACAATAAAGCAGTTTCACGTTCTATCTCTATGTTCTGTTTCCTCTTGATATAGCACTCAGCAGTGACTGAGGAGAAACACTTTCATTGAAAGGGGTTGCCAAGCTTCCCAAAATTGCGAGTCTCCAGAAATCTCAGCAACTATTTTTTAACCCAAACTGGATGATACTTTCAGGTAATGATCAGTACACTAAGCTCACTTGGTTCCCCAAATTTCGTTCTTTTATGTTGAAGCGTTCGCTTCCAGTAACTGTTTGAATTTTGGCGTTTCACTCTGTTTTCTCCTATATTGATAGATGTATTTGGAACTCTAAACCAAACACGGTTTGTGCTAGCTTCTTGAAACTTGACACAGTAAAGCAGTTTCACGTTCTATCTCTATGTTCTGTTTCCTCTTGATGTAGCACTCAGCAGTGACTGAGGAGAAACACTTTCATTGAAAGGGGTTGCCATGCTTCCCAAAATTGCGAGTCTCCAGAAATCTCAGCAACTATTTTTTAACCCAAACTGGATGATACTTTCAGGTAATGATCAGTACACTAAGCTCACTTGGTTCCTCAAATTTCGTTCTTTTATGTTGAAGCGTTCGCTTCCAGTAACTGTTTGAATTTTGGCGTTTCACTCTGTTTTCTCCTATACTGACAGATGTATTTGGAACTCTAAATCAAACACGGTTTGTGCTAGCTTCTTGAAACTTGACACAGTAAAGCAGTTTCACGTTCTATCTCTATGTTCTGTTTCCTCTGGATGTAGCCCTAAGCAGTGACTGGGGAGAAATACTTTCATTGACAGGGGTTGCCAAGCTTCCAGAAATTACGAGTCTCCAGAAATCTCAGCAACTATGATTTCACCCAACCTGGATGATACTTTCAGGTAATGATCAGTACACTAAGCCCACTTGGTTCGCCAAATTTCGTTCTTCTATGTTGAAGCGTTCGATTCCAGTAACAGTTTGAATTTTGGCGTTTTACTCTGTTTTCTCCTATATTGATAGATGTATTTGGAACTCTAAATCAAACACGGTTTGTGCTAGCTTCTTGAAACTTGACACAATAAAGCACTTTCACGTTCTATCTCTATGTTCTGTTTCGTCTGGATGTAGCCCTAAGTAGTGACTGGGGAGAAATACTTTCATTGAAAGGGGTTGCCAAGCTTCCAGAAATTACGAGTCTCTAGAAATCTCAGCAACTATGATTTCACCCAACCTTGATGATACTTTCAGGTAATGATCAGTACACTAAGCCCACTTGGTTCGCCAAATTTCGTTCTTCTATGTTGAAGCGTTCGTTTCCAGTAACAGTTTGAATTTTGGCGTTTCACTCTGTTTTCTCCTATACTGACAGATGTATTTGGAACTCTAAATCAAACACGGTTTGTGCTAGCTTCTTGAAACTTGACACACTAAAGCAGTTTCACGTTCTATCTCTATGTTCTGTTTCCTCTTGATGTAGCCCTAAGCAGTGACTGGGGAGAAATACTTTCATTGAAAGGGGTTGCCAAGCTGCCAGAAATTACGAGTCTCCAGAAATCTCAGCAACTATGATTTCACCCATACTGGATGATACTTTCAGGTAATGATCAGTACACTAAGCCCACTTGGTTCCCCAAATTTCGTTCTTCTATGTTGAAGCGTTCGTTTCCAGTAACAGTTTGAATTTTGGCGTTTCACTCTGTTTTCTCCTATATTGATAGATGTATTTGGAACTCTAACCCAAACACGGTTTGTGCTAGCTTCTTGATACTTGACACAGTAAAGCAGTTTCACGTTCTATCTCTATGTTCTGTCTCCTCTTGATGTAGCCCTAAGCAGTGACTGAGGAGAAACACTTTCATTGAAAGGGGTTGCCAAGCTTCCAAAAATTACGAGTCTCCAGAAATCTCAGCATCTATTTTTTCACCCAAACTTGATGATACTTTCAGGTAATGATGAGTACGCTAAGCCCACTGGGTTCCCCAAATTTCGTTCTTCTATGTTGAAGCGTTCGTTTCCAGTAACAGTTTGAATTTTGGCGTTTCACTCTGTTTTCTCCTATATTGATAGATGTATTTGGAACTCTAAACCAAACACGGTTTGTGCTAGCTTCTTGAAACTTGACACAGTAAAGCAGTTTCACGTTCTATCTCTATGTTCTGTTTCCTCTTCGATGTAGCACTCAGCAGTGACTGAGGAGAAACACTTTCATTGAAAGGGGTTGCCAAGCTTCCCAAAATTGCGAGTCTCCAGAAATCTCAGCAACTATTTTTTAACCCAAACTGGATGATACTTTCAGGTAATGATCAGTAAACTAAGCCCACTTGGTTCCCCAAATTTCGTTCTTCTATGTTGAAGCGTTCGTTTCCAGAAACAGTTTGAATTTTGGCGTTTCACTCTGTTTTCTCCTATATTGATAGATGTATTTGGAACTCTAAACCAAACACGGTTTGTGCTAGCTTCTTGAAACTTGACACAGTAATGCAGTTTCACGTTCTATCTCTATGTTCTGTCTCCTCTTGATGTAGCCCTAAGCAGTGACTGGGGAGAAACACTTTCATTGAAAGGGGTTGCCAAGCTTCCAAAAATTACGAGTCTCCAGAAATCTCAGCATCTATTTTTTCACCCAAACTTGATGTTACTTTCAGGTAATGATGAGTACGCTAAGCCCACTGTGTTCCCCAAATTTCGTTCTTCTATGTTGAAGCGTTCGTTTCCAGTAACAGTTTGATTTTGGCGTTTCACTCTGTTTTCTCCTATATTGATAGATGTATTTGCAACTCTAAACCAAACACGGTTGGTGCTAGCTTCTTGAAACTTGACACAGTAAAGCAGTTTCACGTTCTATATCTATGTTCTGTTTCCTCTTGATGTAGCACTCAGCAGTGACTGAGGAGAAACACTTTCATTGAAAGGGGTTGCCAAGCTTCCCAAAATTGCGAGTCTCCAGAAATCTCAGCAACTATTTTTTAACCCAAACTGGATGATACTTTCAGGTAATGATCAGTACACTAAGCCCATTTGGTTCCCCAAATTTCGTTCTTCTATGTTAAAGCGTTCATTTCCAGTAACAGTTTGAATTTTGGCGTTTCACTCTGTTTTCTCCTATATTGATACATGTATTTGGAACTCTAAACCAAACACGGTTTGTGCTAGCTTCTTGAAACTTGACACAGTAAAGCAGTTTCACGTTCTATCTCTATGTTCTGTTTCCTCTTGATGTAGCACTCAGCAGAGACTGAGGAGAAACACTTTCATTGAAAGGGGTTGCCAAGCTTCCCAAAATTGCGAGTCTCCAGAAATCTCAGCAACTATTTTTTAACCCAAACTGGATGATACTTTCAGGTAATGATCAGTAAACTAAGCTCACTTGGTTCCCCAAATTTCGTTCTTTTATGTTGAAGCGTTCGCTTCCAGTAACTGTTTGAATTTTGGCGTTTCACTCTGTTTTCTCCTATACTGACAGATGTATTTGGAACTCTAAACCAAACACGGTTTGTGCTAGCTTCTTGAAACTTGACACAGTAAAGCAGTTTCACGTTCTATCTCTATGTTCTGTTTCCTCTGGATGTAGCCCTAAGTAGTGACTGGGGAGAAATACTTTCATTGAAAGGGGTTGCCAAGCTTCCAGAAATTACGAGTCTCCAGAAATCTCAGCAACTATGATTTCACCCAACCTTGATGATACTTTCAGGTAATGATCAGTACACTAAGCCCACTTGGTTCGCCAAATTTCGTTATTCTATGTTGATGCGTTCGTTTCCAGTAACAGTTTGAATTTTGGCGTTTCACTCTGTTTTCTCCTATACTGACAGATGTATTTGGAACTCTAAATCAAACACGGTTTGTGCTAGCTTCTTGAAACTTGACACACTAAAGCAGTTTCACGTTCTATCTCTATGTTCTGTTTCCTCTGGATGTAGCCCTAAGCAGTGACTGGGGAGAAATACTTTCATTGAAAGGGGTTGCCAAGCTTCCAGAAATTACGAGTCTCCAGAAATCTCAGCAACTATGATTTCACCCATACTGGATGATACTTTCAGGTAATGATCAGTACACTAAGCCCACTTGGTTCGCCAAATTTCGTTCTTCTATGTTGAAGCGTTCGATTCCAGTAACAGTTTGAATTTTGGCGTTTTACTCTGTTTTCTCCTATATTGATAGATGTATTTGGAACTCTAAATCAAACACGGTTTGTGCTAGCTTCTTGAAACTTGACACAATAAAGCAGTTTCAAGTTCTATCTCTATGTTCTGTCTCCTCTTGATGTAGCCCTAAGCAGTGACTGGGGAGAAACACTTTCATTGAAAGGGGTTGCCAAGCTTCCAAAAATTACGAGTCTCCAGAAATCTCAGCATCTATTTTTTCACCCAAACTGGATGATACTTTCAGGTAATGATGAGTACGCTAAGCCCACTGGGTTCCCAAAATTTCGTTCTTCTATGTTGAAGCGTTCGTTTCCAGTAACAGTTTGAATTTTGGCGTTTCACTCTGTTTTCTCCTATATTGATAGATGTATTTGGAACTCTAAACCAAACACGGTTTGTGCTAGCTTCTTGAAACATGACACAGTAAAGCAGTTTCACGTTCTATCACTATGTTCTGTTTCCTCTTGATGTAGCACTCAGCAGTGACTGAGGAGAAACACTTTCATTGAAAGGGGTTGCCAAGCTCCCCAAAACTGCGAGTCTCCAGAAATCTCAGCAACTATTTTTTCACCCAAACTGGATGATACTTTCAGGTAATGATCAGTACACTAAGCTCACTTGGTTCCCCAAATTTCGTTCTTTTATGTTGAAGCGTTCACTTCCAGTAACTGTTTGAATTTTGGCGTTTCACTCTGTTTTCTCCTATACTGACAGATGTATTTCGAACTCTAAGTCAAACACGGTTTGTGCTAGCTTCTTGAAACTTGACACAGTAAAGCAGTTTCAAGTTCTATCTCTATGTTTTCTTTCCTCTTGATGTAGCACTCAGCAGTGACTGAGGAGAAACACTTTCATTGAAAGGGGTTGCCAAGCTTCCAGAAATTACGAGTCTCCAGAAATCTCAGCAACTATGATTTAACCCAAACTGGATGATACTTTCAGGTAATGATCAGTACACTAAGCCCACTTGGTTCGCCAAATTTCGTTCTTCTATGTTGAAGCGTTCGTTTCCATTAACAGTTTGAATTTTGGCGTTTTACTCTGTTTTCTCCTATATTGATAGATGTATTTGGAACTCTAAATCAAACACGGTTTGTGCTAGCTTCTTGAAACTTGACACAATAAAGCAGTTTCAAGTTCTATCTCTATGTTCTGACTCCTCTTGATTTAGCCCTAAGCAGTGACTGGGGAGAAACACTTTCATTGAAAGGGGTTGCCAAGCTTCCAAAAATTACGAGTCTCCAGAAATCTCAGCATCTATTTTTTCACCCAAACTTGATGTTACTTTCAGGTAATGATGAGTACGCTAAGCCCACTGTGTTCCCCAAATTTCGTTCTTCTATGTTGAAGCGTTCGTTTCCAGTAACAGTTTGATTTTGGCGTTTCACTCTGTTTTCTCCTATATTGATAGATGTATTTGGAACTCCAAACCAAACACGGTTGGTACTAGCTTCTTGAAACTTGACACAGTAAAGCAGTTTCACGTTCTATATCTATGTTCTGTTTCCTCTTGATGTAGCACTCAGCAGTGACTGAGGAGAAACACTTTCATTGAAAGGGGTTGCCAAGCTTCCCAAAATTGCGAGTCTCCAGAAATCTCAGCAACTATTTTTTAACCCAAACTGGATGATACTTTCAGGTAATGATCAGTACACTAAGCCCATTTGGTTCCCCAAATTTCGTTCTTCTATGTTAAAGCGTTCGTTTCCAGTAACAGTTTGAATTTTGGCGTTTCACTCTGTTTTCTCCTATATTGATACATGTATTTGGAACTCTAAACCAAACACGGTTTGTGCTAGCTTCTTGAAACTTGACACAGTAAAGGAGTTTCACGTTCTATCTCTATGTTCTGTTTCCTCTTGATGTAGCACTCAGCAGTGACTGAGGAGAAACACTTTCATTGAAAGGGGTTGCCAAGCTTCCCAAAATTGCGAGTCTCCAGAAATCTCAGCAACTATTTTTTAACCCAAACTGGATGATACTTTCAGGTAATGATCAGTAAACTAAGCTCACTTGGTTCCCCAAATTTCGTTCTTTTATGTTGAAGCGTTCGCTTCCAGTAACTGTTTGAATTTTGGAGTTTCACTCTGTTTTCTCCTATACTGACAGATGTATTTGGAACTCTAAACCAAACACGGTTTGTGCTAGCTTCTTGAAACTTGACACAGTAAAGCAGTTTCACGTTCTATCTCTATGTTCTGTTTCCTCTGGATGTAGCGCTAAGCAGTGACTGGGGAGAAATACTTTCATTGAAAGGGGTTGCCAAGCTTCCAGAAATTACGAGTCTCCAGAAATCTCAGCAACTATGATTTCACCCATACTGGATGATACTTTCAGGTAATGATCAGTACACTAAGCCCACTTGGTTCGCCAAATTTCGTTCTTCTATGTTGAAGCGTTCGTTTCCAGTAACAGTTTGAATTTTGGCGTTTCACTCTGTTTTCTCCTATATTGATAAATGTATTTGGAACTCTAAACCAAACACGGTTTGTGCTAGCTTCTTGAAACTTGACACAGTAAAGCACTTTCATGTTCTATCTCTATGTTCTGTTTCCTCTGGATGTAGCCCTAAGTAGTGACTGGGGAGAAATACTTTCATTGAAAGGGGTTGCCAAGCTTCCAGAAATTACGAGTCTCCAGAAATCTCAGCAACTATGATTTCACCCAACCTTGATGATACTTTCAGGTAATGATCAGTACACTAAGCCCACTTGGTTCGCCAAATTTCGTTATTCTATGTTGAAGCGTTCGTTTCCAGTAACAGTTTGAATTTTGGCGTTTCACTCTGTTTTCTCCTATACTGACAGATGTATTTGGAACTCTAAATCAAACACGGTTTGTGCTAGCTTCTTGAAACTTGACACACTAAAGCAGTTTCACGTTCTATCTCTATGTTCTGTTTCCTCTGGATGTAGCCCTAAGCAGTGACTGGGGAGAAATACTTTCATTGAAAGGGGTTGCCAATCTTCCAGAAATTACGAGTCTCCAGAAATCTCAGCAACTATGATTTCACCCATACTGGATGATACTTTCAGGTAATGATCAGTACACTAAGCCCACTTGGTTCGCCAAATTTCGTTCTTCTATGTTGAAGCGTTCGATTCCAGTAACAGTTTGAATTTTGGCGTTTTACTCTGTTTTCTCCTATATTGATAGATGTATTTGGAACTCTAAATCAAACACGGTTTGTGCTAGCTTCTTGAAACTTGACACAATAAAGCAGTTTCAAGTTCTATCTCTATGTTCTGTCTCCTCTTGATGTAGCCCTAAGCAGTGACTGGGGAGAAACACTTTCATTGAAAGGGGTTTCCAAGCTTCCAAAAATTACGAGTCTCCAGAAATCTCAGCATCTATTTTTTCACCCAAACTGGATGATACTTTTAGGTAATGATGAGTACGCTAAGCCCACTGGGTTCCCAAAATTTCGTTCTTCTATGTTGAAGCGTTCGTTTCCAGTAACAGTTTGAATTTTGGCGTTTCACTCTGTTTTCTCCTATATTGATAGATGTATTTGGAACTCTAAACCAAACACGGTTTGTGCTAGCTTCTTGAAACTTGACACAGTAAAGCAGTTTCACGTTCTATCTCTATGTTCTGTTTCCTCTTGATGTAGCACTCAGCAGTGACTGAGGAGAAACACTTTCATTGAAAGGGGTTGCCAAGCTCCCCAAAACTGCGAGTCTCCAGAAATCTCAGCAACTATTTTTTCACCCAAACTGGATGATACTTTCAGGTAATGATCAGTACACTAAGCTCACTTGGTTCCCCAAATTTCGTTCTTTTATGTTGAAGCGTTCACTTCCAGTAACTGTTTGAATTTTGGCGTTTCACTCTGTTTTCTCCTATACTGACAGATGTATTTCGAACTCTAAGTCAAACACGGTTTGTGCTAGCTTCTTGAAACTTGACACAGTAAAGCAGTTTCAAGTTCTATCTCTATGTTTTCTTTCCTCTTGATGTAGCACTCAGCAGTGACTGAGGAGAAACACTTTCATTGAAAGGGGTTGCCAAGCTTCCAGAAATTACGAGTCTCCAGAAATCTCAGCAACTATGATTTCACCCAAACTGGATGATACTTTCAGGTAATGATCAGTACACTAAGCCCACTTGGTTCGCCAAATTTCGTTCTTCTATGTTGAAGCGTTCGTTTCCAGTAACAGTTTGAATTTTGGCGTTTTACTCTGTTTTCTCCTATATTGATAGATGTATTTGGAACTCTAAATCAAACACGGTTTGTGCTAGCTTCTTGAAACTTGACACAATAAAGCAGTTTCAAGTTCTATCTCTATGTTCTGTCTCCTCTTGATTTAGCCCTAAGCAGTGACTGGGGAGAAACACTTTCATAGAAAGGGGTTGCCAAGCTTCCAAAAATTACGAGTCTCCAGAAATCTCAGCATCTATTTTTTCACCCAAACTGGATGATACTTTCAGGTAATGATGAGTAAGCTAAGACCACTGGGTTCCCAAAATTTCGTTCTTCTATGTTGAAGCGTTCGTTTCCAGTAACAGTTTGAATTTTGGCGTTTCACTCTGTTTTCTCCTATATTGATAGATGTATTTGGAACTCTAAACCAAACACGGTTTGTGCTAGCTTCTTGAAACTTGACACAGTAAAGCAGTTTCAAGTTCTATCTCTATGTTCTGTTTCCTCTTGATGTAGCACTCAGCAGTGACTGAGGAGAAACACTTTCATTGAAAGGGGTTGCCAAGCTCCCCAAAACTGCGAGTCTCCAGAAATCTCAGCAACTATTTTTTAACCCAAACTGGATGATACTTTCAGGTAATGATCAGTACACTAAGCCCACTTGGTTCCCCAAATTTCGTTCTTCTATGTTGAAGCGTTCGTTTCCAGTAACAGTTTGAATTTTGGCCTTTCACTCTGTTTTCTCCTATATTGATAGATGTATTTGGAACTCTAAACCAAACACGGTTTGTGCTAGCTTCTTGAAACTTGACACAGTAAAGCAGTTTCACGTTCTATCTCTATGTTCTGTTTCCTCTTCGATGTAGCACTCAGCAGTGACTGAGGAGAAACACTTTCATTGAAAGGGGTTGCCAAGCTTCCCAAAATTGCGAGTCTCCAGAAATCTCAGCAACTATTTTTTAACCCAAACTGGATGATACTTTCAGGTAATGATCAGTACACTAAGCCCACTTGGTTCCCCAAATTTCGTTCTTCTATGTTGAAGCGTTCGTTTCCAGTAACAGTTTGAATTTTGGCGTTTCACTCTGTTTTCTCCTATATTGATAGATGTATTTGGAACTCTAAACCAAACACGGTTTGTGCTAGCTTCTTGAAACTTGACACAGTAATGCAGTTTCACGTTCTATCTCTATGTTCTGTCTCCTCTTGATGTAGCCCTAAGCAGTGACTGCGGAGAAACACTTTCATTGAAAGGGTTTGCCAAGCTTCCAAAAATTACGAGTCTCCAGAAATATCAGCATCTATTTTTTCACCCAAACTTGATGATACTTTCAGGTAATGATGAGTACGCTAAGCCCACTGTGTTCCCCAAATTTCTTTCTTCTATGTTGAAGCGTTCGTTTCCAGTAACAGTTTGATTTTGGCGTTTCACTCTGTTTTCTCCTATATTGATAGATGTATTTGGAAATCTAAACCAAACACGGTTTGTGCTAGCTTCTTGAAACTTGACACAGTAAAGCAGTTTCACGTTCTATCTCTATGTTCTGTTTCCTCTGGATGTAGCGCTAAGCAGTGACTGGGGAGAAATACTTTCATTGAAAGGGGTTGCCAAGCTTCCAGAAATTACGAGTCTCCAGAAATCTCAGCAACTATGATTTCACCCATACTGGATGATACTTTCAGGTAATGATCAGTACACTAAGCCCACTTGGTTCGCCAAATTTCGTTCTTCTATGTTGAAGCGTTCGTTTCCAGTAACAGTTTGAATTTTGGCGTTTCACTCTGTTTTCTCCTATATTGATAGATGTATTTGGAACTCTAAACCAAACACGGTTTGTGCTAGCTTCTTGAAACTTGACACAGTAAAGCAATTTCACGTTCTATCTCTATGTTCTGTTTCCTCTGGATGTAGCCCTAAGTAGTGACTGGGGAGAAATACTTTCATTGAAAGGTGTTGCCAAGCTTCCAGAAATTACGAGTCTCCAGAAATCTCAGCAACTATGATTTCACCCAACCTTGATGATACTTTCAGGTAATGATCAGTACACTAAGCCCACTTGGTTCGCCAAATTTCGTTATTCTATGTTGAAGCGTTCGTTTCCAGTAACAGTTTGAATTTTGGCGTTTCACTCTGTTTTCTCCTATACTGACAGATGTATTTGGAACTCTAAATCAAACACGGTTTGTGCTAGCTTCTTGAAACTTGACACACTAAAGCAGTTTCACGTTCTATCTCTATGTTCTGTTTCCTCTTGATGTAGCCCTAAGCAGTGACTGGGGAGAAATACTTTCATTGAAAGGGGTTGCCAAGCTTCCAGAAATTACGAGTCTCCAGAAATCTCAGCAACTATGATTTCACCCATACTGGATGATACTTTCAGGTAATGATCAGTACACTAAGCCCACTTGGTTCGCCAAATTTCGTTCTTCTATGTTGAAGCGTTCGTTTCCAGTAACAGTTTGAATTTTGGCGTTTCACTCTGTTTTCTCCTATATTGATAGATGTATTTGGAACTCTAAACCAAACACGGTTTGTGCTAGCTTCTTGAAACTTGACACAGTAAAGCAGTTTCACGTTCTATCTCTATGTTCTGTTTCCTCTTCGATGTAGCACTCAGCAGTGACTGAGGAGAAACACTTTCATTGAAAGGGGTTGCCAAGCTTCCCAAAATTGCGAGTCTCCAGAAATCTCAGCAACTATTTTTTAACCCAAACTGGATGATACTTTCAGGTAATGATCAGTACACTAAGCCCACTTGGTTCCCCAAATTTCGTTCTTCTATGTTGAAGCGTTCGTTTCCAGTAACAGTTTGAATTTTGGCGTTTCACTCTGTTTTCTCCTATATTGATAGATGTATTTGGAACTCTAAACCAAACACGGTTTGTGCTAGCTTCTTGAAACTTGACACAGTAAAGCAGTTTCACGTTCTATCTCTATGTTCTGTCTCCTCTTGATGTAGCCCTAAGCAGTGACTGAGGAGAAACACTTTCATTGAAAGGGGTTGCCAAGCTTCCAAAAATTACGAGTCTCCAGAAATCTCAGCATCTATTTTTTCACCCAAACTTGATGTTACTTTCAGGTAATGATGAGTACGCTAAGCCCACTGTGTTCCCCAAATTTCGTTCTTCTATGTTGAAGCGTTCGTTTCCAGTAACAGTTTGATTTTGGCGTTTCACTCTGTTTTCTCCTATATTGATAGATGTATTTGCAACTCTAAACCAAACACGGTTGGTGCTAGCTTCTTGAAACTTGACACAGTAAAGCAGTTTCACGTTCTATATCTATGTTCTGTTTCCTCTTGATGTAGCACTCAGCAGTGACTGAGGAGAAACACTTTCATTGAAAGGGGTTGCCAAGCTTCCCAAAATTGCGAGTCTCCAGAAATCTCAGCAACTATTTTTTAACCCAAACTGGATGATACTTTCAGGTAATGATCAGTACACTAAGCCCATTTGGTTCCCCAAATTTCGTTCTTCTATGTTAAAGCGTTCATTTCCAGTAACAGTTTGAATTTTGGCGTTTCACTCTGTTTTCTCCTATATTGATACATGTATTTGGAACTCTAAACCAAACACGGTTTGTGCTAGCTTCTTGAAACTTGACACAGTAAAGGAGTTTCACGTTCTATCTCTATGTTCTGTTTCCTCTTGATGTAGCACTCAGCAGTGACTGAGGAGAAACACTTTCATTGAAAGGGGTTGCCAAGCTTCCCAAAATTGCGAGTCTCCAGAAATCTCAGCAACTATTTTTTAACCCAAACTGGATGATACTTTCAGGTAATGATCAGTAAACTAAGCTCACTTGGTTCCCCAAATTTCGTTCTTTTATGTTGAAGCGTTCGCTTCCAGTAACTGTTTGAATTTTGGCGTTTCACTCTGTTTTCTCCTATACTGACAGATGTATTTGGAACTCTAAACCAAACACGGTTTGTGCTAGCTTCTTGAAACTTGACACAGTAAAGCAGTTTCACGTTCTATCTCTATGTTCTGTTTCCTCTGGATGTAGCCCTAAGCAGTGACTGGGGAGAAATACTTTCATTGAAAGGGGTTGCCAAGCTTCCAGAAATACGAGTCTCCAGAAATCTCAGCAACTATGATTTCACCCATACTGGATGATACTTTCAGGTAATGATCAGTACACTAAGCCCACTTGGTTCGCCAAATTTCGTTCTTCTATGTTGAAGCGTTCGTTTCCAGTAACAGTTTGAATTTTGGCGTTTCACTCTGTTTTCTCCTATACTGATAGATGTATTTGGAACTCTAAACCAAACACGGTTTGTGCTAGCTTCTTGAAACTTGACACAGTAAAGCACTTTCACGTTCTATCTCTATGTTCTGTTTCCTCTGGATGTAGCCCTAAGTAGTGACTGGGGAGAAATACTTTCATTGAAAGGGGTTGCCAAGCTTCCAGAAATTACGAGTCTCCAGAAATCTCAGCAACTATGATTTCACCCAACCTTGATGATACTTTCAGGTAATGATCAGTACACTAAGCCCACTTGGTTCGCCAAATTTCGTTATTCTATGTTGATGCGTTCGTTTCCAGTAACAGTTTGAATTTTGGCGTTTCACTCTGTTTTCTCCTATACTGACAGATGTATTTGGAACTCTAAATCAAACACGGTTTGTGCTAGCTTCTTGAAACTTGACACACTAAAGCAGTTTCACGTTCTATCTCTATGTTCTGTTTCCTCTGGATGTAGCCCTAAGCAGTGACTGGGGAGAAATACTTTCATTGAAAGGGGTTGCCAAGCTTCCAGAAATTACGAGTCTCCAGAAATCTCAGCAACTATGATTTCACCCATACTGGATGATACTTTCAGGTAATGATCAGTACACTAAGCCCACTTGGTTCGCCAAATTTCGTTCTTCTATGTTGAAGCGTTCGATTCCAGTAACAGTTTGAATTTTGGCGTTTTACTCTGTTTTCTCCTATATTGATAGATGTATTTGGAACTCTAAATCAAACACGGTTTGTGCTAGCTTCTTGAAACTTGACACAATAAAGCAGTTTCAAGTTCTATCTCTATGTTCTGTCTCCTCTTGATGTAGCCCTAAGCAGTGACTGGGGAGAAACACTTTCATTGAAAGGGGTTGCCAAGCTTCCAAAAATTACGAGTCTCCAGAAATCTCAGCATCTATTTTTTCACCCAAACTGGATGATACTTTCAGGTAATGATGAGTACGCTAAGCCCACTGGGTTCCCAAAATTTCGTTCTTCTATGTTGAAGCGTTCGTTTCCAGTAACAGTTTGAATTTTGGCGTTTCACTCTGTTTTCTCCTATATTGATAGATGTATTTGGAACTCTAAACCAAACACGGTTTGTGCTAGCTTCTTGAAACATGACACAGTAAAGCAGTTTCACGTTCTATCACTATGTTCTGTTTCCTCTTGATGTAGCACTCAGCAGTGACTGAGGAGAAACACTTTCATTGAAAGGGGTTGCCAAGCTCCCCAAAACTGCGAGTCTCCAGAAATCTCAGCAACTATTTTTTCACCCAAACTGGATGATACTTTCAGGTAATGATCAGTACACTAAGCTCACTTGGTTCCCCAAATTTCGTTCTTTTATGTTGAAGCGTTCACTTCCAGTAACTGTTTGAATTTTGGCGTTTCACTCTGTTTTCTCCTATACTGACAGATGTATTTCGAACTCTAAGTCAAACACGGTTTGTGCTAGCTTCTTGAAACTTGACACAGTAAAGCAGTTTCAAGTTCTATCTCTATGTTTTCTTTCCTCTTGATGTAGCACTCAGCAGTGACTGAGGAGAAACACTTTCATTGAAAGGGGTTGCCAAGCTTCCAGAAATTACGAGTCTCCAGAAATCTCAGCAACTATGATTTCACCCAAACTGGATGATACTTTCAGGTAATGATCAGTACACTAAGCCCACTTGGTTCGCCAAATTTCGTTCTTCTATGTTGAAGCGTTCGTTTCCAGTAACAGTTTGAATTTTGGCGTTTTACTCTGTTTTCTCCTATATTGATAGATGTATTTGGAACTCTAAATCAAACACGGTTTGTGCTAGCTTCTTGAAACTTGACACAATAAAGCAGTTTCAAGTTCTATCTCTATGTTCTGTCTCCTCTTGATTTAGCCCTAAGCAGTGACTGGGGAGAAACACTTTCATTGAAAGGGGTTGCCAAGCTTCCAAAAATTACGAGTCTCCAGAAATCTCAGCATCTATTTTTTCACCCAAACTGGATGATACTTTCAGGTAATGATGAGTAAGCTAAGACCACTGGGTTCCCAAAATTTCGTTCTTCTATGTTGAAGCGTTCGTTTCCAGTAACAGTTTGAATTTTGGCGTTTCACTCTGTTTTCTCCTATATTGATAGATGTATTTGGAACTCTAAACCAAACACGGTTTGTGCTAGCTTCTTGAAACTTGACACAGTAAAGCAGTTTCACGTTCTATCTCTATGTTCTGTTTCCTCTTGATGTAGCACTCAGCAGTGACTGAGGAGAAACACTTTCATTGAAAGGGGTTGCCAAGCTCCCCAAAACTGCGAGTCTCCAGAAATCTCAGCAACTATTTTTTCACCCAAACTGGATGATACTTTCAGGTAATGATCAGTACACTAAGCTCACTTGGTTCCCCAAATTTCGTTCTTTTATGTTGAAGCGTTCACTTCCAGTAACTGTTAGAATTTTGGCGTTTCACTCTGTTTTCTCCTATACTGACAGATGTATTTGGAACTCTAAGTCAAACACGGTTTGTGCTAGCTTCTTGAAACTTGACACACTAAAGCAGTTTCACGTTCTATCTCTATGTTCTGTTTCCTCTTGATGTAGCCCTAAGCAGTGACTGGGGAGAAATACTTTCATTGACTGGGGTTGCCAAGCTTCCAGAAATTACGAGTCTCCAGAAATCTCAGCAACTATGATTTCACCCATACTGGATGATACTTTCAGGTAATGATCAGTACACTAAGCCCACTTGGTTCGCCAAATTTCGTTCTTCTATGTTGAAGCGTTCGTTTCCAGTAACAGTTTGAATTTTGGCGTTTCACTCTGTTTTCTCCTATATTGATAGATGTATTTGGAACTCTAAACCAAACACGGTTTGTGCTAGCTTCTTGAAACTTGACACAGTAAAGCAGTTTCACGTTCTATCTCTATGTTCTGTTTCCTCTTCGATGTAGCACTCAGCAGTGACTGAGGAGAAACACTTTCATTGAAAGGGGTTGCCAAGCTTCCCAAAATTGCGAGTCTCCAGAAATCTCAGCAACTATTTTTTAACCCAAACTGGATGATACTTTCAGGTAATGATCAGTACACTAAGCCCACTTGGTTCCCCAAATTTCGTTCTTCTATGTTGAAGCGTTCGTTTCCAGTAACAGTTTGAATTTTGGCGTTTCACTCTGTTTTCTCCTATATTGATAGATGTATTTGGAACTCTAAACCAAACACGGTTTGTGCTAGCTTCTTGAAACTTGACACAGTAAAGCAGTTTCACGTTCTATCTCTATGTTCTGTTTCCTCTTCGATGTAGCACTCAGCAGTGACTGAGGAGAAACACTTTCATTGAAAGGGGTTGCCAAGCTTCCCAAAATTGCGAGTCTCCAGAAATCTCAGCAACTATTTTTTAACCCAAACTGGATGATACTTTCAGGTAATGATCAGTACACTAAGCCCACTTGGTTCCCCAAATTTCGTTCTTCTATGTTGAAGCGTTCGTTTCCAGTAACAGTTTGAATTTTGGCGTTTCACTCTGTTTTCTCCTATATTGATAGATGTATTTGGAACTCTAAACCAAACACGGTTTGTGCTAGCTTCTTGAAACTTGACACAGTAATGCAGTTTCACGTTCTATCTCTATGTTCTGTCTCCTCTTGATGTAGCCCTAAGCAGTGACTGCGGAGAAACACTTTCATTGAAAGGTTTTGCCAAGCTTCCAAAAATTACGAGTCTCCAGAAATATCAGCATCTATTTTTTCACCCAAACTTGATGATACTTTCAGGTAATGATGAGTACGCTAAGCCCACTGTGTTCCCCAAATTTCTTTCTTCTATGTTGAAGCGTTCGTTTCCAGTAACAGTTTGATTTTGGCGTTTCACTCTGTTTTCTCCTATATTGATAGATGTATTTGGAAATCTAAACCAAACACGGTTTGTGCTAGCTTCTTGAAACTTGACACAGTAAAGCAGTTTCACGTTCTATCTCTATGTTCTGTTTCCTCTGGATGTAGCGCTAAGCAGTGACTGGGGAGAAATACTTTCATTGAAAGGGGTTGCCAAGCTTCCAGAAATTACGAGTCTCCAGAAATCTCAGCAACTATGATTTCACCCATACTGGATGATACTTTCAGGTAATGATCAGTACACTAAGCCCACTTGGTTCGCCAAATTTCGTTCTTCTATGTTGAAGCGTTCGTTTCCAGTAACAGTTTGAATTTTGGCGTTTCACTCTGTTTTCTCCTATATTGATAGATGTATTTGGAACTCTAAACCAAACACGGTTTGTGCTAGCTTCTTGAAACTTGACACAGTAAAGCACTTTCACGTTCTATCTCTATGTTCTGTTTCCTCTGGATGTAGCCCTAAGTAGTGACTGGGGAGAAATACTTTCATTGAAAGGGGTTGCCAAGCTTCCAGAAATTACGAGTCTCCAGAAATCTCAGCAACTATGATTTCACCCAACCTTGATGATACTTTCAGGTAATGATCAGTACACTAAGCCCACTTGGTTCGCCAAATTTCGTTATTCTATGTTGAAGCGTTCGTTTCCAGTAACAGTTTGAATTTTGGCGTTTCACTCTGTTTTCTCCTATACTGACAGATGTATTTGGAACTCTAAATCAAACACGGTTTGTGCTAGCTTCTTGAAACTTGACACACTAAAGCAGTTTCACGTTCTATCTCTATGTTCTGTTTCCTCTGGATGTAGCCCTAAGCAGTGACTGGGGAGAAATACTTTCATTGAAAGGGGTTGCCAAGCTTCCAGAAATTACGAGTCTCCAGAAATCTCAGCAACTATGATTTCACCCATACTGGATGATACTTTCAGGTAATGATCAGTACACTAAGCCCACTTGGTTTGCCAAATTTCGTTCTTCTATGTTGAAGCGTTCGATTCCAGTAACAGTTTGAATTTTGGCGTTTTACTCTGTTTTCTCCTATATTGATAGATGTATTTGGAACTCTAAATCAAACACGGTTTGTGCTAGCTTCTTGAAACTTGACACAATAAAGCAGTTTCAAGTTCTATCTCTATGTTCTGTCTCCTCTTGATGTAGCCCTAAGCAGTGACTGGGGAGAAACACTTTCATTGAAAGGGGTTGCCAAGCTTCCAAAAATTACGAGTCTCCAGAAATCTCAGCATCTATTTTTTCACCCAAACTGGATGATATTTTCAGGTAATGATGAGTACGCTAAGTCCACTGGGTTCCCAAAATTTCGTTCTTCTATGTTGAAGCGTTCGTTTCCAGTAACAGTTTGAATTTTGGCGTTTCACTCTGTTTTCTCCTATATTGATAGATGTATTTGGAACTCTAAACCAAACACGGTTTGTGCTAGCTTCTTGAAACTTGACACAGTAAAGCAGTTTCACGTTCTATCTCTATGTTCTGTTTCCTCTTGATGTAGCACTCAGCAGTGACTGAGGAGAAACACTTTCATTGAAAGGGGTTGCCAAGCTCCCCAAAACTGCGAGTCTCCAGAAATCTCAGCAACTATTTTTTCACCCAAACTGGATGATACTTTCAGGTAATGATCAGTACACTAAGCTCACTTGGTTCCCCAAATTTCGTTCTTTTATGTTGAAGCGTTCACTTCCAGTAACTGTTTGAATTTTGGCGTTTCACTCTGTTTTCTCCTATACTGACAGATGTATTTGGAACTCTAAATCAAACACGGTTTGTGCTAGCTTCTTGAAACTTGACACACTAAAGCAGTTTCACGTTCTATCTCTATGTTCTGTTTCCTCTTGATGTAGCCCTAAGCAGTGACTGGGGAGAAATACTTTCATTGAAAGGGGTTGCCAAGCTTCCAGAAATTACGAGTCTCCAGAAATCTCAGCAACTATGATTTCACCCATACTGGATGATACTTTCAGGTAATGATCAGTACACTAAGCCCACTTGGTTCGCCAAATTTCGTTCTTCTATGTTGAAGCGTTCGTTTCCAGTAACAGTTTGAATTTTGGCGTTTCACTCTGTTTTCTCCTATATTGATAGATGTATTTGGAACTCTAAACCAAACAAGGTTTGTGCTAGCTTCTTGAAACTTGACACAGTAAAGCAGTTTCACGTTCTATCTCTATGTTCTGTTTCCTCTTCGATGTAGCACTCAGAAGTGACTGAGGAGAAACACTTTCATTGAAAGGGGTTGCCAAGCTTCCCAAAATTGCGAGTCTCCAGAAATCTCAGCAACTATTTTTTAACCCAAACTGGATGATACTTTCAGGTAATGATCAGTACACTAAGCCCACTTGGTTCCCCAAATTTCGTTCTTCTATGTTGAAGCGTTCGTTTCCAGTAACAGTTTGAATTTTGGCGTTTCACTCTGTTTTCTCCTATATTGATAGATGTATTTGGAACTCTAAACCAAACACGGTTTGTGCTAGCTTCTTGAAACTTGACACAGTAAAGCAGTTTCACGTTCTATCTCTATGTTCTGTTTCCTCTTCGATGTAGCACTCAGCAGTGACTGAGGAGAAACACTTTCATTGAAAGGGGTTGCCAAGCTTCCCAAAATTGCGAGTCTCCAGAAATCTCAGCAACTATTTTTTAACCCAAACTGGATGATACTTTCAGGTAATGATCAGTACACTAAGCCCACTTGGTTCCCCAAATTTCGTTCTTCTATGTTGAAGCGTTCGTTTCCAGTAACAGTTTGAATTTTGGCGTTTCACTCTGTTCTCTCCTATATTGATAGATGTATTTGGAACTCTAAACCAAACACGGTTTGTGCTAGCTTCTTGAAACTTGACACAGTAATGCAGTTTCACGTTCTATCTCTATGTTCTGTCTCCTCTTGATGTAGCCCTAAGCAGTGACTGCGGAGAAACACTTTCATTGAAAGGGGTTGCCAAGCTTCCAAAAATTACGAGTCTCCAGAAATATCAGCATCTATTTTTTCACCCAAACTTGATGATACTTTCAGGTAATGATGAGTACGCTAAGCCCACTGTGTTCCCCAAATTTCGTTCTTCTATGTTGAAGCGTTCGTTTCCAGTAACAGTTTGATTTTGGCGTTTCACTCTGTTTTCTCCTATATTGATAGATGTATTTGGAACTCTAAACCAAACATGGTTGGTGCTAGCTTCTTGAAACTTGACACAGTAAAGCAGTTTCACGTTCTATATCTATGTTCTGTTTCCTCTTGATGTAGCACTCAGCAGTGACTGAGGAGAAACACTTTCATTGAAAGGGGTTGCCAAGCTTCCCAAAATTGCGAGTCTCCAGAAATCTCAGCAACTATTGTTTAACCCAAACTGGATGATACTTTCAGGTAATGGTCAGTACACTAAGCCCATTTGGTTCCCCAAATTTCGTTCTTCTATGTTAAAGCGTTCGTTTCCAGTAACAGTTTGAATTTTGGCGTTTCACTCTGTTTTCTCCTATATTGATACATGTATTTGGAACTCTAAACCAAACACGGTTTGTGCTAGCTTCTTGAAACTTGACACAGTAAAGCAGTTTCACGTTCTATCTCTATGTTCTGTTTCCTCTTGATGTAGCACTCAGCAGTGACTGAGGAGAAACACTTTCATTGAAAGGGGTTGCCAAGCTTCCCAAAATTGCGAGTCTCCAGAAATCTCAGCAACTATTTTTTAACCCAAACTGGATGATACTTTCAGGTAATGATCAGTAAACTAAGCTCACTTGGTTCCCCAAATTTCGTTCTTTTATGTTGAAGCGTTCGCTTCCAGTAACTGTTTGAATTTTGGCGTTTCACTCTGTTTTCTCCTATACTGACAGATGTATTTGGAACTCTAAACCAAACACGGTTTGTGCTAGCTTCTTGAAACTTGACACAGTAAAGCAGTTTCACGTTCTATCTCTATGTTCTGTTTCCTCTGGATGTAGCCCTAAGCAGTGACTGGGGAGAAATACTTTCATTGAAAGGGGTTGCCAAGCTTCCAGAAATTACGAGTCTCCAGAAATCTCAGCAACTATGATTTCACCCAACCTTGATGATACTTTCAGGTAATGATCAGTACACTAAGCCCACTTGGTTCGCCAAATTTCGTTATTCTATGTTGAAGCGTTCGTTTCCAGTAACAGTTTGAATTTTGGCGTTTCACTCTGTTTTCTCCTATACTGACAGATGTATTTGGAACTCTAAATCAAACACGGTTTGTGCTACCTTCTTCAAACTTGACACACTAAAGCAGTTTCACGTTCTATCTCTATGTTCTGTTTCCTCTTGATGTAGCCCTAAGCAGTGACTGGGGAGAAATACTTTAATTGAAAGGGGTTGCCAAGCTTCCAGAAATTACGAGTCTCCAGAAATCTCAGCAACTATGATTTCAACCATACTGGATGATACTTTCAGGTAATGATCAGTACACTAAGCCCACTTGGTTCGCCAAATTTCGTTCTTCTATGTTGAAGCGTTCGATTCCAGTAACAGTTTGAATTTTGGCGTTTTACTCTGTTTTCTCCTATATTGATAGATATATTTGGAACTCTAAATCAAACACGGTTTGTGCTAGCTTCTTGAAACTTGACACAATAAAGCAGTTTCAAGTTCTATCTCTATGTTCTGTCTCCTCTTGATGTAGCCCTAAGCAGTGACTGGGGAGAAACACTTTCATTGAAAGGGGTTGCCAAGCTTCCAAAAATTACGAGTCTCCAGAAATCTCAGCATCTATTTTTTCACCCAAACTGGATGATACTTTCAGGTAATGATGAGTACGCTAAGCCCACTGGGTTCCCAAAATTTCGTTCTTCTATGTTGAAGCGTTCGTTTCCAGTAACAGTTTGAATTTTGGCATTTCACTCTGTTTTCTCCTATATTGATAGATGTATTTGGAACTCTAACCCAAACACGGTTTGTGCTAGCTTCTTGAAACTTGACACAGTAAAGCAGTTTCACGTTCTATCTCTATGTTCTGTTTCCTCTTGATGTAGCACTCAGCAGTGACTGAGGAGAAACACTTTCATTGAAAGGGGTTGCCAAGCTCCCCAAAACTGCGAGTCTCCAGAAATCTCAGCAACTATTTTTTCACCCAAACTGGATGATACTTTCAGGTAATGATCAGTACACTAAGCTCACTTGGTTCCCCAAATTTCGTTCTTTGATGTTGAAGCGTTCACTTCCAGTAACTGTTTGAATTTTGGCGTTTCACTCTGTTTTCTCCTATACTGACAGATGTATTTGGAACTCTAAATCAAACACGGTTTGTGCTAGCTTCTTGAAACTTGACACAGTAAAGCAGTTTCAAGTTCTATCTCTATGTTTTCTTTCCTCTTGATGTAGCACTCAGCAGTGACTGAGGAGAAACACTTTCATTGAAAGGGGTTGCCAAGCTTCCAGAAATTACGAGTCTCCAGAAATCTCAGCAACTATGATTTCACCCAAACTGGATGATACTTTCACGTAATGATCAGTACACTAAGCCCACTTGGTTCCCCAAATTTCGTTCTTCTATGTTGATGCGTTCGCTTCCAGTAACTGTTTGAATTTTGGCGTTTCACTCTGTTTTCTCCTATACTGACAGATGTATTTGGAACTCTAAATCAAACACGGTTTGTGCTAGCTTCTTGAAACTTGACACAGTAAAGCAGTTTCACGTTCTATCACTATGTTCTGTTTCCTCTGGATGTAGACCTAAGCAGTCCTGGGGAAAAATACTTTCATTGACAGAGGTTGCCAAGCTTCCAGAAATTACGAGTCTCCAGAAATCTCAGCAACTATGATTTCACCCAAACTGGATGATACTTTCAGGTAATGATCAGTACACTAAGCCCACTTGGTTCCCCAAATTTCGTTCTTCTATGTTGAAGCGTTCGTTTCCAGTAACAGTTAGAATTTTGGCGTTTCACTCTGTTTTCTCCTATATTGATAGATGTATTTGGAACTCTAACCCAAACACGGATTGTGCTAGCTTCTTGAAACTTGACACAGTAAAGCAGTTTCACGTTCTATCTCTATGTTCTGTCTCCTCTTGATGTAGCCCTAAGCAGTGACTGGGGAGAAACACTTTCATTGAAAGGGGTTGCCAAGCTTCCAAAAATTGCGAGTCTCCAGAAATCTCAGCATCTATTTTTTCACCCAAACTTGATGATACTTTCAGGTAATGATGAGTATGCTAAGCCCACTGGGTTCCCCAAATTTCGTTCTTCTATGTTGAAGCGTTCGTTTCCAGTAACAGTTTGAATTTTGGCGTTTCACTCTGTTTTCTCCTATATTGATAGATGTATTTGGAACTCTAAACCAAACACGGTTTGTGCTAGCTTCTTGAAACTTGACACAGTAAAGCAGTTTCACGTTCTCTCTCTATGTTCTGTTTCCTCTTGATGTAGCACTCAGCAGTGACTGAGGAGAAACACTTTCATTGAAAGGGGTTGCCAAGCTTCCAGAAATTACGAGTCTCCAGAAATCTCAGCAACTATGATTTCACCCAAACTGGATGATACTTTCAGGTAATGATCAGTACACTAAGCCCACTTGGTTCCCCAAATTTCGTTCTTCTATGTTAAAGCGTTCGTTTCCAGTAACAGTTTGAATTTTGGCGTTTCACTCTGTTTTCTCCTATATTGATACATGTATTTGGAACTCTAAATCAAACACGGTTTGTGCTAGCTTCTTGAAACTTGACACAGTAAAGCAGTTTCACGTTCTATCTCTATGTTCTGTTTCCTCTTGATGTAGCACTCAGCAGTGACTGAGGAGAAACACTTTCATTGAAAGGGGTTGCCAAGCTTCCCAAAATTGCGAGTCTCCAGAAATCTCAGCAACTATGATTTCACCCAAACTGGATGATACTTTCACGTAATGATCAGTACACTAAGCCCACTTGGTTCCCCAAATTTCGTTCTTCTATGTTGATGCGTTCGCTTCCAGTAACTGTTTGAATTTTGGCGTTTCACTCTGTTTTCTCCTATACTGACAAATGTATTTGGAACTCTAAATCAAACACGGTTTGTTCTAGCTTCTTGAAACTTGACACAGTAAAGCAGTTTCACGTTCTATCTCTATGTTCTTTTTCCTCTGGATGTAGCCCTAAGCAGTGACTGGGGAGAAATACTTTCATTGACAGGGATTGCCAAGCTTCCAGAAATTACGAGTCTCCAGAAATCTCAGCAACTATGATTTCACCCATACTGGATGATACTTTCAGGTAATGATCAGTACGCTAAGCCCACTTGGTTCGCCAAATTTCGTTCTTCTATGTTGAAGCGTTCGTTTCCAGTAACAGTTTGAATTTTGGCGTTTCACTCTGTTTTCTCCTATATTGATAGATGTATTTGGAACTCTAACCCAAACACGGTTTGTGCTAGCTTCTTGAAACTTGACACAGTAAAGCAGTTTCACGTTCTATCTCTATGTTCTGTTTCCTCTTGATGTAGCACTCAGCAGTGACTGAGGAGAAACACTTTCATTGAAAGGGGTTGCCAAGCTCCCCAAAACTGCGAGTCTCCAGAAATCTCAGCAACTATTTTTTCACCCAAACTGGATGATACTTTCAGGTAATGATCAGTACACTAAGCCCACTTGGTTCCCTAAATTTCGTTCTTCTATGTTGATGCGTTCGCTTCCAGTAACTTTTTTGAATTTTGGCGTTTCACTCTGTTTTCTCCTATACTGACAGATGTATTTGGAACTCTAAATCAAACACGGTTTGTGCTAGCTTCTTGAAACTTGACACAGTAATGCAGTTTCACGTTCTATCTCTATGTTCTGTCTCCTCTTGATGTAGCCCTAAGCAGTGACTGGGGAGAAACACTTTCATTGAAAGGGGTTGCCAAGCTTCCAAAAATTACGAGTCTCCAGAAATCTCAGCATCTATTTTTTCACCCAAACTTGATGATACTTTCAGGTAATGATGAGTACGCTAAGCCCACTGTGTTCCCCAAATTTCGTTCTTCTATGTTGAAGCGTTCGTTTCCAGTAACAGTTTGAATTTTGGCGTTTCACTCTGTTTTCTCCTATATTGATAGATGTATTTGGAACTCTAAACCAAACACGGTTTGTGCTAGCTTCTTGAAACTTGACACAGTAAAGCAGTTTCACGTTCTATATCTATGTTCTGTTTCCTCTTGATGTAGCACTCAGCAGTGACTGAGGAGAAACACTTTCATTGAAAGGGGTTGCCAAGCTTCCCAAAATTGCGAGTCTCCAGAAATCTCAGCAACTATTTTTTAACCCAAACTGGATGATACTTTCAGGTAATGATCAGTACACTAAGCCCATTTGGTTCCCCAAATTTCGTTCTTCTATGTTAAAGCGTTCGTTTCCAGTAACAGTTTGAATTTTGGCGTTTCACTCTGTTTTCTCCTATATTGATAGATGTATTTGGAACTCTAAACCAAACACGGTTTGTGCTAGCTTCTTGAAACTTGACACAGTAAAGGAGTTTCACGTTCTATCTCTATGTTCTGTTTCCTCTTGATGTAGCACTCAGCAGTGACTGAGGAGAAACACTTTCATTGAAAGGGGTTGCCAAGCTTCCCAAAATTGCGAGTCTCCAGAAATCTCAGCAACTATTTTTTAACCCAAACTGGATGATACTTTCAGGTAATGATCAGTACACTAAGCTCACTTGGTTCCCCAAATTTCGTTCTTTTATGTTGAAGCGTTCGCTTCCAGTAACTGTTTGAATTTTGGCGTTTCACTCTGTTTTCTCCTATACTGACAGATGTATTTGGAACTCTAAACCAAACACGGTTTGTGCTAGCTTCTTGAAACTTGACACAGTAAAGCAGTTTCACGTTCTATCTCTATGTTCTGTTTCCTCTGGATGTAGCCCTAAGCAGTGACTGGAGAGAAATACTTTCATTGAAAGGGGTTGCCAAGCTTCCAGAAATTACGAGTCTCCAGAAATCTCAGCAACTATGATTTCACCCATATTGGATGATACTTTCAGGTAATGATCAGTACACTAAGCCCACTTGGTTCGCCAAATTTCGTTCTTCTATGTTGAAGCGTTCGTTTCCAGTAACAGTTTGAATTTTGGCGTTTCACTCTGTTTTCTCCTATATTGATAGATGTATTTGGAACTCTAAACCAAACACGGTTTGTGCTAGCTTCTTGAAACTTGACACAGTAAAGCACTTTCACGTTCTATCTCTATGTTCTCTTTCCTCTGGATGTAGTCCTAAGTAGTGACTGGGGAGAAATACTTTCATTGAAAGGGGTTGCCAAGCTTTCAGAAATTACGAGTCTCCAGAAATCTCAGCAACTATGATTTCACCCAACCTTGATGATACTTTCAGGTAATGATCAGTACACTAAGCCCACTTGGTTCGCCAAATTTCGTTCTTCTATGTTGAAGCGTTCGTTTCCAGTAACAGTTTGAATTTTGGCGTTTCACTCTGTTTTCTCCTATACTGACAGATGTATTTGGAACTCTAAATCAAACACGGTTTGTGCTAGCTTCTTGAAACTTGACACACTAAAGCAGTTTCACGTTCTATCTCTATGTTCTGTTTCCTCTTGATGTAGCCCTAAGCAGTGACTGGGGAGAAATACTTTCATTGAAAGGGGTTGCCAAGCTTCCAGAAATTACGAGTCTCCAGAAATCTCAGCAACTATGATTTCACCCATACTGGATGATACTTTCAGGTAATGATCAGTACACTAAGCCCACTTGGTTCGCCAAATTTCGTTCTTCTATGTTGAAGCGTTCGTTTCCAGTAACAGTTTGAATTTTGGCGTTTCACTCTGTTTTCTCCTATATTGATAGATGTATTTGGAACTCTAAACCAAACACGGTTTGTGCTAGCTTCTTGAAACTTGACACAGTAAAGCAGTTTCACGTTCTATCTTTATGTTCTGTTTCCTCTTCGATGTAGCTCTCAGCAGTGACTGAGGAGAAACACTTTCATTGAAAGGGGTTGCCAAGCTTCCCAAAATTGCGAGTCTCCAGAAATCTCAGCAACTATTTTTTAACCCAAACTGGATGATACTTTCAGGTAATGATCAGTACACTAAGCCCACTTGGTTCCCCAAATTTCGTTCTTCTATGTTGAAGCGTCCGTTTCCAGTAACAGTTTGAATTTTGGCGTTTCACTCTGTTTTCTCCTATATTGATAGATGTATTTGGACCTCTAAATCAATCTCGGTTTGTGCTAGCTTCTTGAAACTTGACACAGTAAAGCAGTTTCACGTTCTATCTCTATGTTCTGTTTCCTCTTGATGTAGCACTCAGCAGTGACTGAGGAGAAACACTTTCATTGAAAGGGGTTGCCAAGCTTCCCAAAATTGCGAGTCTCCAGAAATCTCAGCAACTATTTTTTAACCCAAACTGGATGATACTTTCAGGTAATGATCAGTACACTAAGCTCACTTGGTTCCCCAAATTTCGTTCTTTTATGTTGAAGCGTTCGCTTCCAGTAACTGTTTGAATTTTGGCGTTTCACTCTGTTTTCTCCTATATTGATAGATGTATTTGGAACTCTAAACCAAACACGGTTTGTGCTAGCTTCTTGAAACTTGACACAGTAAAGCAGTTTCACGTTCTATCTCTATGTTCTGTTTCCTCTTGATGTAGCACTCAGCAGTGACTGAGGAGAAACACTTTCATTGAAAGGGGTTGCCATGCTTCCCAAAATTGCGAGTCTCCAGAAATCTCAGCAACTATTTTTTAACCCAAACTGGATGATACTTTCAGGTAATGATCAGTACACTAAGCTCACTTGGTTCCCCAAATTTCGTTCTTTTATGTTGAAGCGTTCGCTTCCAGTAACTGTTTGAATTTTGGCGTTTCCCTCTGTTTTCTCCTATACTGACAGATGTATTTGGAACTCTAAATCAAACACGGTTTGTGCTAGCTTCTTGAAACTTGACACAGTAAAGCACTTTCATGTTCTATCTCTATGTTCTGTTTCCTCTGGATGTAGCCCTAAGCAGTGACTGGGGAGAAATACTTTCATTGACAGGGGTTGCCAAGATTCCAGAAATTACGAGTCTCCAGAAATCTCAGCAACTATGATTTCACCCAACCTGGATGATACTTTCAGGTAATGATCAGTACACTAAGCCCACTTGGTTTGCCAAATTTCGTTCTTCTATGTTGAAGCGTTCGATTCCAGTAACAGTTTGAATTTTGGCGTTTTACTCTCTTTTCTCCTATATTGATAGATGTATTTGGAACTCTAAATCAAACACGGTTTGTGCTAGCTTTTTGAAACTTGACACAATAAAGCAGTTTCAAGTTCTATCTCTATGTTCTGTCTCCTCTTGATGTAGCCCTAAGCAGTGACTGGGGAGAAACACTTTCATTGAAAGGGGTTGCCAAGCTTCCAAAAATTACGAGTCTCCAGAAATCTCAGCATCTATTTTTTCACCCAAACTGGATGATACTTTCAGGTAATGATGAGTACGCTAAGCCCACTGTGTTCCCCAAATTTCGTTCTTCTATGTTGAAGCGTTCGTTTCCAGTAACAGTTTGAATTTTGGCGTTTCACTCTGTTTTCTCCTATATTGATAGATGTATTTGGAACTCTAAACCAAACACGGTTTGTGCTAGCTTCTTGAAACTTGACACAGTAAAGCAGTTTCACGTTCTATCTCTATGTTCTGTTTCCTCTTGATGTAGCACTCAGCAGTGACTGAGGAGAACAACTTTCATTGAAAGGGGTTGCCAAGCTCCCCAAAACTGCGAGTCTCCAGAAATCTCAGCAACTATTTTTTAACCCAAACTGGATGATACTTTCAGGTAATGATCAGTACACTAAGCTCACTTGGTTAACACGGTTTGTGCTAGCTTCTTGAAACTTGACACAGTAAAGCAGTTTCAAGTTCTATCTCTATGTTTTCTTTCCTCTTGATGTAGCACTCAGCAGTGACTGAGGAGAAACACTTTCATTGAAAGGGGTTGCCAAGCTTCCAGAAATTACGAGTCTCCAGAAATCTCAGCAACTATGATTTCACCCAAACTGGATGATACTTTCAGGTAATGATCAGTACACTAAGCCCACTTGGTTCCCCAAATTTCGTTCTTCTATGTTGATGCGTTCGCTTCCAGTAACTGTTTGAATTTTGGCGTTTCACTCTGTTTTCTCCTATACTGACAGATGTATTTGGAACTCTAAATCAAACACGGTTTGTGCTAGCTTCTTGAAACTTGACACAGTAAAGCAGTTTCACGTTCTATCACTATGTTCTGTTTCCTCTGGATGTAGCCCTAAGCAGTGACTGGGGAAAAATACTTTCATAGACAGAGGTTGCCAAGCTTTCAGAAATTACGAGTCTCCAGAAATCTCAGCAACTATGATTTCACCCAAACTGGATGATACTTTCAGGTAATGATCAGTACACTAAGCCCACTTGGTTCCCCAAATTTCGTTCTTCTATGTTGAAGCGTTCGTTTCCAGTAACAGTTTGAATTTTGGCGTTTCACTCTGTTTTCTCCTATATTGATAGATGTATTTGAAACTCTAACCCAAACACAGTTTGTGCTAGCTTCTTGAAACTTGACACAGTAAAGCAGTTTCACGTTCTATCTCTATGTTCTGTCTCCTCTTGATGTAGCCCTAAGCAGTGACTGGGGAGAAACACTTTCATTGAAAAGGGTTGCCAAGCTTCCAAAAATTACGAGTCTCCAGAAATCTCAGCATCTATTTTTTCACCCAAACTTGATGATACTTTCAGGTAATGATCAGTACACTAAGCCCACTGGGTTCCCCAAATTTCGTTCTTCTATGTTGAAGCGTTCGTTTCCAGTAACAGTTTGAATTTTGGCGTTTCACTCTGTTTTCTCCTATATTGATAGATGTATTTGGAACTCTAAACCAAACACGGTTTGTGCTAGCTTCTTGAAACTTGACACAGTAAAGCAGTTTCACGTTCTATATCTATGTTCTGTTTCCTCTTGATGTAGCACTCAGCAGTGACTGAGGAGAAACACTTTCATTGAAAGGGGTTGCCAAGCTTCCCAAAATTGCGAGTCTCCAGAAATCTCAGCAACTATTTTTTAACCCAAACTGGATGATACTTTCAGGTAATGATCAGTACACTAAGCTCACTTGGTTCCCCAAATTTCGTTCTTTTATGTTGAAGCGTTCGCTTCCAGTAACTGTTTGAATTTTGGCGTTTCACTCTGTTTTCTCCTATACTGACAGATGTATTTGGAACTCTAAATCAAACACGGTTTGTGCTAGCTTCTTGAAACTTGACACAGTAAAGCACTTTCACGTTCTATCTCTATGTTCTGTTTCCTCTGGATGTAGCCCTAAGCAGTGACTGGGGAGAAATACTTTCATTGACAGGGGTTGCCAAGCTTCCAGAAATTACGAGTCTCCAGAAATCTCAGCAACTATGATTTCACCCAAACTGGATGATACTTTCAGGTAATGATCAGTACGCTAAGCCCACTTGGTTCGCCAAATTTCGTTCTTCTATGTTGAAGCGTTCGTTTCCAGTAACAGTTTGAATTTTGGCGTTTCACTCTGTTTTCTCCTATATTGATAGATGTATTTGGAACTCTAACCCAAACACGGTTTGTGCTAGCTTCTTGAAACTTGACACAGTAAAGCAGTTTCACGTTCTATCTCTATGTTCTGTTTCCTCTTGATGTAGCACTCAGCAGTGACTGAGGAGAAACACTTTCATTGAAAGGGGTTGCCAAGCTCCCCAAAACTGCGAGTCTCCAGAAATCTCAGCAACTATTTTTTCACCCAAACTGGATGATACTTTCAGGTAATGATCAGTACACTAAGCCCACTTGGTTCCCTAAATTTCGTTCTTCTATGTTGATGCGTTCGCTTCCAGTAACTTTTTTGAATTTTGGCGTTTCACTCTGTTTTCTCCTATACTGACAGATGTATTTGGAACTCTAAATCAAACACGGTTTGTGCTAGCTTCTTGAAACTTGACACAGTAATGCAGTTTCACGTTCTATCTCTATGTTCTGTCTCCTCTTGATGTAGCCCTAAGCAGTGACTGGGGAGAAACACTTTCATTGAAAGGGGTTGCCAAGCTTCCAAAAATTACGAGTCTCCAGAAATCTCAGCATCTATTTTTTCACCCAAACTTGATGATACTTTCAGGTAATGATGAGTACGCTAAGCCCACTGTGTTCCCCAAATTTCGTTCTTCTATGTTGAAGCGTTCGTTTCCAGTAACAGTTTGAATTTTGGCGTTTCACTCTGTTTTCTCCTATATTGATAGATGTATTTGGAACTCTAAACCAAACACGGTTTGTGCTAGCTTCTTGAAACTTGACACAGTAAAGCAGTTTCACGTTCTATATCTATGTTCTGTTTCCTCTTGATGTAGCACTCAGCAGTGACTGAGGAGAAACACTTTCATTGAAAGGGGTTGCCAAGCTTCCCAAAATTGCGAGTCTCCAGAAATCTCAGCAACTATTTTTTAACCCAAACTGGATGATACTTTCAGGTAATGATCAGTACACTAAGCCCACTTGGTTCCCCAAATTTCGTTCTTCTATGTTAAAGCGTTCGTTTCCAGTAACAGTTTGAATTTTGGCGTTTCACTCTGTTTTCTCCTATATTGATAGATGTATTTGGAACTCTAAACCAAACACGGTTTGTGCTAGCTTCTTGAAACTTGACACAGTAAAGGAGTTTCACGTTCTATCTCTATGTTCTGTTTCCTCTTGATGTAGCACTCAGCAGTGACTGAGGAGAAACACTTTCATTGAAAGGGGTTGCCAAGCTTCCCAAAATTGCGAGTCTCCAGAAATCTCAGCAACTATTTTTTAACCCAAACTGGATGATACTTTCAGGTAATGATCAGTACACTAAGCTCACTTGGTTCCCCAAATTTCGTTCTTTTATGTTGAAGCGTTCGCTTCCAGTAACTGTTTGAATTTTGGCGTTTCACTCTGTTTTCTCCTATACTGACAGATGTATTTGGAACTCTAAACCAAACACGGTTTGTGCTAGCTTCTTGAAACTTGACACAGTAAAGCAGTTTCACGTTCTATCTCTATGTTCTGTTTCCTCTGGATGTAGCCCTAAGCAGTGACTGGAGAGAAATACTTTCATTGAAAGGGGTTGCCAAGCTTCCAGAAATTACGAGTCTCCAGAAATCTCAGCAACTATGATTTCACCCATATTGGATGATACTTTCAGGTAATGATCAGTACACTAAGCCCACTTGGTTCGCCAAATTTCGTTCTTCTATGTTGAAGCGTTCGTTTCCAGTAACAGTTTGAATTTTGGCGTTTCACTCTGTTTTCTCCTATATTGATAGATGTATTTGGAACTCTAAACCAAACACGGTTTGTGCTAGCTTCTTGAAACTTGACACAGTAAAGCACTTTCACGTTCTATCTCTATGTTCTCTTTCCTCTGGATGTAGTCCTAAGTAGTGACTGGGGAGAAATACTTTCATTGAAAGGGGTTGCCAAGCTTTCAGAAATTACGAGTCTCCAGAAATCTCAGCAACTATGATTTCACCCAACCTTGATGATACTTTCAGGTAATGATCAGTACACTAAGCCCACTTGGTTCGCCAAATTTCGTTCTTCTATGTTGAAGCGTTCGTTTCCAGTAACAGTTTGAATTTTGGCGTTTCACTCTGTTTTCTCCTATACTGACAGATGTATTTGGAACTCTAAATCAAACACGGTTTGTGCTAGCTTCTTGAAACTTGACACACTAAAGCAGTTTCACGTTCTATCTCTATGTTCTGTTTCCTCTTGATGTAGCCCTAAGCAGTGACTGGGGAGAAATACTTTCATTGAAAGGGGTTGCCAAGCTTCCAGAAATTACGAGTCTCCAGAAATCTCAGCAACTATGATTTCACCCATACTGGATGATACTTTCAGGTAATGATCAGTACACTAAGCCCACTTGGTTCGCCAAATTTCGTTCTTCTATGTTGAAGCGTTCGTTTCCAGTAACAGTTTGAATTTTGGCGTTTCACTCTGTTTTCTCCTATATTGATAGATGTATTTGGAACTCTAAACCAAACACGGTTTGTGCTAGCTTCTTGAAACTTGACACAGTAAAGCAGTTTCACGTTCTATCTTTATGTTCTGTTTCCTCTTCGATGTAGCTCTCAGCAGTGACTGAGGAGAAACACTTTCATTGAAAGGGGTTGCCAAGCTTCCCAAAATTGCGAGTCTCCAGAAATCTCAGCAACTATTTTTTAACCCAAACTGGATGATACTTTCAGGTAATGATCAGTACACTAAGCCCACTTGGTTCCCCAAATTTCGTTCTTCTATGTTGAAGCGTCCGTTTCCAGTAACAGTTTGAATTTTGGCGTTTCACTCTGTTTTCTCCTATATTGATAGATGTATTTGGACCTCTAAATCAAACTCGGTTTGTGCTAGCTTCTTGAAACTTGACACAGTAAAGCAGTTTCACGTTCTATCTCTATGTTCTGTTTCCTCTTGATGTAGCACTCAGCAGTGACTGAGGAGAAACACTTTCATTGAAAGGGGTTGCCAAGCTTCCCAAAATTGCGAGTCTCCAGAAATCTCAGCAACTATTTTTTAACCCAAACTGGATGATACTTTCAGGTAATGATCAGTACACTAAGCTCACTTGGTTCCCCAAATTTCGTTCTTTTATGTTGAAGCGTTCGCTTCCAGTAACTGTTTGAATTTTGGCGTTTCACTCTGTTTTCTCCTATATTGATAGATGTATTTGGAACTCTAAACCAAACACGGTTTGTGCTAGCTTCTTGAAACTTGACACAGTAAAGCAGTTTCACGTTCTATCTCTATGTTCTGTTTCCTCTTGATGTAGCACTCAGCAGTGACTGAGGAGAAACACTTTCATTGAAAGGGGTTGCCATGCTTCCCAAAATTGCGAGTCTCCAGAAATCTCAGCAACTATTTTTTAACCCAAACTGGATGATACTTTCAGGTAATGATCAGTACACTAAGCTCACTTGGTTCCCCAAATTTCATTCTTTTATGTTGAAGCGTTCGCTTCCAGTAACTGTTTGAATTTTGGCGTTTCACTCTGTTTTCTCCTATACTGACAGATGTATTTGGAACTCTAAATCAAACACGGTTTGTGCTAGCTTCTTGAAACTTGACACAGTAAAGCACTTTCATGTTCTATCTCTATGTTCTGTTTCCTCTGGATGTAGCCCTAAGCAGTGACTGGGGAGAAATACTTTCATTGACAGGGGTTGCCAAGATTCCAGAAATTACGAGTCTCCAGAAATCTCAGCAACTATGATTTCACCCAACCTGGATGATACTTTCAGGTAATGATCAGTACACTAAGCCCACTTGGTTCGCCAAATTTCGTTCTTCTATGTTGAAGCGTTCGATTCCAGTAACAGTTTGAATTTTGGCGTTTTACTCTGTTTTCTCCTATATTGATAGATGTATTTGGAACTCTAAATCAAACACGGTTTGTGCTAGCTTTTTGAAACTTGACACAATAAAGCAGTTTCAAGTTCTATCTCTATGTTCTGTCTCCTCTTGATGTAGCCCTAAGCAGTGACTGGGGAGAAACACTTTCATTGAAAGGGGTTGCCAAGCTTCCAAAAATTACGAGTCTCCAGAAATCTCAGCATCTATTTTTTCACCCAAACTGGATGATACTTTCAGGTAATGATGAGCACGCTAAGCCCACTGTGTTCCCCAAATTTCGTTCTTCTATGTTGAAGCGTTCGTTTCCAGTAACAGTTTGAATTTTGGCGTTTCACTCTGTTTTCTCCTATATTGATAGATGTATTTGGAACTCTAAACCAAACACGGTTTGTGCTAGCTTCTTGAAACTTGACACAGTAAAGCAGTTTCACGTTCTATCTCTATGTTCTGTTTCCTCTTGATGTAGCACTCAGCAGTGACTGAGGAGAACAACTTTCATTGAAAGGGGTTGCCAAGCTCCCCAAAACTGCGAGTCTCCAGAAATCTCAGCAACTATTTTTTAACCCAAACTGGATGATACTTTCAGGTAATGATCAGTACACTAAGCTCACTTGGTTAACACGGTTTGTGCTAGCTTCTTGAAACTTGACACAGTAAAGCAGTTTCAAGTTCTATCTCTATGTTTTCTTTCCTCTTGATGTAGCACTCAGCAGTGACTGAGGAGAAACACTTTCATTGAAAGGGGTTGCCAAGCTTCCAGAAATTACGAGTCTCCAGAAATCTCAGCAACTATGATTTCACCCAAACTGGATGATACTTTCAGGTAATGATCAGTACACTAAGCCCACTTGGTTCCCCAAATTTCGTTCTTCTATGTTGATGCGTTCGCTTCCAGTAACTGTTTGAATTTTGGCGTTTCACTCTGTTTTCTCCTATACTGACAGATGTATTTGGAACTCTAAATCAAACACGGTTTGTGCTAGCTTCTTGAAACTTGACACAGTAAAGCAGTTTCACGTTCTATCACTATGTTCTGTTTCCTCTGGATGTAGCCCTAAGCAGTGACTGGGGAAAAATACTTTCATAGACAGAGGTTGCCAAGCTTTCAGAAATTACGAGTCTCCAGAAATCTCAGCAACTATGATTTCACCCAAACTGGATGATACTTTCAGGTAATGATCAGTACACTAAGCCCACTTGGTTCCCCAAATTTCGTTCTTCTATGTTGAAGCGTTCGTTTCCAGTAACAGTTTGAATTTTGGCGTTTCACTCTGTTTTCTCCTATATTGATAGATGTATTTGAAACTCTAACCCAAACACAGTTTGTGCTAGCTTCTTGAAACTTGACACAGTAAAGCAGTTTCACGTTCTATCTCTATGTTCTGTCTCCTCTTGATGTAGCCCTAAGCAGTGACTGGGGAGAAACACTTTCATTGAAAAGGGTTGCCAAGCTTTCAGAAATTACGAGTCTCCAGAAATCTCAGCATCTATTTTTTCACCCAAACTTGATGATACTTTCAGGTAATGATCAGTACACTAAGCCCACTGGGTTCCCCAAATTTCGTTCTTCTATGTAGAAGCGTTCGTTTCCAGTAACAGTTTGAATTTTGGCGTTTCACTCTGTTTTCTCCTATATTGATAGATGTATTTGGAACTCTAAACCAAACACGGTTTGTGCTAGCTTCTTGAAACTTGACACAGTAAAGCAGTTTCACGTTCTATATCTATGTTCTGTTTCCTCTTGATGTAGCACTCAGCAGTGACTGAGGAGAAACACTTTCATTGAAAGGGGTTGCCAAGCTTCCCAAAATTGCGAGTCTCCAGAAATCTCAGCAACTATTTTTTCACCCAAACTGGATGATACTTTCAGGTAATGATCAGTACACTAAGCTCACTTGGTTCCCCAAATTTCGTTCTTTTATGTTGAAGCGTTCGCTTCCAGTAACTGTTTGAATTTTGGCGTTTCACTCTGTTTTCTCCTATACTGACAGATGTATTTGGAACTCTAAATCAAACACGGTTTGTGCTAGCTTCTTGAAACTTGACACAGTAAAGCACTTTCACGTTCTATCTCTATGTTCTGTTTCCTCTGGATGTAGCCCTAAGCAGTGACTGGGGAGAAATACTTTCATTGACAGGGGTTGCCAAGCTTCCAGAAATTACGAGTCTCCAGAAATCTCAGCAACTATGATTTCACCCAAACTGGATGATACTTTCAGGTAATGATCAGTACACTAAGCCCACTTGGTTCCCCAAATTTCGTTCTTCTATGTTGATGCGTTCGCTTCCAGTAACTGTTTGAATTTTGGCGTTTCACTCTGTTTTCTCCTATACTGACAGATGTATTTGGAACTCTAAATCAAACACGGTTTGTGCTAGCTTCTTGAAACTTGACACAGTAAAGCAGTTTCACGTTCTATCACTATGTTCTGTTTCCTCTGGATGTAGCCCTAAGCAGTGACTGGGGAAAAATACTTTCATTGACAGAGGTTGCCAAGCTTTCAGAAATTACGAGTCTCCAGAAATCTCAGCAACTATGATTTCACCCAAACTGGATGATACTTTCAGGTAATGATCAGTACACTAAGCCCACTTGGTTCCCCAAATTTCGTTCTTCTATGTTGAAGCGTTCGTTTCCAGTAACAGTTTGAATTTTGGCGTTTCACTCTGTTTTCTCCTATATTGATAGATGTATTTGGAACTCTAACCCAAACACGGTTTGTGCTAGCTTCTTGAAACTTGACACAGTAAAGCAGTTTCACGTTCTATCTCTATGTTCTGTCTCCTCTTGATGTAGCCCTAAGCAGTGACTGGGGAGAAACACTTACATTGAAAAGGGTTGCCAAGCTTCCAAAAATTACGAGTCTCCAGAAATCTCAGCATCTATTTTTTCACCCAAACTTGATGATACTTTCAGGTAATGATCAGTACACTAAGCCCACTGGGTTCCCCAAATTTCGTTCTTCTATGTTGAAGCGTTCGTTTCCAGTAACAGTTTGAATTTTGGCGTTTCACTCTGTTTTCTCCTATATTGTTAGATGTATTTGGAACTCTAAACCAAACACGGTTTGTGCTAGCTTCTTGAAACTTGACACAGTAAAGCAGTTTCACGTTCTATATCTATGTTCTGTTTCCTCTTGATGTAGCACTCAGCAGTGACTGAGGAGAAACACTTTCATTGAAAGGGGTTGCCAAGCTTCCCAAAATTGCGAGTCTCCAGAAATCTCAGCAACTATTTTTTAACCCAAACTGGATGATACTTTCAGGTAATGATCAGTACACTAAGCCCACTTGGTTCCCCAAATTTCGTTCTTCTATGTTAAAGCGTTCGTTTCCAGTAACAGTTTGAATTTTGGCGTTTCACTCTGTTTTCTCCTATATTGATACATGTATTTGGAACTCTAAACCAAACACGGTTTGTGCTAGCTTCTTGAAACTTGACACAGTAAAGCAGTTTCACGTTCTATCTCTATGTTCTGTTTCCTCTTGATGTAGCACTCAGCAGTGCCTGAGGAGAAACACTTTCATTGAAAGGGGTTGCCAAGCTTCCCAAAATTGCGAGTCTCCAGAAATCTCAGCAACTATTTTTTAACCCAAACTGGATGATACTTTCAGGTAATGATCAGTACACTAAGCTCACTTGGTTCCCCAAATTTCGTTCTTTTATGTTGAAGCGTTCGCTTCCAGTAACTGTTTGAATTTTGGCGTTTCACTCTGTTTTCTCCTATACTGACAGATGTATTTGGAACTCTAAATCAAACACGGTTTGTGCTAGCTTCTTGAAACTTGACACAGTAAAGCAGTTTCACGTTCTATCTCTATGTTCTGTTTCCTCTGGATGTAGCCCTAAGCAGTGACTGGGGAGAAATACTTACATTGTCAGGGGTTGCCAAGCTTCCAGAAATTACGAGTCTCCAGAAATCTCAGCAACTATGATTTCACCCAAACTGGATGATACTTTCAGGTAATAATAGGTACACTAAGCCCACTTGGTTCCCCAAATTTCGTTCTTCTATGTTGAAGCTTTCGTTTCCAGTAACAGTTTGAATTTTGGCGTTTCACTCTGTTTTCTCCTATATTGATAGATATATTTGGAACTCTAAATCAAACACGGTTTGTGCTACCTTCTTCAAACTTGACACAGTAAAGCAGTTTCACGTTCTATCTCTATGTTCTGTTTCCTCTTGATGTAGCACTCAGCAGTGACTGGGGAGAAACACTTTCATTGAAAGGGGTTGCCAAGCTTCCCAAAATTGCGAGTCTCCAGAAATCTCAGCAACTATTTTTTAACCCAAACTGGATGATACTTTCAGGTAATGATCAGTACACTAAGCTCACTTGGTTCCCCAAATTTCGTTCTTTTATGTTGAAGGGTTCGCTTCCAGTAACTGTTTGAATTTTGGCGTTTCACTCTGTTTTCTCCTATATTGATAGATGTATTTGGAACTCTAAACCAAACACGATTTGTGCTAGCTTCTTGAAACTTGACACAGTAAAGCAGTTTCACGTTCTATCTCTATGTTCTGTTTCCTCTTGATGTAGCACTCAGCAGTGACTGAGGAGAAACACTTTCATTGAAAGGGGTTGCCATGCTTCCCAAAATTGCGAGTCTCCAGAAATCTCAGCAACTATTTTTTAACCCAAACTGGATGATACTTTCAGGTAATGATCAGTACACTAAGCCCACTTGGTTCCCCAAATTTCGTTCTTTTATGTTAAAGCGTTCGCTTCCAGTAACTGTTTGAATTTTGGCGTTTCACTCTGTTTTCTCCTATACTGACAGATGTATTTGGAACTCTAAATCAAACACGGTTTGTGCTAGCTTCTTGAAACTTGACACAGTAAAGCAGTTTCACGTTCTATCTCTATGTTCTGTTTCCTCTGGATGTAGCCCTAAGCAGTGACTGGAGAGAAATACTTTCATTGAAAGGGGTTGCCAAGCTTCCAGAAATTACGAGTCTCCAGAAATCTCAGCAACTATGATTTCACCCATATTGGATGATACTTTCAGGTAATGATCAGTACACTAAGCCCACTTGGTTCGCCAAATTTCGTTCTTCTATGTTGAAGCGTTCGTTTCCAGTAACAGTTTGAATTTTGGCGTTTCACTCTGTTTTCTCCTATACTGACAGATGTATTTGGAACTCTAAATCAAACACGGTTTGTGCTAGCTTCTTGAAACTTGACACACTAAAGCAGTTTCACGTTCTATCTCTATGTTCTGTTTCCTCTTGATGTAGCCCTAAGCAGTGACTGGGGAGAAATACTTTCATTGAAAGGGGTTGCCAAGCTTCCAGAAATTACGAGTCTCCAGAAATCTCAGCAACTATGATTTCACCCAACCTTGATGATACTTTCAGGTAATGATCAGTACACTAAGCCCACTTGGTTCGCCAAATTTCGTTCTTCTATGTTGAAGCGTTCGTTTCCAGTAACAGTTTGAATTTTGGCGTTTCACTCTGTTTTCTCCTATACTGACAGATGTATTTGGAACTCTAAACCAAACACGGTTTGTGCTAGCTTCTTGAAACTTGACACAGTAAAGCAGTTTCACGTTCTATCTTTATGTTCTGTTTCCTCTTCGATGTAGCTCTCAGCAGTGACTGAGGAGAAACACTTTCATTGAAAGGGGTTGCCAAGCTTCCCAAAATTGCGAGTCTCCAGAAATCTCAGCAACTATTTTTTAACCCAAACTGGATGATACTTTCAGGTAATGATCAGTACACTAAGCCCACTTGGTTCCCCAAATTTCGTTCTTCTATGTTGAAGCGTTCGTTTCCAGTAACAGTTTGAATTTTGGCGTTTCACTCTGTTTTCTCCTATATTGATAGATGTATTTGGACCTCTAAATCAAACTCGGTTTGTGCTAGCTTCTTGAAACTTGACACAGTAAAGCAGTTTCACGTTCTATCTCTATGTTCTGTTTCCTCTTGATGTAGCACTCAGCAGTGACTGAGGAGAAACACTTTCATTGAAAGGGGTTGCCAAGCTTCTCAAAATTGCGAGTCTCCAGAAATCTCAGCAACTATTTTTTAACCCAAACTGGATGATACTTTCAGGTAATTATCAGTACACTAAGCTCACTTGGTTCCCCAAATTTCGTTCTTTTATGTTGAAGCGTTCGCTTCCAGTAACTGTTTGAATTTTGGCGTTTCACTCTGTTTTCTCCTATATTGATAGATGTATTTGGAACTCTAAACCAAACACGGTTTGTGCTAGCTTCTTGAAACTTGACACAGTAAAGCAGTTTCACGTTCTATCTCTATGTTCTGTTTCCTCTTGATGTAGCACTCAGCAGTGACTGAGGAGAAACACTTTCATTGAAAGGGGTTGCCATGCTTCCCAAAATTGCGAGTCTTCAGAAATCTCAGCAACTATTTTTTAACCCAAACTGGATGATACTTTCAGGTAATGATCAGTACACTAAGCTCACTTGGTTCCCCAAATTTCGTTCTTTTATGTTGAAGCGTTCGCTTCCAGTAACTGTTTGAATTTTGGCGTTTCACTCTGTTTTCTCCTATACTGACAGATGTATTTGGAACTCTAAATCAAACACGGTTTGTGCTAGCTTCTTGAAACTTGACACAGTAAAGCACTTTCACGTTCTATCTCTATGTTCTGTTTCCTCTGGATGTAGCCCTAAGCAGTGACTGGGGAGAAATACTTTCATTGACAGGGGTTGCCAAGCTTCCAGAAATTACGAGTCTCCAGAAATCTCAGCAACTATGATTTCACCCAACCTGGATGATACTTTCAGGTAATGATCAGTACACTAAGCCCACTTGGTTCGCCAAATTTCGTTCTTCTATGTTGAAGCGTTCGATTCCAGTAACAGTTTGAATTTTGGCGTTTTACTCTGTTTTCTCCTATATTGATAGATGTATTTGGAACTCTAAATCAAACACGGTTTGTGCTAGCTTTTTGAAACTTGACACAATAAAGCAGTTTCAAGTTCTATCTCTATGTTCTCTCTCCTCTTGATGTAGCCCTAAGCAGTGACTGGGGAGAAACACTTTCATTGAAAGGGGTTGCCAAGCTTCCAAAAATTACGAGTCTCCAGAAATCTCAGCATCTATTTTTTCACCCAAACTGGATGATACTTTCAGGTAATGATGAGTACGCTAAGCCCACTGGGTTCCCAAAATTTCGTTCTTCTATGTTGAAGCGTTCGTTTCCAGTAACAGTTTGAATTTTGGCGTTTCACTCTGTTTTCTCCTATATTGATACATGTATTTGGAACTCTAAACCAAACACGGTTTGTGCTAGCTTCTTGAAACTTGACACAGTAAAGCAGTTTCACGTTCTATCTCTATGTTCTGTTTCCTCTTGATGTAGCACTCAGCAGTGACTGAGGAGAACAACTTTCATTGAAAGGGGTTGCCAATCTCCCCAAAACTGCGAGTCTCCAGAAATCTCAGGAACTATTTTTTCACCCAAACTGGATGATACTTTCAGGTAATGATCAGTACACTAAGCACACTTGGTTAACACGGTTTGTGCTAGCTTCTTGAAACTTGACACAGTAAAGCAGTTTCAAGTTCTATCTCTATGTTTTCTTTCCTCTTGATATAGCACTCAGCAGTGACTGAGGAGAAACACTTTCATTGAAAGGGGTTGCCAAGCTTCCAGAAATTACGAGTCTCCAGAAATCTCAGCAACTATGATTTCATCCAAACTGGATGATACTTTCAGGTAATGATCAGTACACTAAGCCCACTTGGTTCCCCAAATTTCGTTCTTCTATGTTGATGCGTTCGCTTCCAGTAACTGTTTGAATTTTGGCGTTTCACTCTGTTTTCTCCTATACTGACAGATGTATTTGGAACTCTAAATCAAACACGGTTTGTGCTAGCTTCTTGAAACTTGACACAGTAAAGCAGTTTCACGTTCTATCACTATGTTCTGTTTCCTCTGGATGTAGCCCTAAGCAGTGACTGGGGAAAAATACTTTCATTGACCGAGGTTGCCAAGCTTTCAGAAATTACGAGTCTCCAGAAATCTCAGCAACTATGATTTCACCCAAACTGGATGATACTTTCAGGTAATGATCAGTACACTAAGCCCACTTGGTTCCCCAAATTTCGTTCTTCTATGTTGAAGCGTTCGTTTCCAGTAACAGTTTGAATTTTGGCGTTTCACTCTGTTTTCTCCTATATTGATCGATGTATTTGGAACTCTAACCCAAACACGGTTTGTGCTAGCTTCTTGAAACTTGACACAGTAAAGCAGTTTCACGTTCTATCTCTATGTTCTGTCTCCTCTTGATGTAGCCCTAAGCAGTGACTGGGGAGAAACACTTTCATTGAAAAGGGTTGCCAAGCTTCCAAAAATTACGAGTCTCCAGAAATCTCAGCATCTATTTTTTCACCCAAACTTGATGATACTTTCAGGTAATGATGAGTACGCTAAGCCCACTGGGTTCCCCAAATTTCGTTCTTCTATGTTGAAGCGTTCGTTTCCAGTAACAGTTTGAATTTTGGCGTTTCACTCTGTTTTCTCCTATATTGATAGATGTATTTGGAACTCTAAACCAAACACGGTTTGTGCTAGCTTCTTGAAACTTGACACAGTAAAGCAGTTTCACGTTCTATATCTATGTTCTGTTTCCTCTTGATGTAGCACTCAGCAGTGACTGAGGAGAAACACTTTCATTGAAAGGGGTTGCCAAGCTTCCCAAAATTGCGAGTCTCCAGAAATCTCAGCAACTATTTTTTAACCCAAACTGGATGATACTTTCAGGTAATGATCAGTACACTAAGCCCACTTGGTTCCCCAAATTACGTTCTTCTATGTTAAAGCGTTCGTTTCCAGTAACAGTTTGAATTTTGGCGTTTCACTCTGTTTTCTCCTATATTGATACATGTATTTGGAACTCTAAACCAAACACGGTTTGTGCTAGCTTCTTGAAACTTGACACAGTAAAGCAGTTTCACGTTCTGTCTCTAAGTTCTGTTTCCTCTTGATGTAGCACTCAGCAGTGCCTGAGGAGAAACACTTTCATTGAAAGGGGTTGCCAAGCTTCCCAAAATTGCGAGTCTCCAGAAATCTCAGCAACTATTTTTTAACCCAAACTGGATGATACTTTCAGGTAATGATCAGTACACTAAACTCACTTGGTTCCCCAAATTTCGTTCTTTTATGTTGAAGCGTTCGCTTCCAGTAACTGTTTGAATTTTGGCGTTTCACTCTGTTTTCTCCTATACTGACAGATGTATTTGGAACTCTAAATCAAACACGGTTTGTGCTAGCTTCTTGAAACTTGACACAGTAAAGCAGTTTCACGTTCTATCTCTATATTCTGTTTCCTCTGGATGTAGCCCTAAGCAGTGACTGGGGAGAAATACTTTCATTGACAGGGGTTGCCAAGCTTCCAGAAATTACGAGTCTCCAGAAATCTCAGCAACTATGATTTCACCCAAACTGGATGATACTTTCAGGTAATAATAGGTACACTAAGCCCACTTGGTTCCCCAAATTTCGTTCTTCTATGTTGAAGCTTTCGTTTCCAGTAACAGTTTGAATTTTGGCGTTTCACTCTGTTTTCTCCTATATTGATAGATATATTTGGAACTCTAAATCAAACACGGTTTGTGCTACCTTCTTCAAACTTGACACAGTAAAGCAGTTTCACGTTCTATCTCTATGTTCTGTTTCCTCTTGATGTAGCACTCAGCAGTGACTGAGGAGAAACACTTTCATTGAAAGGGGTTGCCAAGCTTCCCAAAATTGCGAGTCTCCAGAAATCTCAGCAACTATTTTTTAACCCAAACTGGATGATACTTTCAGGTAATGATCAGTACACTAAGCTCACTTGGTTCCCCAAATTTTGTTCTTTTATGTTGAAGTGTTCGCTTCCAGTAACTGTTTGAATTTTGGCATTTCACTCTGTTTTCTCCTATATTGATAGATGTATTTGGAACTCTAAACCAAACACGATTTGTGCTAGCTTCTTGAAACTTGACACAGTAAAGCAGTTTCACGTTCTATCTCTATGTTCTGTTTCCTCTTGATGTAGCACTCAGCAGTGACTGAGGAGAAACACTTTCATTGAAAGGGGTTGCCATGCTTCCCAAAATTGCGAGTCTCCAGAAATCTCAGCAACTATTTTTTAACCCAAACTGGATGATACTTTCAGGTAATGATCAGTACACTAAGCCCACTTGGTTCCCCAAATTTCGTTCTTTTATGTTGAAGCGTTCGCTTCCAGTAACTGTTTGAATTTTGGCGTTTCACTCTCTTTTCTCCTATACTGACAGATGTATTTGGAACTCTAAATCAAACACGGTTTGTGCTAGCTTCTTGAAACTTGACACAGTAAAGCACTTTCACGTTCTATCTCTATGTTCTGTTTCCTCTGGATGTAGCCCTAAGCAGTGACTGGGGAGAAATACTTTCATTGACAGGGGTTGCCAAGCTTCCAGAAATTACGAGTCTCCAGAAATCTCAGCAACTATGATTTCACCCAACCTGGATGATAGTTTCAGGTAATGATCAGTACACTAAGCCCACTTGGTTCGCCAAATTTCGTTCTTCTATGTTGAAGCGTTCGTTTCCAGTAACAGTTTGAATTTTGGCGTTTTACTCTGTTTTCTCCTATATTGATAGATGTATTTGGAACTCTAAATCAAACACGGTTTGTGCTAGCTTCTTGAAACTTGACACAATAAAGCAGTTTCAAGTTCTATCTCTATGTTCTGTCTCCTCTTGATGTAGCCCTAAGCAGTGACTGGGGAGAAACACTTTCATTGAAAGGGGTTGCCAAGCTTCCAAAAATTACGAGTCTCCAGAAATCTCAGCATCTATTTTTTCACCCAAACTGGATGATACTTTCAGGTCATGATGAGTACGCTAAGCCCACTGGGTTCCCAAAATTTCGTTCTTCTATGTTGAAGCGTTCGTTTCCAGTAACAGTTTGAATTTTGGCGTTTCACTCTGTTTTCTCCTATATTGATAGATGTATTTGGAACTCTAAACCAAACACGGTTTGTGCTAGCTTTTTGAAACTTGACAAAGTAAAGCAGTTTCACGTTCTATCTCTATGTTCTGTTTCCTCTTGATGTAGCACTCAGCAGTGACTGAGGAGAAACACTTTCATTGAAAGGGGTTGCCAAGCTCCCCAAAACTGCGAGTCTCCAGAAATCTCAGCAACTATTTTTTCACCCAAACTGGATGATACTTTCAGGTAATGATCAGTACACTAAGCCCACTTGGTTCCCCAAATTTCGTTCTTCTATGTTGATGCGTTCGCTTCCAGTAACTGTTTGAATTTTGGCGTTTCACTCTGTTTTCTCCTATACTGACAGATGTATTTGGAACTCTAAATCAAACACGGTTTGTGCTAGCTTCTTGAAACTTGACACAGTAAAGCAGTTTCACGTTCTATCACTATGTTCTGTTTCCTCTGGATGTAGCCCTAAGCAGTGACTGGGGAAAAATACTTTCATTGACAAAGGTTGCCAAGCTTCCAGAAATTACGAGTCTCCAGAAATCTCAGCAACTATGATTTCACCCAAACTGGATGATACTTTCAGGTAATGATCAGTACAATAAGCCTACTTGGTTCCCCAAATTTCGTTCTTCTATGTTGAAGCGTTCGTTTCCAGTAACAGTTTGAATTTTGGCGTTTCACTCTGTTTTCTCCTATATTGATACATGTATTTGGAACTCTAACCCAAACACGGTTTGTGCTAGCTTCTTGAAACTTGACACAGTAAAGCAGTTTCACGTTCTATCTCTATGTTCTGTCTCCTCTTGATGTAGCCCTAAGCAGTGACTGGGGAGAAACACTTTCATTGAAAGGGGTTGCCAAGCTTCCAAAAATTACGAGTCTCCAGAAATCTCAGCATCTATTTTTTCACCCAAACTTGATGATACTTTCAGGTAATGATGAGTACGCTAAGCCCACTGGGTTCCCCAAATTTTGTTCTTCTATGTTGAAGCGTTCGTTTCCAGTAACAGTTTGAATTTTGGCGTTTCACTCTGTTTTCTCCTATATTGATAGATGTATTTGGAACTCTAAACCAAACACGGTTTGTGCTAGCTTCTTGAAACTTGACACAGTAAAGCAGTTTCACGTTCTATATCTATGTTCTGTTTCCTCTTGATGTAGCACTCAGCAGTGACTGAGGAGAAACACTTTCATTGAAAGGGGTTGCCAAGCTTCCCAAAATTGCGAGTCTCCAGAAATCTCAGCAACTATTTTTTAACCCAAACTGGATGATACTTTCAGGTAATGATCAGTACACTAAGCCCACTTGGTTCCCCAAATTTCGTTATTCTATGTTAAAGCGTTCGTTTCCAGTAACAGTTTGAATTTTGGCGTTTCACTCTGTTTTCTCCTATATTGATAGATGTATTTGGAACTCTAAACCAAACACGGTTTGTGCTAGCTTCTTGAAACTTGACACAGTAAAGCAGTTTCACGTTCTATCTCTATGTTCTGTTTCCTCTTGATGTAGCACTCAGCAGTGACTGAGGAGAAACAGTTTCATTGAAAGGGGTTGCCATGCTTCCCAAAATTGCGAGTCTTCAGAAATCTCAGCAACTATTTTTTAACCCAAACTGGATGATACTTTCAGGTAATGATCAGTACACTAAGCTCACTTGGTTCCCCAAATTTCGTTCTTTTATGTTGAAGCGTTCGCTTCCAGTAACTGTTTGAATTTTGGCGTTTCACTCTGTTTTCTCCTATACTGACAGATGTATTTGGAACTCTAAATCAAACACGGTTTGTGCTAGCTTCTTGAAACTTGACACAGTAAAGCACTTTCACGTTCTATCTCTATGTTCTGTTTCCTCTGGATGTAGCCCTAAGCAGTGACTGGGGAGAAATACTTTCATTGACAGGGGTTGCCAAGCTTCCAGAAATTACGAGTCTCCAGAAATCTCAGCAACTATGATTTCACCCAACCTGGATGATACTTTCAGGTAATGATCAGTACACTAAGCCCACTTGGTTCGCCAAATTTCGTTCTTCTATGTTGAAGCGTTCGATTCCAGTAACAGTTTGAATTTTGGCGTTTTACTCTGTTTTCTCCTATATTGATAGATGTATTTGGAACTCTAAATCAAACACGGTTTGTGCTAGCTTTTTGAAACTTTACACAATAAAGCAGTTTCAAGTTCTATCTCTATGTTCTCTCTCCTCTTGATGTAGCCCTAAGCAGTGACTGGGGAGAAACACTTTCATTGAAAGGGGTTGCCAAGCTTCCAAAAATTACGAGTCTCCAGAAATCTCAGCATCTATTTTTTCACCCAAACTTGATGATACTTTCAGGTAATGATGAGTACGCTAAGCCCACTGGGTTCCCCAAATTTCGTTCTTCTATGTTGAAGCGTTCGTTTCCAGTAACAGTTTGAATTTTGGCGTTTCACTCTGTTTTCTCCTATATTGATAGATGTATTTGGAACTCTAAACCAAACACGGTTTGTGATAGCTTCTTGAAACTTGACACAGTAAAGCAGTTTCACGTTCTATATCTATGTTCTGTTTCCTCTTGATGTAGCACTCAGCAGTGACTGAGGAGAAACACTTTCATTGAAAGGGGTTGCCAAGCTTCCCAAAATTGCGAGTCTCCAGAAATCTCAGCAACTATTTTTTAACCCAAACTGGATGATACTTTCAGGTAATGATCAGTACACTAAGCCCACTTGGTTCCCCAAATTTCGTTCTTCTATGTTAAAGCGTTCGTTTCCAGTAACAGTTTGAATTTTGGCGTTTCACTCTGTTTTCTCCTATATTGATACATGTATTTGGAACTCTAAACCAAACACGGTTTGTGCTAGCTTCTTGAAACTTGACACAGTAAAGCAGTTTCACTTTCTATCTCTATGTTCTGTTTCCTCTTGATGTAGCACTCAGCAGTGACTGAGGAGAAACACTTTCATTGAAAGGGGTTGCCAAGCTTCCCAAAATTGCGAGTCTCCAGAAATCTCAGCAACTATTTTTTAACCCAAACTGGATGATACTTTCAGGTAATGATCAGTACACTAAGCCCACTTGGTTCGCCAAATTTCGTTCTTCTATGTTGAAGCGTTCGATTCCAGTAACAGTTTGAATTTTGGCGTTTTACTCTGTTTTCTCCTATATTGATAGATGTATTTGGAACTCTAAATCAAACACGGTTTGTGCTAGCTTCTTGAAACTTGACACAATAAAGCAGTTTCAAGTTCTATCTCTATGTTCTGTCTCCTCTTGATGTAGCCCTAAGCAGTGACTGGGGAGAAACACTTTCATTGAAAGGGGTTTCCAAGCTTCCAGAAATTACGAGTCTCCAGAAATCTCAGCAACTATGATTTCACCCAAACTGGATGATACTTTCAGGTAATGATCAGTACACTAAGCCCACTTGGTTCATTAAATTTCGTTCTTCTATGTTGATGCGTTCGCTTCCAGTAACTGTTTGAATTTTGGCGTTTCACTCTGTTTTCTCCTATACTGACAGATGTATTTGGAACTCTAAATCAAACACGGTTTGTGCTAGCTTCTTGAAACTTGACACAGTAAAGCAGTTTCACGTTCTATCTCTATGTTCTGTTTCCTCTGGATGTAGCCCTAAGCAGTGACTGGGGAGAAATACTTTCATTGACAGGGGATGCCAAGCTTCCAGAAATTACGAGTCTCCAGAAATCTCAGCAACTATGATTTCACCCAAACTGGATGATACTTTCAGGTAATAATAGGTACACTAAGCCCACTTGGTTCCCCAAATTTCGTTCTTCTATGTTGAAGCGTTCGTTTCCAGTAACAGTTTGAATTTTGGCGTTTCACTCTGTTTTCTCCTATATTGAGAGATGTATTTGGAACTCTAAATCAAACAGGGTTTGTGCTGCCTTCTTCAAACTTGACACAGTAAAGCAGTTTCACGTTCTATCTCTATGTTCTGTTTCCTCTTGATGTAGCACTCAGCAGTGACTGAGGAGAAACACTTTCATTGAAAGGGGTTGCCAAGCTTCCCAAAATTGCGAGTCTCCAGAAATCTCAGCAACTATTTTTTAACCCAAACTGGATGATACTTTCAGGTAATGATCAGTACACTAAGCTCACTTGGTTCCCCAAATTTCGTTCTTTTATGTTGAAGCGTTCGCTTCCAGTAACTGTTTGAATTTTGGCGTTTCACTCTGTTTTCTCCTATATTGATAGATGTATTTGGAACTCTAAACCAAACACGGTTTGTGCTAGCTTCTTGAAACTTGACACAGTAAAGCAGTTTCACGTTCCATCTCTATGTTCTGTTTCCTCTTGATGTAGCACTCAGCAGTGACTGAGGAGAAACACTTTCATTGAAAGGGGTTGCCATGCTTCCCAAAATTGCGAGTCTCCAGAAATCTCAGCAACTATTTTTTAACCCAAACTGGATGATACTTTCAGGTAATGATCAGTACACTAAGCTCACTTGGTTCCCCAAATTTCGTTCTTTTATGTTGAAGCGTTCGCTTCCAGTAACTGTTTGAATTTTGGCGTTTCACTCTGTTTTCTCCTATACTGACAGATGTATTTGGAACTCTAAATCAAACACGGTTTGTGCTAGCTTCTTGAAACTTGACACAGTAAAGCACTTTCACGTTCTATCTCTATGTTCTGTTTCCTCTGGATGTAGCCCTAAGCAGTGACTGGGGAGAAATACTTTCATTGACAGGGGTTGCCAAGCTTCCAGAAATTACGAGTCTCCAGAAATCTCAGCAACTATGATTTCACCCAACCTGGATGATACTTTCAGGTAATGATCAGTACACTAAGCCCACTGGGTTCGCCAAATTTCGTTCTTGTATGTTGAAGCTTTCGATTCCAGTAACAGTTTGAATTTTGGCGTTTTACTCTGTTTTCTCCTATATTGATAGATGTATTTGGAACTCTAAATCAAACACGGTTTGTGCTAGCTTCTTGAAACTTGACACAATAAAGCAGTTTCAAGTTCTATCTCTATGTTGTGTCTTCTCTTGATGTAGCCCTAAGCAGTGACTGGGGAGAAACACTTTCATTGAAAGGGGTTGCCAAGCTTCCAGAAATTACGAGTCTCCAGAAATCTCAGCAACTATGATTTCACCCATACTGGATGATACTTTCAGGTAATGATCAGTACGCTAAGCCCACTTGGTTCGCCAAATTTCGTTCTTCTATGTTGAAGCGTTCATTTCCAGTAACAGTTTGAATTTTGGCGTTTCACTCTGTTTTCTCCTATATTGATAGATGTATTTGGAACTCTAACCCAAACACGGTTTGTGCTAGCTTCTTGAAACTTGACACAGTAAAGCAGTTTCACGTTCTATCTCTATGTTCTGTTTCCTCTTGATGTAGCACTCAGCAGTGACTGAGGAGAAACACTTTCATTGAAAGGGGTTGCCAAGCTCCCCAAAACTGTGGGTCTCCAGAAATCTCAGCAACTATTTTTTCACCCAAACTGGATGATACTTTCAGGTAATGATCAGTACACTAAGCTCACTTGGTTCCCCAAATTTCGTTCTTTTATGTTGAAGCGTTCACTTCCAGTAACTGTTTGAATTTTGGCGTTTCACTCTGTTTTCTCCTATACTGACAGATGTATTTGGAACTCTAAATCAAACACGGTTTGTGCTAGCTTCTTGAAACTTGACACAGTAAAGCAGTTTCAAGTTCTATCCCTATGTTTTCTTTCCTCTTGATGTAGCACTCAGCAGTGACTGAGGAGAAACACTTTCATTGAAAGGGGTTGCCAAGCTTCCAGAAATTACGAGTCTCCAGAAATCTCAGCAACTATGATTTCACCCAAACTGGATGATACTTTCAGGTAATGATCAGTACACTAAGCCCACTTGGTTCCCTAAATTTCGTTCCTCTATGTTGATGCGTTCGCTTCCAGTAACTGTTTGAATTTTGGCGTTTCACTCTGTTTTCTCCTATACTGACAGATGTATTTGGAACTCTAAATCAAACACGGTTTGTGCTAGCTTCTTGAAACTTGACACAGTAATGCAGTTCACGTTCTATCTCTATGTTCTGTCTCCTCTTGATGTAGCCCTAAGCAGTGACTGGGGAGAAACACTTTCATTGAAAGGGGTTGCCAAGCTTCCAAAAATTACGAGTCTCCAGAAATCTCAGCATCTATTTTTTCACCCAAACTTGATGATACTTTCAGGTAATGATGAGTACGCTAAGCCCACTGTGTTCCCCAAATTTCGTTCTTCTATGTTGAAGCGTTCGTTTCCAGTAACAGTTTGAATTTTGGCGTTTCACTCTGTTTTCTCCTATATTGATAGATGTATTTGGAACTCTAAACCAAACACGGTTTGTGCTAGCTTCTTGAAACTTGACACAGTAAAGCAGTTTCACGTTCTATATCTATGTTCTGTTTCCTCTTGACGTAGCACTCAGCAGTGACTGAGGAGAAACACTTTCATTGAAAGGGGTTGCCAAGCTTCCCAAAATTGCGAGTCTCCAGAAATCTCAGCAACTATTTTTTAACCCAAACTGGATGATACTTTCAGGTAATGATCAGTACACTAAGCCCATTTGGTTCCCCAAATTTCGTTCTTCTATGTTAAAGCGTTCGTTTCCAGTAACAGTTTGAATTTTGGCGTTTCACTCTGTTTTCTCCTATATTGATAGATGTATTTGGAACTCTAAACCAAACACGGTTTGTGCTAGCTTCTTGAAACTTGACACAGTAAAGGAGTTTCACGTTCTATCTCTATGTTCTGTTTCCTCTTGATGTAGCACTCAGCAGTGACTGAGGAGAAACACTTTCATTGAAAGGGGTTGCCAAGCTTCCCAAAATTGCGAGTCTCCAGAAATCTCAGCAACTATTTTTTAACCCAAACTGGATGATACTTTCAGGTAATGATCAGTACACTAAGCTCACTTGGTTCCCCAAATTTCGTTCTTTTATGTTGAAGCGTTCGCTTCCAGTAACTGTTTGAATTTTGGCGTTTCACTCTGTTTTCTCCTATACTGACAGATGTATTTGGAACTCTAAACCAAACACGGTTTGTGCTAGCTTCTTGAAACTTGACACAGTAAAGCAGTTTCACGTTCTCTCTCTATGTTCTGTTTCCTCTGGATGTAGCCCTAAGCAGTTACTGGAGAGAAATACTTTCATTGAAAGGGGTTGCCAAGCTTCCAGAAATTACGAGTCTCCAGAAATCTCAGCAACTATGATTTCACCCATATTGGATGGTACTTTCAGGTAATGATCAGTACACTAAGCCCACTTGGTTCGCCAAATTTCGTTCTTCTATGTTGAAGCGTTCGTTTCCAGTAACAGTTTCAATTTTGGCGTTTCACTCTGTTTTCTCCTATACTGACAGATGTATTTGGAACTCTAAATCAAACACGGTTTGTGCTAGCTTCTTGAAACTTGACACACTAAAGCAGTTTCACGTTCTATCTCTATGTTCTGTTTCCTCTTGATGTAGCCCTAAGCAGTGACTGGGGAGAAATACTTTCATTGAAAGGGGTTGCCAAGCTTCCAGAAATTACGAGTCTCCTGAAATCTCAGCAACTATGATTTCACCCATACTGGATGATACTTTCAGGTAATGATCAGTACACTAAGCCCACTTGGTTCGCCAAATTTCGTTCTTCTATGTTGAAGCGTTCGTTTCCAGTAACAGTTTGAATTTCGGCGTTTCACTCTGTTTTCTCCTATATTGATAGATGTATTTGGAACTCTAAACCAAACACGGTTTGTGCTAGCTTCTTGAAACTTGACACAGTAAAGCAGTTTCACGTTCTATCTTTATGTTCTGTTTCCTCTTCGATGTATCCCTCAGCAGTGACTGAGGAGAAACACTTTCATTGAAAGGGGTTGCAAAGCATCCCAAAATTGCGAGTCTCCAGAAATCTCAGCAACTATTTTTTAACCCAAACTGGATGATACTTTCAGGTAATGATCAGTACACTAAGCCCACTTGGTTCCCCAAATTTCGTTCTTCTATGTTGAAGCGTTCGTTTCCAGTAACAGTTTGAATTTCGGCGTTTCACTCTGTTTTCTCCTATATTGATAGATGTATTTGGACCTCTAAATCAAACTCGGTTTGTGCTAGCTTCTTGAAACTTGACACAGTAAAGGAGTTTCACGTTCTATCTCTATGTTCTGTTTCCTCTTGATGTAGCACTCAGCAGTGACTGAGGAGAAACACTTTCATTGAAAGGGGTTGCCAAGCTTCCCAAAATTGCGAGTCTCCAGAAATCTCAGCAACTATTTTTTAACCCAAACTGGATGATACTTTCAGGTAATGATCAGTACACTAAGCTCACTTGGTTCCCCAAATTTCGTTCTTTTATGTTGAAGCGTTCGCTTCCAGTAACTGTTTGAATTTTGGCGTTTCACTCTGTTTTCTCCTATACTGACAGATGTATTTGGAACTCTAAACCAAACACGGTTTGTGCTAGCTTCTTGAAACTTGACACAGTAAAGCAGTTTCACGTTCTATCTCTATGTTCTGTTTCCTCTGGATGTAGCCCTAAGCAGTGACTGGGTAGAAATACTTTCATTGAAAGGGGTTGCCAAGCTTCCAGAAATTACGAGTCTCCAGAAATCTCAGCAACTATGATTTCACCCATATTGGATGATACTTTCAGGTAATGATCAGTACACTAAGCCCACTTGGTTCGCCAAATTTCGTTCTTCTATGTTGAAGCGTTCGTTTCCAGTAACAGTTTGAATTTTGGCGTTTCACTCTGTTTTCTCCTATACTGACAGATGTATTTGGAACTCTAAACCAAACACGGTTTGTGCTAGCTTCTTGAAACTTGACACAGTAAAGCAGTTTCACGTTCTATCTCTATGTTCTGTTTCCTCTTCGATGTAGCACTCAGCAGTGACTGAGGAGAAACACTTTCATTGAAAGGGGTTGCCAAGCTTCCCAAAATTGCGAGTCTCCAGAAATCTCAGCAACTATTTTTTAACCCAAACTGGATGATACTTTCAGGTAATGATCAGTACACTAAGCCCACTTGGTTCCCCAAATTTCGTTCTTCTATGTTGAAGCGTTCGTTTCCAGTAACAGTTTGAATTTTGGCGTTTCACTCTGTTTTCTCCTATATTGATAGATGTATTTGGAACTCTAAACCAAACACGGTTTGTGCTAGCTTCTTGAAACTTGACACAGTAATGCAGTTTCACGTTCTATCTCTATGTTCTGTCTCCTCTTGATGTAGCCCTAAGCAGTGACTGCGGAGAAACACTTTCATTGAAAGGGTTTGCCAAGCTTTCTAAAATTACGAGTCTCCAGAAATATCAGCATCTATTTTTTCACCCAAACTTGATGATACTTTCAGGTAATGATGAGTACGCTAAGCCCACTGTGTTCCCCAAATTTCTTTCTTCTATGTTGAAGCGTTCGTTTCCAGTAACAGTTTGATTTTGGCGTTTCACTCTGTTTTCTCCTATATTGATAGATGTATTTGGAAATCTAAACCAAACACGGTTTGTGCTAGCTTCTTGAAACTTGACACAGTAAAGCAGTTTCACGTTCTATCTCTATGTTCTGTTTCCTCTGGATGTAGCGCTAAGCAGTGACTGGGGAGAAATACTTTCATTGAAAGGGGTTGCCAAGCTTCCAGAAATTACGAGTCTCCAGAAATCTCAGCAACTATGATTTCACCCATACTGGATGATACTTTCAGGTAATGATCAGTACACTAAGCCCACTTGGTTCGCCAAATTTCGTTCTTCTATGTTGAAGCGTTCGTTTCCAGTAACAGTTTGAATTTTGGCGTTTCACTCTGTTTTCTCCTATATTGATAGATGTATTTGGAACTCTAAACCAAACACGGTTTGTGCTAGCTTCTTGAAACTTGACACAGTAAAGCACTTTCACGTTCTATCTCTATGTTCTGTTTCCTCTGGATGTAGCCCTAAGTAGTGACTGGGGAGAAATACTTTCATTGAAAGGGGTTGCCAAGCTTCCAGAAATTACGAGTCTCCAGAAATCTCAGCAACTATGATTTCACCCAACCTTGATGATACTTTCAGGTAATGATCAGTACACTAAGCCCACTTGGTTCGCCAAATTTCGTTATTCTATGTTGAAGTGTTCGTTTCCAGTAACAGTTTGAATTTTGGCGTTTCACTCTGTTTTCTCCTATACTGACAGATGTATTTGGAACTCTAAATCAAACACGGTTTGTGCTAGCTTCTTGAAACTTGACACACTAAAGCAGTTTCACGTTCTATCTCTATGTTCTGTTTCCTCTGGATGTAGCCCTAAGCAGTGACTGGGGAGAAATACTTTCATTGAAAGGGGTTGCCAAGCTTCCAGAAATTACGAGTCTCCAGAAATCTCAGCAACTATGATTTCACCCATACTGGATGATACTTTCAGGTAATGATCAGTACACTAAGCCCACTTGGTTCGCCAAATTTCGTTCTTCTATGTTGAAGCGTTCGATTCCAGTAACAGTTTGAATTTTGGCGTTTTACTCTGTTTTCTCCTATATTGATAGATGTATTTGGAACTCTAAATCAAACACGGTTTGTGCTAGCTTCTTGAAACTTGACACAATAAAGCAGTTTCAAGTTCTATCTCTATGTTCTGTCTCCTCTTGATGTAGCCCTAAGCAGTGACTGGGGAGAAACACTTTCATTGAAAGGGGTTGCCAAGCTTCCAAAAATTACGAGTCTCCAGAAATCTCAGCATCTATTTTTTCACCCAAACTGGATGATATTTTCAGGTAATGATGAGAACGCTAAGTCCACTGGGTTCCCAAAATTTCGTTCTTCTATGTTGAAGCGTTCGTTTCCAGTAACAGTTTGAATTTTGGCGTTTCACTCTGTTTTCTCCTATATTGATAGATGTATTTGGAACTCTAAACCAAACACGGTTTGTGCTAGCTTCTTGAAACTTGACACAGTAAAGCAGTTTCACGTTCTATCTCTATGTTCTGTTTCCTCTTGATGTAGCACTCAGCAGTGACTGAGGAGAAACACTTTCATTGAAAGGGGTTGCCAAGCTCCCCAAAACTGCGAGTCTCCAGAAATCTCAGCAACTATTTTTTCACCCAAACTGGATGATACTTTCAGGTATTGATCAGTACACTAAGCTCACTTGGTTCCCCAAATTTCGTTCTTTTATGTTGAAGCGTTCACTTCCAGTAACTGTTTGAATTTTGGCGTTTCACTCTGTTTTCTCCTATACTGACAGATGTATTTGGAACTCTAAATCAAACACGGTTTGTGCTAGCTTCTTGAAACTTGACACACTAAAGCAGTTTCACGTTCTATCTCTATGTTCTGTTTCCTCTTGATGTAGCCCTAAGCAGTGACTGGGGAGAAATACTTTCATTGAAAGGGGTTGCCAAGCTTCCAGAAATTACGAGTCTCCAGAAATCTCAGCAACTATGATTTCACCCATACTGGATGATACTTTCAGGTAATGATCAGTACACTAAGCCCACTTGGTTCGCCAAATTTCGTTCTTCTATGTTGAAGCGTTCGTTTCCAGTAACAGTTTGAATTTTGGCGTTTCACTCTGTTTTCTCCTATATTGATAGATGTATTTGGAACTCTAAACCAAACACGGTTTGTGCTAGCTTCTTGAAACTTGACACAGTAAAGCAGTTTCACGTTCTATCTCTATGTTCTGTTTCCTCTTCGATGTAGCACTCAGCAGTGACTGAGGAGAAACACTTTCATTGAAAGGGGTTGCCAAGCTTCCCAAAATTGCGAGTCTCCAGAAATCTCAGCAACTATTTTTTAACCCAAACTGGATGATACTTTCAGGTAATGATCAGTACACTAAGCCCACTTGGTTCCCCAAATTTCGTTCTTCTATGTTGAAGCGTTCGTTTCCAGTAACAGTTTGAATTTTGGCGTTTCACTCTGTTTTCTCCTATATTGATAGATGTATTTGGAACTCTAAACCAAACACGGTTTGTGCTAGCTTCTTGAAACTTGACACAGTAAAGCAGTTTCACGTTCTATCTCTATGTTCTGTTTCCTCTTCGATGTAGCACTCAGCAGTGACTGAGGAGAAACACTTTCATTGAAAGGGGTTGCCAAGCTTCCCAAAATTGCGAGTCTCCAGAAATCTCAGCAACTATTTTTTAACCCAAACTGGATGATACTTTCAGGTAATGATCAGTACACTAAGCCCACTTGGTTCCCCAAATTTCGTTCTTCTATGTTGAAGCGTTCGTTTCCAGTAACAGTTTGAATTTTGGCGTTTCACTCTGTTTTCTCCTATATTGATAGATGTATTTGGAACTCTAAACCAAACACGGTTTGTGCTAGCTTCTTGAAACTTGACACAGTAATGCAGTTTCACGTTCTATCTCTATGTTCTGTCTCCTCTTGATGTAGCCCTAAGCAGTGACTGCGGAGAAACACTTTCATTGAAAGGGGTTGCCAAGCTTCCAAAAATTACGAGTCTCCAGAAATATCAGCATCTATTTTTTCACCCAAACTTGATGATACTTTTAGGTAATGATGAGTACGCAGAGCCCACTGTGTTCCCCAAATTTCGTTCTTCTATGTTGAAGCGTTCGTTTCCAGTAACAGTTTGATTTTGGCGTTTCACTCTGTTTTCTCCTATATTGATAGATGTATTTGGAACTCTAAACCAAACACGGTTGGTGCTAGCTTCTTGAAACTTGACACAGTAAAGCAGTTTCACGTTCTATATCTATGTTCTGTTTCCTCTTGATGTAGCACTCAGCAGTGACTGAGGAGAAACACTTTCATTGAAAGGGGTTGCCAAGCTTCCCAAAATTGCGAGTCTCCAGAAATCTCAGCAACTATTTTTTAACCCAAACTGGATGATACTTTCAGGTAATGGTCAGTACACTAAGCCCATTTGGTTCCCCAAATTTCGTTCTTCTATGTTAAAGCGTTCGTTTCCAGTAACAGTTTGAATTTTGGCGTTTCACTCTGTTTTCTCCTATATTGATACATGTATTTGGAACTCTAAACCAAACACGGTTTGTGCTAGCTTCTTGAAACTTGACAGAGTAAAGCAGTTTCACGTTCTATCTCTATGTTCTGTTTCCTCTTGATGTAGCACTCAGCAGTGACTGAGGAGAAACACTTTCATTGAAAGGGGTTGCCAAGCTTCCCAAAATTGCGAGTCTCCAGAAATCTCAGCAACTATTTTTTAACCCAAACTGGATGATACTTTCAGGTAATGATCAGTAAACTAAGCTCACTTGGTTCCCCAAATTTCGTTCTTTTATGTTGAAGCGTTCGCTTCCAGTAACTGTTTGAATTTTGGCGTTTCACTCTGTTTTCTCCTATACTGACAGATGTATTTGGAACTCTAAACCAAACACGGTTTGTGCTAGCTTCTTGAAACTTGACACAGTAAAGCAGTTTCACGTTCTATCTCTATGTTCTGTTTCCTCTGGATGTAGCCCTAAGCAGTGACTGGGGAGAAATACTTTCATTGAAAGGGGTTGCCAAGCTTCCAGAAATTACGAGTCTCCAGAAATCTCAGCAACTATGATTTCACCCAACCTTGATGATACTTTCAGGTAATGATCAGTACACTAAGCCCACTTGGTTCGCCAAATTTCGTTATTCTATGTTGAAGCGTTCGTTTCCAGTAACAGTTTGAATTTTGGCGTTTCACTCTGTTTTCTCCTATACTGACAGATGTATTTGGAACTCTAAATCAAACACGGTTTGTGCTACCTTCTTCAAACTTGACACACTAAAGCAGTTTCACGTTCTATCTCTATGTTCTGTTTCCTCTTGATGTAGCCCTAAGCAGTGACTGGGGAGAAATACTTTAATTGAAAGGGGTTGCCAAGCTTCCAGAAATTACGAGTCTCCAGAAATCTCAGCAACTATGATTTCAACCATACTGGATGATACTTTCAGGTAATGATCAGTACACTAAGCCCACTTGGTTCGCCAAATTTCGTTCTTCTATGTTGAAGCGTTCGATTCCAGTAACAGTTTGAATTTTGGCGTTTTACTCTGTTTTCTCCTATATTGATAGATATATTTGGAACTCTAAATCAAACACGGTTTGTGCTAGCTTCTTGAAACTTGACACAATAAAGCAGTTTCAAGTTCTATCTCTATGTTCTGTCTCCTCTTGATGTAGCCCTAAGCAGTGACTGGGGAGAAACACTTTCATTGAAAGGGGTTGCCAAGCTTCCAAAAATTACGAGTCTCCAGAAATCTCAGCATCTATTTTTTCACCCAAACTGGATGATACTTTCAGGTAATGATGAGTACGCTAAGCCCACTGGGTTCCCAAAATTTCGTTCTTCTATGTTGAAGCGTTCGTTTCCAGTAACAGTTTGAATTTTGGCATTTCACTCTGTTTTCTCCTATATTGATAGATGTATTTGGAACTCTAACCCAAACACGGTTTGTGCTAGCTTCTTGAAACTTGACACAGTAAAGCAGTTTCACGTTCTATCTCTATGTTCTGTTTCCTCTTGATGTAGCACTCAGCAGTGACTGAGGAGAAACACTTTCATTGAAAGGGGTTGCCAAGCTCCCCAAAACTGCGAGTCTCCAGAAATCTCAGCAACTATTTTTTCACCCAAACTGGATGATACTTTCAGGTAATGATCAGTACACTAAGCTCACTTGGTTCCCCAAATTTCGTTCTTTGATGTTGAAGCGTTCACTTCCAGTAACAGTTTGAAATTTGGCGTTTCACTCTGTTTTCTCCTATATTGATAGATGTATTTGGAACTCTAAACCAAACACGGTTTGTGCTAGCTTCTTGAAACTTGACACAGTAAAGCAGTTTCACGTTCTATCTCTATGTTCTGTTTCCTCTTGATGTAGCACTCAGCAGTGACTGAGGAGAAACACTTTCATTGAAAGGGGTTGCCATGCTTCCAGAAATTACGAGTCTCCAGAAATCTCAGCAACTATGATTTCACCCAAACTGGATGATGCTTTCAGGTAATGATCAGTACACTAAGCCCACTTGGTTCCCCAAATTTCGTTCTTCTATGTTGATGCGTTCGCTTCCAGTAACTGTTTGAATTTTGGCGTTTCACTCTGTTTTCTCCTATACTGACAGATGTATTTGGAACTCTAAATCAAACACGGTTTGTGCTAGCTTCTTGAAACTTGACACAGTAAAGCAGTTTCACGTTCTATCTCTATGTTCTGTTTCCTCTGGATGTAGCCCTAAGCAGTGACTGGGGAAAAATACTTTCATTGACAGAGGTTGCCAAGCTTCCAGAAATTACGAGTCTCCAGAAATCTCAGCAACTATGATTTCACCCAAACTGGATGATACTTTCAGGTAATGATCAGTACACTAAGCCCACTTGGTTCCCCAAATTTCGTTCTTCTATGTTGAAGCGTTCGTTTCCAGTAACAGTTTGAATTTTGGCGTTTCACTCTGTTTTCTCCTATATTGATAGATGTATTTGGAACTCTAAACCAAACACGGTTTGTGCTAGCTTCTTGAAACTTGACACAGTAAAGCAGTTTCACGTTCTATCTCTATGTTCTGTCTCCTCTTGATGTAGCCCTAAGCAGTGACTGGGGAGAAACACTTTCATTGAAAGGGGTTGCCAAGCTTCCAAAAATTACGAGTCTCCAGAAATCTCAGCATCTATTTTTTCACCCAAACTTGATGATACTTTCAGGTAATGATGAGTACGCTAAGCCCACTGGGTTCCCCAAATTTCGTTCTTCTATGTTGAAGCGTTCGTTTCCAGTAACAGTTTGAATTTTGGCGTTTCACTCTGTTTTCTCCTATATTGATAGATGTATTTGGAACTCTAAACCAAACACGGTTTGTGCTAGCTTCTTGAAACTTGACACAGTAAAGCAGTTTCACGTTCTCTCTCTATGTTCTGTTTCCTCTTGATGTAGCACTCAGCAGTGACTGAGGAGAAACACTTTCATTGAAAGGGGTTGCCAAGCTTCCAGAAATTACGAGTCTCCAGAAATCTCAGCAACTATGATTTCACCCAAACTGGATGATACTTTCAGGTAATGATCAGTACACTAAGCCCACTTGGTTCCCCAAATTTCGTTCTTCTATGTTAAAGCGTTCGTTTCCAGTAACAGTTTGAATTTTGGCGTTTCACTCTGTTTTCTCCTATATTGATACATGTATTTGGAACTCTAAATCAAACACGGTTTGTGCTAGCTTCTTGAAACTTGACACAGTAAAGCAGTTTCACGTTCTATCTCTATGTTCTGTTTCCTCTTGATGTAGCACTCAGCAGTGACTGAGGAGAAACACTTTCATTGAAAGGGGTTGCCAAGCTTCCCAAAATTGCGAGTCTCCAGAAATCTCAGCAACTATGATTTCACCCAAACTGAATGATACTTTCACGTAATGATCAGTACACTAAGCCCACTTGGTTCCCCAAATTTCGTTCTTCTATGTTGATGCGTTCGCTTCCAGTAACTGTTTGAACTTTGGCGTTTCACTCTGTTTTCTCCTATACTGACAGATGTATTTGGAACTCTAAATCAAACACGGTTTGTTCTAGCTTCTTGAAACTTGACACAGTAAAGCAGTTTCACGTTCTATCTCTATGTTCTTTTTCCTCTGGATGTAGCCCTAAGCAGTGACTGGGGAGAAATACTTTCATTGACAGGGATTGCCAAGCTTCCAGAAATTACGAGTCTCCAGAAATCTCAGCAACTATGATTTCACCCATACTGGATGATACTTTCAGGTAATGATCAGTACGCTAAGCCCACTTGGTTCGCCAAATTTCGTTCTTCTATGTTGAAGCGTTCGTTTCCAGTAACAGTTTGAATTTTGGCGTTTCACTCTGTTTTCTCCTATATTGATAGATGTATTTGGAACTCTAACCCAAACACGGTTTGTGCTAGCTTCTTGAAACTTGACACAGTAAAGCAGTTTCACGTTCTATCTCTATGTTCTGTTTCCTCTTGATGTAGCACTCAGCAGTGACTGAGGAGAAACACTTTCATTGAAAGGGGTTGCCAAGCTCCCCAAAACTGCGAGTCTCCAGAAATCTCAGCAACTATTTTTTCACCCAAACTGGATGATACTTTCAGGTAATGATCAGTACACTAAGCCCACTTGGTTCCCTAAATTTCGTTCTTCTATGTTGATGCGTTCGCTTCCAGTAACTTTTTTGAATTTTGGCGTTTCACTCTGTTTTCTCCTATACTGACAGATGTATTTGGAACTCTAAATCAAACACGGTTTGTGCTAGCTTCTTGAAACTTGACACAGTAATGCAGTTTCACGTTCTATCTCTATGTTCTGTCTCCTCTTGATGTAGCCCTAAGCAGTGACTGGGGAGAAACACTTTCATTGAAAGGGGTTGCCAAGCTTCCAAAAATTACGAGTCTCCAGAAATCTCAGCATCTATTTTTTCACCCAAACTTGATGATACTTTCAGGTAATGATGAGTACGCTAAGCCCACTGTGTTCCCCAAATTTCGTTCTTCTATGTTGAAGCGTTCGTTTCCAGTAACAGTTTGAATTTTGGCGTTTCACTCTGTTTTCTCCTATATTGATAGATGTATTTGGAACTCTAAACCAAACACGGTTTGTGCTAGCTTCTTGAAACTTGACACAGTAAAGCAGTTTCACGTTCTATATCTATGTTCTGTTTCCTCTTGATGTAGCACTCAGCAGTGACTGAGGAGAAACACTTTCATTGAAAGGGGTTGCCAAGCTTCCCAAAATTGCGAGTCTCCAGAAATCTCAGCAACTATTTTTTAACCCAAACTGGATGATACTTTCAGGTAATGATCAGTACACTAAGCCCATTTGGTTCCCCAAATTTCGTTCTTCTATGTTAAAGCGTTCGTTTCCAGTAACAGTTTGAATTTTGGCGTTTCACTCTGTTTTCTCCTATATTGATAGATGTATTTGGAACTCTAAACCAAACACGGTTTGTGCTAGCTTCTTGAAACTTGACACAGTAAAGGAGTTTCACGTTCTATCTCTATGTTCTGTTTCCTCTTGATGTAGCACTCAGCAGTGACTGAGGAGAAACACTTTCATTGAAAGGGGTTGCCAAGCTTCCCAAAATTGCGAGTCTCCAGAAATCTCAGCAACTATTTTTTAACCCAAACTGGATGATACTTTCAGGTAATGATCAGTACACTAAGCTCACTTGGTTCCCCAAATTTCGTTCTTTTATGTTGAAGCGTTCGCTTCCAGTAACTGTTTGAATTTTGGCGTTTCACTCTGTTTTCTCCTATACTGACAGATGTATTTGGAACTCTAAACCAAACACGGTTTGTGCTAGCTTCTTGAATCTTGACACAGTAAAGCAGTTTCACGTTCTATCTCTATGTTCTGTTTCCTCTGGATGTAGCCCTAAGCAGTTACTGGAGAGAAATACTTTCATTGAAAGGGGTTGCCAAGCTTCCAGAAATTACGAGTCTCCAGAAATCTCAGCAACTATGATTTCACCCATATTGGATGATACTTTCAGGTAATGATCAGTACACTAAGCCCACTTGGTTCGCCAAATTTCGTTCTTCTATGTTGAAGCGTTCGTTTCCAGTAACAGTTTGAATTTTGGCGTTTCACTCTGTTTTCTCCTATATTGATAGATGTATTTGGAACTCTAAACCAAACACGGTTTGTGCTAGCTTCTTGAAACTTGACACAGTAAAGCACTTTCACGTTCTATCTCTATGTTCTCTTTCCTCTGGATGTAGTCCTAAGTAGTGACTGGGGAGAAATACTTTCATTGAAAGGGGTTGCCAAGCTTTCAGAAATTACGAGTCTCCAGAAATCTCAGCAACTATGATTTCACCCAACCTTGATGATACTTTCAGGTAATGATCAGTACACTAAGCCCACTTGGTTCGCCAAATTTCGTTCTTCTATGTTGAAGCGTTCGTTTCCAGTAACAGTTTGAATTTTGGCGTTTCACTCTGTTTTCTCCTATACTGACAGATGTATTTGGAACTCTAAATCAAACACGGTTTGTGCTAGCTTCTTGAAACTTGACACACTAAAGCAGTTTCACGTTCTATCTCTATGTTCTGTTTCCTCTTGATGTAGCCCTAAGCAGTGACTGGGGAGAAATACTTTCATTGAAAGGGGTTGCCAAGCTTCCAGAAATTACGAGTCTCCAGAAATCTCAGCAACTATGATTTCACCCATACTGGATGATACTTTCAGGTAATGATCAGTACACTAAGCCCACTTGGTTCGCCAAATTTCGTTCTTCTATGTTGAAGCGTTCGTTTCCAGTAACAGTTTGAATTTTGGCGTTTCACTCTGTTTTCTCCTATATTGATAGATGTATTTGGAACTCTAAACCAAACACGGTTTGTGCTAGCTTCTTGAAACTTGACACAGTAAAGCAGTTTCACGTTCTATCTTTATGTTCTGTTTCCTCTTCGATGTAGCTCTCAGCAGTGACTGAGGAGAAACACTTTCATTGAAAGGGGTTGCCAAGCTTCCCAAAATTGCGAGTCTCCAGAAATCTCAGCAACTATTTTTTAACCCAAACTGGATGATACTTTCAGGTAATGATCAGTACACTAAGCTCACTTGGTTCCCCAAATTTCGTTCTTTTATGTTGAAGCGTTCGCTTCCAGTAACTGTTTGAATTTTGGCGTTTCACTCTGTTTTCTCCTATATTGATAGACGTATGTGGAACTCTAAACCAAACACGGTTTGTGCTAGCTTCTTGAAACTTGACACAGTAAAGCAGTTTCAAGTTCTATCTCTATGTTTTCTTTCCTCTTGATGTAGCACTCAGCAGTGACTGAGGAGAAACACTTTCATTGAAAGGGGTTGCCAAGCTTCCAGAAATTACGAGTCTCCAGAAATCTCAGCAACTATGATTTCACCCAAACTGGATGATACTTTCAGGTAATGATCAGTACACTAAGCCCACTTGTTTCCCCAAATTTCGTTCTTCTATGTTGATGCGTTCGCTTCCAGTAACTGTTTGAATTTTGGCGTTTCACTCTGTTTTCTCCTATACTGACAGATGTATTTGGAACTCTAAATCAAACACGGTTTGTGCTAGCTTCTTGAAACTTGACACAGTAAAGCAGTTTCACGTTCTATCACTATGTTCTGTTTCCTCTGGATGTAGCCCTAAGCAGTGACTGGGGAAAAATACTTTCATAGACAGAGGTTGCCAAGCTTTCAGAAATTACGAGTCTCCAGAAATCTCAGCAACTATGATTTCACCCAAACTGGATGATACTTTCAGGTAATGATCAGTACACTAAGCCCACTTGGTTCCCCAAATTTCGTTCTTCTATGTTGAAGCGTTCGTTTCCAGTAACAGTTTGAATTTTGGCGTTTCACTCTGTTTTCTCCTATATTGATAGATGTATTTGAAACTCTAACCCAAACACAGTTTGTGCTAGCTTCTTGAAACTTGACACAGTAAAGCAGTTTCACGTTCTATCTCTATGTTCTGTCTCCTCTTGATGTAGCCCTAAGCAGTGACTGGGGAGAAACACTTTCATTGAAAAGGGTTGCCAAACTTCCAAAAATTACGAGTCTCCAGAAATCTCAGCATCTATTTTTTCACCCAAACTTGATGATACTTTCAGGTAATGATCAGTACACTAAGCCCACTGGGTTCCCCAAATTTCGTTCTTCTATGTTGAAGCGTTCGTTTCCAGTAACAGTTTGAATTTTGGCGTTTCACTCTGTTTTCTCCTATATTGATAGATGTATTTGGAACTCTAAACCAAACACGGTTTGTGCTAGCTTCTTGAAACTTGACACAGTAAAGCAGTTTCACGTTCTATATCTATGTTCTGTTTCCTCTTGATGTAGCACTCAGCAGTGACTGAGGAGAAACACTTTCATTGAAAGGGGTTGCCAAGCTTCCCAAAATTGCGAGTCTCCAGAAATCTCAGCAACTATTTTTTAACCCAAACTGGATGATACTTTCAGGTAATGATCAGTACACTAAGCTCACTTGGTTCCCCAAATTTCGTTCTTTTATGTTGAAGCGTTCGCTTCCAGTAACTGTTTGAATTTTGGCGTTTCACTCTGTTTTCTCCTATACTGACAGATGTATTTGGAACTCTAAATCAAACACGGTTTGTGCTAGCTTCTTGAAACTTGACACAGTAAAGCACTTTCACGTTCTATCTCTATGTTCTGTTTCCTCTGGATGTAGCCCTAAGCAGTGACTGGGGAGAAATACTTTCATTGACAGGGGTTGCCAAGCTTCCAGAAATTACGAGTCTCCAGAAATCTCAGCAACTATGATTTCACCCAAACTGGATGATACTTTCAGGTAATGATCAGTACACTAAGCCCACTTGGTTCCCCAAATTTCGTTCTTCTATGTTGATGCGTTCGCTTCCAGTAACTGTTTGAATTTTGGCGTTTCACTCTGTTTTCTCCTATACTGACAGATGTATTTGGAACTCTAAATCAAACACGGTTTGTGCTAGCTTCTTGAAACTTGACACAGTAAAGCAGTTTCACGTTCTATCACTATGTTCTGTTTCCTCTGGATGTAGCCCTAAGCAGTGACTGGGGAAAAATACTTTCATTGACAGAGGTTGCCAAGCTTTCAGAAATTACGAGTCTCCAGAAATCTCAGCAACTATGATTTCACCCAAACTGGATGATACTTTCAGGTAATGATCAGTACACTAAGCCCACTTGGTTCCCCAAATTTCGTTCTTCTATGTTGAAGCGTTCGTTTCCAGTAACAGTTTGAATTTTGGCGTTTCACTCTGTTTTCTCCTATATTGATAGATGTATTTGGAACTCTAACCCAAACACGGTTTGTGCTAGCTTCTTGAAACTTGACACAGTAAAGCAGTTTCACGTTCTATCTCTATGTTCTGTCTCCTCTTGATGTAGCCCTAAGCAGTGACTGGGGAGAAACACTTACATTGAAAAGGGTTGCCAAGCTTCCAAAAATTACGAGTCTCCAGAAATCTCAGCATCTATTTTTTCACCCAAACTTGATGATACTTTCAGGTAATGATCAGTACACTAAGCCCACTGGGTTCCCCAAATTTCGTTCTTCTATGTTGAAGCGTTCGTTTCCAGTAACAGTTTGAATTTTGGCGTTTCACTCTGTTTTCTCCTATATTGTTAGATGTATTTGGAACTCTAAACCAAACACGGTTTGTGCTAGCTTCTTGAAACTTGACACAGTAAAGCAGTTTCACGTTCTATATCTATGTTCTGTTTCCTCTTGATGTAGCACTCAGCAGTGACTGAGGAGAAACACTTTCATTGAAAGGGGTTGCCAAGCTTCCCAAAATTGCGAGTCTCCAGAAATCTCAGCAACTATTTTTTAACCCAAACTGGATGATACTTTCAGGTAATGATCAGTACACTAAGCCCACTTGGTTCCCCAAATTTCGTTCTTCTATGTTAAAGCGTTCGTTTCCAGTAACAGTTTGAATTTTGGCGTTTCACTCTGTTTTCTCCTATATTGATACATGTATTTGGAACTCTAAACCAAACACGGTTTGTGCTAGCTTCTTGAAACTTGACACAGTAAAGCAGTTTCACGTTCTATCTCTATGTTCTGTTTCCTCTTGATGTAGCACTCAGCAGTGCCTGAGGAGAAACACTTTCATTGAAAGGGGTTGCCAAGCTTCCCAAAATTGCGAGTCTCCAGAAATCTCAGCAACTATTTTTTAACCCAAACTGGATGATACTTTCAGGTAATGATCAGTACACTAAGCTCACTTGGTTCCCCAAATTTCGTTCTTTTATGTTGAAGCGTTCGCTTCCAGTAACTGTTTGAATTTTGGCGTTTCACTCTGTTTTCTCCTATACTGACAGATGTATTTGGAACTCTAAATCAAACACGGTTTGTGCTAGCTTCTTGAAACTTGACACAGTAAAGCAGTTTCACGTTCTATCTCTATGTTCTGTTTCCTCTGGATGTAGCCCTAAGCAGTGACTGGGGAGAAATACTTACATTGACAGGGGTTGCCAAGCTTCCAGAAATTACGAGTCTCCAGAAATCTCAGCAACTATGATTTCACCCAAACTGGATGATACTTTCAGGTAATAATAGGTACACTAAGCCCACTTGGTTCCCCAAATTTCGTTCTTCTATGTTGAAGCTTTCGTTTCCAGTAACAGTTTGAATTTTGGCGTTTCACTCTGTTTTCTCCTATATTGATAGATATATTTGGAACTCTAAATCAAACACGGTTTGTGCTACCTTCTTCAAACTTGACACAGTAAAGCAGTTTCACGTTCTATCTCTATGTTCTGTTTCCTCTTGATGTAGCACTCAGCAGTGACTGAGGAGAAACACTTTCATTGAAAGGGGTTGCCAAGCTTCCCAAAATTGCGAGTCTCCAGAAATCTCAGCAACTATTTTTTAACCCAAACTGGATGATACTTTCAGGTAATGATCAGTACACTAAGCTCACTTGGTTCCCCAAATTTCGTTCTTTTATGTTGAAGTGTTCGCTTCCAGTAACTGTTTGAATTTTGGCGTTTCACTCTGTTTTCTCCTATATTGATAGATGTATTTGGAACTCTAAACCAAACACGATTTGTGCTAGCTTCTTGAAACTTGACACAGTAAAGCAGTTTCACGTTCTATCTCTATGTTCTGTTTCCTCTTGATGTAGCACTCAGCAGTGACTGAGGAGAAACACTTTCATTGAAAGGGGTTGCCATGCTTCCCAAAATTGCGAGTCTCCAGAAATCTCAGCAACTATTTTTTAACCCAAACTGGATGATACTTTCAGGTAATGATCAGTACACTAAGCCCACTTGGTTCCCCAAATTTCGTTCTTTTATGTTGAAGCGTTCGCTTCCAGTAACTGTTTGAATTTTGGCGTTTCACTCTCTTTTCTCCTATACTGACAGATGTATTTGGAACTCTAAATCAAACCAGGTTTGTGCTAGCTTCTTGAAACTTGACACAGTAAAGCAGTTTCACGTTCTATCTCTATGTTCTGTTTCCTCTGGATGTAGCCCTAAGCAGTGACTGGAGAGAAATACTTTCATTGAAAGGGGTTGCCAAGCTTCCAGAAATTAAGAGTCTCCAGAAATCTCAGCAACTATGATTTCACCCATATTGGATGATACATTCAGGTAATGATCAGTACACTAAGCCCACTTGGTTCGCCAAATTTCGTTCTTCTATGTTGAAGCGTTCGTTTCCAGTAACAGTTTGAATTTTGGCGTTTCACTCTGTTTTCTCCTATACTGACAGATGTATTTGGAACTCTAAATCAAACACGGTTTGTGCTAGCTTCTTGAAACTTGACACACTAAAGCAGTTTCACGTTCTATCTCTATGTTCTGTTTCCTCTTGATGTAGCCCTAAGCAGTGACTGGGGAGAAATACTTTCATTGAAAGGGGTTGCCAAGCTTCCAGAAATTACGAGTCTCCAGAAATCTCAGCAACTATGATTTCACCCAACCTTGATGATACTTTCAGGTAATGATCAGTACACTAAGCCCACTTGGTTCGCCAAATTTCGTTCTTCTATGTTGAAGCGTTCGTTTCCAGTAACAGTTTGAATTTTGGCGTTTCACTCTGTTTTCTCCTATACTGACAGATGTATTTGGAACTCTAAACCAAACACGGTTTGTGCTAGCTTCTTGAAACTTGACACAGTAAAGCAGTTTCACGTTCTATCTTTATGTTCTGTTTCCTCTTCGATGTAGCTATCAGCAGTGACTGAGGAGAAACACTTTCATTGAAAGGGGTTGCCAAGCTTCCCAAAATTGCGAGTCTCCAGAAATCTCAGCAACTATTTTTTAACCCAAACTGGATGATACTTTCAGGTAATGATCAGTACACTAAGCCACTTGGTTCCCCAAATTTCGTTCTTCTATGTTGAAGCGTTCGTTTCCAGTAACAGTTTGAATTTTGGCGTTTCACTCTGTTTTCTCCTATATTGATAGATGTATTTGGACCTCTAAATCAAACTCGGTTTGTGCTAGCTTCTTGAAACTTGACACAGTAAAGCAGTTTCACGTTCTATCTCTATGTTCTGTTTCCTCTTGATGTAGCACTCAGCAGTGACTGAGGAGAAACACTTTCATTGAAAGGGGTTGCCAAGCTTCCCAAAATTGCGAGTCTCCAGAAATCTCAGCAACTATTTTTTAACCCAAACTGGATGATACTTTCAGGTAATGATCAGTACACTAAGCTCACTTGGTTCCCCAAATTTCGTTCTTTTATGTTGAAGCGTTCGCTTCCAGTAACTGTTTGAATTTTGGCGTTTCACTCTGTTTTCTCCTATATTGATAGATGTATTTGGAACTCTAAACCAAACACGGTTTGTGCTAGCTTCTTGAAACTTGACACAGTAAAGCAGTTTCACGTTCTATCTCTATGTTCTGTTTCCTCTTGATGTAGCACTCAGCAGTGACTGAGGAGAAACACTTTCATTGAAAGGAGTTGCCATGCTTCCCAAAATTGCGAGTCTCCAGAAATCTCAGCAACTATTTTTTAACCCAAACTGGATGATACTTTCAGGTAATGATCAGTACACTAAGCTCACTTGGTTCCCCAAATTTCGTTCTTTTATGTTGAAGCGTTCGCTTCCAGTAACTGTTTGAATTTTGGCATTTCACTCTGTTTTCTCCTATACTGACAGATGTATTTGGAACTCTAAATCAAACACGGTTTGTGCTAGCTTCTTGAAACTTGACACAGTAAAGCACTTTCACGTTCTATCTCTATGTTCTGTTTCCTCTGGATGTAGCCCTAAGCAGTGACTGGGGAGAAATACTTTCATTGACAGGGGTTGCCAAGCTTCCAGAAATTACGAGTCTCCAGAAATCTCAGCAACTATGATTTCACCCAACCTGGATGATACTTTCAGGTAATGATCAGTACACTAAGCCCACTTGGTTCGCCAAATTTCGTTCTTCTATGTTGAAGCGTTCGATTCCAGTAGCAGTTTGAATTTTGGCGTTTTACTCTGTTTTCTCCTATATTGATAGATGTATTTGGAACTCTAAATCAAACACGGTTTGTGCTAGCTTTTTGAAACTTGACACAATAAAGCAGTTTCAAGTTCTATCTCTATGTTCTGTCTCCTCTTGATGTAGCCCTAAGCAGTGACTGGGGAGAAACACTTTCATTGAAAGGGGTTGCCAAGCTTCCAAAAATTACGAGTCTCCAGAAATCTCAGCATCTATTTTTTCACCCAAACTGGATGATACTTTCAGGTAATGATGAGTACGCTAAGCCCACTGGGTTCCCAAAATTTCGTTCTTCTATGTTGAAGCGTTCGTTTCCAGTAACAGTTTGAATTTTGGCGTTTCACTCTGTTTTCTCCTATATTGATAGATGTATTTGGAACTCTAAACCAAACACGGTTTGTGCTAGCTTCTTGAAACTTGACACAGTAAAGCAGTTTCACGTTCTATCTCTATGTTCTGTTTCCTCTTGATGTAGCACTCAGCAGTGACTGAGGAGAACAACTTTCATTGAAAGGGGTTGCCAAGCTCCCCAAAACTGCGAGTCTCCAGAAATCTCAGCAACTATTTTTTCACCCAAACTGGATGATACTTTCAGGTAATGATCAGTACACTAAGCTCACTTGGTTAACACGGTTTGTGCTAGCTTCTTGAAACTTGACACAGTAAAGCAGTTTCAAGTTCTATCTCTATGTTTTCTTTCCTCTTGATGTAGCACTCAGCAGTGACTGAGGAGAAACACTTTCATTGAAAGGGGTTGCCAAGCTTCCAGAAATTACGAGTCTCCAGAAATCTCAGCAACTATGATTTCACCCAAACTGGATGATACTTTCAGGTAATGATCAGTACACTAAGCCCACTTGGTTCCCCAAATTTCGTTCTTCTATGTTGATGCGTTCGCTTCCAGTAACTGTTTGAATTTTGGCGTTTCACTCTGTTTTCTCCTATACTGACAGATGTATTTGGAACTCTAAATCAAACACGGTTTGTGCTAGCTTCTTGAAACTTGACACAGTAAAGCAGTTTCACGTTCTATCTCTATGTTCTGTTTCCTCTGGATGTAGCCCTAAGCAGTGACTGGGGAGAAATACTTTCATTGACAGGGGTTGCCAAGCTTCCAGAAATTACGAGTCTCCAGAAATCTCAGCAACTATGATTTCACCCAAACTGGATGATACTTTCAGGTAATAATAGGTACACTAAGCCCACTTGGTTCCCCAAATTTCGTTCTTCTATGTTGAAGCTTTCGTTTCCAGTAACAGTTTGAATTTTGGCGTTTCACTCTGTTTTCTCCTATATTGATAGATATATTTGGAACTCTAAATCAAACACGGTTTGTGCTACCTTCTTCAAACTTGACACAGTAAAGCAGTTTCACGTTCTATCTCTATGTTCTGTTTCCTCTTGATGTAGCACTCAGCAGTGACTGGGGAGAAACACTTTCATTGAAAGGGGTTGCCAAGCTTCCCAAAATTGCGAGTCTCCAGAAATCTCAGCAACTATTTTTTAACCCAAACTGGATGATACTTTCAGGTAATGATCAGTACACTAAGCTCACTTGGTTCCCCAAATTTCGTTCTTTTATGTTGAAGTGTTCGCTTCCAGTAACTGTTTGAATTTTGGCGTTTCACTCTGTTTTCTCCTATATTGATAGATGTATTTGGAACTCTAAACCAAACACGATTTGTGCTAGCTTCTTGAAACTTGACACAGTAAAGCAGTTTCACGTTCTATCTCTATGTTCTGTTTCCTCTTGATGTAGCACTCAGCAGTGACTGAGGAGAAACACTTTCATTGAAAGGGGTTGCCATGCTTCCCAAAATTGCGAGTCTCCAGAAATCTCAGCAACTATTTTTTAACCCAAACTGGATGATACTTTCAGGTAATGATCAGTACACTAAGCCCACTTGGTTCGCCAAATTTCGTTCTTCTATGTTGAAGCGTTCGTTTCCAGTAACAGTTTGAATTTTGGCGTTTCACTCTGTTTTCTCCTATACTGACAGATGTATTTGGAACTCTAAACCAAACACGGTTTGTGCTAGCTTCTTGAAACTTGACACAGTAAAGCAGTTTCACGTTCTATCTTTATGTTCTGTTTCCTCTTCGATGTAGCTCTCAGCAGTGACTGAGGAGAAACACTTTCATTGAAAGGGGTTGCCAAGCTTCCCAAAATTGCGAGTCTCCAGAAATCTCAGCAACTATTTTTTAACCCAAACTGGATGATACTTTCAGGTAATGATCAGTACACTAAGCCCACTTGGTTCCCCAAATTTCGTTCTTCTATGTTGAAGCGTTCGTTTCCAGTAACAGTTTGAATTTTGGCGTTTCACTCTGTTTTCTCCTATATTGATAGATGTATTTGGACCTCTAAATCAAACTCGGTTTGTGCTAGCTTCTTGAAACTTGACACAGTAAAGCAGTTTCACGTTCTATCTCTATGTTCTCTTTCCTCTTGATGTAGCACTCAGCAGTGACTGAGGAGAAACACTTTCATTGAAAGGGGTTGCCAAGCTTCCCAAAATTGCGAGTCTCCAGAAATCTCAGCAACTATTTTTTAACCCAAACTGGATGATACTTTCAGGTAATTATCAGTACACTAAGCTCACTTGGTTCCCCAATTTTCGTTCTTTTATGTTGAAGCGTTCGCTTCCAGTAACTGTTTGAATTTTGGCGTTTCACTCTGTTTTCTCCTATATTGATAGATGTATTTGGAACTCTAAACCAAACACGGTTTGTGCTAGCTTCTTGAAACTTGACACAGTAAAGCAGTTTCACGTTCTATCTCTATGTTCTGTTTCCTCTTGATGTAGCACTCAGCAGTGACTGAGGAGAAACACTTTCATTGAAAGGGGTTGCCATGCTTCCCAAAATTGCGAGTCTTCAGAAATCTCAGCAACTATTTTTTAACCCAAACTGGATGATACTTTCAGGTAATGATCAGTACACTAAGCTCACTTGGTTCCCCAAATTTCGTTCTTTTATGTTGAAGCGTTCACTTCCAGTAACTGTTTGAATTTTGGCGTTTCACTCTGTTTTCTCCTATACTGACAGATGTATTTGGAACTCTAAATCAAACACGGTTTGTGCTAGCTTCTTGAAACTTGACACAGTAAAGCACTTTCACGTTCTATCTCTATGTTCTGTTTCCTCTGGATGTAGCCCTAAGCAGTGACTGGGGAGAAATACTTTCATTGACAGGGGTTGCCAAGCTTCCAGAAATTACGAGTCTCCAGAAATCTCAGCAACTATGATTTCACCCAACCTGGATGATACTTTCAGGTAATGATCAGTACACTAAGCCCACTTGGTTCGCCAAATTTCGTTCTTCTATGTTGAAGCGTTCGATTCCAGTAACAGTTTGAATTTTGGCGTTTTACTCTGTTTTCTCCTATATTGATAGATGTATTTGGAACTCTAAATCAAACACGGTTTGTGCTAGCTTTTTGAAACTTGACACAATAAAGCAGTTTCAAGTTCTATCTCTATGTTCTCTCTCCTCTTGATGTAGCCCTAAGCAGTGACTGGGGAGAAACACTTTCATTGAAAGGGGTTGCCAAGCTTCCAAAAATTACGAGTCTCCAGAAATCTCAGCATCTATTTTTTCACCCAAACTGGATGATACTTTCAGGTAATGATGAGTACGCTAAGCCCACTGGGTTCCCAAAATTTCGTTCTTCTATGTTGAAGCGTTCGTTTCCAGTAACAGTTTGAATTTTGGCGTTTCACTCTGTTTTCTCCTATATTGATAGATGTATTTGGAACTCTAAACCAAACACGGTTTGTGCTAGCTTCTTGAAACTTGACACAGTAAAGCAGTTTCACGTTCTATCTCTATGTTCTGTTTCCTCTTGATGTAGCACTCAGCAGTGACTGAGGAGAACAACTTTCATTGAAAGGGGTTGCCAATCTCCCCAAAACTGCGAGTCTCCAGAAATCTCAGCAACTATTTTTTCACCCAAACTGGATGATACTTTCAGGTAATGATCAGTACACTAAGCTCACTTGGTTAACACGGTTTGTGCTAGCTTCTTGAAACTTGACACAGTAAAGCAGTTTCAAGTTCTATCTCTATGTTTTCTTTCCTCTTGATATAGCACTCAGCAGTGACTGAGGAGAAACACTTTCATTGAAAGGGGTTGCCAAGCTTCCAGAAATTACGAGTCTCCAGAAATCTCAGCAACTATGATTTCATCCAAACTGGATGATACTTTCAGGTAATGATCAGTACACTAAGCCCACTTGGTTCCCCAAATTTCGTTCTTCTATGTTGATGCGTTCGCTTCCAGTAACTGTTTGAATTTTGGCGTTTCACTCTGTTTTCTCCTATACTGACAGATGTATTTGGAACTCTAAATCAAACACGGTTTGTGCTAGCTTCTTGAAACTTGACACAGTAAAGCAGTTTCACGTTCTATCACTATGTTCTGTTTCCTCTGGATGTAGCCCTAAGCAGTGACTGGGGAAAAATACTTTCATTGACCGAGGTTGCCAAGCTTTCAGAAATTACGAGTCTCCAGAAATCTCAGCAACTATGATTTCACCCAAACTGGATGATACTTTCAGGTAATGATCAGTACACTAAGCCCACTTGGTTCCCCAAATTTCGTTCTTCTATGTTGAAGCGTTTGTTTCCAGTAACAGTTTGAATTTTGGCGTTTCACTCTGTTTTCTCCTATATTGATAGATGTATTTGGAACTCTAACCCAAACACGGTTTGTGCTAGCTTCTTGAAACTTGACACAGTAAAGCAGTTTCACGTTCTATCTCTATGTTCTGTCTCCTCTTGATGTAGCCCTAAGCAGTGACTGGGGAGAAACACTTTCATTGAAAAGGGTTGCCAAGCTTCCAAAAATTACGAGTCTCCAGAAATCTCAGCATCTATTTTTTCACCCAAACTTGATGATACTTTCAGGTAATGATGAGTACGCTAAGCCCACTGGGTTCCCCAAATTTCGTTCTTCTATGTTGAAGCGTTCGTTTCCAGTAACAGTTTGAATTTTGGCGTTTCACTCTGTTTTCTCCTATATTGATAGATGTATTTGGAACTCTAAACCAAACACGGTTTGTGCTAGCTTCTTGAAACTTGACACAGTAAAGCAGTTTCACGTTCTATATCTATGTTCTGTTTCCTCTTGATGTAGCACTCAGCAGTGACTGAGGAGAAACACTTTCATTGAAAGGGGTTGCCAAGCTTCCCAAAATTGCGAGTCTCCAGAAATCTCAGCAACTATTTTTTAACCCAAACTGGATGATACTTTCAGGTAATGATCAGTACACTAAGCCCACTTGGTTCCCCAAATTACGTTCTTCTATGTTAAAGCGTTCGTTTCCAGTAACAGTTTGAATTTTGGCGTTTCACTCTGTTTTCTCCTATATTGATACATGTATTTGGAACTCTAAACCAAACACGGTTTGTGCTAGCTTCTTGAAACTTGACACAGTAAAGCAGTTTCACGTTCTATCTCTAAGTTCTGTTTCCTCTTGATGTAGCACTCAGCAGTGCCTGAGGAGAAACACTTTCATTGAAAGGGGTTGCCAAGCTTCCTAAAATTGCGAGTCTCCAGAAATCTCAGCAACTATTTTTTAACCCAAACTGGATGATACTTTCAGGTAATGATCAGTACACTAAACTCACTTGGTTCCCCAAATTTCGTTCTTTTATGTTGAAGCGTTCGCTTCCAGTAACTGTTTGAATTTTGGCGTTTCACTCTGTTTTCTCCTATACTGACAGATGTATTTGGAACTCTAAATCAAACACGGTTTGTGCTAGCTTCTTGAAACTTGACACAGTAAAGCAGTTTCACGTTCTATCTCTATATTCTGTTTCCTCTGGATGTAGCCCTAAGCAGTGACTGGGGAGAAATACTTTCATTGACAGGGGTTGCCAAGCTTCCAGAAATTACGAGTCTCCAGAAATCTCAGCAACTATGATTTCACCCAAACTGGATGATACTTTCAGGTAATAATAGGTACACTAAGCCCACTTGGTTCCCCAAATTTCGTTCTTCTATGTTGAAGCTTTCGTTTCCAGTAACAGTTTGAATTTTGGCGTTTCACTCTGTTTTCTCCTATATTGATAGATATATTTGGAACTCTAAATCAAACACGGTTTGTGCTACCTTCTTCAAACTTGACACAGTAAAGCAGTTTCACGTTCTATCTCTATGTTCTGTTTCCTCTTGATGTAGCACTCAGCAGTGACTGAGGAGAAACACTTTCATTGAAAGGGGTTGCCAAGCTTCCCAAAATTGCGAGTCTCCAGAAATCTCAGCAACTATTTTTTAACCCAAACTGGATGATACTTTCAGGTAATGATCAGTACACTAAGCTCACTTGGTTCCCCAAATTTTGTTCTTTTATGTTGAAGTGTTCGCTTCCAGTAACTGTTTGAATTTTGGCATTTCACTCTGTTTTCTCCTATATTGATAGATGTATTTGGAACTCTAAACCAAACACGATTTGTGCTAGCTTCTTGAAACTTGACACAGTAAAGCAGTTTCACGTTCTATCTCTATGTTCTGTTTCCTCTTGATGTAGCACTCAGCAGTGACTGAGGAGAAACACTTTCATTGAAAGGGGTTGCCATGCTTCCCAAAATTGCGAGTCTCCAGAAATCTCAGCAACTATTTTTTAACCCAAACTGGATGATACTTTCAGGTAATGATCAGTACACTAAGCCCACTTGGTTCCCCAAATTTCGTTCTTTTATGTTGAAGCGTTCGCTTCCAGTAACTGTTTGAATTTTGGCGTTTCACTCTCTTTTCTCCTATACTGACAGATGTATTTGGAACTCTAAATCAAACACGGTTTGTGCTAGCTTCTTGAAACTTGACACAGTAAAGCACTTTCACGTTCTATCTCTATGTTCTGTTTCCTCTGGATGTAGCCCTAAGCAGTGACTGGGGAGAAATACTTTCATTGACAGGGGTTGCCAAGCTTCCAGAAATTACGAGTCTCCAGAAATCTCAGCAACTATGATTTCACCCAACCTGGATGATACTTTCAGGTAATGATCAGTACACTAAGCCCACTTGGTTCGCCAAATTTCGTTCTTCTATGTTGAAGCGTTCGTTTCCAGTAACAGTTTGAATTTTGGCGTTTTACTCTGTTTTCTCCTATATTGATAGATGTATTTGGAACTCTAAATCAAACACGGTTTGTGCTAGCTTCTTGAAACTTGACACAATAAAGCAGTTTCAAGTTCTATCTCTATGTTCTGTCTCCTCTTGATGTAGCCCTAAGCAGTGACTGGGGAGAAACACTTTCATTGAAAGGGGTTGCCAAGCTTCCAAAAATTACGAGTCTCCAGAAATCTCAGCATCTATTTTTTCACCCAAACTGGATGATACTTTCAGGTCATGATGAGTACGCTAAGCCCACTGGGTTCCCAAAATTTCGTTCTTCTATGTTGAAGCGTTCGTTTCCAGTAACAGTTTGAATTTTGGCGTTTCACTCTGTTTTCTCCTATATTGATAGATGTATTTGGAACTCTAAACCAAACACGGTTTGTGCTAGCTTCTTGAAACTTGACAAAGTAAAGCAGTTTCACGTTCTATCTCTATGTTCTGTTTCCTCTTGATGTAGCACTCAGCAGTGACTGAGGAGAAACACTTTCATTGAAAGGGGTTGCCAAGCTCCCCAAAACTGCGAGTCTCCAGAAATCTCAGCAACTATTTTTTCACCCAAACTGGATGATACTTTCAGGTAATAATCAGTACACTAAGCTCACTTGGTTCCCCAAATTTCGTTCTTTTATGTTGAAGCGTTCACTTCCAGTAACTGTTTGAATTTTGGCTTTTCACTCTGTTTTCTCCTATACTGACAGATGTATTTGGAACTCTAAATCAAACACGGTTTGTGCTAGCTTCTTGAAACTTGACACAGTAAAGCAGTTTCAAGTTCTATCTCTATGTTTTCTTTCCTCTTGATGTAGCACTCAGCAGTGACTGAGGAGAAACACTTTCATTGAAAGGGGTTGCCAAGCTTCCAGAAATTACGAGTCTCCAGAAATCTCAGCAACTATGATTTCACCCAAACTGGATGATACTTTCAGGTAATGATCAGTACACTAAGCCCACTTGGTTCCCCAAAATTCGTTCTTCTATGTTGATGCGTTCGCTTCCAGTAACTGTTTGAATTTTGGCGTTTCACTCTGTTTTCTCCTATACTGACAGATGTATTTGGAACTCTAAATCAAACACGGTTTGTGCTAGCTTCTTGAAACTTGACACAGTAAAGCAGTTTCACGTTCTATCACTATGTTCTGTTTCCTCTGGATGTAGCCCTAAGCAGTGACTGGGGAAAAATACTTTCATTGACAAAGGTTGCCAAGCTTCCAGAAATTACGAGTCTCCAGAAATCTCAGCAACTATGATTTCACCCAAACTGGATGATACTTTCAGGTAATGATCAGTACACTAAGCCTACTTGGTTCCCCAAATTTCGTTCTTCTATGTTGAAGCGTTCGTTTCCAGTAACAGTTTGAATTTTGGCGTTTCACTCTGTTTTCTCCTATATTGATACATGTATTTGGAACTCTAACCCAAACACGGTTTGTGCTAGCTTCTTGAAACTTGACACAGTAAAGCAGTTTCACGTTCTATCTCTATGTTCTGTCTCCTCTTGATGTAGCCCTAAGCAGTGACTGGGGAGAAACACTTTCATTGAAAGGGGTTGCCAAGCTTCCAAAAATTACGAGTCTCCAGAAATCTCAGCATCTATTTTTTCACCCAAACTTGATGATACTTTCAGGTAATGATGAGTACGCTAAGCCCACTGGGTTCCCCAAATTTCGTTTTTCTATGATGAAGCGTTCGTTTCCAGTAACAGTTTGAATTTTGGCGTTTCACTCTGTTTTCTCCTATATTGATAGATGTATTTGGAACTCTAAACCAAACACGGTTTGTGCTAGCTTCTTGAAACTTGACACAGTAAAGCAGTTTCACGTTCTATCTCTATGTTCTGTTTCCTCTTGATGTAGCACTCAGCAGTGACTGAGGAGAAACACTTTCATTGAAAGGGGTTGCCATGCTTCCCAAAATTGCGAGTCTTCAGAAATCTCAGCAACTATTTTTTAACCCAAACTGGATGATACTTTCAGGTAATGATCAGTACACTAAGCTCACTTGGTTCCCCAAATTTCGTTCTTTTATGTTGAAGCGTTCGCTTCCAGTAACTGTTTGAATTTTGGCGTTTCACTCTGTTTTCTCCTATACTGACAGATGTATTTGGAACTCTAAATCAAACACGGTTTGTGCTAGCTTCTTGAAACTTGACACAGTAAAGCACTTTCACGTTCTATCTCTATGTTCTGTTTCCTCTGGATGTAGCCCTAAGCAGTGACTGGGGAGAAATACTTTCATTGACAGGGGTTGCCAAGCTTCCAGAAATTGCGAGTCTCCAGAAATCTCAGCAACTATGATTTCACCCAACCTGGATGATACTTTCAGGTAATGATCAGTACACTAAGCCCACTTGGTTCGCCAAATTTCGTTCTTCTATGTTGAAGCGTTCGATTCCAGTAACAGTTTGAATTTTGGCGTTTTACTCTGTTTTCTCCTATATTGATAGATGTATTTGGAACTCTAAATCAAACACGGTTTGTGCTAGCTTCTTGAAACTTGACACAATAAAGCAGTTTCAAGTTCTATCTCTATGTTCTCTCTCCTCTTGATGTAGCCCTAAGCAGTGACTGGGGAGAAACACTTTCATTGAAAGGGGTTGCCAAGCTTCCAAAAATTACGAGTCTCCAGAAATCTCAGCATCTATTTTTTCACCCAAACTGGATGATACTTTCAGGTAATGATGAGTACGCTAAGCCCACTGGGTTCCCAAAATTTCGTTCTTCTATGTTGAAGCGTTCGTTTCCAGTAACAGTTTGAATTTTGGCGTTTCACTCTGTTTTCTCCTATATTGATAGATGTATTTGGAACTCTAAACCAAACACGGTTTGTGCTAGCTTCTTGAAACTTGACACAGTAAAGCAGTTTCACGTTCTATCTCTATGTTCTGTTTCCTCTTGATGTAGCACTCAGCAGTGACTGAGGAGAACAACTTTCATTGAAAGGGGTTGCCAATCTCCCCAAAACTGCGAGTCTCCAGAAATCTCAGCAACTATTTTTTCACCCAAACTGGATGATACTTTCAGGTAATGATCAGTACACTAAGCTCACTTGGTTAACACGGTTTGTGCTAGCTTCTTGAAACTTGACACAGTAAAGCAGTTTCAAGTTCTATCTCTATGTTTTCTTTCCTCTTGATATAGCACTCAGCAGTGACTGAGGAGAAACACTTTCATTGAAAGGGGTTGCCAAGCTTCCAGAAATTACGAGTCTCCAGAAATCTCAGCAACTATGATTTCATCCTAACTGGATGATACTTTCAGGTAATGATCAGTACACTAAGCCCACTTGGTTCCCCAAATTTCGTTCTTCTATGTTGATGCGTTCGCTTCCAGTAACTGTTTGAATTTTGGCGTTTCACTCTGTTTTCTCCTATACTGACAGATGTATTTGGAACTCTAAATCAAACACGGTTTGTGCTAGCTTCTTGAAACTTGACACAGTAAAGCAGTTTCACGTTCTATCACTATGTTCTGTTTCCTCTGGATGTAGCCCTAAGCAGTGACTGGGGAAAAATACTTTCATTGACCGAGGTTGCCAAGCTTTCAGAAATTACGAGTCTCCAGAAATCTCAGCAACTATGATTTCACCCAAACTGGATGATACTTTCAGGTAATGATCAGTACACTAAGCCCACTTGGTTCCCCAAATTTCGTTCTTCTATGTTGAAGCGTTCGTTTCCAGTAACAGTTTGAATTTTGGCGTTTCACTCTGTTTTCTCCTATATTGATAGATGTATTTGGAACTCTAACCCAAACACGGTTTGTGCTAGCTTCTTGAAACTTGACACAGTAAAGCAGTTTCACGTTCTATCTCTATGTTCTGTCTCCTCTTGATGTAGCCCTAAGCAGTGACTGGGGAGAAACACTTTCATTGAAAAGGGTTGCCAAGCTTCCAAAAATTACGAGTCTCCAGAAATCTCAGCATCTATTTTTTCACCCAAACTTGATGATACTTTCAGGTAATGATGAGTACGCTAAGCCCACTGGGTTCCCCAAATTTCGTTCTTCTATGTTGAAGCGTTCGTTTCCAGTAACAGTTTGAATTTTGGCGTTTCACTCTGTTTTCTCCTATATTGATAGATGTATTTGGAACTCTAAACCAAACACGGTTTGTGCTAGCTTCTTGAAACTTGACACAGTAAAGCAGTTTCACGTTCTATATCTATGTTCTGTTTCCTCTTGATGTAGCACTCAGCAGTGACTGAGGAGAAACACTTTCATTGAAAGGGGTTGCCAAGCTTCCCAAAATTGCGAGTCTCCAGAAATCTCAGCAACTATTTTTTAACCCAAACTGGATGATACTTTCAGGTAATGATCAGTACACTAAGCCCACTTGGTTCCCCAAATTACGTTCTTCTATGTTAAAGCGTTCGTTTCCAGTAACAGTTTGAATTTTGGCGTTTCACTCTGTTTTCTCCTATATTGATACATGTATTTGGAACTCTAAACCAAACACGGTTTGTGCTAGCTTCTTGAAACTTGACACAGTAAAGCAGTTTCACGTTCTATCTCTAAGTTCTGTTTCCTCTTGATGTAGCACTCAGCAGTGCCTGAGGAGAAACACTTTCATTGAAAGGGGTTGCCAAGCTTCCCAAAATTGCGAGTCTCCAGAAATCTCAGCAACTATTTTTTAACCCAAACTGGATGATACTTTCAGGTAATGATCAGTACACTAAACTCACTTGGTTCCCCAAATTTCGTTCTTTTATGTTGAAGCGTTCGCTTCCAGTAACTGTTTGAATTTTGGCGTTTCACTCTGTTTTCTCCTATACTGACAGATGTATTTGGAACTCTAAATCAAACACGGTTTGTGCTAGCTTCTTGAAACTTGACACAGTAAAGCAGTTTCACGTTCTATCTCTATATTCTGTTTCCTCTGGATGTAGCCCTAAGCAGTGACTGGGGAGAAATACTTTCATTGACAGGGGTTGCCAAGCTTCCAGAAATTACGAGTCTCCAGAAATCTCAGCAACTATGATTTCACCCAAACTGGATGATACTTTCAGGTAATAATAGGTACACTAAGCCCACTTGGTTCCCCAAATTTCGTTCTTCTATGTTGAAGCTTTCGTTTCCACTAACAGTTTGAATTTTGGCGTTTCACTCTGTTTTCTCTTATATTGATAGATATATTTGGAACTCTAAATCAAACACGGTTTGTGCTACCTTCTTCAAACTTGACACAGTAAAGCAGTTTCACGTTCTATCTCTATGTTCTGTTTCCTCTTGATGTAGCACTCAGCAGTGACTGAGGAGAAACACTTTCATTGAAAGGGGTTGCCAAGCTTCCCAAAATTGCGAGTCTCCAGAAATCTCAGCAACTATTTTTTAACCCAAACTGGATGATACTTTCAGGTAATGATCAGTACACTAAGCTCACTTGGTTCCCCAAATTTTGTTCTTTTATGTTGAAGTGTTCGCTTCCAGTAACTGTTTGAATTTTGGCGTTTCACTCTGTTTTCTCCTATATTGATAGATGTATTTGGAACTCTAAACCAAACACGATTTGTGCTAGCTTCTTGAAACTTGACACAGTAAAGCAGTTTCACGTTCTATCTCTATGTTCTGTTTCCTCTTGATGTAGCACTCAGCAGTGACTGAGGAGAAACACTTTCATTGAAAGGGGTTGCCATGCTTCCCAAAATTGCGAGTCTCCAGAAATCTCAGCAACTATTTTTTAACCCAAACTGGATGATACTTTCAGGTAATGATCAGTACACTAAGCCCACTTGGTTCCCCAAATTTCGTTCTTTTATGTTGAAGCGTTCGCTTCCAGTAACTGTTTGAATTTTGGCGTTTCACTCTCTTTTCTCCTATACTGACAGATGTATTTGGAACTCTAAATCAAACACGGTTTGTGCTAGCTTCTTGAAACTTGACACAGTAAAGCACTTTCACGTTCTATCTCTATGTTCTGTTTCCTCTGGATGTAGCCCTAAGCAGTGACTGGGGAGAAATACTTTCATTGACAGGGGTTGCCAAGCTTCCAGAAATTACGAGTCTCCAGAAATCTCAGCAACTATGATTTCACCCAACCTGGATGATACTTTCAGGTAATGATCAGTACACTAAGCCCACTTGGTTCGCCAAATTTCGTTCTTCTATGTTGAAGCGTTCGTTTCCAGTAACAGTTTGAATTTTGGCGTTTTACTCTGTTTTCTCCTATATTGATAGATGTATTTGGAACTCTAAATCAAACACGGTTTGTGCTAGCTTCTTGAAACTTGACACAATAAAGCAGTTTCAAGTTCTATCTCTATGTTCTGTCTCCTCTTGATGTAGCCCTAAGCAGTGACTGGGGAGAAACACTTTCATTGAAAGGGGTTGCCAAGCTTCCAAAAATTACGAGTCTCCAGAAATCTCAGCATCTATTTTTTCACCCAAACTGGATGATACTTTCAGGTCAGGATGAGTACGCTAAGCCCACTGGGTTCCCAAAATTTCGTTCTTCTATGTTGAAGCGTTCGTTTCCAGTAACAGTTTGAATTTTGGCGTTTCACTCTGTTTTCTCCTATATTGATAGATGTATTTGGAACTCTAAACCAAACACGGTTTGTGCTAGCTTCTTGAAACTTGACAAAGTAAAGCAGTTTCACGTTCTATCTCTATGTTCTGTTTCCTCTTGATGTAGCACTCAGCAGTGACTGAGGAGAAACACTTTCATTGAAAGGGGTTGCCAAGCTCCCCAAAACTGTGAGTCTCCAGAAATCTCAGCAACTATTTTTTCACCCAAACTGGATGATACTTTCAGGTAATAATCAGTACACTAAGCTCACTTGGTTCCCCAAATTTCGTTCTTTTATGTTGAAGCGTTCACTTCCAGTAACTGTTTGAATTTTGGCGTTTCACTCTGTTTTCTCCTATACTGACAGATGTATTTGGAACTCTAAATCAAAGACGGTTTGTGCTAGCTTCTTGAAACTTGACACAGTAAAGCAGTTTCAAGTTCTATCTCTATGTTTTCTTTCCTCTTGATGTAGCACTCAGCAGTGACTGAGGAGAAACACTTTCATTGAAAGGGGTTGCCAAGCTTCCAGAAATTACGAGTCTCCAGAAATCTCAGCAACTATGATTTCACCCAAACTGGATGATACTTTCAGGTAATGATCAGTACACTAAGCCCACTTGGTTCCCCAAATTTCGTTCTTCTATGTTGATGCGTTCGCTTCCAGTAACTGTTTGAATTTTGGCGTTTCACTCTGTTTTCTCCTATACTGACAGATGTATTTGGAACTCTAAATCAAACACGGTTTGTGCTAGCTTCTTGAAACTTGACACAGTAAAGCAGTTTCACGTTCTATCACTATGTTCTGTTTCCTCTGGATGTAGCCCTAAGCAGTGACTGGGGAAAAATACTTTCATTGACAAAGGTTGCCAAGCTTCCAGAAATTACGAGTCTCCAGAAATCTCAGCAACTATGATTTCACCCAAACTGGATGATACTTTCAGGTAATGATCAGTACACTAAGCCTACTTGGTTCCCCAAATTTCGTTCTTCTATGTTGAAGCGTTCGTTTCCAGTAACAGTTTGAATTTTGGCGTTTCACTCTGTTTTCTCCTATATTGATACATGTATTTGGAACTCTAACCCAAACACGGTTTGTGCTAGCTTCTTGAAACTTGACACAGTAAAGCAGTTTCACGTTCTATCTCTATGTTCTGTCTCCTCTTGATGTAGCCCTAAGCAGTGACTGGGGAGAAACACTTTCATTGAAAGGGGTTGCCAAGCTTCCAAAAATTACGAGTCTCCAGAAATCTCAGCATCTATTTTTTCACCCAAACTTGATGATACTTTCAGGTAATGATGAGTACGCTAAGCCCACTGGGTTCCCCAAATTTCGTTCTTCTATGTTGAAGCGTTCGTTTCCAGTAACAGTTTGAATTTTGGCGTTTCACTCTGTTTTCTCCTATATTGATAGATGTATTTGGAACTCTAAACCAAACACGGTTTGTGCTAGCTTCTTGAAACTTGACACAGTAAAGCAGTTTCACGTTCTATATCTATGTTCTGTTTCCTCTTGATGTAGCACTCAGCAGTGACTGAGGAGAAACACTTTCATTGAAAGGGGTTGCCAAGCTTCCCAAAATTGCGAGTCTCCAGAAATCTCAGCAACTATTTTTTAACCCAAACTGGATGATACTTTCAGGTAATGATCAGTACACTAAGCCCACTTGGTTCCCCAAATTTCGTTCTTCTATGTTAAAGCGTTCGTTTCCAGTAACAGTTTGAATTTTGGCGTTTCACTCTGTTTTCTCCTATACTGACAGATGTATTTGGAACTCTAAATCAAACACGGTTTGTGCTAGCTTCTTGAAACTTGACACAGTAAAGCAGTTTCACGTTCTATCTCTATGTTCTGTTTCCTCTGGATGTAGCCCTAAGCAGTGACTGGGGAGAAATACTTTCATTGACAGGGGTTGCCAAGCTTCCAGAAATTACGAGTCTCCAGAAATCTCAGCAACTATGATTTCACCCAAAGTGGATGATACTTTCAGGTAATAATAGGTAAACTAAGCCCACTTGGTTCCCCAAATTTCGTTCTTCTATGTTGAAGCGTTCGTTTCCAGTAACAGTTTGAATTTTGGCGTTTCACTGTTTTCTCCTATATTGATAGATGTATTTGGAACTCTAAATCAAACACGGTTTGTGCTAGCTTCTTGAAACTTGACACAGTAAAGCAGTTTCACGTTCTATCTCTATGTTCTGTTTCCTCTTGATGTAGCACTCAGCAGTGACTGAGGAGAAACACTTTCATTGAAAGGGGTTGCCAAGCTTCCCAAAATTGCGAGTCTCCAGAAATCTCAGCAACTATTTTTTAACCCAAACTGGATGATACTTTCAGGTAATGATCAGTACACTAAGCTCACTTGGTTCCCCAAATTTCGTTCTTTTATGTTGAAGCGTTCGCTTCCAGTAACTGTTTGAATTTTGGCGTTTCACTCTGTTTTCTCCTATATTGATAGATGTATTTGGAACTCTAAACCAAACACGGTTTGTGCTAGCTTCTTGAAACTTGACACAGTAAAGCAGTTTCACGTTCTATCTCTATGTTCTGTTTCCTCTTGATGTAGCACTCAGCAGTGACTGACGAGAAACACTTTCATTGAAAGGGGTTGCCATGCTTCCCAAAATTGCGAGTCTTCAGAAATCTCAGCAACTATTTTTTAACCCAAACTGGATGATACTTTCAGGTAATGATCAGTACACTAAGCTCACTTGGTTCCCCAAATTTCGTTCTTTTATGTTGAAGCGTTCGCTTCCTGTAACTGTTTGAATTTTGGCGTTTCACTCTGTTTTCTCCTATACTGACAGATGTATTTGGAACTCTAAATCAAACACGGTTTGTGCTAGCTTCTTGAAACTTGACACAGTAAAGAAGTTTCACGTTCTATCACTATGTTCTGTTTCCTCTGGATGTAGCCCTAAGCAGTGACTGGGGAAAAATACTTTCATTGACAGAGGTTGCCAAGCTTCCAGAAATTACGAGTCTCCAGAAATCTCAGCAACTATGATTTCACCCAAACTGGATGATACTTTCAGGTAATGATCAGTACACTAAGCCCACTTGGTTCCCCAAATTTCGTTCTTCTATGTTGAAGCGTTCGTTTCCAGTAACAGTTTGAATTTTGGCGTTTCACTCTGTTTTCTCCTATATTGATAGATGTATTTGGAACTCTAACCCAAACACGGTTTGTGCTAGCTTCTTGAAACTTGACACAGTAAAGCAGTTTCACGTTCTATCACTATGTTCTGTCTCCTCTTGATGTAGCCCTAAGCAGTGACTGGGGAGAAACACTTTCATTGAAAGGGGTTGCCAAGCTTCCAAAAATTACGAGTCTCCAGAAATCTCAGCATCTATTTTTTCACCCAAACTTGATGATACTTTCAGGTAATGATGAGTACGCTAAGCCCACTGGGTTCCCCAAATTTCGTTCTTCTATGTTGAAGCGTTCGTTTCCAGTAACAGTTTGAATTTTGGCGTTTCACTCTGTTTTCTCCTATATTGATAGATGTATTTGGAACTCTAAACCAAACACGGTTTGTGATAGCTTCTTGAAACTTGACACAGTAAAGCAGTTTCACGTTCTATATCTATGTTCTGTTTCCTCTTGATGTAGCACTCAGCAGTGACTGAGGAGAAACACTTTCATTGAAAGGGGTTGCCAAGCTTCCCAAAATTGCGAGTCTCCAGAAATCTCAGCAACTATTTTTTAACCCAAACTGGATGATACTTTCAGGTAATGATCAGTACACTAAGCCCACTTGGTTCCCCAAATTTCGTTCTTCTATGTTAAAGCGTTCGTTTCCAGTAACAGTTTGAATTTTGGCGTTTCACTCTGTTTTCTCCTATATTGATACATGTATTTGGAACTCTAAACCAAACACGGTTTGTGCTAGCTTCTTGAAACTTGACACAGTAAAGCAGTTTCACTTTCTATCTCTATGTTCTGTTTCCTCTTGATGTAGCACTCAGCAGTGACTGAGGAGAAACACTTTCATTGAAAGGGGTTGCCAAGCTTCCCAAAATTGCGAGTCTCCAGAAATCTCAGCAACTATTTTTTAACCCAAACTGGATGATACTTTCAGGTAATGATCAGTACACTAAGCCCACTTGGTTCGCCAAATTTCGTTCTTCTATGTTGAAGCGTTCGATTCCAGTAACAGTTTGAATTTTGGCGTTTTACTCTGTTTTCTCCTATATTGATAGATGTATTTGGAACTCTAAATCAAACACGGTTTGTGCTAGCTTCTTGAAACTTGACACAATAAAGCAGTTTCAAGTTCTATCTCTATGTTCTGTCTCCTCTTGATGTAGCCCTAAGCAGTGACTGGGGAGAAACACTTTCATTGAAAGGGGTTGCCAAGCTTCCAGAAATTACAAGTCTCCAGAAATCTCAGCAAATATGATTTCACCCATACTGGATGATACTTTCAGGTAATGATCAGCACGCTAAGCCCACTTGGTTCCCCAAATTTCGTTCTTCTATGTTGAAGCGTTCGTTTCCAGTAACAGTTTGAATTTTGGCGTTTCACTCTGTTTTCTCCTATATTGATAGATGTATTTGGAACTCTAAACCAAACACGGTTTGTGCTAGCTTCTTGAAACTTGACACAGTAAAGCAGTTTCACGTTCTATCTCTATGTTCTGTTTCCTCTTGATGTAGCACTCAGCAGTGACTGAGGAGAAACACTTTCATTGAAAGGGGTTGCCAAGCTCCCCAAAACTGCGAGTCTCCAGAAATCTCAGCAACTATTTTTTCACCCAAACTGGATGATACTTTCAGGTAATGATCAGTACACTAAGCTCACTTGGTTCCCCAAATTTCGTTCTTTTATGTTGAAGCGTTCACTTCCAGTAACTGTTTGAATTTTGGCGTTTCACTCTGTTTTCTCCTATACTGACAGATGTATTTGGAACTCTAAATCAAACACGGTTTGTGCTAGCTTCTTGAAACTTGACACAGTAAAGCAGTTTCAAGTTCTCTCTCTATGTTTTCTTTCCTCTTGATGTAGCACTCAGCAGTGACTGAGGAGAAACACTTTCATTGAAAGGGGTTGCCAAGCTTCCAGAAATTACGAGTCTCCAGAAATCTCAGCAACTATGATTTCACCCAAACTGGATGATACTTTCAGGTAATGATCAGTACACTAAGCCCACTTGGTTCATTAAATTTCGTTCTTCTATGTTGATGCGTTCGCTTCCAGTAACTGTTTGAATTTTGGCGTTTCACTCTGTTTTCTCCTATACTGACAGATGTATTTGGAACTCTAAATCAAACACGGTTTGTGCTAGCTTCTTGAAACTTGACACAGTAAAGCAGTTTCACGTTCTATCTCTATGTTCTGTTTCCTCTGGATGTAGCCCTAAGCAGTGACTGGGGAGAAATACTTTCATTGACAGGGGATGCCAAGCTTCCAGAAATTACGAGTCTCCAGAAATCTCAGCAACTATGATTTCACCCAAACTGGATGATACTTTCAGGTAATAATAGGTACACTAAGCCCACTTGGTTCCCCAAATTTCGTTCTTCTATGTTGAAGCGTTCGTTTCCAGTAACAGTTTGAATTTTGGCGTTTCACTCTGTTTTCTCCTATATTGAGAGATGTATTTGGAACTCTAAATCAAACACGGTTTGTGCTGCCTTCTTCAAACTTGACACAGTAAAGCAGTTTCACGTTCTATCTCTATGTTCTGTTTCCTCTTGATGTAGCACTCAGCAGTGACTGAGGAGAAACACTTTCATTGAAAGGGGTTGCCAAGCTTCCCAAAATTGCGAGTCTCCAGAAATCTCAGCAACTATTTTTTCACCCAAACTGGATGATACTTTCAGGTAATGATCAGTACACTAAGCTCACTTGGTTCCCCAAATTTCGTTCTTTTATGTTGAAGCGTTCGCTTCCAGTAACTGTTTGAATTTTGGCGTTTCACTCTGTTTTCTCCTATATTGATAGATGTATTTGGAACTCTAAACCAAACACGGTTTGTGCTAGCTTCTTGAAACTTGACACAGTAAAGCAGTTTCACGTTCCATCTCTATGTTCTGTTTCCTCTTGATGTAGCACTCAGCAGTGACTGAGGACAAACACTTTCATTGAAAGGGGTTGCCATGCTTCCCAAAATTGCGAGTCTCCAGAAATCTCAGCAACTATTTTTTAACCCAAACTGGATGATACTTTCAGGTAATGATCAGTACACTAAGCTCACTTGGTTCCCCAAATTTCGTTCTTTTATGTTGAAGCGTTCGCTTCCAGTAACTGTTTGAATTTTGGCGTTTCACTCTGTTTTCTCCTATACTGACAGATGTATTTGGAACTCTAAATCAAACACGGTTTGTGCTACCTTCTTGAAACTTGACACAGTAAAGCACTTTCACGTTCTATCTCTATGTTCTGTTTCCTCTGGATGTAGCCCTAAGCAGTGACTGGGGAGAAATACTTTCATTGACAGGGGTTGCCAAGCTTCCAGAAATTACGAGTCTCCAGAAATCTCAGCAACTATGATTTCACCCAACCTGGATGATACTTTCAGGTAATGATCAGTACACTAAGCCCACTGGGTTCGCCAAATTTCGTTCTTGTATGTTGAAGCTTTCGATTCCAGTAACAGTTTGAATTTTGGCGTTTTACTCTGTTTTCTCCTATATTGATAGATGTATTTGGAACTCTAAATCAAACACGGTTTGTGCTAGCTTCTTGAAACTTGACAAAATAAAGCAGTTTCAAGTTCTATCTCTATGTTGTGTCTTCTCTTGATGTAGCCCTAAGCAGTGACTGGGGAGAAACACTTTCATTGAAAGGGGTTGCCAAGCTTCCAGAAATTACGAGTCTCCAGAAATCTCAGCAACTATGATTTCACCCATACTGGATGATACTTTCAGGTAATGATCAGTACGCTAAGCCCACTTGGTTCGCCAAATTTCGTTCTTCTATGTTGAAGCGTTCATTTCCAGTAACAGTTTGAATTTTGGCGTTTCACTCTGTTTTCTCCTATATTGATAGATGTATTTGGAACTCTAACCCAAACACGGTTTGTGCTAGCTTCTTGAAACTTGACACAGTAAAGCAGTTTCACGTTCTATCTCTATGTTCTGTTTCCTCTTGATGTAGCACTCAGCAGTGACTGAGGAGAAACACTTTCATTGAAAGGGGTTGCCAAGCTCCCCAAAACTGCGAGTCTCCAGAAATCTCAGCAACTATTTTTTCACCCAAACTGGATGATACTTTCAGGTAATGATCAGTACACTAAGCTCACTTGGTTCCCCAAATTTCGTTCTTTTATGTTGAAGCGTTCACTTCCAGTAACTGTTTGAATTTTGGCGTTTCACTCTGTTTTCTCCTATACTGACAGATGTATTTGGAACTCTAAATCAAACACGGTTTGTGCTAGCTTCTTGAAACTTGACACAGTAAAGCAGTTTCAAGTTCTATCCCTATGTTTTCTTTCCTCTTGATGTAGCACTCAGCAGTGACTGAGGAGAAACACTTTCATTGAAAGGGGTTGCCAAGCTTCCAGAAATTACGAGTCTCCAGAAATCTCAGCAACTATGATTTCACCCAAACTGGATGATACTTTCAGGTAATGATCAGTACACTAAGCCCACTTGGTTCCCTAAATTTCGTTCTTCTATGTTGATGCGTTCGCTTCCAGTAACTGTTTGAATTTTGGCGTTTCACTCTGTTTTCTCCTATACTGACAGATGTATTTGGAACTCTAAATCAAACACGGTTTGTGCTAGCTTCTTGAAACTTGACACAGTAATGCAGTTTCACGTTCTATCTCTATGTTCTGTCTCCTCTTGATGTAGCCCTAAGCAGTGACTGGGGAGAAACACTTTCATTGAAAGGGGTTGCCAAGCTTCCAAAAATTACGAGTCTCCAGAAATCTCAGCATCTATTTTTTCACCCAAACTTGATGATACTTTCAGGTAATGATGAGTACGCTAAGCCCACTGTGTTCCCCAAATTTCGTTCTTCTATGTTGAAGCGTTCGTTTCCAGTAACAGTTTGAATTTTGGCGTTTCACTCTGTTTTCTCCTATATTGATAGATGTATTTGGAACTCTAAACCAAACACGGTTTGTGCTAGCTTCTTGAAACTTGACACAGTAAAGCAGTTTCACGTTCTATATCTATGTTCTGTTTCCTCTTGATGTAGCACTCAGCAGTGACTGAGGAGAAACACTTTCATTGAAAGGGGTTGCCAAGCTTCCCAAAATTGCGAGTCTCCAGAAATCTCAGCAACTATTTTTTAACCCAAACTGGATGATACTTTCAGGTAATGATCAGTACACTAAGCCCATTTGGTTCCCCAAATTTCGTTCTTCTATGTTAAAGCGTTCGTTTCCAGTAACAGTTTGAATTTTGGCGTTTCACTCTGTTTTCTCCTATATTGATAGATGTATTTGGAACTCTAAACCAAATACGGTTTGTGCTAGCTTCTTGAAACTTGACACAGTAAAGGAGTTTCACGTTCTATCTCTATGTTCTGTTTCCTCTTGATGTAGCACTCAGCAGTTACTGAGGAGAAACACTTTCATTGAAAGGGGTTGCCAAGCTTCCCAAAATTGCGAGTCTCCAGAAATCTCAGCAACTATTTTTTAACCCAAACTGGATGATACTTTCAGGTAATGATCAGTACACTAAGCTCACTTGGTTCCCCAAATTTCGTTCTTTTATGTTGAAGCGTTCGCTTCCAGTAACTGTTTGAATTTTGGCGTTTCACTCTGTTTTCTCCTATACTGACAGATGTATTTGGAACTCTAAACCAAACACGGTTTGTGCTAGCTTCTTGAAACTTGACACAGTAAAGCAGTTTCACGTTCTATCTCTATGTTCTGTTTCCTCTGGATGTAGCCCTAAGCAGTGACTGGGGAGAAATACTTTCATTGAAAGGGGTTGCCAAGCTTCCAGATATTACGAGTCTCCAGAAATCTCAGCAACTATGATTTCACCCATATTGGATGGTACTTTCAGGTAATGATCAGTACACTAAGCCCACTTGGTTCGCCAAATTTCGTTCTTCTATGTTGAAGCGTTCGTTTCCAGTAACAGTTTGAATTTTGGCGTTTCACTCTGTTTTCTCCTATACTGACAGATGTATTTGGAACTCTAAACCAAACACGGTTTGTGCTAGCTTCTTGAAACTTGACACACTAAAGCAGTTTCACGTTCTATCTCTATGTTCTGTTTCCTCTTGATGTAGCCCTAAGCAGTGACTGGGGAGAAATACTTTCATTGAAAGGGGTTGCCAAGCTTCCAGAAATTACGAGTCTCCAGAAATCTCAGCAACTATGATTTCACCCATACTGGATGATACTTTCAGGTAATGATCAGTACACTAAGCCCACTTGGTTCGCCAAATTTCGTTCTTCTATGTTGAAGCGTTCGTTTCCAGTAACAGTTTGAATTTCGGCGTTTCACTCTGTTTTCTCCTATATTGATAGATGTATTTGGAACTCTAAACCAAACACGGTTTGTGCTAGCTTCTTGAAACTTGACACAGTAAAGCAGTTTCACGTTCTATCTTTATGTTCTGTTTCCTCTTCGATGTATCTCTCAGCAGTGACTGAGGAGAAACACTTTCATTGAAAGGGGTTGCCAAGCTTCCCAAAATTGCGAGTCTCCAGAAATCTCAGCAACTATTTTTTAACCCAAACTGGATGATACTTTCAGGTAATGATCAGTACACTAAGCTCACTTGGTTCCCCAAATTTCGTTCTTTTATGTTGAAGCGTTCGCTTCCAGTAACTGTTTGAATTTTGGCGTTTCACTCTGTTTTCTCCTATACTGACAGATGTATTTGGAACTCTAAACCAAACACGGTTTGTGCTAGCTTCTTGAAACTTGACACAGTAAAGCAGTTTCACGTTCTATCTCTATGTTCTGTTTCCTCTGGATGTAGCCCTAAGCAGTGACTGGGGAGAAATACTTTCATTGAAAGGGGTTGCCAAGCTTCCAGAAATTACGAGTCTCCAGAAATCTCAGCAACTATGATTTCACCCAAACTGGATGATACTTTCAGGTAATGATCAGTACACTAAGCCCACTTGGTTCGCCAAATTTCGTTCTTCTATGTTGAAGCGTTCGTTTCCAGTAACAGTTTGAATTTTGGCGTTTCACTCTGTTTTCTCCTATACTGACAGATGTATTTGGAACTCTAAATCAAACAAGGTTTGTGCTAGCTTCTTGAAACTTGACACACTAAAGCAGTTTCACGTTCTATCTCTATGTTCTGTTTCCTCTTGATGTAGCCCTAAGCAGTGACTGGGGAGAAATACTTTCATTGAAAGGGGTTGCCAAGCTTCCAGAAATTACGAGTCTCCAGAAATCTCAGCAACTATGATTTCACCCATACTGGATGATACTTTCAGGTAATGATCAGTACACTAAGCCCACTTGGTTCGCCAAATTTCGTTCTTCTATGTTGAAGCGTTCGTTTCCAGTAACAGTTTGAATTTCGGCGTTTCACTCTGTTTTCTCCTATATTGATAGATGTATTTGGAAATCTAAACCAAACACGGTTTGTGCTAGCTTCTTGAAACTTGACACAGTAAAGCAGTTTCACGTTCTATCTCTATGTTCTGTTTCCTCTTGATGTAGCACTCAGCAGTGACTGAGGAGAAACACTTTCATTGAAAGGGGTTGCCATGCTTCCCAAAATTGCGAGTCTCCAGAAATCTCAGCAACTATTTTTTAACCCAAACTGGATGATACTTTCAGGTAATGATCAGTACACTAAGCTCACTTGGTTCCCTAAATTCCGTTCTTCTATGTTGATGCGTTCGCTTCCAGTAACTGTTTGAATTTTGGCGTTTCACTCTGTTTTCTCCTATACTGACAGATGTATTTGGAACTCTAAATCAAACACGGTTTGTGCTAGCTTCTTGAAACTTGACACAGTAATGCAGTTTCACGTTCTATCTCTATGTTCTGTCTCCTCTTGATGTAGCCCTAAGCAGTGACTGGGGAGAAACACTTTCATTGAAAGGGGTTGCCAAGCTTCCAAAAATTACGAGTCTCCAGAAATCTCAGCATCTATTTTTTCACCCAAACTTGATGATACTTTCAGGTAATGATGAGTACGCTAAGCCCACTGTGTTCCCCAAATTTCGTTCTTCTATGTTGAAGCGTTCGTTTCCAGTAACAGTTTGAATTTTGGCGTTTCACTCTGTTTTCTCCTATATTGATAGATGTATTTGGAACTCTAAACCAAACACGGTTTGTGCTAGCTTCTTGAAACTTGACACAGTAAAGCAGTTTCACGTTCTATATCTATGTTCTGTTTCCTCTTGATGTAGCACTCAGCAGTGACTGAGGAGAAACACTTTCATTGAAAGGGGTTGCCAAGCTTCCCAAAATTGCGAGTCTCCAGAAATCTCAGCAACTATTTTTTAACCCAAACTGGATGATACTTTCAGGTAATGATCAGTACACTAAGCCCATTTGGTTCCCCAAATTTCGTTCTTCTATGTTAAAGCGTTCGTTTCCAGTAACAGTTTGAATTTTGGCGTTTCACTCTGTTTTCTCCTATATTGATAGATGTATTTGGAACTCTAAACCAAACACGGTTTGTGCTAGCTTCTTGAAACTTGACACTGTAAAGGAGTTTCACGTTCTATCTCTATGTTCTGTTTCCTCTTGATGTAGCACTCAGCAGTGACTGAGGAAAAACACTTTCATTGAAAGGGGTTGCCAAGCTTCCCAAAATTGCGAGTCTCCAGAAATCTCAGCAACTATGATTTCACCCATACTGGATGATACTTTCAGGTAATGATCAGTACACTAAGCCCACTTGGTTCGCCAAATTTCGTTCTTCTATGTTGAAGCGTTCGTTTCCAGTAACAGTTTGAATTTCGGCGTTTCACTCTGTTTTCTCCTATATTGATAGATGTATTTGGAACTCTAAACCAAACAGGGTTTGTGCTAGCTTCTTGAAACTTGACACAGTAAAGCAGTTTCACGTTCTATCTCTATGTTCTGTTTCCTCTTGATGTAGCACTCAGCAGTGACTGAGGAGAAACACTTTCATTGAAAGGGGTTGCCATGCTTCCCAAAATTGCGAGTCTCCAGAAATCTCAGCAACTATTTTTTAACCCAAACTGGATGATACTTTCAGGTAATGATCAGTACACTAAGCTCACTTGGTTCCTAAATTTCGTTCTTCTATGTTGATGCGTTCGCTTCCAGTAACTGTTTGAATTTTGGCGTTTCACTCTGTTTTCTCCTATACTGACAGATGTATTTGGAACTCTAAATCAAACACGGTTTGTGCTAGCTTCTTGAAACTTGACACAGTAATGCAGTTTCACGTTCTATCTCTATGTTCTGTCTCCTCTTGATGTAGCCCTAAGCAGTGACTGGGGAGAAACACTTTCATTGAAAGGGGTTGCCAAGCTTCCAAAAATTACGAGTCTCCAGAAATCTCAGCATCTATTTTTTCACCCAAACTTGATGATATTTTCAGGTAATGATGAGTACGCTAAGCCCACTGTGTTCCCCAAATTTCGTTCTTCTATGTTGAAGCGTTCGTTTCCAGTAACAGTTTGAATTTTGGCGTTTCACTCTGTTTTCTCCTATATTGATAGATGTATTTGGAACTCTAAACCAAACACGGTTTGTGCTAGCTTCTTGAAACTTGACACAGTAAAGCAGTTTCACGTTCTATATCTATGTTCTGTTTCCTCTTGATGTAGCACTCAGCAGTGACTGAGGAGAAACACTTTCATTGAAAGGGGTTGCCAAGCTTCCCAAAATTGCGAGTCTCCAGAAATCTCAGCAACTATTTTTTAACCCAAACTGGATGATACTTTCAGGTAATGATCAGTACACTAAGCCCATTTGGTTCCCCAAATTTCGTTCTTCTATGTTAAAGCGTTCGTTTCCAGTAACAGTTTGAATTTTGGCGTTTCACTCTGTTTTCTCCTATATTGATAGATGTATTTGGAACTCTAAACCAAACACGGTTTGTGCTAGCTTCTTGAAACTTGACACAGTAAAGGAGTTTCACGTTCTATCTCTATGTTCTGTTTCCTCTTGATGTAGCACTCAGCAGTGACTGAGGAAAAACACTTTCATTGAAAGGGGTTGCCAAGCTTCCCAAAATTGCGAGTCTCCAGAAATCTCAGCAACTATTTTTTAACCCAAACTGGATGATACTTTCAGGTAATGATCAGTACACTAAGCTCACTTGGTTCCCCAAATTTCGTTCTTTTATGTTGAAGCGTTCGCTTCCAGTAACTGTTTGAATTTTGGCGTTTCACTCTGTTTTCTCCTATACTGACAGATGTATTTGGAACTCTAAACCAAACACGGTTTGTGCTAGCTTCTTGAAACTTGACACAGTAAAGCAGTTTCACGTTCTATCTCTATGTTCTGTTTCCTCTGGATGTAGCCCTAAGCAGTGACTGGGGAGAAATACTTTCATGAAAGGGGTTGCCAAGCTTCCAGAAATTACGAGTCTCCAGAAATCTCAGCAACTATGATTTCACCCATATTGGATGATACTTTCAGGTAATGATCAGTACACTAAGCCCACTTGGTTCGCCAAATTTCGTTCTTCTATGTTGAAGCGTTCGTTTCCAGTAACAGTTTGAATTTTGGCGTTTCACTCTGTTTTCTCCTATATTGATAGATGTATTTGGAACTCTAAACCAAACACGGTTTGTGCTAGCTTCTTGAAACTTGACACAGTAAAGCACTTTCACGTTCTATCTCTATGTTCTGTTTCCTCTGGATGTAGCCCTAAGTAGTGACTGGGGAAAAATACTTTCATTGAAAGGGGTTGCCAAGCTTTCAGAAATTACGAGTCTCCAGAAATCTCAGCAACTATGATTTCACCCAACCTTGATGATACTTTCAGGTAATGATCAGTACACTAAGCCCACTTGGTTCGCCAAATTTCGTTTTCTATGTTGAAGCGTTCGTTTCCAGTAACAGTTTGAATTTTGGCGTTTCACTCTGTTTTCTCCTATACTGACAGATGTATTTGGAACTCTAAATCAAACACGGTTTGTGCTAGCTTCTTGAAACTTGACACACTAAAGCAGTTTCACGTTCTATCTCTATGTTCTGTTTCCTCTTGATGTAGCCCTAAGCAGTGACTGGGGAGAAATACTTTCATTGAAAGGGGTTGCCAAGCTTCCAGAAATTACGAGTCTCCAGAAATCTCAGCAACTATGATTTCACCCATACTGGATGATACTTTCAGGTAATGATCAGTACACTAAGCCCACTTGGTTCGCCAAATTTCGTTCTTCTATGTTGAAGCGTTCGTTTCCAGTAACAGTTTGAATTTTGGCGTTTCACTCTGTTTTCTCCTATATTGATAGATGTATTTGGAACTCTAAACCAAACACGGTTTGTGCTAGCTTCTTGAAACTTGACACAGTAAAGCAGTTTCACGTTCTATCTTTATGTTCTGTTTCCTCTTCGATGTAGCTCTCAGCAGTGACTGAGGAGAAACACTTTCATTGAAAGGGGTTGCCAAGCTTCCCAAAATTGCGAGTCTCCAGAAATCTCAGCAACTATTTTTTAACCCAAACTGGATGATACTTTCAGGTAATGATCAGTACACTAAGCTCACTTGGTTCCCCAAATTTCGTTCTTTTATGTTGAAGCGTTCGCTTCCAGTAACTGTTTGAATTTTGGCGTTTCACTCTGTTTTCTCCTATACTGAAAGATGTATTTGGAACTCTAAATCAAACACGGTTTGTGCTAGCTTCTTGAAACTTGACACAGTAAAGCACTTTCACGTTCTATCTCTATGTTCTGTTTCCTCTGGATGTAGCCCTAAGCAGTGACTGGGGAGAAATACTTTCATTGACAGGGGTTGCCAAGCTTCCAGAAATTACGCGTCTCCAGAAATCTCAGCAACTATGATTTCACCCAACCTGGATGATACTTTCAGGTAATGATCAGTACACTAAGCCCACTTGGTTCGCCAAATTTCGTTCTTCTATGTTGAAGCGTTCGATTCCAGTAACAGTTTGAATTTTGGCGTTTTACTCTGTTTTCTCCTATATTGATAGATGTATTTGGAACTCTAAATCAAACACGGTTTGTGCTAGCTTCTTGAAACTTGACACAATAAAGCAGTTTCAAGTTCTATCTCTATGTTCTGTCTCCTCTTGATGTAGCCCTAAGCAGTGACTGGGGAGAAACACTTTCATTGAAAGGGGTTGCCAAGCTTCCAAAAATTACGAGTCTCCAGAAATCTCAGCATCTATTTTTTCACCCAAACTGGATGATACTTTCAGGTAATGATGAGTACGCTAAGCCCACTGGGTTCCCAAAATTTCGTTCTTCTATGTTGAAGCGTTCGTTTCCAGTAACAGTTTGAATTTTGGCATTTCACTCTGTTTTCTCCTATATTGATAGATGTATTTGGAACTCTAAACCAAACACGGTTTGTGCTAGCTTCTTGAAAATTGACACAGTAAAGCAGTTTCACGTTCTATCTCTATGTTCTGTTTCCTCTTGATGTAGCACTCAGCAGTGACTGAGGAGAACAACTTTCATTGAAAGGGGTTGCCAAGCCCCCCAAAACTGCGAGTCTCCAGAAATCTCAGCAACTATTTTTTCACCCAAACTGGATGATACTTTCAGGTAATGATCAGTACACTAAGCTCACTTGGTTAACACGGTTTGTGCTAGCTTCTTGAAACTTGACACAGTAAAGCAGTTTCAAGTTCTATCTCTTTGTTTTCTTTCCTCTTGATGTAGCACTCAGCAGTGACTGAGGAGAAACACTTTCATTGAAAGGGGTTGCCAAGCTTCCAGAAATTACGAGTCTCCAGAAATCTCAGCAACTATGATTTCACCCAAACTGGATGATACTTTCAGGTAATGATCAGTACACTAAGCCCACTTGGTTCCCCAAATTTCGTTCTTCTATGTTGATGCGTTCGCTTCCAGTAACTGTTTGAATTTTGGCGTTTCACTCTGTTTTCTCCTATACTGACAGATGTATTTGGAACTCTAAATCAAACACGGTTTGTGCTAGCTTCTTGAAACTTGACACAGTAAAGCAGTTTCACGTTCTATCACTATGTTCTGTTTCCTCTGTATGTAGCCCTAAGCAGTGACTGGGGAAAAATACTTTCATTGACAGGGGTTGCCAAGCTTCCAGAAATTACGAGTCTCCAGAAATCTCAGCAACTATGATTTCACCCAAACTGGATGATACTTTCAGGTAATGATCAGTACACTAAGCCCACTTGGTTCCCCAAATTTCGTTCTTCTATGTTGAAGCGTTCGTTTCCAGTAACAGTTTGAATTTTGGCGTTTCACTCTGTTTTCTCCTATATTGATAGATGTATTTGGAACTCTAACCCAAACACGGTTTGTGCTAGCTTCTTGAAACTTGACACAGTAAAGCAGTTTCACGTTCTATCTCTATGTTCTGTCTCCTCTTGATGTAGCCCTAAGCAGTGACTGGGGAGAAACACTTTCATTGAAAAGTGTTGCCAAGCTTCCAAAAATTACGAGTCTCCAGAAATCTCAGCATCTATTTTTTCACCCAAACTTGATGATACTTTCAGGTAATGATGAGTACGCTAAGCCCACTGGGTTCCCCAAATTTCGTTCTTCTATGTTGAAGCGTTCGTTTCCAGTAACAGTTTGAATTTTGGCGTTTCACTCTGTTTTCTCCTATATTGATAGATGTATTTGGAACTCTAAACCAAACACGGTTTGTGCTAGCTTCTTGAAACTTGACACAGTAAAGCAGTTTCACGTTCTATATCTATGTTCTGTTTCCTCTTGATGTAGCACTCAGCAGTGACTGAGGAGAAACACTTTCATTGAAAGGGGTTGCCAAGCTTCCCAAAATTGCGAGTCTCCAGAAATCTCAGCAACTATTTTTTAACCCAAACTGGATGATACTTTCAGGTAATGATCAGTACACTAAGCTCACTTGGTTCCCCAAATTTCGTTCTTTTATGTTGAAGCGTTCGCTTCCAGTAACTGTTTGAATTTTGGCGTTTCACTCTGTTTTCTCCTATATTGATAGATGTATTTGGAACTCTAAACCAAACACGGTTTGTGCTAGCTTCTTGAAACTTGACACAGTAAAGCAGTTTCAAGTTCTATCTCTATGTTTTCTTTCCTCTTGATGTAGCACTCAGCAGTGACTGAGGAGAAACACTTTCATTGAAAGGGGTTGCCAAGCTTCAAGAAATTACGAGTCTCCAGAAATCTCAGCAACTATGATTTCACCCAAACCGGATGATACTTTCAGGTAATAATAGGTACACTAAGCCCATTTGGTTCCCCAAATTTCGTTCTTCTATGTTAACGCGTTCGTTTCCAGTAACAGTTTGAATTTTGGCGTTTCACTCTGTTTTCTCCTATATTGATACATGTATTTGGAACTCTAAACCAAACACGGTTTGTGCTAGCTTCTTGAAACTTGACACAGTAAAGCAGTTTCACGTTCTATCTCTATGTTCTGTTTCCTCTTGATGTAGCACTCAGCAGTGACTGAGGAGAAACACTTTCATTGAAAGGGGTTGCCAAGCTTCCCAAAATTGCGAGTCTCCAGAAATCTCAGCAACTATTTTTTAACCCAAACTGGATGATACTTTCAGGTAATGATCAGTACACTAAGCTCACTTGGTTCCCCAAATTTCGTTCTTTTATGTTGAAGCGTTCGCTTCCAGTAACTGTTTGAATTTTGGCGTTTCACTCTGTTTTCTCCTATACTGACAGATGTATTTGGAACTCTAAATCAAACACGGTTTGTGCTAGCTTCTTGAAACTTGACACAGTAAAGCAGTTTCACGTTCTGTCTCTATGTTCTGTTTCCTCTGGATGTAGCCCTAAGCAGTGACTGGGGAGAAATACTTTCATTGACAGGGGTTGCCAAGCTTCCAGAAATTACGAGTCTCCAGAAATCTCAGCAACTATGATTTCACCCATACTGGATGATACTTTCAGGTAATGATCAGTACACTAAGCCCACTGGGTTCCCCAAATTTCGTTCTTCTATGTTGAAGCGTTCGTTTCCAGTAACAGTTTGAATTTTGGCGTTTCACTCTGTTTTCTCCTATATTGATAGATGTATTTGGAACTCTAAATCAAACACGGTTTGTGCTAGCTTCTTGAAACTTGACACAGTAAAGCAGTTTCACGTTCTATCTCTATGTTCTGTTTCCTCTTCGATGTAGCACTCAGCAGTGACTGAGGAGAAACACTTTCATTGAAAGGGGTTGCCAAGCTTCCCAAAATTGCGAGTCTCCAGAAATCTCAGCAACTATGATTTCACCCAAACTGGATGATACTTTCAGGAAATGATCAGTACACTAAGCCCACTTGGTTCCCCAAATTTCATTCTTCTATGTTGAAGCGTTCGTTTCCAGTAACAGTTTGAATTTTGGCGTTTCACTCTGTTTTCTCCTATATTGATAGATGTATTTGGAACTCTAAACTAAACACGGTTTGTGCTAGCTTCTTGAAACTTGACACAGTAAAGCAGTTTCACGTTCTATCTCTATGTTCTGTCTCCTCTTGATGTAGCCCTAAGCAGTGACTGGGGAGAAACACTTTCATTGAAAGGGGTTGCCAAGCTTCCAAAAATTACGAGTCTCCAGAAATCTCAGCATCTATTTTTTCACCCAAACTTGATGATACTTTCAGGTAATGATGAGTAAGCTAAGCCCACTGTGTTCCCCAAATTTCGTTCTTCTATGTTGAAGCGTTCGTTTCCAGTAACAGTTTGAATTTTGGCGTTTCACTCTGTTTTCTCCTATATTGATAGATGTATTTGGAACTCTAAACCAAACACGGTTTGTGCTAGCTTCTTGAAACTTGACACAGTAAAGCAGTTTCACGTTCTATCTCTATGTTCTGTTTCCTCTTGATGTAGCACTCAGCAGTGACTGAGGAGAAACACTTTCATTGAAAGGGGTTGCCAAGCTTCCCAAAATTGCGAGTCTCCAGAAATCTCAGCAACTATTTTTTAACCCAAACTGGATGATACTTTCAGGTAATGATCAGTACACTAAGCCCATTTGGTTCCCCAGATTTCGTTCTTCTATGTTAAAGCGTTCGTTTCCAGTAACAGTTTGAATTTTGGCGTTTCACTCTGTTTTCTCCTATATTGATACATGTATTTGGAACTCTAAACCAAACACGGTTTGTGCTAGCTTCTTGAATCTTGACACAGTAAAGCAGTTTCACGTTCTATCTCTATGTTCTGTTTCCTCTTGATGTAGCACTCAGCAGTGACTGAGGAGAAACACTTTCATTGAAAGGGGTTGCCAAGCTTCCCAAAATTGCGAGTCTCCAGAAATCTCAGCAACTATTTTTTCACCCAAACTGGATGATACTTTCAGGTAATGATCAGTACACTAAGCTCACTTGGTTCCCCAAATTTCGTTCTTTTATGTTGCAGCGTTCGCTTCCAGTAACTGTTTGAATTTTGGCGTTTCACTCTGTTTTCTCCTATACTGACAGATGTATTTGGAACTCTAAATCAAACACGGTTTGTGCTAGCTTCTTGAAACTTGACACAGTAAAGCAGTTTCACGTTCTATCTCTATGTTCTGTTTCCTCTGGATGTAGCCCTAAGCAGTGACTGGGGAGAAATACTTTCATTGACAGGGGTTGCCAAGCTTCCAGAAATTACGAGTCTCCAGAAATCTCAGCAACTATGATTTCACCCAAAGTGGATGATACTTTCAGGTAATAATAGGTAAACTAAGCCCACTTGGTTCCCCAAATTTCGTTCTTCTATGTTGAAGCGTTCGTTTCCAGTAACAGTTTGAATTTTGGCGTTTCACTCTGTTTTCTCCTATATTGATAGATGTATTTGGAACTCTAAATCAAACACGGTTTGTGCTAGCTTCTTGAAACTTGACACAGTAAAGCAGTTTCACGTTCTATCTCTATGTTCTGTTTCCTCTTCGATGTAGCACTCAGCAGTGACTGAGGAGAAACACTTTCATTGAAAGGGGTTGCCAAGCTTCCCAAAATTGCGAGTCTCCAGAAATCTCAGCAACTATTTTTTAACCCAAACTGGATTATACTTTCAGGAAATGATCAGTACACTAAGCCCACTTGGTTCCCCAAATTTCGTTCTTCTATGTTGAAGCGTTCGTTTCCAGTAACAGTTTGAATTTTGGCGTTTCACTCTGTTTTCTCCTATATTGATAGATGTATTTGGAACTCTAAACCAAACACGGTTTGTGCTAGCTTCTTGAAACTTGACACAGTAAAGCAGTTTCACGTTCTATCTCTATGTTCTGTTTCCTCTTGATGTAGCACTCAGCAGTGACTGAGGAGAAACACTTTCATTGAAAGGGGTTGCCAAGCTTCCCAAAATTGCGAGTCTCCAGAAATCTCAGCAACTATTTTTTAACCCAAACTGGATGATACTTTCAGGTAATGATCAGTACACTAAGCCCATTTGGTTCCCCAGATTTCGTTCTTCTATGTTAAAGCGTTCGTTTCCAGTAACAGTTTGAATTTTGGCGTTTCACTCTGTTTTCTCCTATATTGATACATGTATTTGGAACTCTAAACCAAACACGGTTTGTGCTAGCTTCTTGAAACTTGACACAGTAAAGCAGTTTCACGTTCTATCTCTATGTTCTGTTTCCTCTTGATGTAGCACTCAGCAGTGACTGAGGAGAAACACTTTCATTGAAAGGGGTTGCCAAGCTTCCCAAAATTGCGAGTCTCCAGAAATCTCAGCAACTATTTTTCAACCCAAACTGGATGATACTTTCAGGTAATGATCAGTACACTAAGCTCACTTGGTTCCCCAAATTTCGTTCTTTTATGTTGAAGCGTTCGCTTCCAGTAACTGTTTGAATTTTGGCGTTTCACTCTGTTTTCTCCTATACTGACAGATGTATTTGGAACTGTAAATCAAACACGGTTTGTGCTAGCTTCTTGAAACTTGACACAGTAAAGCAGTTTCACGTTCTATCTCTATGTTCTGTTTCCTCTGGATGTAGCCCTAACCAGTGACTGGGGAGAAATACTTTCATTGACAGGGGTTGCCAAGCTTCCAGAAATTACGAGTCTCCAGAAATCTCAGCAACTATGATTTCACCCAAACTGGATGATACTTTCAGGTAATGATGAGTACGCTAAGCCCACTGGGTTCCCCAAATTTCGTTCTTCTATGTTGAAGCGTTCGTTTCCAGTAACAGTTTGAATTTTGGCGTTTCCTCTGTTTTCTCCTATATTGATAGATGTATTTGGAACTCTAAACCAAACACGGTTTGTGCTAGCTTCTTGAAACTTGACACAGTAAAGCAGTTTCACGTTCTATCTCTATGTTCTGTTTCCTCTGGATGTAGCCCTAACCAGTGACTGGGGAGAAATACTTTCATTGACAGGGGTTGCCAAGCTTCCAGAAATTACGAGTCTCCAGAAATCTCAGCAACTATGATTTCACCCAAACTGGATGATACTTTCAGGTAATGATGAGTACGCTAAGCCCACTGGGTTCCCCAAATTTCGTTCTTCTATGTTGAAGCGTTCGTTTCCAGTAACAGTTTGAATTTTGGCGTTTCACTCTGTTTTCTCCTATATTGATAGATGTATTTGGAACTCTAAACCAAACACGGTTTGTGCTAGCTTCTTGAAACTTGACACAGTAAAGCAGTTTCACGTTCTATCTCTATGTTCTGTTTCCTCTTGATGTAGCACTCAGCAGTGACTGAGGAGAAACACTTTCATTGAAAGGGGTTGCCAAGCTTCCCAAAATTGCGAGTCTCCAGAAATCTCAGCAACTATTTTTTCACCCAAACTGGATGATACTTTCAGGTAATGATCAGTACACTAAGCTCACTTGGTTCCCCAAATTTCGTTCTTTTATGTTGCAGCGTTCGCTTCCAGTAACTGTTTGAATTTTGGCGTTTCACTCTGTTTTCTCCTATACTGACAGATGTATTTGGAACTCTAAACCAAACACGGTTTGTGCTAGCTTCTTGAAACTTGACACAGTAAAGCAGTTTCACGTTCTATCTCTATGTTCTGTTTCCTCTGGATGTAGCCCTAAGCAGTGACTGGGGAGAAATACTTTCATTGACAGGGGTTGCCAAGCTTCCAGAAATTACGAGTCTCCAGAAATCTCAGCAACTATGATTTCACCCAAAGTGGATGATACTTTCAGGTAATAATAGGTAAACTAAGCCCACTTGGTTCCCCAAATTTCGTTCTTCTATGTTGAAGCGTTCGTTTCCAGTAACAGTTTGAATTTTGGCGTTTCACTCTGTTTTCTCCTATATTGATAGATGTATTTGGAACTCTAAATCAAACACGGTTTGTGCTACCTTCTTCAAACTTGACACAGTAAAGCAGTTTCAAGTTCTATCTATATGTTCTCTTTCCTCTTGATGTAGCACTCAGCAGTGACTGAGGAGAAGCACTTTCATTGAAAGGGGTTGCCAAGCTTCTCAAAATTGCGAGTCTCCAGAAATCTCAGCAACTATTTTTTCACCCAAACTGGATGATACTTTCAGGTAATGATCAGTACACTAAGCTCACTTGGTTCCCCAAATTTCGTTCTTTTATGTTGAAGCGTTCGCTTCCAGTAACTGTTTGAATTTTGGCGTTTCACTCTGTTTTCTCCTATACTGACAGATGTATTTGGAACTCTAAATCAAACACGGTTTGTGCTAGCTTCTTGAAACTTGACACAGTAAAGCAGTTTCACGTTCTATCTCTATGTTCTGTTTCCTCTGGATGTAGCCCTAAGCAGTGACTGGGGAGAAATACTTTCATTGACAGGGGTTGCCAAGCTTCCAGAAATTACGAGTCTCCAGAAATCTCAGCAACTATGATTTCACCCAAACTGGATGATACTTTCAGGTAATGATGAGTACGCTAAGCCCACTGGGTTCCCCAAATTTCGTTCTGCTATGTTGAAGCGTTCGTTTCCAGTAACAGTTTGAATTTTGGCGTTTCACTCTGTTTTCTCCTATATTGATAGATGTATTTGGAACTCTAAACCAAACACGGTTTGTGCTAGCTTCTTGAAACTTGACACAGTAAAGCAGTTTCACGTTCTATCTCTATGTTCTGTTTCCTCTTGATGTAGCACTCAGCAGTGACTGAGGAGAAACACTTTCATTGAAAGGGGTTGCCAAGCTTCCCAAAATTGCGAGTCTCCAGAAATCTCAGCAACTATTTTTTCACCCAAACTGGATGATACTTTCAGGTAATGATCAGTACACTAAGCTCACTTGGTTCCCCAAATTTCGTTCTTTTATGTTGCAGCGTTCGCTTCCAGTAACTGTTTGAATTTTGGCGTTTCACTCTGTTTTCTCCTATACTGACAGATGTATTTGGAACTGTAAATCAAACACGGTTTGTGCTAGCTTCTTGAAACTTGACACAGTAAAGCAGTTTCACGTTCTATCTCTATGTTCTGTTTCCTCTGGATGTAGCCCTAATCAGTGACTGGGGAGAAATACTTTCATTGACAGGGGTTGCCAAGCTTCCAGAAATTACGAGTCTCCAGAAATCTCAGCAACTATGATTTCACCCAAACTGGATGATACTTTCAGGTAATGATGAGTACGCTAAGCCCACTGGGTTCCCCAAATTTCGTTCTTCTATGTTGAAGCGTTCGTTTCCAGTAACAGTTTGAATTTTGGCGTTTCACTCTGTTTTCTCCTATATTGATAGATGTATTTGGAACACTAAATCAAACACGGTTTGTGCTACCTTCTTCAAACTTGACACAGTAAAGCAGTTTCACGTTCTATCTCTATGTTCTGTTTCCTCTTGATGTAGCACTCAGCAGTGACTGAGGAGAAACACTTTCATTGAAAGGGGTTGCCAAGCTTCCCAAAATTGCGAGTCTCCAGAAATCTCAGCAACTATTTTTTAACCCAAACTGGATGATACTTTCAGGTAATGATCAGTACACTAAGCTCACTTGGTTCCCCAAATTTCGTTCTTTTATGTTGAAGCGTTCGCTTCCAGTAACTGTTTGAATTTTGGCGTTTCACTCTGTTTTCTCCTATATTGATAGATGTATTTGGAACTCTAAACCAAACACGGTTTGTGCTAGCTTCTTGAAACTTGACACAGTAAAGCAGTTTCACGTTCTATCTCTATGTTCTGTTTCCTCTTGATGTAGCACTCAGCAGTGACTGAGGAGAAACACTTTCATTGAAAGGGGTTGCCATGCTTCCCAAAATTGCGAGTCTCCAGAAATCTCAGCAACTATTTTTTAACCCAAACTGGATGATACTTTCAGGTAATGATCACTACACTTAGCTCACTTGGTTCCCCAAATTTCGTTCTTTTATGTTGAAGCGTTCGCTTCCAGTAACTGTTTGAATTTTGGCTTTTCACTCTGTTTTCTCCTATACTGACAGATGTATTTGGAACTCTAAATCAAACACGGTTTGTGCTAGCTTCTTGAAACTTGACACAGTAAAGCACTTTCACGTTCTATCTCTATGTTCTGTTTTCTCTGGATGTAGCCCTAAGCAGTGACTGGGGAGAAATACTTTCATTGACAGGGGTTGCCAAGCTTCCAGAAATTACGAGTCTCCAGAAATCTCAGCAACTATGATTTCACCCAACCTGGATGATACTTTCAGGTAATGATCAGTACACTAAGCCCACTTGGTTCGCCAAATTTCGTTCTTCTATGTTGAAGCGTTCGATTCCAGTAACAGTTTGAATTTTGGCGTTTTACTCTGTTTTCTCCTATATTGATAGATGTATTTGGAACTCTAAATCAAACACGGTTTGTGCTAGCTTCTTGAAACTTGACACAATAAAGCAGTTTCAAGTTCTATCTCTATGTTCTGTCTCCTCTTGATGTAGCCCTAAGCAGTGACTGGGGAGAAACACTTTCATTGAAAGGGGTTGCCAAGCTTCCAAAAATTACGAGTCTCCAGAAATCTCAGCATCTATTTTTTCACCCAAACTGGATGATACTTTCAGGTAATCATCAGTACACTAAGCTCACTTGGTTCCCCAAATTTCGTTCTTTTATGTTGAAGCGTTCACTTCCAGTAACTGTTTGAATTTTGGCGTTTCACTCTGTTTTCTCCTATACTGACAGATGTATTTGGAACTCTAAATCAAACACGGTTTGTGCTAGCTTCTTGAAACTTGACACAGTAAAGCAGTTTCAAGTTCTATCTCTACGTTTTCTTTCCTCTTGATGTAGCACTCAGCAGTGACTGAGGAGAAACACTTTCATTGAAAGGGGTTGCCAAGCTTCCAGAAATTACGAGTCTCCAGAAATCTCAGCAACTATGATTTCACCCAAACTGGATGATACTTTCAGGTAATGATCAGTACACTAAGCCCACTTGGTTCCCCAAATTTCGTTCTTCTATGTTGATGCGTTCGCTTCCAGTAACTGTTTGAATTTTGGCGTTTCACTCTGTTTTCTCCTATATTGACAGATGTATTTGGAACTCTAAATCAAACACGGTTTGTGCTAGCTTCTTGAAACTTGACACAGTAAAGCAGTTTCACGTTCTATCACTATGTTCTGTTTCCTCTGGATGTAGCCCTAAGCAGTGACTGGGGAAAAATACTTTCATTGACAGAGGTTGCCAAGCTTCCAGAAATTACGAGTCTCCAGAAATCTCAGCAACTATGATTTCACCCAAACTGGATGATAATTTCAGGTAATGATCAGTACACTAAGCCCACTTGGTTCCCCAAATTTCGTTCTTCTATGTTGAAGCGTTCGTTTCCAGGAACAGTTTGAATTTTGGCGTTTCACTCTGTTTTCTCCTATATTGATAGATGTATTTGGAACTCTAACCCAAACACGGTTTGTGCTAGCTTCTTGAAACTTGACACAGTAAAGCAGTTTCACGTTCTATCTCTATGTTCTGTCTCCTCTTGATGTAGCCCTAAGCAGTGACTGGGGAGAAACACTTTCATTGAAAGGGGTTGCCAAGCTTCCAAAAATTACGAGTCTCCAGAAATCTCAGCATCTATTTTTTCACCCAAACTTGATGATACTTTCAGGTAATGATGAGTACGCTAAGCCCACTGGGTTCCCCAAATTTCGTTCTTCTATGTTGAAGCGTTCGTTTCCAGTAACAGTTTGAATTTTGGCGTTTCACTCTGTTTTCTCCTATATTGATACATGTATTTGGAACTCTAAACCAAACACGGTTTGTGCTAGCTTCTTGAAACTTGACACAGTAAAGCAGTTTCACGTTCTATCTCTATGTTCTGTTTCCTCTGGATGTAGCCCTAAGCAGTGACTGGGGAGAAATACTTTCATTGACAGGGGTTGCCAAGCTTCCAGAAATTACGAGTCTCCAGAAATCTCAGCAACTATGATTTCACCCAAACTGGATGATACTTTCAGGTAATGATGAGTACGCTAAGCCCACTGGGTTCCCCAAATTTCGTTCTTCTATGTTGAAGCGTTCGTTTCCAGTAACAGTTTGAATTTTGGCGTTTCACTCTGTTTTCTCCTATATTGATAGATGTATTTGGAACTCTAAATCAAACACGGTTTGTGCTACCTTCTTGAAACTTGACACAGTAAAGCAGTTTCACGTTCTATCTCTATGTTCTGTTTCCTCTTGATGTAGCACTCAGCAGTGACTGAGGAGAAACACTTTCATTGAAAGGGGTTGCCAAGCTTCCCAAAATTGCGAGTCTCCAGAAATCTCAGCAACTATTTTTTAACCCAAACTGGATGATACTTTCAGGTAATGATCAGTACACTAAGCTCACTTGGTTCCCCAAATTTCGTTCTTTTATGTTGAAGCGTTCGCTTCCAGTAACTCTTTGAATTTTGGCGTTTCACTCTGTTTTCTCCTATATTGATAGATGTATTTGGAACTCTAAACCAAACACGGTTTGTGCTAGCTTCTTGAAACTTGACACAGTAAAGCAGTTTCACGTTCTATCTCTATGTTCTGTTTCCTCTTGATGTAGCACTCAGCAGTGACTGAGGAGAAACACTTTCATTGAAAGGGGTTGCCATGCTTCCCAAAATTGCGAGTCTCCAGAAATCTCAGCAACTATTTTTTAACCCAAACTGGATGATACTTTCAGGTAATGATCAGTACACTAAGCTCACTTGGTTCCCCAAATTTCGTTCTTTTATGTTGAAGCGTTCGCTTCCAGTAACTGTTTGAATTTTGGCGTTTCACTCTGTTTTCTCCTATACTGACAGATGTATTTGGAACTCTAAATCAAACACGGTTTGTGCTAGCTTCTTGAAACTTGACACAGTAAAGCACTTTCACGTTCTATCTCTATGTTCTGTTTCCTCTGGATGTAGCCCTAAGCAGTGACTGGGGAGAAATACTTTCATTGACAGGGGTTGCCAAGCTTCCAGAAATTACGAGTCTCCAGAAATCTCAGCAACTATGATTTCACCCAACCTGGATGATACTTTCAGGTAATGATCAGTACACTAAGCCCACTTGGTTCGCCAAATTTCGTTCTTCTATGTTGAAGCGTTCGATTCCAGTAACAGTTTGAATTTTGGCGTTTTACTCTGTTTTCTCCTATATTGATAGATGTATTTGGAACTCTAAATCAAACACGGTTTGTGCTAGCTTCTTGAAACTTGACACAATAAAGCAGTTTCAAGTTCTATCTCTATGTTCTGTCTCCTCTTGATGTAGCCCTAAGCAGTGACTGGGGAGAAACACTTTCATTGAAAGGGGTTGCCAAGCTTCCAAAAATTACGAGTCTCCATAAATCTCAGCATCTATTTTTTCACCCAAACTGGATGATACTTTCAGGTAATGATGAGTACGCTAAGCCCACTGGGTTCCCAAAATTTCGTTCTTCTATGTTGAAGCGTTCGTTTCCAGTAACAGTTTGAATTTTGGCGTTTCACTCTGTTTTCTCCTATATTGATAGATGTATTTGGAACTCTAACCCAAACACGGTTTGTGCTAGCTTCTTGAAACTTGACACAGTAAAGCAGTTTCACGTTCTGTCTCTATGTTCTGTCTCCTCTTGATGTAGCCCTAAGCAGTGACTGGGGAGAAACACGTTCATTGAAAGGGGTTGCCAAGCTTCCAGAAATTACGAGTCTCCAGAAATCTCAGCAACTATGATTTCACCCAAACTGGATGATACTTTCAGGTAATGATCAGTACACTAAGCCCACTTGGTTCCCCAAATTTCGTTCTTCTATGTTGATGCGTTCGCTTCCAGTAACTGTTTGAATTTTGGCGTTTCACTCTGTTTTCTCCTATACTGACAGATGTATTTGGAACTCTAAATCAAACACGGTTTGTGCTAGCTTCTTGAAACTTGACACAGTAAAGCAGTTTCACGTTCTATCACTATGTTCTGTTTCCTCTGGATGTAGCCCTAAGCAGTGACTGGGGAAAAATACTTTCATTGACAGAGGTTGCCAAGCTTCCAGAAATTACGAGTCTCCAGAAATCTCAGCAACTATGATTTCACCCAAACTGGATGATACTTTCAGGTAATGATCAGTACACTAAGCCCACTTGGTTCCCCAAATTTCGTTCTTCTATGTTGAAGCGTTCGTTTCCAGTAACAGTTTGAATTTTGGCGTTTCACTCTGTTTTCTCCTATATTGATAGATGTATTTGGAACTCTAACCCAAACACGGTTTGTGCTAGCTTCTTGAAACTTGACACAGTAAAGCAGTTTCACGTTCTATCTCTATGTTCTGTCTCCTCTTGATTTAGCCCTAAGCAGTGACTGGGGAGAAACACTTTCATTGAAAGGGGTTGCCAAGCTTCCAAAAATTACGAGTCTCCAGAAATCTCAGCATCTATTTTTTCACCCAAACTTGATGATACTTTCAGGTAATGATGAGTACGCTAAGCCCACTGGGTTCCCCAAATTTCGTTCTTCTATGTTGAAGCGTTCGTTTCCAGTAACAGTTTGAATTTTGGCGTTTCACTCTGTTTTCTCCTATATTGATAGATGTATTTGGAACTCTAAACCAAACACGGTTTGTGCTAGCTTCTTGAAACTTGACACAGTAAAGCAGTTTCACGTTCTATATCTATGTTCTGTTTCCTCTTGATGTAGCACTCAGCAGTGACTGAGGAGAAACACTTTCATTGAAAGGGGTTGCCAAGCTTCCCAAAATTGCGAGTCTCCAGAAATCTCAGCAACTATTTTTTAACCCAAATTGGATGATACTTTCAGGTAATGATCAGTACACTAAGCTCACTTGGTTCCCCAAATTTCGTTCTTTTATGTTGAAGCGTTCGCTTCCAGTAACTGTTTGAATTTTGGCGTTTCACTCTGTTTTCTCCTATACTGACAGATGTATTTGGAACTCTAAACCAAACACGGTTTGTGCTAGCTTCTTGAAACTTGACACAGTAAAGCAGTTTCACGTTCTATCTCTATGTTCTGTTTCCTCTGGATGTAGCCCTAAGCAGTGACTGGGGAGAAATACTTTCATTGACAGGGGTTGCCAAGCTTCCAGAAATTACGAGTCTCCAGAAATCTCAGCAACTATGATTTCACCCAAACTGGATGATACTTTCAGGTAATGATCAGTACACTAAGCCCACTTGGTTCGCCAAATTTCGTTCTTCTATGTTGAAGCGTTCGTTTCCAGTAACAGTTTGAATTTTGGCGTTTCACTCTGTTTTCTCCTATATTGATAGATGTATTTGGAACTCTAAACCAAACACGGTTTGTGCTAGCTTCTTGAAACTTGACACAGTAAAGCAGTTTAACGTTCTATCTCTATGTTCTGTTTCCTCTTCGATGTAGCACTCAGCAGTGACTGAGGAGAAACACTTTCATTGAAAGGGGTTGCCAAGCTTCCAAATATTGCGAGTCTCCAGAAATCTCAGCAACTATTTTTTAACCCAAACTGGATGATACTTTCAGGTAATGATCAGTACACTAAGCTCACTTGGTTCCCCAAATTTCGTTCTTTTATGTTGAAGCGTTCGCTTCCAGTAACTGTTTGAATTTTGGCGTTTCACTCTGTTTTCTCCTATACTGACAGATGTATTTGGAACTCTAAATCAAACACGGTTTGTGCTAGCTTCTTGAAACTTGACACAGTAAAGCAGTTTCACGTTCTATCTCTATGTTCTGTTTCCTCTGGATGTAGCCCTAAGCAGTGACTGGGGAGAAATACTTTCATTGACAGGGGTTGCCAAGCTTCCAGAAATTACGAGTCTCCAGAAATCTCAGCAACTATGATTTCACCCAAACTGGATGATACTTTCAGGTAATGATCAGTACACTAAGCCCACTTGGTTCGCCAAATTTCGTTCTTCTATGTTGAAGCGTTCGTTTCCAGTAACAGTTTGAATTTTGGCGTTTCACTCTGTTTTCTCCTATATTGATAGATGTATTTGGAACTCTAAACAAAACACGGTTTGTGCTAGCTTCTTGAAACTTGACACAGTAAAGCAGTTTCACGTTCTATCTCTATGTTCTGTTTCCTCTTCGATGTAGCACTCAGCAGTGACTGAGGAGAAACACTTTCATTGAAAGGGGTTGCCAAGCTTCCCAAAATTGCGAGTCTCCAGAAATCTCAGCAACTATTTTTTAACCCAAACTGGATGATACTTTCAGGTAATGATCAGTACACTAAGCTCACTTGGTTCCCCAAATTTCGTTCTTTTATGTTGAAGCGTTCGCTTCCAGTAACTGTTTGAATTTTGGCATTTCACTCTGTTTTCTCCTATATTGATAGATGTATTTGGAACTCTAAACCAAACACGGTTTGTGCTAGCTTCTTGAAACTTGACACAGTAAAGCAGTTTCACGTTCTATCTCTATGTTCTGTTTCCTCTTGATGTAGCACTCAGCAGTGACTGAGGAGAAACACTTTCATTGAAAGGGGTTGCCATGCTTCCCAAAATTGCGAGTCTCCAGAAATCTCAGCAACTATTTTTTAACCCAAACTGGATGATACTTTCAGGTAATGATCAGTACACTAAGCTCACTTGGTTCCCCAAATTTCGTTCTTTTATGTTGAAGCGTTCGCTTCCAGTAACTGTTTGAATTTTGGCGTTTCACTCTGTTTTCTCCTATACTGACAGATGTATTTGGAACTCTAAATCAAACACGGTTTGTGCTAGCTTCTTGAAACTTGACACAGTAAAGCACTTTCACGTTCTATCTCTATGTTCTGTTTCCTCTGGATGTAGCCCTAAGCAGTGACTGGGGAAAAATACTTTCATTGACAGAGGTTGCCAAGCTTCCAGAAATTACGAGTCTCCAGAAATCTCAGCAACTATGATTTCACCCAACCTGGATGATACTTTCAGGTAATGATCAGTACACTAAGCCCACTTGGTTCGCCAAATTTCGTTCTTCTATGTTGAAGCGTTCGATTCCAGTAACAGTTTGAATTTTGGCGTTTTACTCTGTTTTCTCCTATATTGATAGATGTATTTGGAACTCTAAATCAAACACGGTTTGTGCTAGCTTCTTGAAACTTGACACAATAAAGCAGTTTCAAGTTCTATCTCTATGTTCTGTCTCCTCTTGATGTAGCCCTAAGCAGTGACTGGGGAGAAACACTTTCATTGAAAGGGGTTGCCAAGCTTCCAAAAATTACGAGTCTCCAGAAATCTCAGCATCTATTTTTTCACCCAAACTGGATGATACTTTCAGGTAATGATGAGTAAGCTAAGCCCACTGGGTTCCCAAAATTTCGTTCTTCTATGTTGAAGCGTTCGTTTCCAGTAACAGTTTGAATTTTGGCGTTTCACTCTGTTTTCTCCTATATTGATAGATGTATTTGGAACTCTAACCCAAACACGGTTTGTGCTAGCTTCTTGAAACTTGACACAGTAAAGCAGTTTCACGTTCTATCTCTATGTTCTGTCTCCTCTTGATGTAGCACTAAGCAGTGACTGGGGAGAAACACTTTCATTGAAAGGGGTTGCCAAGCTTCCAGAAATTACGAGTCTCCAGAAATCTCAGCAACTATGATTTCACCCAAACTGGATGATACTTTCAGGTAATGATCAGTACACTAAGCCCACTTGGTTCCCCAAATTTCGTTCTTCTATGTTGATGCGTTCGCTTCCAGTAACTGTTTGAATTTTGGCGGTTCACTCTGTTTTCTCCTATACTGACAGATGTATTTGGAACTCTAAATCAAACACGGTTTGTGCTAGCTTCTTGAAACTTGACACAGTAAAGCAGTTTCACGTTCTATCACTATGTTCTGTTTCCTCTGGATGTAGCCCTAAGCAGTGACTGGGGAAAAATACTTTCATTGACAGAGGTTGCCAAGCTTCCAGAAATTACGAGTCTCCAGAAATCTCAGCAACTATGATTTCACCCAAACTGGATGATACTTTCAGGTAATGATCAGTACACTAAGCCCACTTGGTTCCCCAAATTTCGTTCTTCTATGTTGAAGCGTTCGTTTCCAGTAACAGTTTGAATTTTGGCGTTTCACTCTGTTTTCTCCTATATTGATAGATGTATTTGGAACTCTAACCCAAACACGGTTTGTGCTATCTTCTTGAAACTTGACACAGTAAAGCAGTTTCACGTTCTATATCTATGTTCTGTTTCCTCTTGATGTAGCACTCAGCAGTGACTGAGGAGAAACACTTTCATTGAAAGGGGTTGCCAAGCTTCCCAAAATTGCGAGTCTCCAGAAATCTCAGCAACTATTTTTTCACCCAAACTGGATGATACTTTCAGGTAATGATCAGTACACTAAGCCCACTTGGTTCCCCAAATTTCGATCTTCTATGTTAAAGCGTTCGTTTCCAGTAACAGTTTGAATTTTGGCGTTTCACTCTGTTTTCTCCTATATTGATACATGTATTTGGAACTCTAAACCAAACACGGTTTGTGCTAGCTTCTTGAAACTTGACACAGTAAAGCAGTTTCACGTTCTATCTCTATGTTCTGTTTCCTCTTGATGTAGCACTCAGCAGTGACTGAGGAGAAACACTTTCATTGAAAGGGGTTGCCAAGCTTCCCAAAATTGCGAGTCTCCAGAAATCTCAGCAACTATTTTTTAACCCAAACTGGATGATACTTTCAGGTAATGATCAGTACACTAAGCTCACTTGGTTCCCCAAATTTCGTTCTTTTATGTTGAAGCGTTCGCTTCCAGTAACTGTTTGAATTTTGGCGTTTCACTCTGTTTTCTCCTATACTGACAGATGTATTTGGAACTCTAAATCAAACACGGTATGTGCTAGCTTCTTGAAACTTGACACAGTAAAGCAGTTTCACGTTCTGTCTCTATGTTCTGTTTCCTCTGGATGTAGCCCTAAGCAGTGACTGGGGAGAAATACTTTCATTGACAGGGGTTGCCAAGCTTCCAGAAATTACGAGTCTCCAGAAATCTCAGCAACTATGATTTCACCCATACTGGATGATACTTTCAGGTAATGATCAGTACACTAAGCCCACTGGGTTCGCCAAATTTCGTTCTTCTATGTTGAAGCGTTCGTTTCCAGTAACAGTTTGAATTTTGGCGTTTCACTCTGTTTTCTCCTATATTGATAGATGTATTTGGAACTCTAAACCAAACACGGTTTGTGCTAGCTTCTTGAAACTTGACACAGTAAAGCAGTTTCACGTTCTATCTCTATGTTCTGTTTCCTCTTCGATGTAGCACTCAGCAGTGACTGAGGAGAAACACTTTCATTGAAAGGGGTTGCCAAGCTTCCCAAAATTGCGAGTCTCCAGAAATCTCAGCAACTATTTTTTAACCCAAACTGGATGATACTTTCAGGTAATGATGAGTACGCTAAGCCCACTGGGTTCCCAAAATTTCGTTCTTCTATGTTGAAGCGTTCGTTTCCAGTAACAGTTTGAATTTTGGCGTTTCACTCTGTTTTCTCCTATATTGATAGATGTATTTGGAACTCTAACCCAAACACGGTTTGTGCTAGCTTCTTGAAACTTGACACAGTAAAGCAGTTTCACGTTCTATCTCTATGTTCTGTCTCCTCTTGATGTAGCCCTAAGCAGTGACTGGGGAGAAACACTTTCATTGAAAGGGGTTGCCAAGCTTCCAGAAATTACGAGTCTCCAGAAATCTCAGCAACTATGATTTCACCCAAACTGTATGATACTTTCAGGTAATGATCAGTACACTAAGCCCATTTGGTTCCCCAAATTTCGTTCTTCTATGTTGATGCGTTCGCTTCCAGTAACTGTTTGAATTTTGGCGTTTCACTCTGTTTTCTCCTATACTGACAGATGTATTTGGAACTCTAAATCAAACACGGTTTGTGCTAGCTTCTTGAAACTTGACACAGTAAAGCAGTTTCACGTTCTATCACTATTTCTCTTTCCTCTGGATGTAGCCCTAAGCAGTGACTGGGGAAAAATACTTTCATTGACAGAGGTTGCCAAGCTTCCAGAAATTACGAGTCTCCAGAAATCTCAGCAACTATGATTTCACCCAAACTGGATGATACTTTCAGGTAATGATCAGTACACTAAGCCCACTTGGTTCCCCAAATTTCGTTCTTCTATGTTGAAGCGTTCGTTTCCAGTAACAGTTTGAATTTTGGCGTTTCACTCTGTTTTCTCCTATATTGATAGATGTATTTGGAACTCTAACCCAAACACGGTTTGTGCTAGCTTCCTGAAACTTGACACAGTAAAGCAGTTTCACGTTCTATCTCTATGTTCTGTCTCCTCTTGATGTAGCCCTAAGCAGTGACTGGGGAGAAACACTTTCATTGAAAGGGGTTGCCAAGCTTCCAAAAATTACGAGTCTCCAGAAATCTCAGCATCTATTTTTTCACCCAAACTTGATGATACTTTCAGGTAATGATGAGTATGCTAAGCCCACTGGGTTCCCCAAATTTCGTTCTTCTATGTTGAAGCGTTCGTTTCCAGTAAGAGTTTGAATTTTGGCGTTTCACTCTGTTTTCTCCTATATTGATAGATGTATTTGGAACTCTAAACCAAACACGGTTTGTGCTAGCTTCTTGAAACTTGACACAGTAAAGCAGTTTCACGTTCTATATCTATGTTCTGTTTCCTCTTGATGTAGCACTCAGCAGTGACTGAGGAGAAACACTTTCATTGAAAGGGGTTGCCAAGCTTCCCAAAATTGCGAGTCTCCAGAAATCTCAGCAACTATTATTTAACCCAAACTGGATGATACTTTCAGGTAATGATCAGTACACTAAGCTCACTTGGTTCCCCAAATTTCGTTCTTTTATGTTGAAGCGTTCGCTTCCAGTAACTGTTTGAATTTTGGCGTTTCACTCTGTTTTCTCCTATACTGACAGATGTATTTGGAACTCTAAATCAAACACGGTTTGTGCTAGCTTCTTGAAACTTGACACAGTAAAGCAGTTTCACGTTCTGTCTCTCTTTTCTGTTTCCTCAGGATGTAGCCCTAAGCAGTGACTGGGGAGAAATACTTTCATTGACAGGGGTTGCCAAGCTTCCAGAAATTACGAGTCTCCAGAAATCTCAGCAACTATGATTTCACCCATACTGGATGATACTTTCAGGTAATGATCAGTACACTAAGCCCACTGGGTTCGCCAAATTTCGTTCTTCTATGTTGAAGCGTTCGTTTCCAGTAACAGTTTGAATTTTGGCGTTTCACTCTGTTTTCTCCTATATTGATAGATGTATTTGGAACTCTAAACCAAACACGGTTTGTGCTAGCTTCTTGAAACTTGACACAGTAAAGCAGTTTCACGTTCTATCTCTATGTTCTGTTTCCTCTTCGATGTAGCACTCAGCAGTGACTGAGGAGAAACACTTTCATTGAAAGGGGTTGCCAAGCTTCCCAAAATTGCGAGTCTCCAGAAATCTCAGCAACGATTTTTTAACCCAAACTGGATGATACTTTCAGGAAATGATCAGTACACTAAGCCCACTTGGTTCCCCGAATTTCGTTCTTCTATGTTGAAGCGTTCGTTTCCAGTAACAGTTTGAATTTTGGCGTTTCACTCTGTTTTCTCCTATATTGATAGATGTATTTGGAACTCTAAACCAAACACGGTTTGTGCTAGCTTCTTGAAACTTGACACAGTAAAGCACTTTCACGTTCTATCTCTATGTTCTGTCTCCTCTTGATGTAGCACTAAGCAGTGACTGGGGAGAAACACTTTCATTGAAAGGGGTTGCCAAGCTTCCAAAAATTACGAGTCTCCAGAAATCTCAGCATCTATTTTTTCACCCAAACTTGATGATACTTTCAGGTAATGATGAGTAAGCTAAGCCCACTGTGTTCCCCAAATTTCGTTCTTCTATGTTGAAGCGTTCGTTTCCAGTAACAGTTTGAATTTTGGCGTTTCACTCTGTTTTCTCCTATATTGATAGATGTATTTGGAACTCTAAACCAAACACGGTTTGTGCTAGCTTCTTGAAACTTGACACAGTAAAGCAGTTTCACGTTCTATCTCTATGTTCTGTTTCCTCTTCGATGTAGCACTCAGCAGTGACTGAGGAGAAACACTTTCATTGAAAGGGGTTGCCAAGCTTCCCAAAATTGCGAGTCTCCAGAAATCTCAGCAACTATTTTTTAACCCAAACTGGATGATACTTTCAGGTAATGATGAGTACGCTAAGCCCACTGGGTTCCCAAAATTTCGTTCTTCTATGTTGAAGCGTTCGTTTCCAGTAACAGTTTGAATTTTGGCGTTTCACTCTGTTTTCTCCTATATTGATAGATGTATTTGGAACTCTAACCCAAACACGGTTTGTGCTAGCTTCTTGAAACTTGACACAGTAAAGCAGTTTCACGTTCTATCTCTATGTTCCGTCTCCTCTTGATGTAGCCCTAAGCAGTGACTGGGGAGAAACACTTTCATTGAAAGGGGTTGCCAAGCTTCCAGAAATTACGAGTCTCCAGAAATCTCAGCAACTATGATTTCACCCAAACTGTATGATACTTTCAGGTAATGATCAGTACACTAAGCCCACTTGGTTCCCCAAATTTCGTTCTTCTATGTTGATGCGTTCGCTTCCAGTAACTGTTTGAATTTTGGCGTTTCACTCTGTTTTCTCCTATACTGATAGATGTATTTGGAACTCTAAATCAAACACGGTTTGTGCTAGCTTCTTGAAACTTGACACAGTAAAGCAGTTTCACGTTCTATCACTATGTATTCTTTCCTCTGGATGTAGCCCTAAGCAATGACTGGGGAAAAATACTTTCATTGACAGAGGTTGCCAAGCTTCCAGAAATTACGAGTCTCCAGAAATCTCAGCAACTATGATTTCACCCAAACTGGATGATACTTTCAGGTAATGATCAGTACACTAAGCCCACTTGGTTCCCCAAATTTCGTTCTTCTATGTTGAAGCGTTCGTTTCCAGTAACAGTTTGAATTTTGGCGTTTCACTCTGTTTTCTCCTATATTGATAGATGTATTTGGAACTCTAACCCAAACACGGTTTGTGCTAGCTTCCTGAAACTTGACACAGTAAAGCAGTTTCACGTTCTATCTCTATGTTCTGTCTCCTCTTGATGTAGCCCTAAGCAGTGACTGGGGAGAAACACTTTCATTGAAAGGGGTTGCCAAGCTTCCAAAAATTACGAGTCTCCAGAAATCTCAGCATCTATTTTTTCACCCAAACTTGATGATACTTTCAGGTAATGATGAGTACGCTAAGCCCACTGGGTTCCCCAAATTTCGTTCTTCTATGTTGAAGCGTTCGTTTCCAGTAACAGTTTGAATTTTGGCGTTTCACTCTGTTTTCTCCTATATTGATAGATGTATTTGGAACTCTAAACCAAACACGGTTTGTGCTAGCTTCTTGAAACTTGACACAGTAAAGCAGTTTCACGTTCTATATCTATGTTCTGTTTCCTCTTGATGTAGCACTCAGCAGTGACTGAGGAGAAACACTTTCATTGAAAGGGGTTGCCAAGCTTCCCAAAATTGCGAGTCTCCAGAAATCTCAGCAACTATTTTTTAACCCAAACTGGATGATACTTTCAGGTAATGATCAGTACACTAAGCCCACTTGGTTCCCCAAATTTCGTTCTTCTATGTTAAAGCGTTCGTTTCCAGTAAAAGTTTGAATTTTGGCGTTTCACTCTGTTTTCTCCTATATTGATACATGTATTTGGTACTCTATACCAAACACGGTTTGTGCTAGCTTCTTGAAACTTGACACAGTAAAGCAGTTTCACGTTCTATCTCTATGTTCTGTTTCCTCTTGATGTAGCACTCAGCAGTGACTGAGGAGAAACACTTTCATTGAAAGGGGTTGCCAAGCTTCCCAAAATTGCGAGTCTCCAGAAATCTCAGCAACTATTTTTTAACCCAAACTGGATGATACTTTCAGGTAATGATCAGTACACTAAGCTCACTTGGTTCCCCAAATTTCGTTCTTTTATGTTGAAGCGTTCGCTTCCAGTAACTGTTTGAATTTTGGCGTTTCACTCTGTTTTCTCCTATACTGACAGATGTATTTGGAACTCTAAATCAAACACGGTTTGTGCTAGCTTCTTGAAACTTGACACAGTAAAGCAGTTTCACGTTCTGTCTCTCTTTTCTGTTTCCTCTGGATGTAGCCCTAAGCAGTGACTGGGGAGAAATACTTTCATTGACAGGGGTTGCCAAGCTTCCAGAAATTACGAGTCTCCAGAAATCTCAGCAACTATGATTTCACCCATACTGGATGATACTTTCAGGTAATGATCAGTACACTAAGCCCACTGGGTTCGCCAAATTTCGTTCTTCTATGTTGAAGCGTTCGTTTCCAGTAACAGTTTGAATTTTGGCGTTTCACTCTGTTTTCTCCTATATTGATAGATGTATTTGGAACTCTAAACCAAACACGGTTTGTGCTAGCTTCTTGAAACTTGACACAGTAAAGCAGTTTCACGTTCTATCTCTATGTTCTGTTTCCTCTTCGATGTAGCACTCAGCAGTGACTGAGGAGAAACACTTTCATTGAAAGGGGTTGCCAAGCTTCCCAAAATTGCGAGTCTCCAGAAATCTCAGCAACGATTTTTTAACCCAAACTGGATGATACTTTCAGGAAATGATCAGTACACTAAGCCCACTTGGTTCCCCGAATTTCGTTCTTCTATGTTGAAGCGTTCGTTTCCAGTAACAGTTTGAATTTTGGCGTTTCACTCTGTTTTCTCCTATATTGATAGATGTATTTGGAACTCTAAACCAAACACGGTTTGTGCTAGCTTCTTGAAACTTGACACAGTAAAGCACTATCACGTTCTATCTCTATGTTCTGTCTCCTCTTGATGTAGCCCTAAGCAGTGACTGGGGAGAAACACTTTCATTGAAAGGGGTTGCCAAGCTTCCAAAAATTACGAGTCTCCAGAAATCTCAACATCTATTTTTTCACCCAAACTTGATGATACTTTCAGGTAATGATGAGTAAGCTAAGCCCACTGTGTTCCCCAAATTTCGTTCTTCTATGTTGAAGCGTTCGTTTCCAGTAACAGTTTGAATTTTGGCGTTTCACTCTGTTTTCTCCTATATTGATAGATGTATTTGGAACTCTAAACCAAACACGGTTTGTGCTAGCTTCTTGAAACTTGACACAGTAAAGCAGTTTCACGTTCTATCTCTATGTTCTGTTTCCTCTTGATGTAGCACTCAGCAGTGACTGAGGAGAAACTCTTTCATTGAAAGGGGTTGCCAAGCTTCCCAAAATTGCGAGTCTCCAGAAATCTCAGCAACTATTTTTTAACCCAAACTGGATGATACTTTCAGGTAATGATCAGTACACTAAGCTCACTTGGTTCCCCAAATTTCGTTCTTTTATGTTGAAGCGTTCGCTTCCCGTAACTGTTTGAATTTTGGCGTTTCACTCTGTTTTCTCCTATACTGACAGATGTATTTGGAACTCTAAATCAAACACGGTTTGTGCTAGCTTCTTGAAACTTGACACAGTAAAGCAGTTTCACGTTCTATCTCTATGTTCTGTTTCCTCTGGATGTAGCCCTAAGCAGTGACTGGGGAGAAATACTTTCATTGACAGGGGTTGCCAAGCTTCCAGAAATTACGAGTCTCCAGAAATCTCAGCAACTATGATTTCACCCAAACTGGATGATACTTTCAGGTAATAATAGGTACACTAAGCCCACTTGGTTCCCCAAATTTCGTTCTTCTATGTTGAAGCGTTCGTTTCCAGTAACAGTTTGAATTTTGGCGTTTCACTCTGTTTTCCCCTATATTGATAGATGTATTTGGAACTCTAAATCAAACACGGTTTGTGCTACCTTCTTCAAACTTGACACAGTAAAGCAGTTTCAAGTTCTATCTATATGTTCTCTTTCCTCTTGATGTAGCACTCAGCAGTGACTGAGGAGAAACACTTTCATTGAAAGGGGTTGCCAAGCTTCCCAAAATTGCGAGTCTCCAGAAATCTCAGCAACTATTTTTTCACCCAAACTGGATGATACTTTCAGGTAATGATCAGTACACTAAGCTCACTTGGTTCCCCAAATTTCGTTCTTTTATGTTGAAGCGTTCGCTTCCAGTAACTGTTTGAATTTTGGCGTTTCACTCTGTTTTCTCCTATACTGACAGATGTATTTGGAACTCTAAATCAAACACGGTTTGTGCTAGCTTCTTGAAACTTGACACAGTAAAGCAGTTTCACGTTCTATCTCTATGTTCTGTTTCCTCTGGATGTAGCCCTAAGCAGTGACTGGGGAGAAATACTTTCATTGAAAGGGGTTGCCAAGCTTCCAGAAATTACGAGTCTCCAGAAATCTCAGCAACTATGATTTCACCCATACTGGATGATACTTTCAGGTAATGATCAGTACACTAAGCCCACTTGGTTCGCCAAATTTCGTTCTTCTATGTTGAAGCGTTCGTTTCCAGTAACAGTTTGAATTTTGGCGTTTCACTCTGTTTTCTCCTATATTGATAGATGTATTTGGAACTCTAAACCAAACACGGTTTGTGCTAGCTTCTTGAAACTTGACACAGTAAAGCAGTTTCACGTTCTATCTCTATGTTCTGTTTCCTCTTCGATGTAGCACTCAGCAGTGACTGAGGAGAAACACTTTCATTGAAAGGGGTTGCCAAGCTTCCCAAAATTGCGAGTCTCCAGAAATCTCAGCAACTATTTTTTAACCCAAACTGGATGATACTTTCAGGTAATGATCAGTACACTAAGCCCACTTGGTTCCCCAAATTTCGTTCTTTTATGTTGAAGCGTTCGCTTCCAGTAACTGTTTGAATTTTGGCGTTTCACTCTGTTTTCTCCTATATTGATAGATGTATTTGGAACTCTAAACCAAACACGGTTTGTGCTAGCTTCTTGAAACTTGACACAGTAAAGCAGTTTCACGTTCTATCTCTATGTTCTGTTTCCTCTTGATGTAGCACTCAGCAGTGACTGAGGAGAAACACTTTCATTGAAAGGGGTTGCCAAGCTTCCCAAAATTGCGAGTCTCCAGAAATCTCAGCAACTATTTTTTCACCCAAACTGGATGATACTTTCAGGTAATGATCAGTACACTAAGCTCACTTGGTTCCCCAAATTTCGTTCTTTTATGTTGAAGCGTTCGCTTCCAGTAACTGTTTGAATTTTGGCGTTTCACTCTGTTTTCTCCTATACTGACAGATGTATTTGGAACTCTAAATCAAACACGGTTTGTGCTAGCTTCTTGAAACTTGACACAGTAAAGCAGTTTCACGTTCTATCTCTATGTTCTGTTTCCTCTGGATGTAGCCCTAAGCAGTGACTGGGGAGAAATACTTTCATTGACAGGGGTTGCCAAGCTTCCAGAAATTACGAGTCTCCAGAAATCTCAGCAACTATGATTTCACCCAAACTGGATGATACTTTCAGGTAATAATAGGTACACTAAGCCCACTTGGTTCCCCAAATTTCGTTCTTCTATGTTGAAGCGTTCGTTTCCAGTAACAGTTTGAATTTTGGCGTTTCACTCTGTTTTCTCCTATATTTATAGATGTATTTGGAACTCTAAATCAAACACGGTTTGTGCTACCTTCTTCAAACTTGACACAGTAAAGCAGTTTCAAGTTCTATCTATATGTTCTCTTTCCTCTTGATGTAGCACTCAGCAGTGACTGAGGAGAAACACTTTCATTGAAAGGGGTTGCCAAGCTTCCCAAAATTGCGAGTCTCCAGAAATCTCAGCAACTATTTTTTCACCCAAACTGGATGATACTTTCAGGTAATGATCAGTACACTAAGCTCACTTGGTTCCCCAAATTTCGTTCTTTTATGTTGAAGCGTTCGCTTCCAGTAACTGTTTGAATTTTGGCGTTTCACTCTGTTTTCTCCTATACTGACAGATGTATTTGGAACTCTAAATCAAACACGGTTTGTGCTAGCTTCTTGAAACTTGACACAGTAAAGCAGTTTCACGTTCTATCTCTATGTTCTGTTTCCTCTGGATGTAGCCCTAAGCAGTGACTGGGGAGAAATACTTTCATTGAAAGGGGTTGCCAAGCTTCCAGAAATTACGAGTCTCCAGAAATCTCAGCAACTATGATTTCACCCATACTGGATGATACTTTCAGGTAATGATCAGTACACTAAGCCCACTTGGTTCGCCAAATTTCGTTCTTCTATGTTGAAGCGTTCGTTTCCAGTAACAGTTTGAATTTTGGCGTTTCACTCTGTTTTCTCCTATATTGATAGATGTATTTGGAACTCTAAACCAAACACGGTTTGTGCTAGCTTCTTGAAACTTGACACAGTAAAGCAGTTTCACGTTCTATCTCTATGTTCTGTTTCCTCTTCGATGTAGCACTCAGCAGTGACTGAGGAGAAACACTTTCATTGAAAGGGGTTGCCAAGCTTCCCAAAATTGCGAGTCTCCAGAAATCTCAGCAACTATTTTTTAACCCAAACTGGATGATACTTTCAGGTAATGATCAGTACACTAAGCCCACTTGGTTCCCCAAATTTCGTTCTTTTATGTTGAAGCGTTCGCTTCCAGTAACTGTTTGAATTTTGGCGTTTCACTCTGTTTTCTCCTATATTGATAGATGTATTTGGAACTCTAAACCAAACACGGTTTGTGCTAGCTTCTTGAAACTTGACACAGTAAAGCAGTTTCACGTTCTATCTCTATGTTCTGTTTCCTCTTGATGTAGCACACAGCAGTGACTGAGGAGAAACACTTTCATTGAAAGGGGTTGCCAAGCTTCCCAAAATTGCGAGTCTCCAGAAATCTCAGCAACTATTTTTTCACCCAAACTGGATGATACTTTCAGGTAATGATCAGTACACTAAGCTCACTTGGTTCCCCAAATTTCGTTCTTTTATGTTGAAGCGTTCGCTTCCAGTAACTGTTTGAATTTTGGCGTTTCACTCTGTTTTCTCCTATACTGACAGATGTATTTGGAACTCTAAATCAAACACGGTTTGTGCTAGCTTCTTGAAACTTGACACAGTAAAGCAGTTTCACGTTCTATCTCTATGTTCTGTTTCCTCTGGATGTAGCCCTAAGCAGTGACTGGGGAGAAATACTTTCATTGACAGGGGTTGCCAAGCTTCCAGAAATTACGAGTCTCCAGAAATCTCAGCAACTATGATTTCACCCAAACTGGATGATACTTTCAGGTAATAATAGGTACACTAAGCCCACTTGGTTTCCCAAATTTCGTTCTTCTATGTTGAAGCGTTCGTTTCCAGTAACAGTTTGAATTTTGGCGTTTCACTCTGTTTTCTCCTATATTTATAGATGTATTTGGAACTCTAAATCAAACACGGTTTGTGCTACCTTCTTCAAACTTGACACAGTAAAGCAGTTTCAAGTTCTATCTATATGTTCTCTTTCCTCTTGATGTAGCACTCAACAGTGACTGAGGAGAAACACTTTCATTGAAAGGGGTTGCCAAGCTTCCCAAAATTGCGAGTCTCCAGAAATCTCAGCAACTATTTTTTCACCCAAACTGGATGATACTTTCAGGTAATGATCAGTACACTAAGCTCACTTGGTTCCCCAAATTTCGTTCTTTTATGTTGAAGCGTTCGCTTCCAGTAACTGTTTGAATTTTGGCGTTTCACTCTGTTTTCTCCTATACTGACAGATGTATTTGGAACTCTAAATCAAACACGGTTTGTGCTAGCTTCTTGAAACTTGACACACTAAAGCAGTTTCACGTTCTATCTCTATGTTCTGTTTCCTCTTGATGTAGCCCTAAGCAGTGACTGGGGAGAAATACTTTCATTGAAAGGGGTTGCCAAGCTTCCAGAAATTACGAGTCTCCAGAAATCTCAGCAACTATGATTTCACCCACACTGGATGATACTTTCAGGTAATGATCAGTACACTAAGCCCACTTGGTTCGCCAAATTTCGTTCTTCTATGTTGAAGCGTTCGTTTCCAGTAACAGTTTGAATTTTGGTGTTTCACTCTGTTTTCTCCTATATTGATAGATGTATTTGGAACTCTAAACCAAACACCGTTTGTGCTAGCTTCTTGAAACTTGACACAGTAAAGCAGTTTCACGTTCTATCTCTATGTTCTGTTTCCTCTTGATGTAGCACTCAGCAGTGACTGAGGAGAAACACTTTCATTGAAAGGGGTTGCCAAGCTTCCAGAAATTACGAGTCTCCAGAAATCTCAGCAACTATGATTTCACCCAAACTGGATGATACTTTCAGGTAATGATCAGTACACTAAGCCCACTTGGTTCCCCAAATTTCGTTCTTCTATGTTGATGCGTTCGCTTCCAGTAACTGTTTGAATTTTGGCGTTTCACTCTGTTTTCTCCTATACTGACAGATGTATTTGGAACTCTAAATCAAACACGGTTTGTGCTAGCTTCTTGAAACTTGACACACTAAAGCAGTTTCACGTTCTATCTCTATGTTCTGTTTCCTCTTGATGTAACACTCAGCAGTGACTGAGGAGAAACACTTTCATTGAAAGGGGTTGCCAAGCTTCCCAAAATTGCGAGTCTCCAGAAATCTCAGCAACTATTTTTTCACCCAAACTGGATGATACTTTCAGGTAATGATCAGTACACTAAGCTCACTTGGTTCCCCAAATTTCGTTCTTTTATGTTGAAGCATTCGCATCCAGTAACTGTTTGAATTTTGGCGTTTCACTCTGTTTTCTCCTATACTGACAGATGTATTTGGAACTCTAAATCAAACACGGTTTGTGCTAGCTTCTTGAAACTTGACACACTAAAGCAGTTTCAAGTTCTATCTCTATGTTCTGTTTCCTCTGGATGTAGCCCTAAGCAGTGACTGGGGAGAAATACTTTCATTGAAAGGGGTTGCCAAGCTTCCAGAAATTACGAGTCTCCAGAAATCTCAGCAACTATGATTTCACCCAAACTGGATGATACTTTCAGGTAATGATCAGTACACTAAGCCCACTTGGTTCACCAAATTTCTTTCTTCTATGTTGAAGCGTTCGTTTCCAGTAACAGTTTGAATTTTGGCGTTTCACTCTGTTTTCTCCTATATTGATAGATGTATTTGGAACTCTAAACCAAACACGGTTTGTGCTAGCTTCTTGAAACTTGACACAATAAAGCAGTTTCACGTTCTATCTCTATGTTCTGTTTCCTCTTCGATGTAGCACTCAGCAGTGACTGAGGAGAAACACTTTCATTGAAAGGGGTTGCCAAGCTTCCCAAAATTGCGAGTCTCCAGAAATCTCAGCAACTATTTTTTAACCCAAACTGGATGATACTTTCAGGTAATGATCAGTACACTAAGCCCACTTGGTTCCCCAAATTTCGTTCTTCTATGTTGAAGCGTTCGTTTCCAGTAACAGTTTGAAATTTGGCGTTTCACTCTGTTTTCTCCTATATTGATAGATGTATTTGGAACTCTAAACCAAACACGGTTTGTGCTAGCTTCTTGAAACTTGACACAGTAAAGCAGTTTCACGTTCTATCTCTATGTTCTGTTTCCTCTTGATGTAGCACTCAGCAGTGACTGAGGAGAAACACTTTCATTGAAAGGGGTTGCCAAGCTTCCCAAAATTGCGAGTCTCCAGAAATCTCAGCATCTATTTTTTCACCCAAACTGGATGATACTTTCAGGTAATGATGAGTACGCTAAGCCCACTGGGTTCCCAAAATTTCGTTCTTCTATGTTGAAGCGTTCGTTTCCAGTAACAGTTTGAATTTTGGCGTTTCACTCTGTTTTCTCCTATATTGATAGATGTATTTGGAACTCTAAACCAAACACGGTTTGTGCTAGCTTCTTGAAACTTGACACAGTAAAGCAGTTTCACGTTCTATCTCTATGTTCTGTTTCCTCTTGATGTAGCACTCAGCAGTGACTGAGGAGAAACACTTTCATTGAAAGGGGTTGCCAAGCTCCCCAAAACTGCGAGTCTCCAGAAATCTCAGCAACTATTTTTTCACCCAAACTGGATGATACTTTCAGGTAATGATCAGTACACTAAGCTCACTTGGTTCCCCAAATTTCGTTCTTTTATGTTGAAGCGTTCACTTCCAGTAACTGTTTGAATTTTGGCGTTTCACTCTGTTTTCTCCTATACTGACAGATGTATTTGGAACTCTAAATCAAACACGGTTTGTGCTAGCTTCTTGAAACTTGACACAGTAAAGCAGTTTCAAGTTCTATCTCTATGTTTTCTTTCCTCTTTATGTAGCACTCAGCAGTGACTGAGGAGAAACACTTTCATTGAAAGGGGTTGCCAAGCTTCCAGAAATTACGAGTCTCCAGAAATCTCAGCAACTATGATTTCACCCAAACTGGATGATACTTTCAGGTAATGATCAGTACACTAAGCCCACTTGGTTCCCTAAATTTCGTTCTTCTATGTTGATGCGTTCGCTTCCAGTAACTGTTTGAATTTTGGCGTTTCACTCTGTTTTCTCCTATACTGACAGATGTATTTGGAACTCTAAACCAAACACGGTTTGTGCTAGCTTCTTGAAACTTGACACACTAAAGCAGTTTCACGTTCTATCTCTATGTTCTGTTTCCTCTTGATGTAGCACTCAGCAGTGACTGAGGAGAAACACTTTCATTGAAAGGGGTTGCCAAGCTTCCAGAAATTACGAGTCTCCAGAAATCTCAGCAACTATGATTTCACCCAAACTGGATGATACTTTCAGGTAATGATCAGTACACTAAGCCCACTTGGTTCCCCAAATTTCGTTCTTCTATGTTGATGCGTTCGCTTCCAGTAACTGTTTGAATTTTGGCGTTTCACTCTGTTTTCTCCTATACTGACAGATGTATTTGGAACTCTAAATCAAACACGGTTTGTGCTAGCTTCTTGAAACTTGACACACTAAAGCAGTTTCACGTTCTATCTCTATGTTCTGTTTCCTCTTGATGTAACACTCAGCAGTGACTGAGGAGAAACACTTTCATTGAAAGGGGTTGCCAAGCTTCCCAAAATTGCGAGTCTCCAGAAATCTCAGCAACTATTTTTTCACCCAAACTGGATGATACTTTCAGGTAATGATCAGTACACTAAGCTCACTTGGTTCCCCAAATTTCGTTCTTTTATGTTGAAGCGTTCGCTTCCAGTAACTGTTTGAATTTTGGCATTTCACTCTGTTTTCTCCTATACTGACAGATGTATTTGGAACTCTAAATCAAACACGGTTTGTGCTAGCTTCTTGAAACTTGACACACTAAAGCAGTTTCAAGTTCTATCTCTATGTTCTGTTTCCTCTGGATGTAGCCCTAAGCAGTGACTGGGGAGAAATACTTTCATTGAAAGGGGTTGCCAAGCTTCCAGAAATTACGAGTCTCCAGAAATCTCAGCAACTATGATTTCACCCAAACTGGATGATACTTTCAGGTAATGATCAGTACACTAAGCCCACTTGGTTCACCAAATTTCGTTCTTCTATGTTGAAGCGTTCGTTTCCAGTAACAGTTTGAATTTTGGCGTTTCACTCTGTTTTCTCCTATATTGATAGATGTATTTGGAACTCTAAACCAAACACGGTTTGTGCTAGCTTCTTGAAACTTGACACAATAAAGCAGTTTCACGTTCTATCTCTATGTTCTGTTTCCTCTTCGATGTAGCACTCAGCAGTGACTGAGGAGAAACACTTTCATTGAAAGGGGTTGCCAAGCTTCCCAAAATTGCGAGTCTCCAGAAATCTCAGCAACTATTTTTTAACCCAAACTGGATGATACTTTCAGGTAATGATCAGTACACTAAGCCCACTTGGTTCCCCAAATTTCGTTCTTCTATGTTGAAGCGTTCGTTTCCAGTAACAGTTTGAAATTTGGCGTTTCACTCTGTTTTCTCCTATATTGATAGATGTATTTGGAACTCTAAACCAAACACGGTTTGTGCTAGCTTCTTGAAACTTGACACAGTAAAGCAGTTTCACGTTCTATCTCTATGTTCTGTTTCCTCTTGATGTAGCACTCAGCAGTGACTGAGGAGAAACACTTTCATTGAAAGGGGTTGCCAAGCTTCCCAAAATTGCGAGTCTCCAGAAATCTCAGCATCTATTTTTTCACCCAAACTGGATGATACTTTCAGGTAATGATGAGTACGCTAAGCCCACTGGGTTCCCAAAATTTCGTTCTTCTATGTTGAAGCGTTCGTTTCCAGTAACAGTTTGAATTTTGGCGTTTCACTCTGTTTTCTCCTATATTGATAGATGTATTTGGAACTCTAAACCAAACACGGTTTGTGCTAGCTTCTTGAAACTTGACACAGTAAAGCAGTTTCACGTTCTATCTCTATGTTCTGTTTCCTCTTGATGTAGCACTCAGCAGTGACTGAGGAGAAACACTTTCATTGAAAGGGGTTGCCAAGCTCCCCAAAACTGCGAGTCTCCAGAAATCTCAGCAACTATTTTTTCACCCAAACTGGATGATACTTTCAGGTAATGATCAGTACACTAAGCTCACTTGGTTCCCCAAATTTCGTTCTTTTATGTTGAAGCGTTCACTTCCAGTAACTGTTTGAATTTTGGCGTTTCACTCTGTTTTCTCCTATACTGACAGATGTATTTGGAACTCTAAATCAAACACGGTTTGTGCTAGCTTCTTGAAACTTGACACAGTAAAGCAGTTTCAAGTTCTATCTCTATGTTCTGTTTCCTCTGGATGTAGCCCTAAGCAGTGACTGGGGAGAAATACTTTCATTGAAAGGGGTTGCCAAGCTTCCAGAAATTACGAGTCTCCAGAAATCTCAGCAACTATGATTTCACCCAAACTGGATGATACTTTCAGGTAATGATCAGTACACTAAGCCCACTTGGTTCACCAAATTTCGCTCTTCTATGTTGAAGCGTTCGTTTCCAGTAACAGTTTGAATTTTGGCGTTTCACTCTGTTTTCTCCTATATTGATAGATGTATTTGGAACTCTAAACCAAACACGGTTTGTGCTAGCTTCTTGAAACTTGACACAATAAAGCAGTTTCACGTTCTATCTCTATGTTCTGTTTCCTCTTCGATGTAGCACTCAGCAGTGACTGAGGAGAAACACTTTCATTGAAAGGGGTTGCCAAGCTTCCCAAAATTGCGAGTCTCCAGAAATCTCAGCAACTATTTTTTAACCCAAACTGGATGATACTTTCAGGTAATGATCAGTACACTAAGCCCACTTGGTTCCCCAAATTTCGTTCTTCTATGTTGAAGCGTTCGTTTCCAGTAACAGTTTGAAATTTGGCGTTTCACTCTGTTTTCTCCTATATTGATAGATGTATTTGGAACTCTAAACCAAACACGGTTTGTGCTAGCTTCTTGAAACTTGACACAGTAAAGCAGTTTCACGTTCTATCTCTATGTTCTGTTTCCTCTTGATGTAGCACTCAGCAGTGACTGAGGAGAAACACTTTCATTGAAAGGGGTTGCCAAGCTTCCCAAAATTGCGAGTCTCCAGAAATCTCAGCATCTATTTTTTCACCCAAACTGGATGATACTTTCAGGTAATGATGAGTACGCTAAGCCCACTGGGTTCCCAAAATTTCGTTCTTCTATGTTGAAGCGTTCGTTTCCAGTAACAGTTTGAATTTTGGCGTTTCACTCTGTTTTCTCCTATATTGATAGATGTATTTGGAACTCTAAACCAAACACGGTTTGTGCTAGCTTCTTGAAACTTGACACAGTAAAGCAGTTTCACGTTCTATCTCTATGTTCTGTTTCCTCTTGATGTAGCACTCAGCAGTGACTGAGGAGAAACACTTTCATTGAAAGGGGTTGCCAAGCTCCCCAAAACTGCGAGTCTCCAGAAATCTCAGCAACTATTTTTTCACCCAAACTGGATGATACTTTCAGGTAATGATCAGTACACTAAGCTCACTTGGTTCCCCAAATTTCGTTCTTTTATGTTGAAGCGTTCACTTCCAGTAACTGTTTGAATTTTGGCGTTTCACTCTGTTTTCTCCTATACTGACAGATGTATTTGGAACTCTAAATCAAACACGGTTTGTGCTAGCTTCTTGAAACTTGACACAGTAAAGCAGTTTCAAGTTCTATCTCTATGTTTTCTTTCCTCTTTATGTAGCACTCAGCAGTGACTGAGGAGAAACACTTTCATTGAAAGGGGTTGCCAAGCTTCCAGAAATTACGAGTCTCCAGAAATCTCAGCAACTATGATTTCACCCAAACTGGATGATACTTTCAGGTAATGATCAGTACACTAAGCCCACTTGGTTCCCCAAATTTCGTTCTTCTATTTTGATGCGTTCGCTTCCAGTAACTGTTTGAATTTTGGCGTTTCACTCTGTTTTCTCCTATACTGACAGATGTATTTGGAACTCTAAATCAAACACGGTTTGTGCTAGCTTCTTGAAACTTGACACACTAAAGCAGTTTCACGTTCTATCTCTATGTTCTGTTTCCTCTTGATGTAGCACTCAGCAGTGACTGAGGAGAAACACTTTCATTGAAAGGGGTTGCCAAGCTTCCAGAAATTACGAGTCTCCAGAAATCTCAGCAACTATGATTTCACCCAAACTGGATGATACTTTCAGGTAATGATCAGTACACTAAGCCCACTTGGTTCCCCAAATTTCGTTCTTCTATGTTGATGCGTTCGCTTCCAGTAACTGTTTGAATTTTGGCGTTTCACTCTGTTTTCTCCTATACTGACAGATGTATTTGGAACTCTAAATCAAACACGGTTTGTGCTAGCTTCTTGAAACTTGACACACTAAAGCAGTTTCACGTTCTATCTCTATGTTCTGTTTCCTCTTGATGTAGCACTCAGCAGTGACTGAGGAGAAACACTTTCATTGAAAGGGGTTGCCAAGCTTCCCAAAATTGCGAGTCTCCAGAAATCTCAGCAACTATTTTTTCACCCAAACTGGATGATACTTTCAGGTAATGATCAGTACACTAAGCTCACTTGGTTCCCCAAATTTCGTTCTTTTATGTTGAAGCGTTCGCTTCCAGTAACTGTTTGAATTTTGGCGTTTCACTCTGTTTTCTCCTATACTGACAGATGTATTTGGAACTCTAAATCAAACACGGTTTGTGCTAGCTTCTTGAAACTTGACACACTAAAGCAGTTTCACGTTCTATCTCTATGTTCTGTTTCCTCTTCGATATAGCACTCAGCAGTGACTGAGGAGAAACACTTTCATTGAAAGGGGTTGCCAAGCTTCCCAAAATTGCGAGTCTCCAGAAATCTCAGCAACTATTTTTTAACCCAAACTGGATGATACTTTCAGGTAATGATCAGTACACTAAGCCCACTTGGTTCCCCAAATTTCGTTCTTCTATGTTGAAGCGTTCGTTTCCAGTAACAGTTTGAAATTTGGCGTTTCACTCTGTTTTCTCCTATATTGATAGATGTATTTGGAACTCTAAACCAAACACGGTTTGTGCTAGCTTCTTGAAACTTGACACAGTAAAGCAGTTTCACGTTCTATCTCTATGTTCTGTTTCCTCTTGATGTAGCACTCAGCAGTGACTGAGGAGAAACACTTTCATTGAAAGGGGTTGCCAAGCTTCCCAAAATTGCGAGTCTCCAGAAATCTCAGCAACTATTTTTTAACCCAAACTGGATGATACTTTCAGGTAATGATCAGTACACTAAGCTCACTTGGTTCCCCAAATTTCGTTCTTTTATGTTGAAGCGTTCGCTTCCAGTAACTGTTTGAATTTTGGCGTTTCACTCTGTTTTCTCCTATACTGACAGATGTATTAGGAACTCTAAACCAAACACGGTTTGTGCTAGCTTCTTGAAACTTGACACAGTAAAGCAGTTTCACGTTCTATCTCTATGTTCTGTTTCCTCTGGATGTAGCCCTAAGCAGTGACTGGGGAGAAATACTTTCATTGACAGGGGTTGCCAAGCTTCCAGAAATTACGAGTCTCAAGTAATCTCAGCAACTATGATTTCACCCAACCTGGATGATAGTTTCAGGTAATGATCAGTACACTAAGCCCACTTGGTTCGCCAAATTTCGTTCTTCTATGTTGAAGCGTTCGTTTCCAGTAACAGTTTGAATTTTGGCGTTTCACTCTGTTTTCTCCTATACTGACATATGTATTTGGAACTCTAAATCAAACACGGTTTGTGCTAGCTTCTTGAAACTTGACACACTAAAGCAGTTTCACGTTCTATCTCTATGTTCTGTTTCCTCTTGATGTAGCCCTAAGCAGTGACTGGGGAGAAATACTTTCATTGAAAGGGGTTGCCAAGCTTCCAGAAATTACGAGTCTCCAGAAATCTCAGCAACTATGATTTCACCCATACTGGATGATACTTTCAGGTAATGATCAGTACACTAAGCCCACTTGGTTCGCCAAATTTCGTTCTTCTATGTTGAAGCGTTCGTTTCCAGTAACAGTTTGAATTTTGGCGTTTCACTCTGTTTTCTCCTATATTGATAGATGTATTTGGAACTCTAAACCAAACACGGTTTGTGCTAGCTTCTTGAAACTTGACACAGTGAAGCAGTTTCACGTTCTATCTCTATGTTCTGTTTCCTCTTCGATGTAGCACTCAGCAGTGACTGAGGAGAAACACTTTCATTGAAAGGGGTTGCCAAGCTTCCCAAAATTGCGAGTCTCCAGAAATCTCAGCAACTATTTTTTAACCCAAACTGGATGATACTTTCAGGTAATGATCAGTACACTAAGCCCACTTGGTTCCCCAAATTTCGTTCTTCTATGTTGAAGCGTTCGTTTCCAGTAACAGTTTGAATTTTGGCGTTTCACTCTGTTTTCTCCTATATTGATAGATGTATTTGGAAGTGTAAACCAAACACGGTTTGTGCTAGCTTCTTGAAACTTGACACAGTAAAGCAGTTTCACGTTCTATCTCTATGTTCTGTTTCCTCTTGATGTAGCACTCAGCAGTGACTGAGGAGAAACACTTTCATTGAAAGGGGTTGCCAAGCTTCCCAAATTTGCGAGTCTCCAGAAATCTCAGCAAATATTTTTTAACCCAAACTGGATGATACTTTCAGGTAATGATCAGTACACTAAGCCCACTTGGTTCCCCAAATTTCGTTCTTTTATGTTGAAGCGTTCGCTTCCAGTAACTGTTTGAATTTTGGCGTTTCACTCTGTTTTCTCCTATATTGATAGATGTATTTGGAACTCTAAACCAAACACGGTTTGTGCTAGCTTCTTGAAACTTGACACAGTAAAGCAGTTTCAAGTTCTATCTATATGTTCTCTTTCCTCTTGATGTAGCACTCAACAGTGACTGAGGAGAAACACTTTCATTGAAAGGGGTTGCCAAGCTTCCCAAAATTGCGAGTCTCCAGAAATCTCAGCAATTATTTTTTCACCCAAACTGGATGATACTTTCAGGTAATGATCAGTACACTAAGCTCACTTGGTTCCCCAAATTTCGTTCTTTTATGTTGAAGCGTTCGCTTCCAGTAACTGTTTGAATTTTGGCGTTTCACTCTGTTTTCTCCTATACTGACAGATGTATTTGGAACTCTAAATCAAACACGGTTTGTGCTAGCTTCTTGAAACTTGACACACTAAAGCAGTTTCACGTTCTATCTCTATGTTCTGTTTCCTCTGGATGTAGCCCTAAGCAGTGACTGGGGAGAAATACTTTCATTGAAAGGGGTTGCCAAGCTTCCAGAAATTACGAGTCTCCAGAAATCTCAGCAACTATGATTTCACCCATACTGGATGATACTTTCAGGTAATGATCAGTACACTAAGCCCACTTGGTTCGCCAAATTTCGTTCTTCTATGTTGAAGCGTTCGTTTCCAGTAACAGTTTGAATTTTGGTGTTTCACTCTGTTTTCTCCTATATTGATAGATGTATTTGGAACTCTAAACCAAACACGGTTTGTGCTAGCTTCTTGAAACTTGACACAGTAAAGCAGTTTCACCTTCTATCTCTATGTTCTGTTTCCTCTTGATGTAGCACTCAGCAGTGACTGAGGAGAAACACTTTCATTGAAAGGGGTTGCCAAGCTCCCCAAAACTGCGAGTCTCCAGAAATCTCAGCAACTATTTTTTCACCCAAACTGGATGATACTTTCAGGTAATGATCAGTACACTAAGCTCACTTGGTTCCCGAAATTTCGTTCTTTTATGTTGAAGCGTTCACTTCCAGTAACTGTTTGAATTTTGGCGTTTCACTCTGTTTTCTCCTATACTGACAGATGTATTTGGAACTCTAAACCAAACACGGTTTGTGCTAGCTTCATGAAACTTGACACAGTAAAGCAGTTTCACGTTCTATCTCTATGTTCTGTTTCATCTGGATGTAGCCCTAAGCAGTGACTGGGGAGAAATACTTTCATTGACAGGGGTTGCCAAGCTTCCAGAAATTACGAGTCTCCAGAAATCTCAGCAACTATGATTTCACCCAACCTGGATGATAGTTTCAGGTAATGATCAGTACACTAAGCCCACTTGGTTTGCCAAATTTCGTTCTTCTATGTTGAAGCGTTCGTTTCCAGTAACAGTTTGAATTTTGGCGTTTCACTCTGTTTTCTCCTATACTGACATATGTATTTGGAACTCTAAATCAAACACGGTTTGTGCTAGCTTCTTGAAACTTGACACACTGAAGCAGTTTCACGTTCTATCTCTATGTTCTGTTTCCTCTTGATGTAGCCCTAAGCAGTGACTGGGGAGAAATACTTTCATTGAAAGGGGTTGCCAAGCTTCCAGAAATTACGAGTCTCCAGAAATCTCAGCAACTATGATTTCACCCATACTGGATGATACTTTCAGGTAATGATCAGTACACGAAGCCCACTTGGTTCGCCAAATTTCGTTCTTCTATGTTGAAGCGTTCGTTTCCAGTAACAGTTTGAATTTTGGCGTTTCACTCTGTTTTCTCCTATATTGATAGATGTATTTGGAACTCTAAACCAAACACGGTTTGTGCTAGCTTCTTGAAACTTGACACAGTGAAGCAGTTTCACGTTCTATCTCTATGTTCTGTTTCCTCTTCGATGTAGCACTCAGCAGTGACTGAGGAGAAACACTTTCATTGAAAGGGGTTGCCAAGCTTCCCAAAATTGCGAGTCTCCAGAAATCTCAGCAACTATTTTTTAACCCAAACTGGATGATACTTTCAGGTAATGATCAGTACACTAAGCCCACTTGGTTCCCCAAATTTCGTTCTTTTATGTTGAAGCGTTCGCTTCCAGTAACTGTTTGAATTTTGGCGTTTCACTCTGTTTTCTCCTATATTGATAGATGTATTTGGAACTCTAAACCAAACACGGTTTGTGCTAGCTTCTTGAAACTTGACACAGTAAAGCAGTTTCAAGTTCTATCTATATGTTCTCTTTCCTCTTGATGTAGCACTCAACAGTGACTGAGGAGAAACACTTTCATTGAAAGGGGTTGCCAAGCTTCCCAAAATTGCGAGTCTCCAGAAATCTCAGCAATTATTTTTTCACCCAAACTGGATGATACTTTCAGGTAATGATCAGTACAGTAAGCTCACTTGGTTCCCCAAATTTCGTTCTTTTATGTTGAAGCGTTCGCTTCCAGTAACTGTTTGAATTTTGGCGTTTCACTCTGTTTTCTCCTATACTGACAGATGTATTTGGAACTCTAAATCAAACACGGTTTGTGCTAGCTTCTTGAAACTTGACACACTAAAGCAGTTTCACGTTCTATCTCTATGTTCTGTTTCCTCTGGATGTAGCCCTAAGCAGTGACTGGGGAGAAATACTTTCATTGAAAGGGGTTGCCAAGCTTCCAGAAATTACGAGTCTCCAGAAATCTCAGCAACTATGATTTCACCCATACTGGATGATACTTTCAGGTAATGATCAGTACACTAAGCCCACTTGGTTCGCCAAATTTCGTTCTTTTATGTTGAAGCGTTCGCTTCCAGTAACTGTTTGAATTTTGACGTTTCACTCTGTTTTCTCCTATACTGACAGATGTATTTGGAACTCTAAACCAAACACGGTTTGTGCTAGCTTCTTGAAACTTGACACAGTAAAGCAGTTTCACGTTCTATCTCTATGTTCTGTTTCCTCTTGATGTAGCCCTAAGCAGTGACTGGGGAGAAATACTTTCATTGACAGGGGTTGCCAAGCTTCCAGAAATTACGAGTCTCCAGAAATCTCAGCAACTATGATTTCACCCAAACTGGATGATACTTTCAGGTAATGATCAGTACACTAAGCTCACTTCGTTCCCCAAATTTCGTTCTTCTATGTTGAAGCGTTCGTTTCCAGTAACAGTTTGAATTTTGGCGTTTCACTCTGTTTTCTCCTATATTGATAGATGTTTTTGGAACTCTAAATCAAACACGGTTTGTGCTACCTTCTTCAAACTTGACACAGTAAAGCAGTTTCAAGTTCTATCTATATGTTCTCTTTCCTCTTGATGTAGCACTCAGCAGTGACTGAGGAGAAACACTTTCATTGAAAGGGGTTGCCAAGCTCCCCAAAACTGCGAGTCTCCAGAAATCTCAGCAACTTTTTTTTCACCCAAACTGGATGATACTTTCAGGTAATGATCAGTACACTAAGCTCACTTGGTTCCCCAAATTTCGTTCTTTTATGTTGAAGCGTTCGCTTCCAGTAACTGTTTGAATTTTGGCGTTTCACTCTGTTTTCTCCTATACTGACAGATGTATTTGGAACTCTAAATCAAACACGGTTTGTGCTAGCTTCTTGAAACTTGACACACTAAAGCAGTTTCACGTTCTATCTCTATGTTCTGTTTCCTCTTGATGTAGCCCTAAGCAGTTACTGGGGAGAAATACTTTCATTGAAAGGGGTTGCCAAGCTTCCAGAAATTACGAGTCTCCAGAAATCTCAGCAACTATGATTTCACCCAACCTGGATGATACTTTCAGGTAATGATCAGTACACTAAGCCCACTTGGTTCACCAAATTTCGTTCTTCTATGTTGAAGTGTTCGTTTCCAGTAACAGTTTGAATTTTGGCGTTTTACTCTGTTTTCTCCTATATTGATAGATGTATTTGGAACTCTAAATCAAACACGGTTTGTGCTAGCTTCTTGAAACTTGACACAATAAAGAAGTTTCAAGTTCTATCTCTATGTTCTGTCTCCTCTTGATGTAGCCCTAAGCAGTGACTGGGGAGAAACACTTTCATTGAAAGGGGTTGCCAAGCTTCCAAAAATTACGAGTCTCCAGAAATCTCAGCATCTATTTTTTCACCCAAACGGGATGATACTTTCAGGTAATGATGAGTACGCTAAGCCCACTGGGTTCCCAAAATTTCGTTCTTCTATGTTGAAGCGTTCGTTTCCAGTAACAGTTTGAATTTTGGCGTTTCACTCTGTTTTCTCCTATATTGATAGATGTATTTGGAACTCTAAACCAAACACGGTTTGTGCTAGCTTCTTGAAACTTGACACAGTAAAGCAGTTTCACGTTCTATCTCTATGTTCTGTTTCCTCTTGATGTAGCACTCAGCAGTGACTGAGGAGAAACACTTTCATTGAAAGGGGTTGCCAAGCTCCCCAAAACTGCGAGTCTCCAGAAATCTCAGCAACTATTTTTTCACCCAAACTGGATGATACTTTCAGGTAATGATCAGTACACTAAGCTCACTTGGTTCCCCAAATTTCGTTCTTTTATGTTGAAGCGTTCACTTCCAGTAACTGTTTGAATTTTGGCGTTTCACTCTGTTTTCTCCTATACTGACAGATGTATTTGGAACTCTAAATCAAGCACGGTTTGTGCTAGCTTCTTGAAACTTGACACAGTAAAGCAGTTTCAAGTTCTATCTCTATGTTTTCTTTCCTCTTTATGTAGCACTCAGCAGTGACTGAGGAGAAACACTTTCATTGAAAGGGGTTGCCAAGCTTCTAGAAATTACGAGTCTCCAGAAATCTCAGCAACTATGATTTCACCCAAACTGGATGATACTTTCAGGTAATGATCAGTACACTAAGCCCACTTGGTTCCCCAAATTTCGTTCTTCTATGTTGATGCGTTCGCTTCCAGTAACTGTTTGAATTTTGGCATTTCACTCTGTTTTCTCCTATACTGACAGATGTATTTGGAACTCTAAATCAAACACGGTTTGTGCTAGCTTCTTGAAACTTGACACAGTAAAGCAGTTTCACTTTCTATCACTATGCTCTGTTTCCTCTGGATGTAGCCCTAAGCAGTGACTGGGGAAAAATACTTTCATTGACAGAGGTTGCCAAGCTTCCAGAAATTACGAGTCTCCAGAAATCTCAGCAACTATGATTTCACCCAAACTGGATGATACTTTCAGGTAATGATCAGTACACTAAGCCCACTTGGTTCCCCAAATTTCGTTCTTCTATGTTGAAGCGTTCGTTTCCAGTAACAGTTTGAATTTTGGCGTTTCACTCTGTTTTCTCCTATATTGATAGATGTATTTGGAACTCTAACCCAAACACGGTTTGTGCTAGCTTCTTGAAACTTGACACAGTAAAGCAGTTTCACGTTCTATCTCTATGTTCTGTCTCCTCTTGATGTAGCCCTAAGCAGTGACTGGGGAGAAACACTTTCATTGAAAGGGGTTGCCAAGCTTCCAAAAATTACGAGTCTTCAGAAATCTCAGCATCTATTTTTTCACCCAAACTTGATGATACTTTCAGGTAATGATGAGTACGCTAAGCCCACTGGGTTCCCCAAATTTCGTTCTTCTATGTTGAAGCGTTCGTTTCCAGTAACAGTTTGAATTTTGGCGTTTCACTCTGTTTTCTCCTATATTGATAGATGTATTTGGAACTCTAAACCAAACACGGTTTGTGCTAGCTTCTTGAAACTTGACACAGTAAAGCAGTTTCACGTTCTATATCTATGTTCTGTTTCCTCTTGATGTAGCACTCAGCAGTGACTGAGGAGAAACACTTTCATTGAAAGGGGTTGCCAAGCTTCCCAAAATTGCGAGTCTCCAGAAATCTCAGCAACTATTTTTTAACCCAAACTGGATGATACTTTCAGGTAATGATCAGTACACTAAGCCCACTTGGTTCCCCAAATTTCGTTCTTCTATGTTAAAGCGTTCGTTTCCAGTAACAGTTTGAATTTTGGCGTTTCACTCTGTTTTCTCCTATACTGACAGATGTATTTGGAACTCTAAATCAAACACGGTTTGTGCTAGCTTCTTGAAACTTGACACAGTAAAGCAGTTTCACGTTCTATATCTATGTTCTGTTTCCTCTTGATGTAGCACTCAGCAGTGACTGAGGAGAAACACTTTCATTGAAAGGGGTTGCCAAGCTTCCCAAAATTGCGAGTCTCGAGAAATCTCAGCAACTATGATTTCACCCAAACTGGATGATACTTTCAGGTAATGATCAGTACACTAAGCCCACTTGGTTCACCAAATTTCGTTCTTCTATGTTGAAGCGTTCGTTTCCAGTAACAGTTTGAATTTTGGCGTTTCACTCTGTTTTCTCCTATATTGATAGATGTATTTGGAACTCTAAACCAAACACGGTTTGTGCTAGCTTCTTGAAACTTGACACAATAAAGCAGTTTCACGTTCTATCTCTATGTTCTGTTTCCTCTTCGATGTAGCACTCAGCAGTGACTGAGGAGAAACACTTTCATTGAAAGGGGTTGCCAAGCTTCCCAAAATTGCGAGTCTCCAGAAATCTCAGCAACTATTTTTTAACCCAAACTGGATGATACTTTCAGGTAATGATCAGTACACTAAGCCCACTTGGTTCCCCAAATTTCGTTCTTCTATGTTGAAGCGTTCGTTTCCAGTAACAGTTTGAAATTTGGCGTTTCACTCTGTTTTCTCCTATATTGATAGATGTATTTGGAACTCTAAACCAAACACGGTTTGTGCTAGCTTCTTGAAACTTGACACAGTAAAGCAGTTTCACGTTCTATCTCTATGTTCTGTTTCCTCTTGATGTAGCACTCAGCAGTGACTGAGGAGAAACACTTTCATTGAAAGGGGTTGCCAAGCTTCCCAAAATTGCGAGTCTCCAGAAATCTCAGCATCTATTTTTTCACCCAAACTGGATGATACTTTCAGGTAATGATGAGTACGCTAAGCCCACTGGGTTCCCAAAATTTCGTTCTTCTATGTTGAAGCGTTCGTTTCCAGTAACAGTTTGAATTTTGGCGTTTCACTCTGTTTTCTCCTATATTGATAGATGTATTTGGAACTCTAAACCAAACACGGTTTGTGCTAGCTTCTTGAAACTTGACACAGTAAAGCAGTTTCACGTTCTATCTCTATGTTCTGTTTCCTCTTGATGTAGCACTCAGCAGTGACTGAGGAGAAACACTTTCATTGAAAGGGGTTGCCAAGCTTCCAGAAATTACGAGTCTCCAGAAATCTCAGCAACTATGATTTCACCCATACTGGATGATACTTTCAGGTAATGATCAGTACACTAAGCCCACTTGGTTCGCCAAATTTCGTTCTTCTATGTTGAAGCGTTCGTTTCCAGTAACAGTTTGAATTTTGGCGTTTCACTCTGTTTTCTCCTATATTGATACATGTATTTGGAACTCTAAACCAAACACGGTTTGTGCTAGCTTCTTGAAACTTGACACAGTAAAGCAGTTTCACGTTCTATCTCTATGTTCTGTTTCCTCTTGATGTAGCACTCAGCAGTGACTGAGGAGAAACACTTTCATTGAAAGGAGTTGCCAAGCTCCCCAAAACTGCGAGTCTCCAGAAATCTCAGCAACTATTTTTTCACCCAAACTTGATGATACTTTCAGGTAATGATCAGTACACTAAGCTCACTTGGTTCCCCAAATTTCGTTCTTTTATGTTGAAGCGTTCACTTCCAGTAACTGTTTGAATTTTGGCGTTTCACTCTGTTTTCTCCTATACTGACAGATGTATTTGGAACTCTAAATCAAACACGGTTTGTGCTAGCTTCTTGAAACTTGACACAGTAAAGCAGTTTCAAGTTCTATCTCTATGTTTTCTTTCCTCTTGATGTAGCACTCAGCAGTGACTGAGGAGAAACACTTTCATTGAAAGGGGTTGCCAAGCTTCCAGAAATTACGAGTCTCCAGAAATCTCAGCAACTATGATTTCACCCAACCTGGATGATACTTTCAGGTAATGATCAGTACACTAAGCCCACTTGGTTCGCCAAATTTCGTTCTTCTATGTTGAAGCGTTCGTTTCCAGTAACAGTTTGAATTTTGGCGTTTTACTCTGTTTTCTCCTATATTGATAGATGTATTTGGAACTCTAAATCAAACACGGTTTGTGCTAGCTTCTTGAAACTTGACACAGTAAAGCAGTTTCAAGTTCTATCTCTATGTTCTGTCTCCTCTTGATGTAGCCCTAAGCAGTGACTGGGGAGAAACACTTTCATTGAAAGGGGTTGCCAAGCTTCCAAAAATTACGAGTCTCCAGAAATCTCAGCATCTATTTTTTCACCCAAACTGGATGATACTTTCAGGTAATGATGAGTACGCTAAGCCCACTGGGTTCCCAAAATTTCGTTCTTCTATGTTGAAGCGTTCGTTTCCAGTAACAGTTTGAATTTTGGCGTTTCACTCTGTTTTCTCCTATATTGATAGATGTATTTGGAACTCTAAACCAAACACGGTTTGTGCTAGCTTCTTGAAACTTGACACAGTAAAGCAGTTTCACGTTCTATCTCTATGTTCTGTTTCCTCTTGATGTAGCACTCAGCAGTGACTGAGGAGAAACACTTTCATTGAAAGGGGTTGCCAAGCTCCCCAAAACTGCGAGTCTCCAGAAATCTCAGCAACTATTTTTTCACCCAAACTGGATGATACTTTCAGGTAATGATCAGTACACTAAGCTCACTTGGTTCCCCAAATTTCGTTCTTTTATGTTGAAGCGTTCACTTCCAGTAACTGTTTGAATTTTGGCGTTTCACTCTGTTTTCTCCTATACTGACAGATGTATTTGGAACTCTAAATCAAACACGGTTTGTGCTAGCTTCTTGAAACTTGACACAGTAAAGCAGTTTCAAGTTCTATCTCTATGTTTTCTTTCCTCTTGATGTAGCACTCAGAAGTGACTGAGGAGAAACACTTTCATTGAAAGTGGTTGCCAAGCTCCAGAAATTACGAGTCTCCAGAAATCTCAGCAACTATGATTTCACCCAAACTGGATGATACTTTCAGGTAATGATCAGTACACTAAGCCCACTTGGTTCCCCAAATTTCGTTCTTCTATGTTGATGCGTTCGCTTCCAGTAACTGTTTGAATTTTGGCGTTTCACTCTGTTTTCTCCTATACTGACAGATGTATTTGGAACTCTAAATCAAACACGGTTTGTGCTAGCTTCTTGAAACTTGACACAGTAAAGCAGTTTCACGTTCTATCACTATGTTCTGTTTCCTCTGGTTGTATCCCTAAGCAGTGACTGGGGAAAAACACTTTCATTGACAGAGGTTGCCAAGCTTCCAGAAATTACGAGTCTCCAGAAATCTAAGCATCTATTTTTTCACCCAAACTGGATGATACTTTCAGGTAATGATGAGTACGCGAAGCCCACTTGGTTCCCCAAATTTCGTTCTTCTATGTTGAAGCGTTCGTTTCCAGTAACAGTTTGAATTTTGGCGTTTCACTCTGTTTTCTCCTATATTGATAGATGTATTTGGAACTCTAAACCAAACACGGTTTGTGCTAGCTTCTTGAAACTTGACACAGTAAAGCAGTTTCACGTTCTATATCTATGTTCTGTTTCCTCTTGATGTAGCACTCAGCAGTGACTGAGGAGAAACACTTTCATTGAAAGGGGTTGCCAAGATTCCCAAAATTGCGAGTCTCCAGAAATCTCAGCAACTATTTTTTAACCCAAACTGGATGATACTTTCAGGTAATGATCAGTACACTAAGCTCACTTGGTTCCCCAAATTTCGTTCTTTTATGTTGAAGCGTTCGCTTCCAGTAACTGTTTGAATTTTGGCGTTTCACTCTGTTTTCTCCTATACTGACAGATGTATTTGGAATTCTAAATCAAACACGGTTTGTGCTAGCTTCTTGAAACTTGACACAGTAAAGCAGTTTCAAGTTCTATCTCTATGTTCTGTTTCCTCTGGATGTAGCCCTATGCAGTGACTGGGGAGAAATACTTTCATTGACAGGGGTTGCCAAGCTTCCAGAAATTACGAGTCTCCAGAAATCTCAGCAACTATGATTTCACCCAAACTGGATGATACTTTCAGGTAATGATGAGTACGCTAAGCCCACTGGGTTCCCCAAATTTCGTTCTTCTATGTTGAAGCGTTCGTTTCCAGTAACAGTTTGAATTTTGGCGTTTCACTCTGTTTTCTCCTATATTGATAGATGTATTTGGAACTCTAAACCAAACACGGTTTGTGCTAGCTTCTTGAAACTTCACACAGTAAAGCAGTTTCACGTTCTATCTCTATGTTCTGTTTCCTCTTGATGTAGCACTCAGCAGTGACTGAGGAGAAACACTTTCATTGAAAGGGGTTGCCAAGCTTCCCAAAATTGCGAGTCTCGAGAAATCTCAGCAACTATTTTTTAACCCAAACAGGATGATACTTTCAGGTAATGATCAGTACACTAAGCTCACTTGGTTCCCCAAATTTCGTTCTTTTATGTTGAAGCGTTCGCTTCCAGTAACTGTTTGAATTTTGGTGTTTCACTCTGTTTTCTCCTATACTGACAGATGTATTTGGAACTCTAAATCAAACACGGTTTGTGCTAGCTTCTTGAAACTTGACACAGTAAAGCAGTTTCACGTTCTATCTCTATGTTCTGTTTCCTCTTGATGTAGCCCTAAGCAGTGACTGGGGAGAAATACTTTCATTGACAGAGGTTGCCAAGCTTCCAGAAATTACGAGTCTCCAGAAATCTCAGCAACTATGATTTCACCCAAACTGGATGATACTTTCAGGTAATAATAGGTACACTAAGCCCACTTGGTTCCCCAAATTTCGTTCTTCTATGTTGAAGCGTTCGTTTCCAGTAACAGTTTGAATTTTGGCGTTTCACTCTGTTTTCTCCTATATTGATAGATGTATTTGGAACTCTAAATCAAACACGGTTTGTGCTACCTTCTTCAAACTTGACACAGTAAAGCAGTTTCAAGTTCTATCTATATGTTCTCTTTCCTCTTGATGTAGCACTCAGCAGTGACTGAGGAGAAACACTTTCATTGAAAGGGGTTGCCAATCTTCCCAAAATTGCGAGTCTCCAGAAATCTCAGCAACTATTTTTTCACCCAAACTGGATGATCCTTTCAGGTAATGATCAGTACACTAAGCTCACTTGGTTCCCCAAATTTCGTTCTTTTATGTTGAAGCGTTCGCTTCCAGTAACTGTTTGAATTTTGGCGTTTCACTCTGTTTTCTCCTATACTGACAGATGTATTTGGAACTCTAAATCAAACACGGTTTGTGCTAGCTTCTTGAAACTTGACACACTAAAGCAGTTTCACGTTCTATCTCTATGTTCTGTTTCCTCTGGATGTAGCCCTAAGCAGTGACTGGGGAGAAATACTTTCATTGAAAGGGGTTGCCAAGCTTCCAGAAATTACGAGTCTCCAGAAATCTCAGCAACTATGATTTCACCCATACTGGATGATACTTTCAGGTAATGATCAGTACACTAAGCTCACTTGGTTCCCCAAATTTCGTTCTTTTATGTTGAAGCGTTCACTTCCAGTAACTGTTTGAATTTTGGCGTTTCACTCTGTTTTCTCCTATACTGACAGATGTATTTGGAACTCTAAATCAAACACGGTTTGTGCTAGCTTCTTGAAACTTGACACAGTAAAGCAGTTTCAAGTTCTATCTCTATGTTTTCTTTCCTCTTGATGTAGCACTCAGCAGTGACTGAGGAGAAACACTTTCATTGAAAGGGGTTGCCAAGCTTCCAGAAATTACGAGTCTCCAGAAATCTCAGCAACTATGATTTCACCCAAACTGGATGATACTTTCAGGTAATGATCAGTACACTAAGCCCACTTGGTTCGCCAAATTTCGTTCTTCTATGTTGAAGCGTTCGTTTCCAGTAACAGTTTGAATTTTGGCGTTTCACTCTGTTTTCTCCTATATTGATAGATGTATTTGGAACTCTAACCCAAACACGGTTTGTGCTAGCTTCCTGAAACTTGACACAGTAAAGCAGTTTCACGTTCTATCTCTATGTTCTGTCTCCTCTTGATGTAGCCCTAAGCAGTGACTGGGGAGAAACACTTTCATTGAAAGGGGTTGCCAAGCTTCCAAAAATTACGAGTCTCCAGAAATCTCAGCATCTATTTTTTCACCCAAACTTGATGATACTTTCAGGTAATGATGAGTACGCTAAGCCCACTGGGTTCCCCAAATTTCGTTCTTCTATGTTGAAGCGTTCGTTTCCAGTAACAGTTTGAATTTTGGCGTTTCACTCTGTTTTCTCCTATATTGATAGATGTATTTGGAACTCTAAACCAAACACGGTTTGTGCTAGCTTCTTGAAACTTGACACAGTAAAGCAGTTTCACGTTCTATATCTATGTTCTGTTTCCTCTTGATGTAGCACTCAGCAGTGACTGAGGAGAAACACTTTCATTGAAAGGGGTTGCCAAGCTTCCCAAAATTGCGAGTCTCCAGAAATCTCAGCAACTATTTTTTAACCCAAACTGGATGATACTTTCAGGTAATGATCAGTACACTAAGCCCACTTGGTTCCCCAAATTTCGTTCTTCTATGTTAAAGCGTTCGTTTCCAGTAACAGTTTGAATTTTGGCGTTTCACTCTGTTTTCTCCTATATTGATACATGTATTTGGTACTCTATACCAAACACGGTTTGTGCTAGCTTCTTGAAACTTGACACAGTAAAGCAGTTTCACGTTCTATCTCTATGTTCTGTTTCCTCTTGATGTAGCACTCAGCAGTGACTGAGGAGAAACACTTTCATTGAAAGGGGTTGCCAAGCTTCCCAAAATTGCGAGTCTCCAGAAATCTCAGCAACTATTTTTTAACCCAAACTGGATGATACTTTCAGGTAATGATCAGTACACTAAGCTCACTTGGTTCCCCAAATTTCGTTCTTTTATGTTGAAGCGTTCGCTTCCAGTAACTGTTTGAATTTTGGCGTTTCACTCTGTTTTCTCCTATACTGACAGATGTATTTGGAACTCTAAATCAAACACGGTTTGTGCTAGCTTCTTGAAACTTGACACAGTAAAGCAGTTTCACGTTCTGTCTCTCTTTTCTGTTTCCTCTGGATGTAGCCCTAAGCAGTGACTGGGGAGAAATACTTTCATTGACAGGGGTTGCCAAGCTTCCAGAAATTACGAGTCTCCAGAAATCTCAGCAACTATGATTTCACCCATACTGGATGATACTTTCAGGTAATGATCAGTACACTAAGCCCACTGGGTTCGCCAAATTTCGTTCTTCTATGTTGAAGCGTTCGTTTCCAGTAACAGTTTGAATTTTGGCGTTTCACTCTGTTTTCTCCTATATTGATAGATGTATTTGGAACTCTAAACCAAACACGGTTTGTGCTAGCTTCTTGAAACTTGACACAGTAAAGCAGTTTCACGTTCTATCTCTATGTTCTGTTTCCTCTTCGATGTAGCACTCAGCAGTGACTGAGGAGAAACACTTTCATTGAAAGGGGTTGCCAAGCTTCCCAAAATTGCGAGTCTCCAGAAATCTCAGCAACGATTTTTTAACCCAAACTGGATGATACTTTCAGGAAATGATCAGTACACTAAGCCCACTTGGTTCCCCGAATTTCGTTCTTCTATGTTGAAGCGTTCGTTTCCAGTAACAGTTTGAATTTTGGCGTTTCACTCTGTTTTCTCCTATATTGATAGATGTATTTGGAACTCTAAACCAAACACGGTTTGTGCTAGCTTCTTGAAACTTGACACAGTAAAGCACTATCACGTTCTATCTCTATGTTCTGTCTCCTCTTGATGTAGCCCTAAGCAGTGACTGGGGAGAAACACTTTCATTGAAAGGGGTTGCCAAGCTTCCAAAAATTACGAGTCTCCAGAAATCTCAACATCTATTTTTTCACCCAAACTTGATGATACTTTCAGGTAATGATGAGTAAGCTAAGCCCACTGTGTTCCCCAAATTTCGTTCTTCTATGTTGAAGCGTTCGTTTCCAGTAACAGTTTGAATTTTGGCGTTTCACTCTGTTTTCTCCTATATTGATAGATGTATTTGGAACTCTAAACCAAACACGGTTTGTGCTAGCTTCTTGAAACTTGACACAGTAAAGCAGTTTCACGTTCTATCTCTATGTTCTGTTTCCTCTTGATGTAGCACTCAGCAGTGACTGAGGAGAAACTCTTTCATTGAAAGGGGTTGCCAAGCTTCCCAAAATTGCGAGTCTCCAGAAATCTCAGCAACTATTTTTTAACCCAAACTGGATGATACTTTCAGGTAATGATCAGTACACTAAGCTCACTTGGTTCCCTAAATTTCGTTCTTTTATGTTGAAGCGTTCGCTTCCCGTAACTGTTTGAATTTTGGCGTTTCACTCTGTTTTCTCCTATACTGACAGATGTATTTGGAACTCTAAATCAAACACGGTTTGTGCTAGCTTCTTGAAACTTGACACAGTAAAGCAGTTTCACGTTCTATCTCTATGTTCTGTTTCCTCTGGATGTAGCCCTAAGCAGTGACTGGGGAGAAATACTTTCATTGACAGGGGTTGCCAAGCTTCCAGAAATTACGAGTCTCCAGAAATCTCAGCAACTATGATTTCACCCAAACTGGATGATACTTTCAGGTAATAATAGGTACACTAAGCCCACTTGGTTCCCCAAATTTCGTTCTTCTATGTTGAAGCGTTCGTTTCCAGTAACAGTTTGAATTTTGGCGTTTCACTCTGTTTTCCCCTATATTGATAGATGTATTTGGAACTCTAAATCAAACACGGTTTGTGCTACCTTCTTCAAACTTGACACAGTAAAGCAGTTTCAAGTTCTATCTATATGTTCTCTTTCCTCTTGATGTAGCACTCAGCAGTGACTGAGGAGAAACACTTTCATTGAAAGGGGTTGCCAAGCTTCCCAAAATTGCGAGTCTCCAGAAATCTCAGCAACTATTTTTTCACCCAAACTGGATGATACTTTCAGGTAATGATCAGTACACTAAGCTCACTTGGTTCCCCAAATTTCGTTCTTTTATGTTGAAGCGTTCGCTTCCAGTAACTGTTTGAATTTTGGCGTTTCACTCTGTTTTCTCCTATACTGACAGATGTATTTGGAACTCTAAATCAAACACGGTTTGTGCTAGCTTCTTGAAACTTGACACAGTAAAGCAGTTTCACGTTCTATCTCTATGTTCTGTTTCCTCTGGATGTAGCCCTAAGCAGTGACTGGGGAGAAATACTTTCATTGAAAGGGGTTGCCAAGCTTCCAGAAATTACGAGTCTCCAGAAATCTCAGCAACTATGATTTCACCCATACTGGATGATACTTTCAGGTAATGATCAGTACACTAAGCCCACTTGGTTCGCCAAATTTCGTTCTTCTATGTTGAAGCGTTCGTTTCCAGTAACAGTTTGAATTTTGGCGTTTCACTCTGTTTTCTCCTATATTGATAGATGTATTTGGAACTCTAAACCAAACACGGTTTGTGCTAGCTTCTTGAAACTTGACACAGTAAAGCAGTTTCACGTTCTATCTCTATGTTCTGTTTCCTCTTCGATGTAGCACTCAGCAGTGACTGAGGAGAAACACTTTCATTGAAAGGGGTTGCCAAGCTTCCCAAAATTGCGAGTCTCCAGAAATCTCAGCAACTATTTTTTAACCCAAACTGGATGATACTTTCAGGTAATGATCAGTACACTAAGCCCACTTGGTTCCCCAAATTTCGTTCTTTTATGTTGAAGCGTTCGCTTCCAGTAACTGTTTGAATTTTGGCGTTTCACTCTGTTTTCTCCTATATTGATAGATGTATTTGGAACTCTAAACCAAACACGGTTTGTGCTAGCTTCTTGAAACTTGACACAGTAAAGCAGTTTCACGTTCTATCTCTATGTTCTGTTTCCTCTTGATGTAGCACTCAGCAGTGACTGAGGAGAAACACTTTCATTGAAAGGGGTTGCCAAGCTTCCCAAAATTGCGAGTCTCCAGAAATCTCAGCAACTATTTTTTCACCCAAACTGGATGATACTTTCAGGTAATGATCAGTACACTAAGCTCACTTGGTTCCCCAAATTTCGTTCTTTTATGTTGAAGCGTTCGCTTCCAGTAACTGTTTGAATTTTGGCGTTTCACTCTGTTTTCTCCTATACTGACAGATGTATTTGGAACTCTAAATCAAACACGGTTTGTGCTAGCTTCTTGAAACTTGACACAGTAAAGCAGTTTCACGTTCTATCTCTATGTTCTGTTTCCTCTGGATGTAGCCCTAAGCAGTGACTGGGGAGAAATACTTTCATTGACAGGGGTTGCCAAGCTTCCAGAAATTACGAGTCTCCAGAAATCTCAGCAACTATGATTTCACCCAAACTGGATGATACTTTCAGGTAATAATAGGTACACTAAGCCCACTTGGTTCCCCAAATTTCGTTCTTCTATGTTGAAGCGTTCGTTTCCAGTAACAGTTTGAATTTTGGCGTTTCACTCTGTTTTCTCCTATATTTATAGATGTATTTGGAACTCTAAATCAAACACGGTTTGTGCTACCTTCTTCAAACTTGACACAGTAAAGCAGTTTCAAGTTCTATCTATATGTTCTCTTTCCTCTTGATGTAGCACTCAGCAGTGACTGAGGAGAAACACTTTCATTGAAAGGGGTTGCCAAGCTTCCCAAAATTGCGAGTCTCCAGAAATCTCAGCAACTATTTTTTCACCCAAACTGGATGATACTTTCAGGTAATGATCAGTACACTAAGCTCACTTGGTTCCCCAAATTTCGTTCTTTTATGTTGAAGCGTTCGCTTCCAGTAACTGTTTGAATTTTGGCGTTTCACTCTGTTTTCTCCTATACTGACAGATGTATTTGGAACTCTAAATCAAACACGGTTTGTGCTAGCTTCTTGAAACTTGACACAGTAAAGCAGTTTCACGTTCTATCTCTATGTTCTGTTTCCTCTGGATGTAGCCCTAAGCAGTGACTGGGGAGAAATACTTTCATTGACAGGGGTTGCCAAGCTTCCAGAAATTACGAGTCTCCAGAAATCTCAGCAACTATGATTTCACCCATACTGGATGATACTTTCAGGTAATGATCAGTACACTAAGCCCACTTGGTTCGCCAAATTTCGTTCTTCTATGTTGAAGCGTTCGTTTCCAGTAACAGTTTGAATTTTGGCGTTTCACTCTGTTTTCTCCTATATTGATAGATGTATTTGGAACTCTAAACCAAACACGGTTTGTGCTAGCTTCTTGAAACTTGACACAGTAAAGCAGTTTCACGTTCTATCTCTATGTTCTGTTTCCTCTTCGATGTAGCACTCAGCAGTGACTGAGGAGAAACACTTTCATTGAAAGGGGTTGCCAAGCTTCCCAAAATTGCGAGTCTCCAGAAATCTCAGCAACTATTTTTTAACCCAAACTGGATGATACTTTCAGGTAATGATCAGTACACTAAGCCCACTTGGTTCCCCAAATTTCGTTCTTTTATGTTGAAGCGTTCGCTTCCAGTAACTGTTTGAATTTTGGCGTTTCACTCTGTTTTCTCCTATATTGATAGATGTATTTGGAACTCTAAACCAAACACGGTTTGTGCTAGCTTCTTGAAACTTGACACAGTAAAGCAGTTTCACGTTCTATCTCTATGTTCTGTTTCCTCTTGATGTAGCACACAGCAGTGACTGAGGAGAAACACTTTCATTGAAAGGGGTTGCCAAGCTTCCCAAAATTGCGAGTCTCCAGAAATCTCAGCAACTATTTTTTCACCCAAACTGGATGATACTTTCATGTAATGATCAGTACACTAAGCTCACTTGGTTCCCCAAATTTCGTTCTTTTATGTTGAAGCGTTCGCTTCCAGTAACTGTTTGAATTTTGGCGTTTCACTCTGTTTTCTCCTATACTGACAGATGTATTTGGAACTCTAAATCAAACACGGTTTGTGCTAGCTTCTTGAAACTTGACACAGTAAAGCAGTTTCACGTTCTATCTCTATGTTCTGTTTCCTCTGGATGTAGCCCTAAGCAGTGACTGGGGAGAAATACTTTCATTGACAGGGGTTGCCAAGCTTCCAGAAATTACGAGTCTCCAGAAATCTCAGCAACTATGATTTCACCCAAACTGGATGATACTTTCAGGTAATAATAGGTACACTAAGCCCACTTGGTTCCCCAAATTTCGTTCTTCTATGTTGAAGCGTTCGTTTCCAGTAACAGTTTGAATTTTGGCGTTTCACTCTGTTTTCTCCTATATTTATAGATGTATTTGGAACTCTAAATCAAACACGGTTTGTGCTACCTTCTTCAAACTTGACACAGTAAAGCAGTTTCAAGTTCTATCTATATGTTCTCTTTCCTCTTGATGTAGCACTCAACAGTGACTGAGGAGAAACACTTTCATTGAAAGGGGTTGCCAAGCTTCCCAAAATTGCGAGTCTCCAGAAATCTCAGCAACTATTTTTTCACCCAAACTGGATGATACTTTCAGGTAATGATCAGTACACTAAGCTCACTTGGTTCCCCAAATTTCGTTCTTTTATGTTGAAGCGTTCGCTTCCAGTAACTGTTTGAATTTTGGCGTTTCACTCTGTTTTCTCCTATACTGACAGATGTATTTGGAACTCTAAATCAAACACGGTTTGTGCTAGCTTCTTGAAACTTGACACACTAAAGCAGTTTCACGTTCTATCTCTATGTTCTGTTTCCTCTTGATGTAGCCCTAAGCAGTGACTGGGGAGAAATACTTTCATTGAAAGGGGTTGCCAAGCTTCCAGAAATTACGAGTCTCCAGAAATCTCAGCAACTATGATTTCACCCACACTGGATGATACTTTAGGTAATGATCAGTACACTAAGCCCACTTGGTTCGCCAAATTTCGTTCTTCTATGTTGAAGCGTTCGTTTCCAGTAACAGTTTGAATTTTGGTGTTTCACTCTGTTTTCTCCTATATTGATAGATGTATTTGGAACTCTAAACCAAACACCGTTTGTGCTAGCTTCTTGAAACTTGACACAGTAAAGCAGTTTCACGTTCTATCTCTATGTTCTGTTTCCTCTTGATGTAGCACTCAGCAGTGACTGAGGAGAAACACTTTCATTGAAAGGGGTTGCCAAGCTTCCAGAAATTACGAGTCTCCAGAAATCTCAGCAACTATGATTTCACCCAAACTGGATGATACTTTCAGGTAATGATCAGTACACTAAGCCCACTTGGTTCCCCAAATTTCGTTCTTCTATGTTGATGCGTTCGCTTCCAGTAACTGTTTGAATTTTGGCGTTTCACTCTGTTTTCTCCTATACTGACAGATGTATTTGGAACTCTAAATCAAACACGGTTTGTGCTAGCTTCTTGAAACTTGACACACTAAAGCAGTTTCACGTTCTATCTCTATGTTCTGTTTCCTCTTGATGTAACACTCAGCAGTGACTGAGGAGAAACACTTTCATTGAAAGGGGTTGCCAAGCTTCCCAAAATTGCGAGTCTCCAGAAATCTCAGCAACTATTTTTTCACCCAAACTGGATGATACTTTCAGGTAATGATCAGTACACTAAGCTCACTTGGTTCCCCAAATTTCGTTCTTTTATGTTGAAGCGTTCGCATCCAGTAACTGTTTGAATTTTGGCGTTTCACTCTGTTTTCTCCTATACTGACAGATGTATTTGGAACTCTAAATCAAACACGGTTTGTGCTAGCTTCTTGAAACTTGACACACTAAAGCAGTTTCAAGTTCTATCTCTATGTTCTGTTTCCTCTGGATGTAGCCCTAAGCAGTGACTGGGGAGAAATACTTTCATTGAAAGGGGTTGCCAAGCTTCCAGAAATTACGAGTCTCCAGAAATCTCAGCAACTATGATTTCACCCAAACTGGATGATACTTTCAGGTAATGATCAGTACACTAAGCCCACTTGGTTCACCAAATTTCGTTCTTCTATGTTGAAGCGTTCGTTTCCAGTAACAGTTTGAATTTTGGCGTTTCACTCTGTTTTCTCCTATATTGATAGATGTATTTGGAACTCTAAACCAAACACGGTTTGTGCTAGCTTCTTGAAACTTGACACAATAAAGCAGTTTCACGTTCTATCTCTATGTTCTGTTTCCTCTTCGATGTAGCACTCAGCAGTGACTGAGGAGAAACACTTTCATTGAAAGGGGTTGCCAAGCTTCCCAAAATTGCGAGTCTCCAGAAATCTCAGCAACTATTTTTTAACCCAAACTGGATGATACTTTCAGGTAATGATCAGTACACTAAGCCCACTTGGTTCCCCAAATTTCGTTCTTCTATGTTGAAGCGTTCGTTTCCAGTAACAGTTTGAAATTTGGCGTTTCACTCTGTTTTCTCCTATATTGATAGATGTATTTGGAACTCTAAACCAAACACGGTTTGTGCTAGCTTCTTGAAACTTGACACAGTAAAGCAGTTTCACGTTCTATCTCTATGTTCTGTTTCCTCTTGATGTAGCACTCAGCAGTGACTGAGGAGAAACACTTTCATTGAAAGGGGTTGCCAAGCTTCCCAAAATTGCGAGTCTCCAGAAATCTCAGCATCTATTTTTTCACCCAAACTGGATGATACTTTCAGGTAATGATGAGTACGCTAAGCCCACTGGGTTCCCAAAATTTCGTTCTTCTATGTTGAAGCGTTCGTTTCCAGTAACAGTTTGAATTTTGGCGTTTCACTCTGTTTTCTCCTATATTGATAGATGTATTTGGAACTCTAAACCAAACACGGTTTGTGCTAGCTTCTTGAAACTTGACACAGTAAAGCAGTTTCACGTTCTATCTCTATGTTCTGTTTCCTCTTGATGTAGCACTCAGCAGTGACTGAGGAGAAACACTTTCATTGAAAGGGGTTGCCAAGCTCCCCAAAACTGCGAGTCTCCAGAAATCTCAGCAACTATTTTTTCACCCAAACTGGATGATACTTTCAGGTAATGATCAGTACACTAAGCTCACTTGGTTCCCCAAATTTCGTTCTTTTATGTTGAAGCGTTCACTTCCAGTAACTGTTTGAATTTTGGCGTTTCACTCTGTTTTCTCCTATACTGACAGATGTATTTGGAACTCTAAATCAAACACGGTTTGTGCTAGCTTCTTGAAACTTGACACAGTAAAGCAGTTTCAAGTTCTATCTCTATGTTTTCTTTCCTCTTTATGTAGCACTCAGCAGTGACTGAGGAGAAACACTTTCATTGAAAGGGGTTGCCAAGCTTCCAGAAATTACGAGTCTCCAGAAATCTCAGCAACTATGATTTCACCCAAACTGGATGATACTTTCAGGTAATGATCAGTACACTAAGCCCACTTGGTTCCCTAAATTTCGTTCTTCTATGTTGATGCGTTCGCTTCCAGTAACTGTTTGAATTTTGGCGTTTCACTCTGTTTTCTCCTATACTGACAGATGTATTTGGAACTCTAAACCAAACACGGTTTGTGCTAGCTTCTTGAAACTTGACACACTAAAGCAGTTTCACGTTCTATCTCTATGTTCTGTTTCCTCTTGATGTAGCACTCAGCAGTGACTGAGGAGAAACACTTTCATTGAAAGGGGTTGCCAAGCTTCCAGAAATTACGAGTCTCCAGAAATCTCAGCAACTATGATTTCACCCAAACTGGATGATACTTTCAGGTAATGATCAGTACACTAAGCCCACTTGGTTCCCCAAATTTCGTTCTTCTATGTTGATGCGTTCGCTTCCAGTAACTGTTTGAATTTTGGCGTTTCACTCTGTTTTCTCCTATACTGACAGATGTATTTGGAACTCTAAATCAAACACGGTTTGTGCTAGCTTCTTGAAACTTGACACACTAAAGCAGTTTCACGTTCTATCTCTATGTTCTGTTTCCTCTTGATGTAACACTCAGCAGTGACTGAGGAGAAACACTTTCATTGAAAGGGGTTGCCAAGCTTCCCAAAATTGCGAGTCTCCAGAAATCTCAGCAACTATTTTTTCACCCAAACTGGATGATACTTTCAGGTAATGATCAGTACACTAAGCTCACTTGGTTCCCCAAATTTCGTTCTTTTATGTTGAAGCGTTCGCTTCCAGTAACTGTTTGAATTTTGGCATTTCACTCTGTTTTCTCCTATACTGACAGATGTATTTGGAACTCTAAATCAAACACGGTTTGTGCTAGCTTCTTGAAACTTGACACACTAAAGCAGTTTCAAGTTCTATCTCTATGTTCTGTTTCCTCTGGATGTAGCCCTAAGCAGTGACTGGGGAGAAATACTTTCATTGAAAGGGGTTGCCAAGCTTCCAGAAATTACGAGTCTCCAGAAATCTCAGCAACTATTTTTTAACCCAAACTGGATGATACTTTCAGGTAATGATCAGTACACTAAGCCCACTTGGTTCCCCAAATTTCGTTCTTTTATGTTGAAGCGTTCGCTTCCAGTAACTGTTTGAATTTTGGCGTTTCACTCTGTTTTCTCCTATATTGATAGATGTATTTGGAACTCTAAACCAAACACGGTTTGTGCTAGCTTCTTGAAACTTGACACAGTAAAGCAGTTTCACGTTCTATCTCTATGTTCTGTTTCCTCTTGATGTAGCACACAGCAGTGACTGAGGAGAAACACTTTCATTGAAAGGGGTTGCCAAGCTTCCCAAAATTGCGAGTCTCCAGAAATCTCAGCAACTATTTTTTCACCCAAACTGGATGATACTTTCATGTAATGATCAGTACACTAAGCTCACTTGGTTCCCCAAATTTCGTTCTTTTATGTTGAAGCGTTCGCTTCCAGTAACTGTTTGAATTTTGGCGTTTCACTCTGTTTTCTCCTATACTGACAGATGTATTTGGAACTCTAAATCAAACACGGTTTGTGCTAGCTTCTTGAAACTTGACACAGTAAAGCAGTTTCACGTTCTATCTCTATGTTCTGTTTCCTCTGGATGTAGCCCTAAGCAGTGACTGGGGAGAAATACTTTCATTGACAGGGGTTGCCAAGCTTCCAGAAATTACGAGTCTCCAGAAATCTCAGCAACTATGATTTCACCCAAACTGGATGATACTTTCAGGTAATAATAGGTACACTAAGCCCACTTGGTTCCCCAAATTTCGTTCTTCTATGTTGAAGCGTTCGTTTCCAGTAACAGTTTGAATTTTGGCGTTTCACTCTGTTTTCTCCTATATTTATAGATGTATTTGGAACTCTAAATCAAACACGGTTTGTGCTACCTTCTTCAAACTTGACACAGTAAAGCAGTTTCAAGTTCTATCTATATGTTCTCTTTCCTCTTGATGTAGCACTCAACAGTGACTGAGGAGAAACACTTTCATTGAAAGGGGTTGCCAAGCTTCCCAAAATTGCGAGTCTCCAGAAATCTCAGCAACTATTTTTTCACCCAAACTGGATGATACTTTCAGGTAATGATCAGTACACTAAGCTCACTTGGTTCCCCAAATTTCGTTCTTTTATGTTGAAGCGTTCGCTTCCAGTAACTGTTTGAATTTTGGCGTTTCACTCTGTTTTCTCCTATACTGACAGATGTATTTGGAACTCTAAATCAAACACGGTTTGTGCTAGCTTCTTGAAACTTGACACACTAAAGCAGTTTCACGTTCTATCTCTATGTTCTGTTTCCTCTTGATGTAGCACTAAGCAGTGACTGGGGAGAAATACTTTCATTGAAAGGGGTTGCCAAGCTTCCAGAAATTACGAGTCTCCAGAAATCTCAGCAACTATGATTTCACCCACACTGGATGATACTTTCAGGTAATGATCAGTACACTAAGCCCACTTGGTTCGCCAAATTTCGTTCTTCTATGTTGAAGCGTTCGTTTCCAGTAACAGTTTGAATTTTGGTGTTTCACTCTGTTTTCTCCTATATTGATAGATGTATTTGGAACTCTAAACCAAACACCGTTTGTGCTAGCTTCTTGAAACTTGACACAGTAAAGCAGTTTCACGTTCTATCTCTATGTTCTGTTTCCTCTTGATGTAGCACTCAGCAGTGACTGAGGAGAAACACTTTCATTGAAAGGGGTTGCCAAGCTTCCAGAAATTACGAGTCTCCAGAAATCTCAGCAACTATGATTTCACCCAAACTGGATGATACTTTCAGGTAATGATCAGTACACTAAGCCCACTTGGTTCCCCAAATTTCGTTCTTCTATGTTGATGCGTTCGCTTCCAGTAACTGTTTGAATTTTGGCGTTTCACTCTGTTTTCTCCTATACTGACAGATGTATTTGGAACTCTAAATCAAACACGGTTTGTGCTAGCTTCTTGAAACTTGACACACTAAAGCAGTTTCACGTTCTATCTCTATGTTCTGTTTCCTCTTGATGTAACACTCAGCAGTGACTGAGGAGAAACACTTTCATTGAAAGGGGTTGCCAAGCTTCCCAAAATTGCGAGTCTCCAGAAATCTCAGCAACTATTTTTTCACCCAAACTGGATGATACTTTCAGGTAATGATCAGTACACTAAGCTCACTTGGTTCCCCAAATTTCGTTGTTTTATGTTGAAGCGTTCGCATCCAGTAACTGTTTGAATTTTGGCGTTTCACTCTGTTTTCTCCTATACTGACAGATGTATTTGGAACTCTAAATCAAACACGGTTTGTGCTAGCTTCTTGAAACTTGACACACTAAAGCAGTTTCAAGTTCTATCTCTATGTTCTGTTTCCTCTGGATGTAGCCCTAAGCAGTGACTGGGGAGAAATACTTTCATTGAAAGGGGTTGCCAAGCTTCCAGAAATTACGAGTCTCCAGAAATCTCAGCAACTATGATTTCACCCAAACTGGATGATACTTTCAGGTAATGATCAGTACACTAAGCCCACTTGGTTCACCAAATTTCGTTCTTCTATGTTGAAGCGTTCGTTTCCAGTAACAGTTTGAATTTTGGCGTTTCACTCTGTTTTCTCCTATATTGATAGATGTATTTGGAACTCTAAACCAAACACGGTTTGTGCTAGCTTCTTGAAACTTGACACAATAAAGCAGTTTCACGTTCTATCTCTATGTTCTGTTTCCTCTTCGATGTAGCACTCAGCAGTGACTGAGGAGAAACACTTTCATTGAAAGGGGTTGCCAAGCTTCCCAAAATTGCGAGTCTCCAGAAATCTCAGCAACTATTTTTTAACCCAAACTGGATGATACTTTCAGGTAATGATCAGTACACTAAGCCCACTTGGTTCCCCAAATTTCGTTCTTCTATGTTGAAGCGTTCGTTTCCAGTAACAGTTTGAAATTTGGCGTTTCACTCTGTTTTCTCCTATATTGATAGATGTATTTGGAACTCTAAACCAAACACGGTTTGTGCTAGCTTCTTGAAACTTGACACAGTAAAGCAGTTTCACGTTCTATCTCTATGTTCTGTTTCCTCTTGATGTAGCACTCAGCAGTGACTGAGGAGAAACACTTTCATTGAAAGGGGTTGCCAAGCTTCCCAAAATTGCGAGTCTCCAGAAATCTCAGCATCTATTTTTTCACCCAAACTGGATGATACTTTCAGGTAATGATGAGTACGCTAAGCCCACTGGGTTCCCAAAATTTCGTTCTTCTATGTTGAAGCGTTCGTTTCCAGTAACAGTTTGAATTTTGGCGTTTCACTCTGTTTTCTCCTATATTGATAGATGTATTTGGAACTCTAAACCAAACACGGTTTGTGCTAGCTTCTTGAAACTTGACACAGTAAAGCAGTTTCACGTTCTATCTCTATGTTCTGTTTCCTCTTGATGTAGCACTCAGCAGTGACTGAGGAGAAACACTTTCATTGAAAGGGGTTGCCAAGCTCCCCAAAACTGCGAGTCTCCAGAAATCTCAGCAACTATTTTTTCACCCAAACTGGATGATACTTTCAGGTAATGATCAGTACACTAAGCTCACTTGGTTCCCCAAATTTCGTTCTTTTATGTTGAAGCGTTCACTTCCAGTAACTGTTTGAATTTTGGCGTTTCACTCTGTTTTCTCCTATACTGACAGATGTATTTGGAACTCTAAATCAAACACGGTTTGTGCTAGCTTCTTGAAACTTGACACAGTAAAGCAGTTTCAAGTTCTATCTCTATGTTTTCTTTCCTCTTTATGTAGCACTCAGCAGTGACTGAGGAGAAACACTTTCATTGAAAGGGGTTGCCAAGCTTCCAGAAATTACGAGTCTCCAGAAATCTCAGCAACTATGATTTCACCCAAACTGGATGATACTTTCAGGTAATGATCAGTACACTAAGCCCACTTGGTTCCCTAAATTTCGTTCTTCTATGTTGATGCGTTCGCTTCCAGTAACTGTTTGAATTTTGGCGTTTCACTCTGTTTTCTCCTATACTGACAGATGTATTTGGAACTCTAAACCAAACACGGTTTGTGCTAGCTTCTTGAAACTTGACACACTAAAGCAGTTTCACGTTCTATCTCTATGTTCTGTTTCCTCTTGATGTAGCACTCAGCAGTGACTGAGGAGAAACACTTTCATTGAAAGGGGTTGCCAAGCTTCCAGAAATTACGAGTCTCCAGAAATCTCAGCAACTATGATTTCACCCAAACTGGATGATACTTTCAGGTAATGATCAGTACACTAAGCCCACTTGGTTCCCCAAATTTCGTTCTTCTATGTTGATGCGTTCGCTTCCAGTAACTGTTTGAATTTTGGCGTTTCACTCTGTTTTCTCCTATACTGACAGATGTATTTGGAACTCTAAATCAAACACGGTTTGTGCTAGCTTCTTGAAACTTGACACACTAAAGCAGTTTCACGTTCTATCTCTATGTTCTGTTTCCTCTTGATGTAACACTCAGCAGTGACTGAGGAGAAACACTTTCATTGAAAGGGGTTGCCAAGCTTCCCAAAATTGCGAGTCTCCAGAAATCTCAGCAACTATTTTTTCACCCAAACTGGATGATACTTTCAGGTAATGATCAGTACACTAAGCTCACTTGGTTCCCCAAATTTCGTTCTTTTATGTTGAAGCGTTCGCTTCCAGTAACTGTTTGAATTTTGGCATTTCACTCTGTTTTCTCCTATACTGACAGATGTATTTGGAACTCTAAATCAAACACGGTTTGTGCTAGCTTCTTGAAACTTGACACACTAAAGCAGTTTCAAGTTCTATCTCTATGTTCTGTTTCCTCTGGATGTAGCCCTAAGCAGTGACTGGGGAGAAATACTTTCATTGAAAGGGGTTGCCAAGCTTCCAGAAATTACGAGTCTCCAGAAATCTCAGCAACTATGATTTCACCCAAACTGGATGATACTTTCAGGTAATGATCAGTACACTAAGCCCACTTGGTTCACCAAATTTCGTTCTTCTATGTTGAAGCGTTCGTTTCCAGTAACAGTTTGAATTTTGGCGTTTCACTCTGTTTTCTCCTATATTGATAGATGTATTTGGAACTCTAAACCAAACACGGTTTGTGCTAGCTTCTTGAAACTTGACACAATAAAGCAGTTTCACGTTCTATCTCTATGTTCTGTTTCCTCTTCGATGTAGCACTCAGCAGTGACTGAGGAGAAACACTTTCATTGAAAGGGGTTGCCAAGCTTCCCAAAATTGCGAGTCTCCAGAAATCTCAGCAACTATTTTTTAACCCAAACTGGATGATACTTTCAGGTAATGATCAGTACACTAAGCCCACTTGGTTCCCCAAATTTCGTTCTTCTATGTTGAAGCGTTCGTTTCCAGTAACAGTTTGAAATTTGGCGTTTCACTCTGTTTTCTCCTATATTGATAGATGTATTTGGAACTCTAAACCAAACACGGTTTGTGCTAGCTTCTTGAAACTTGACACAGTAAAGCAGTTTCACGTTCTATCTCTATGTTCTGTTTCCTCTTGATGTAGCACTCAGCAGTGACTGAGGAGAAACACTTTCATTGAAAGGGGTTGCCAAGCTTCCCAAAATTGCGAGTCTCCAGAAATCTCAGCATCTATTTTTTCACCCAAACTGGATGATACTTTCAGGTAATGATGAGTACGCTAAGCCCACTGGGTTCCCAAAATTTCGTTCTTCTATGTTGAAGCGTTCGTTTCCAGTAACAGTTTGAATTTTGGCGTTTCACTCTGTTTTCTCCTATATTGATAGATGTATTTGGAACTCTAAACCAAACACGGTTTGTGCTAGCTTCTTGAAACTTGACACAGTAAAGCAGTTTCACGTTCTATCTCTATGTTCTGTTTCCTCTTGATGTAGCACTCAGCAGTGACTGAGGAGAAACACTTTCATTGAAAGGGGTTGCCAAGCTCCCCAAAACTGCGAGTCTCCAGAAATCTCAGCAACTATTTTTTCACCCAAACTGGATGATACTTTCAGGTAATGATCAGTACACTAAGCTCACTTGGTTCCCCAAATTTCGTTCTTTTATGTTGAAGCGTTCACTTCCAGTAACTGTTTGAATTTTGGCGTTTCACTCTGTTTTCTCCTATACTGACAGATGTATTTGGAACTCTAAATCAAACACGGTTTGTGCTAGCTTCTTGAAACTTGACACAGTAAAGCAGTTTCAAGTTCTATCTCTATGTTCTGTTTCCTCTGGATGTAGCCCTAAGCAGTGACTGGGGAGAAATACTTTCATTGAAAGGGGTTGCCAAGCTTCCAGAAATTACGAGTCTCCAGAAATCTCAGCAACTATGATTTCACCCAAACTGGATGATACTTTCAGGTAATGATCAGTACACTAAGCCCACTTGGTTCACCAAATTTCGTTCTTCTATGTTGAAGCGTTCGTTTCCAGTAACAGTTTGAATTTTGGCGTTTCACTCTGTTTTCTCCTATATTGATAGATGTATTTGGAACTCTAAACCAAACACGGTTTGTGCTAGCTTCTTGAAACTTGACACAATAAAGCAGTTTCACGTTCTATCTCTATGTTCTGTTTCCTCTTCGATGTAGCACTCAGCAGTGACTGAGGAGAAACACTTTCATTGAAAGGGGTTGCCAAGCTTCCCAAAATTGCGAGTCTCCAGAAATCTCAGCAACTATTTTTTAACCCAAACTGGATGATACTTTCAGGTAATGATCAGTACACTAAGCCCACTTGGTTCCCCAAATTTCGTTCTTCTATGTTGAAGCGTTCGTTTCCAGTAACAGTTTGAAATTTGGCGTTTCACTCTGTTTTCTCCTATATTGATAGATGTATTTGGAACTCTAAACCAAACACGGTTTGTGCTAGCTTCTTGAAACTTGACACAGTAAAGCAGTTTCACGTTCTATCTCTATGTTCTGTTTCCTCTTGATGTAGCACTCAGCAGTGACTGAGGAGAAACACTTTCATTGAAAGGGGTTGCCAAGCTTCCCAAAATTGCGAGTCTCCAGAAATCTCAGCATCTATTTTTTCACCCAAACTGGATGATACTTTCAGGTAATGATGAGTACGCTAAGCCCACTGGGTTCCCAAAATTTCGTTCTTCTATGTTGAAGCGTTCGTTTCCAGTAACAGTTTGAATTTTGGCGTTTCACTCTGTTTTCTCCTATATTGATAGATGTATTTGGAACTCTAAACCAAACACGGTTTGTGCTAGCTTCTTGAAACTTGACACAGTAAAGCAGTTTCACGTTCTATCTCTATGTTCTGTTTCCTCTTGATGTAGCACTCAGCAGTGACTGAGGAGAAACACTTTCATTGAAAGGGGTTGCCAAGCTCCCCAAAACTGCGAGTCTCCAGAAATCTCAGCAACTATTTTTTCACCCAAACTGGATGATACTTTCAGGTAATGATCAGTACACTAAGCTCACTTGGTTCCCCAAATTTCGTTCTTTTATGTTGAAGCGTTCACTTCCAGTAACTGTTTGAATTTTGGCGTTTCACTCTGTTTTCTCCTATACTGACAGATGTATTTGGAACTCTAAATCAAACACGGTTTGTGCTAGCTTCTTGAAACTTGACACAGTAAAGCAGTTTCAAGTTCTATCTCTATGTTTTCTTTCCTCTTTATGTAGCACTCAGCAGTGACTGAGGAGAAACACTTTCATTGAAAGGGGTTGCCAAGCTTCCAGAAATTACGAGTCTCCAGAAATCTCAGCAACTATGATTTCACCCAAACTGGATGATACTTTCAGGTAATGATCAGTACACTAAGCCCACTTGGTTCCCCAAATTTCGTTCTTCTATGTTGATGCGTTCGCTTCCAGTAACTGTTTGAATTTTGGCGTTTCACTCTGTTTTCTCCTATACTGACAGATGTATTTGGAACTCTAAATCAAACACGGTTTGTGCTAGCTTCTTGAAACTTGACACACTAAAGCAGTTTCACGTTCTATCTCTATGTTCTGTTTCCTCTTGATGTAGCACTCAGCAGTGACTGAGGAGAAACACTTTCATTGAAAGGGGTTGCCAAGCTTCCCAAAATTGCGAGTCTCCAGAAATCTCAGCAACTATTTTTTCACCCAAACTGGATGATACTTTCAGGTAATGATCAGTACACTAAGCTCACTTGGTTCCCCAAATTTCGTTCTTTTATGTTGAAGCGTTCGCTTCCAGTAACTGTTTGAATTTTGGCGTTTCACTCTGTTTTCTCCTATACTGACAGATGTATTTGGAACTCTAAATCAAACACGGTTTGTGCTAGCTTCTTGAAACTTGACACACTAAAGCAGTTTCACGTTCTATCTCTATGTTCTGTTTCCTCTTCGATATAGCACTCAGCAGTGACTGAGGAGAAACACTTTCATTGAAAGGGGTTGCCAAGCTTCCCAAAATTGCGAGTCTCCAGAAATCTCAGCAACTATTTTTTAACCCAAACTGGATGATACTTTCAGGTAATGATCAGTACACTAAGCCCACTTGGTTCCCCAAATTTCGTTCTTCTATGTTGAAGCGTTCGTTTCCAGTAACAGTTTGAATTTTGGCGTTTCACTCTGTTTTCTCCTATATTGATAGATGTATTTGGAACTCTAAACCAAACACGGTTTGTGCTAGCTTCTTGAAACTTGACACAGTAAAGCAGTTTCACGTTCTATCTCTATGTTCTGTTTCCTCTTGATGTAGCACTCAGCAGTGACTGAGGAGAAACACTTTCATTGAAAGGGGTTGCCAAGCTTCCCAAAATTGCGAGTCTCCAGAAATCTCAGCAACTATTTTTTAACCCAAACTGGATGATACTTTCAGGTAATGATCAGTACACTAAGCCCACTTGGTGCCCCAAATTTCGTTCTTTTATGTTGAAGCGTTCGCTTCCAGTAACTGTTTGAATTTTGGCGTTTCACTCTGTTTTCTCCTATATTGATAGATGTATTTGGAACTCTAAACCAAACACGGTTTGTGCTAGCTTCTTGAAACTTGACACAGTAAAGCAGTTTCAAGTTCTATCTATATGTTCTGTTTCCTCTTGATGTAGCACTCAGCAGTGACTGAGGAGAAACACTTTCATTGAAAGGGGTTGCCAAGCTTCCCAAAATTGCGAGTCTCCAGAAATCTCAGCAACTATTTTTTAACCCAAACTGGATGATACTTTCAGGTAATGATCAGTACACTAAGCTCACTTGGTTCCCCAAATTTCGTTCTTTTATGTTGAAGCGTTCGCTTCCAGTAACTGTTTGAATTTTGGCGTTTCACTCTGTTTTCTCCTATACTGACAGATGTATTAGGAACTCTAAACCAAACACGGTTTGTGCTAGCTTCTTGAAACTTGACACAGTAAAGCAGTTTCACGTTCTATCTCTATGTTCTGTTTCCTCTGGATGTAGCCCTAAGCAGTGACTGGGGAGAAATACTTTCATTGACAGGGGTTGCCAAGCTTCCAGAAATTACGAGTCTCAAGTAATCTCAGCAACTATGATTTCACCCAACCTGGATGATAGTTTCAGGTAATGATCAGTACACTAAGCCCACTTGGTTCGCCAAATTTCGTTCTTCTATGTTGATGCGTTCGCTTCCAGTAACTGTTTGAATTTTGGCGTTTCACTCTGTTTTCTCCTATACTGACAGATGTATTTGGAACTCTAAATCAAACACGGTTTGTGCTAGCTTCTTGAAACTTGACACACTAAAGCAGTTTCACGTTCTATCTCTATGTTCTGTTTCCTCTTGATGTAGCACTCAGCAGTGACTGAGGAGAAACACTTTCATTGAAAGGGGTTGCCAAGCTTCCCAAAATTGCGAGTCTCCAGAAATCTCAGCAACTATTTTTTCACCCAAACTGGATGATACTTTCAGGTAATGATCAGTACACTAAGCTCACTTGGTTCCCCAAATTTCGTTCTTTTATGTTGAAGCGTTCGCTTCCAGTAACTGTTTGAATTTTGGCGTTTCACTCTGTTTTCTCCTATACTGACAGATGTATTTGGAACTCTAAATCAAACACGGTTTGTGCTAGCTTCTTGAAACTTGACACACTAAAGCAGTTTCACGTTCTATCTCTATGTTCTGTTTCCTCTTCGATATAGCACTTAGCAGTGACTGAGGAGAAACACTTTCATTGAAAGGGGTTGCCAAGCTTCCCAAAATTGCGAGTCTCCAGAAATCTCAGCAACTATTTTTTAACCCAAACTGGATGATACTTTCAGGTAATGATCAGTACACTAAGCCCACTTGGTTCCCCAAATTTCGTTCTTCTATGTTGAAGCGTTCGTTTCCAGTAACAGTTTGAAATTTGGCGTTTCACTCTGTTTTCTCCTATATTGATAGATGTATTTGGAACTCTAAACCAAACACGGTTTGTGCTAGCTTCTTGAAACTTGACACAGTAAAGCAGTTTCACGTTCTATCTCTATGTTCTGTTTCCTCTTGATGTAGCACTCAGCAGTGACTGAGGAGAAACACTTTCATTGAAAGGGGTTGCCAAGCTTCCCAAAATTGCGAGTCTCCAGAAATCTCAGCAACTATTTTTTAACCCAAACTGGATGATACTTTCAGGTAATGATCAGTACACTAAGCCCACTTTGTGCCCCAAATTTCGTTCTTTTATGTTGAAGCGTTCGCTTCCAGTAACTGTTTGAATTTTGGCGTTTCACTCTGTTTTCTCCTATATTGATAGATGTATTTGGAACTCTAAACCAAACACGGTTTGTGCTAGCTTCTTGAAACTTGACACAGTAAAGCAGTTTCAAGTTCTATCTATATGTTCTGTTTCCTCTTGATGTAGCACTCAGCAGTGACTGAGGAGAAACACTTTCATTGAAAGGGGTTGCCAAGCTTCCCAAAATTGCGAGTCTCCAGAAATCTCAGCAACTATTTTTTAACCCAAACTGGATGATACTTTCAGGTAATGATCAGTACACTAAGCTCACTTGGTTCCCCAAATTTCGTTCTTTTATGTTGAAGCGTTCGCTTCCAGTAACTGTTTGAATTTTGGCGTTTCACTCTGTTTTCTCCTATACTGACAGATGTATTAGGAACTCTAAACCAAACACGGTTTGTGCTAGCTTCTTGAAACTTGACACAGTAAAGCAGTTTCACGTTCTATCTCTATGTTCTGTTTCCTCTGGATGTAGCCCTAAGCAGTGACTGGGGAGAAATACTTTCATTGACAGGGGTTGCCAAGCTTCCAGAAATTACGAGTCTCAAGTAATCTCAGCAACTATGATTTCACCCAACCTGGATGATAGTTTCAGGTAATGATCAGTACACTAAGCCCACTTGGTTCGCCAAATTTCGTTCTTCTATGTTGAAGCGTTCGTTTCCAGTAACAGTTTGAATTTTGGCGTTTCACTCTGTTTTCTCCTATACTGACATATGTATTTGGAACTCTAAATCAAACACGGTTTGTGCTAGCTTCTTGAAACTTGACACACTAAAGCAGTTTCACGTTCTATCTCTATGTTCTGTTTCCTCTTGATGTAGCCCTAAGCAGTGACTGGGGAGAAATACTTTCATTGAAAGGGGTTGCCAAGCTTCCAGAAATTACGAGTCTCCAGAAATCTCAGCAACTATGATTTCACCCATACTGGATGATACTTTCAGGTAATGATCAGTACACTAAGCCCACTTGGTTCGCCAAATTTCGTTCTTCTATGTTGAAGCGTTCGTTTCCAGTAACAGTTTGAATTTTGGCGTTTCACTCTGTTTTCTCCTATATTGATAGATGTATTTGGAACTCTAAACCAAACACGGTTTGTGCTAGCTTCTTGAAACTTGACACAGTGAAGCAGTTTCACGTTCTATCTCTATGTTCTGTTTCCTCTTCGATGTAGCACTCAGCAGTGACTGAGGAGAAACACTTTCATTGAAAGGGGTTGCCAAGCTTCCCAAAATTGCGAGTCTCCAGAAATCTCAGCAACTATTTTTTAACCCAAACTGGATGATACTTTCAGGTAATGATCAGTACACTAAGCCCACTTGGTTCCCCAAATTTCGTTCTTCTATGTTGAAGCGTTCGTTTCCAGTAACAGTTTGAATTTTGGCGTTTCACTCTGTTTTCTCCTATATTGATAGATGTATTTGGAAGTGTAAACCAAACACGGTTTGTGCTAGCTTCTTGAAACTTGACACAGTAAAGCAGTTTCACGTTCTATCTCTATGTTCTGTTTCCTCTTGATGTAGCACTCAGCAGTGACTGAGGAGAAACACTTTCATTGAAAGGGGTTGCCAAGCTTCCCAAATTTGCGAGTCTCCAGAAATCTCAGCAAATATTTTTTCACCCAAACTGGATGATACTTTCAGGTAATGATCAGTACACTAAGCCCACTTGGTTCCCCAAATTTCGTTCTTTTATGTTGAAGCGTTCGCTTCCAGTAACTGTTTGAATTTTGGCGTTTCACTCTGTTTTCTCCTATATTGATAGATGTATTTGGAACTCTAAACCAAACACGGTTTGTGCTAGCTTCTTGAAACTTGACACAGTAAAGCAGTTTCAAGTTCTATCTATATGTTCTCTTTCCTCTTGATGTAGCACTCAACAGTGACTGAGGAGAAACACTTTCATTGAAAGGGGTTGCCAAGCTTCCCAAAATTGCGAGTCTCCAGAAATCTCAGCAATTATTTTTTCACCCAAACTGGATGATACTTTCAGGTAATGATCAGTACACTAAGCTCACTTGGTTCCCCAAATTTCGTTCTTTTATGTTGAAGCGTTCGCTTCCAGTAACTGTTTGAATTTTGGCGTTTCACTCTGTTTTCTCCTATACTGACAGATGTATTTGGAACTCTAAATCAAACACGGTTTGTGCTAGCTTCTTGAAACTTGACACACTAAAGCAGTTTCACGTTCTATCTCTATGTTCTGTTTCCTCTGGATGTAGCCCTAAGCAGTGACTGGGGAGAAATACTTTCATTGAAAGGGGTTGCCAAGCTTCCAGAAATTACGAGTCTCCAGAAATCTCAGCAACTATGATTTCACCCATACTGGATGATACTTTCAGGTAATGATCAGTACACTAAGCCCACTTGGTTCGCCAAATTTCGTTCTTCTATGTTGAAGCGTTCGTTTCCAGTAACAGTTTGAATTTTGGTGTTTCACTCTGTTTTCTCCTATATTGATAGATGTATTTGGAACTCTAAACCAAACACGGTTTGTGCTAGCTTCTTGAAACTTGACACAGTAAAGCAGTTTCACCTTCTATCTCTATGTTCTGTTTCCTCTTGATGTAGCACTCAGCAGTGACTGAGGAGAAACACTTTCATTGAAAGGGGTTGCCAAGCTCCCCAAAACTGCGAGTCTCCAGAAATCTCAGCAACTATTTTTTCACCCAAACTGGATGATACTTTCAGGTAATGATCAGTACACTAAGCTCACTTGGTTCCCGAAATTTCGTTCTTTTATGTTGAAGCGTTCACTTCCAGTAACTGTTTGAATTTTGGCGTTTCACTCTGTTTTCTCCTATACTGACAGATGTATTTGGAACTCTAAACCAAACACGGTTTGTGCTAGCTTCTTGAAACTTGACACAGTAAAGCAGTTTCACGTTCTATCTCTATGTTCTGTTTCATCTGGATGTAGCCCTAAGCAGTGACTGGGGAGAAATACTTTCATTGACAGGGGTTGCCAAGCTTCCAGAAATTACGAGTCTCCAGAAATCTCAGCAACTATGATTTCACCCAACCTGGATGATAGTTTCAGGTAATGATCAGTACACTAAGCCCACTTGGTTTGCCAAATTTCGTTCTTCTATGTTGAAGCGTTCGTTTCCAGTAACAGTTTGAATTTTGGCGTTTCACTCTGTTTTCTCCTATACTGACATATGTATTTGGAACTCTAAATCAAACACGGTTTGTGCTAGCTTCTTGAAACTTGACACACTGAAGCAGTTTCACGTTCTATCTCTATGTTCTGTTTCCTCTTGATGTAGCCCTAAGCAGTGACTGGGGAGAAATACTTTCATTGAAAGGGGTTGCCAAGCTTCCAGAAATTACGAGTCTCCAGAAATCTCAGCAACTATGATTTCACCCATACTGGATGATACTTTCAGGTAATGATCAGAACACTAAGCCCACTTGGTTCGTAAAATTTCGTTCTTCTATGTTGAAGCGTTCGTTTCCAGTAACAGTTTGAATTTTGGCGTTTCACTCTGTTTTCTCCTATATTGATAGATGTATTTGGAACTCTAAACCAAACACGGTTTGTGCTAGCTTCTTGAAACTTGACACAGTGAAGCAGTTTCACGTTCTATCTCTATGTTCTGTTTCCTCTTCGATGTAGCACTCAGCAGTGACTGAGGAGAAACACTTTCATTGAAAGGGGTTGCCAAGCTTCCCAAAATTGCGAGTCTCCAGAAATCTCAGCAACTATTTTTTAACCCAAACTGGATGATACTTTCAGGTAATGATCAGTACACTAAGCCCACTTGGTTCCCCAAATTTCGTTCTTCTATGTTGAAGCGTTCGTTTCCAGTAACAGTTTGAATTTTGGCGTTTCACTCTGTTTTCTCCTATATTGATAGATGTATTTGGAAGTGTAAACCAAACACGGTTTGTGCTAGCTTCTTGAAACTTGACACAGTTAAGCAGTTTCACGTTCTATCTCTATGTTCTGTTTCCTCTTGATGTAGCACTCAGCAGTGACTGAGGAGAAACACTTTCATTGAAAGGGGTTGCCAAGCTTCCCAAAATTGCGAGTCTCCAGAAATCTCAGCAAATATTTTTTAACCCAAACTGGATGATACTTTCAGGTAATGATCAGTACACTAAGCCCACTTGGTTCCCCAAATTTCGTTCTTTTATGTTGAAGCGTTCGCTTCCAGTAACTGTTTGAATTTTGGCGTTTCACTCTGTTTTCTCCTATATTGATAGATGTATTTGGAACTCTAAACCAAACACGGTTTGTGCTAGCTTCTTGAAACTTGACACAGTAAAGCAGTTTCAAGTTCTATCTATATGTTCTCTTTCCTCTTGATGTAGCACTCAACAGTGACTGAGGAGAAACACTTTCATTGAAAGGGGTTGCCAAGCTTCCCAAAATTGCGAGTCTCCAGAAATCTCAGCAATTATTTTTTCACCCAAACTGGATGATACTTTCAGGTAATGATCAGTACAGTAAGCTCACTTGGTTCCCCAAATTTCGTTCTTTTATGTTGAAGCGTTCGCTTCCAGTAACTGTTTGAATTTTGGCGTTTCACTCTGTTTTCTCCTATACTGACAGATGTATTTGGAACTCTAAATCAAACACGGTTTGTGCTAGCTTCTTGAAACTTGACACACTAAAGCAGTTTCACGTTCTATCTCTATGTTCTGTTTCCTCTGGATGTAGCCCTAAGCAGTGACTGGGGAGAAATACTTTCATTGAAAGGGGTTGCCAAGCTTCCAGAAATTACGAGTCTCCAGAAATCTCAGCAACTATGATTTCACCCATACTGGATGATACTTTCAGGTAATGATCAGTACACTAAGCCCACTTGGTTCGCCAAATTTCGTTCTTTTATGTTGAAGCGTTCGCTTCCAGTAACTGTTTGAATTTTGACGTTTCACTCTGTTTTCTCCTATACTGACAGATGTATTTGGAACTCTAAACCAAACACGGTTTGTGCTAGCTTCTTGAAACTTGACACAGTAAAGCAGTTTCACGTTCTATCTCTATGTTCTGTTTCCTCTTGATGTAGCCCTAAGCAGTGACTGGGGAGAAATACTTTCATTGACAGGGGTTGCCAAGCTTCCAGAAATTACGAGTCTCCAGAAATCTCAGCAACTATGATTTCACCCAAACTGGATGATACTTTCAGGTAATGATCAGTACACTAAGCTCACTTCGTTCCCCAAATTTCGTTCTTCTATGTTGAAGCGTTCGTTTCCAGTAACAGTTTGAATTTTGGCGTTTCACTCTGTTTTCTCCTATATTGATAGATGTTTTTGGAACTCTAAATCAAACACGGTTTGTGCTACCTTCTTCAAACTTGACACAGTAAAGCAGTTTCAAGTTCTATCTATATGTTCTCTTTCCTCTTGATGTAGCACTCAGCAGTGACTGAGGAGAAACACTTTCATTGAAAGGGGTTGCCAAGCTCCCCAAAACTGCGAGTCTCCAGAAATCTCAGCAACTTTTTTTTCACCCAAACTGGATGATACTTTCAGGTAATGATCAGTACACTAAGCTCACTTGGTTCCCCAAATTTCGTTCTTTTATGTTGAAGCGTTCGCTTCCAGTAACTGTTTGAATTTTGGCGTTTCACTCTGTTTTCTCCTATACTGACAGATGTATTTGGAACTCTAAATCAAACACGGTTTGTGCTAGCTTCTTGAAACTTGACACACTAAAGCAGTTTCACGTTCTATCTCTATGTTCTGTTTCCTCTTGATGTAGCCCTAAGCAGTTACTGGGGAGAAATACTTTCATTGAAAGGGGTTGCCAAGCTTCCAGAAATTACGAGTCTCCAGAAATCTCAGCAACTATGATTTCACCCAACCTGGATGATACTTTCAGGTAATGATCAGTACACTAAGCCCACTTGGTTCACCAAATTTCGTTCTTCTATGTTGAAGTGTTCGTTTCCAGTAACAGTTTGAATTTTGGCGTTTTACTCTGTTTTCTCCTATATTGATAGATGTATTTGGAACTCTAAATCAAACACGGTTTGTGCTAGCTTCTTGAAACTTGACACAATAAAGAAGTTTCAAGTTCTATCTCTATGTTCTGTCTCCTCTTGATGTAGCCCTAAGCAGTGACTGGGGAGAAACACTTTCATTGAAAGGGGTTGCCAAGCTTCCAAAAATTACGAGTCTCCAGAAATCTCAGCATCTATTTTTTCACCCAAACGGGATGATACTTTCAGGTAATGATGAGTACGCTAAGCCCACTGGGTTCCCAAAATTTCGTTCTTCTATGTTGAAGCGTTCGTTTCCAGTAACAGTTTGAATTTTGGCGTTTCACTCTGTTTTCTCCTATATTGATAGATGTATTTGGAACTCTAAACCAAACACGGTTTGTGCTAGCTTCTTGAAACTTGACACAGTAAAGCAGTTTCACGTTCTATCTCTATGTTCTGTTTCCTCTTGATGTAGCACTCAGCAGTGACTGAGGAGAAACACTTTCATTGAAAGGGGTTGCCAAGCTCCCCAAAACTGCGAGTCTCCAGAAATCTCAGCAACTATTTTTTCACCCAAACTGGATGATACTTTCAGGTAATGATCAGTACACTAAGCTCACTTGGTTCCCCAAATTTCGTTCTTTTATGTTGAAGCGTTCACTTCCAGTAACTGTTTGAATTTTGGCGTTTCACTCTGTTTTCTCCTATACTGACAGATGTATTTGGAACTCTAAATCAAACACGGTTTGTGCTAGCTTCTTGAAACTTGACACAGTAAAGCAGTTTCAAGTTCTATCTCTATGTTTTCTTTCCTCTTTATGTAGCACTCAGCAGTGACTGAGGAGAAACACTTTCATTGAAAGGGGTTGCCAAGCTTCTAGAAATTACGAGTCTCCAGAAATCTCAGCAACTATGATTTCACCCAAACTGGATGATACTTTCAGGTAATGATCAGTACACTAAGCCCACTTGGTTCCCCAAATTTCGTTCTTCTATGTTGATGCGTTCGCTTCCAGTAACTGTTTGAATTTTGGCATTTCACTCTGTTTTCTCCTATACTGACAGATGTATTTGGAACTCTAAATCAAACACGGTTTGTGCTAGCTTCTTGAAACTTGACACAGTAAAGCAGTTTCACTTTCTATCACTATGCTCTGTTTCCTCTGGATGTAGCCCTAAGCAGTGACTGGGGAAAAATACTTTCATTGACAGAGGTTGCCAAGCTTCCAGAAATTACGAGTCTCCAGAAATCTCAGCAACTATGATTTCACCCAAACTGGATGATACTTTCAGGTAATGATCAGTACACTAAGCCCACTTGGTTCCCCAAATTTCGTTCTTCTATGTTGAAGCGTTCGTTTCCAGTAACAGTTTGAATTTTGGCGTTTCACTCTGTTTTCTCCTATATTGATAGATGTATTTGGAACTCTAACCCAAACACGGTTTGTGCTAGCTTCTTGAAACTTGACACAGTAAAGCAGTTTCACGTTCTATCTCTATGTTCTGTCTCCTCTTGATGTAGCCCTAAGCAGTGACTGGGGAGAAACACTTTCATTGAAAGGGGTTGCCAAGCTTCCAAAAATTACGAGTCTTCAGAAATCTCAGCATCTATTTTTTCACCCAAACTTGATGATACTTTCAGGTAATGATGAGTACGCTAAGCCCACTGGGTTCCCCAAATTTCGTTCTTCTATGTTGAAGCGTTCGTTTCCAGTAACAGTTTGAATTTTGGCGTTTCACTCTGTTTTCTCCTATATTGATAGATGTATTTGGAACTCTAAACCAAACACGGTTTGTGCTAGCTTCTTGAAACTTGACACAGTAAAGCAGTTTCACGTTCTATATCTATGTTCTGTTTCCTCTTGATGTAGCACTCAGCAGTGACTGAGGAGAAACACTTTCATTGAAAGGGGTTGCCAAGCTTCCCAAAATTGCGAGTCTCCAGAAATCTCAGCAACTATTTTTTAACCCAAACTGGATGATACTTTCAGGTAATGATCAGTACACTAAGCCCACTTGGTTCCCCAAATTTCGTTCTTCTATGTTAAAGCGTTCGTTTCCAGTAACAGTTTGAATTTTGGCGTTTCACTCTGTTTTCTCCTATACTGACAGATGTATTTGGAACTCTAAATCAAACACGGTTTGTGCTAGCTTCTTGAAACTTGACACAGTAAAGCAGTTTCACGTTCTATATCTATGTTCTGTTTCCTCTTGATGTAGCACTCAGCAGTGACTGAGGAGAAACACTTTCATTGAAAGGGGTTGCCAAGCTTCCCAAAATTGCGAGTCTCGAGAAATCTCAGCAACTATTTTTTAACCCAAACTGGATGATACTTTCAGGTAATGATCAGTACACTAAGCTCACTTGGTTCCCCAAATTTCGTTCTTTTATGTTGAAGCGTTCGCTTCCAGTAACTGTTTGAATTTTGGCGTTTCACTCTGTTTTCTCATATACTGACAGATGTATTTGGAACTCTAAATCAAACACGGTTTGTGCTAGCTTCTTGAAACTTGACACAGTAAAGCAGTTTCACGTTCTATCTCTATGTTCTGTTTCCTCTTGATGTAGCCCTAAGCAGTGACTGGGGAGAAATACTTTCATTGACAGGGGTTGCCAAGCTTCCAGAAATTACGAGTCTCCAGAAATCTCAGCAACTATGATTTCACCCAAACTGGATGATACTTTCAGGTAATAATAGGTACACTAAGCCCACTTGGTTCCCCAAATTTCGTTCTTCTATGTTGAAGCGTTCGTTTCCAGTAACAGTTTGAATTTTGGCGTTTCACTCTGTTTTCTCCTATATTGATAGATGTATTTGGAACTCTAAATCAAACACGGTTTGTGCTACCTTCTTCAAACTTGACACAGTAAAGCAGTTTCAAGTTCTATCTATATGTTCTCTTTCCTCTTGATGTAGCACTCAGCAGTGACTGAGGAGAAACACTTTCATTGAAAGGGGTTGCCAAGCTTCCCAAAATTGCGAGTCTCCAGAAATCTCAGCAACTATTTTTTCACCCAAACTGGATGATACTTTCAGGTAATGATCAGTACACTAAGCTCACTTGGTTCCCCACATTTCGTTCTTTTATGTTGAAGCGTTCGCTTCCAGTAACTGTTTGAATTTTGGCGTTTCACTCTGTTTTCTCCTATACTGACAGATGTATTTGGAACTCTAAATCAGACACGGTTTGTGCTAGCTTCTTGAAACTTGACACACTAAAGCAGTTTCATGTTCTATCTCTATGTTCTGTTTCCTCTTGATGTAGCCCTAAGCAGTGACTGGGGAGAAATACTTTCATTGAAAGGGGTTGCCAAGCTTCCAGAAATTACGAGTCTCCAGATATCTCAGCAACTATGATTTCACCCATACTGGATGATACTTTCAGGTAATGATCAGTACACTAAGCCCACTTGGTTCGCCAAATTTCGTTCTTCTATGTTGAAGCGTTCGTTTCCAGTAACAGTTTGAATTTTGGCGTTTCACTCTGTTTTCTCCTATATTGATACATGTATTTGGAACTCTAAACCAAACACGGTTTGTGCTAGCTTCTTGAAACTTGACACAGTAAAGCAGTTTCACGTTCTATCTCTATGTTCTGTTTCCTCTTGATGTAGCACTCAGCAGTGACTGAGGAGAAACACTTTCATTGAAAGGAGTTGCCAAGCTCCCCAAAACTGCGAGTCTCCAGAAATCTCAGCAACTATTTTTTCACCCAAACTTGATGATACTTTCAGGTAATGATCAGTACACTAAGCTCACTTGGTTCCCCAAATTTCGTTCTTTTATGTTGAAGCGTTCACTTCCAGTAACTGTTTGAATTTTGGCGTTTCACTCTGTTTTCTCCTATACTGACAGATGTATTTGGAACTCTAAATCAAACACGGTTTGTGCTAGCTTCTTGAAACTTGACACAGTAAAGCAGTTTCAAGTTCTATCTCTATGTTTTCTTTCCTCTTGATGTAGCACTCAGCAGTGACTGAGGAGAAACACTTTCATTGAAAGGGGTTGCCAAGCTTCCAGAAATTACGAGTCTCCAGAAATCTCAGCAACTATGATTTCACCCAACCTGGATGATACTTTCAGGTAATGATCAGTACACTAAGCCCACTTGGTTCGCCAAATTTCGTTCTTCTATGTTGAAGCGTTCGTTTCCAGTAACAGTTTGAATTTTGGCGTTTTACTCTGTTTTCTCCTATATTGATAGATGTATTTGGAACTCTAAATCAAACACGGTTTGTGCTAGCTTCTTGAAACTTGACACAGTAAAGCAGTTTCAAGTTCTATCTCTATGTTCTGTCTCCTCTTGATGTAGCCCTAAGCAGTGACTGGGGAGAAACACTTTCATTGAAAGGGGTTGCCAAGCTTCCAAAAATTACGAGTCTCCAGAAATCTCAGCATCTATTTTTTCACCCAAACTGGATGATACTTTCAGGTAATGATGAGTACGCTAAGCCCACTGGGTTCCCAAAATTTCGTTCTTCTATGTTGAAGCGTTCGTTTCCAGTAACAGTTTGAATTTTGGCGTTTCACTCTGTTTTCTCCTATATTGATAGATGTATTTGGAACTCTAAACCAAACACGGTTTGTGCTAGCTTCTTGAAACTTGACACAGTAAAGCAGTTTCACGTTCTATCTCTATGTTCTGTTTCGTCTTGATGTAGCACTCAGCAGTGACTGAGGAGAAACACTTTCATTGAAAGGGGTTGCCAAGCTCCCCAAAACTGCGAGTCTCCAGAAATCTCAGCAACTATTTTTTCACCCAAACTGGATGATACTTTCAGGTAATGATCAGTACACTAAGCTCACTTGGTTCCCCAAATTTCGTTCTTTTATGTTGAAGCGTTCACTTCCAGTAACTGTTTGAATTTTGGCGTTTCACTCTGTTTTCTCCTATACTGACAGATGTATTTGGAACTCTAAATCAAACACGGTTTGTGCTAGCTTCTTGAAACTTGACACAGTAAAGCAGTTTCAAGTTCTATCTCTATGTTTTCTTTCCTCTTGATGTAGCACTCAGAAGTGACTGAGGAGAAACACTTTCATTGAAAGTGGTTGCCAAGCTCCAGAAATTACGAGTCTCCAGAAATCTCAGCAACTATGATTTCACCCAAACTGGATGATACTTTCAGGTAATGATCAGTACACTAAGCCCACTTGGTTCCCCAAATTTCGTTCTTCTATGTTGATGCGTTCGCTTCCAGTAACTGTTTGAATTTTGGCGTTTCACTCTGTTTTCTCCTATACTGACAGATGTATTTGGAACTCTAAATCAAACACGGTTTGTGCTAGCTTCTTGAAACTTGACACAGTAAAGCAGTTTCACGTTCTATCACTATGTTCTGTTTCCTCTGGTTGTATCCCTAAGCAGTGACTGGGGAAAAACACTTTCATTGACAGAGGTTGCCAAGCTTCCAGAAATTACGAGTCTCCAGAAATCTCAGCATCTATTTTTTCACCCAAACTGGATGATACTTTCAGGTAATGATGAGTACGCGAAGCCCACTTGGTTCCCCAAATTTCGTTCTTCTATGTTGAAGCGTTCGTTTCCAGTAACAGTTTGAATTTTGGCGTTTCACTCTGTTTTCTCCTATATTGATAGATGTATTTGGAACTCTAAACCAAACACGGTTTGTGCTAGCTTCTTGAAACTTGACACAGTAAAGCAGTTTCACGTTCTATATCTATGTTCTGTTTCCTCTTGATGTAGCACTCAGCAGTGACTGAGGAGAAACACTTTCATTGAAAGGGGTTGCCAAGATTCCCAAAATTGCGAGTCTCCAGAAATCTCAGCAACTATTTTTTAACCCAAACTGGATGATACTTTCAGGTAATGATCAGTACACTAAGCTCACTTGGTTCCCCAAATTTCGTTCTTTTATGTTGAAGCGTTCGCTTCCAGTAACAGTTTGAATTTTGGCGTTTTACTCTGTTTTCTCCTATACTGACAGATGTATTTGGAATTCTAAATCAAACACGGTTTGTGCTAGCTTCTTGAAACTTGACACAGTAAAGCAGTTTCAAGTTCTATCTCTATGTTCTGTTTCCTCTGGATGTAGCCCTATGCAGTGACTGGGGAGAAATACTTTCATTGACAGGGGTTGCCAAGCTTCCAGAAATTACGAGTCTCCAGAAATCTCAGCAACTATGATTTCACCCAAACTGGATGATACTTTCAGGTAATGATGAGTACGCTAAGCCCACTGGGTTCCCCAAATTTCGTTCTTCTATGTTGAAGCGTTCGTTTCCAGTAACAGTTTGAATTTTGGCGTTTCACTCTGTTTTCTCCTATATTGATAGATGTATTTGGAACTCTAAACCAAACACGGTTTGTGCTAGCTTCTTGAAACTTCACACAGTAAAGCAGTTTCACGTTCTATCTCTATGTTCTGTTTCCTCTTGATGTAGCACTCAGCAGTGACTGAGGAGAAACACTTTCATTGAAAGGGGTTGCCAAGCTTCCCAAAATTGCGAGTCTCGAGAAATCTCAGCAACTATTTTTTAACCCAAACTGGATGATACTTTCAGGTAATGATCAGTACACTAAGCTCACTTGGTTCCCCAAATTTCGTTCTTTTATGTTGAAGCGTTCGCTTCCAGTAACTGTTTGAATTTTGGTGTTTCACTCTGTTTTCTCCTATACTGACAGATGTATTTGGAACTCTAAATCAAACACGGTTTGTGCTAGCTTCTTGAAACTTGACACAGTAAAGCAGTTTCACGTTCTATCTCTATGTTCTGTTTCCTCTTGATGTAGCCCTAAGCAGTGACTGGGGAGAAATACTTTCATTGACAGAGGTTGCCAAGCTTCCAGAAATTACGAGTCTCCAGAAATCTCAGCAACTATGATTTCACCCAAACTGGATGATACTTTCAGGTAATAATAGGTACACTAAGCCCACTTGGTTCCCCAAATTTCGTTCTTCTATGTTGAAGCGTTCGTTTCCAGTAACAGTTTGAATTTTGGCGTTTCACTCTGTTTTCTCCTATATTGATAGATGTATTTGGAACTCTAAATCAAACACGGTTTGTGCTACCTTCTTCAAACTTGACACAGTAAAGCAGTTTCAAGTTCTATCTATATGTTCTCTTTCCTCTTGATGTAGCACTCAGCAGTGACTGAGGAGAAACACTTTCATTGAAAGGGGTTGCCAAGCTTCCCAAAATTGCGAGTCTCCAGAAATCTCAGCAACTATTTTTTCACACAAACTGGATGATCCTTTCAGGTAATGATCAGTACACTAAGCTCACTTGGTTCCCCAAATTTCGTTCTTTTATGTTGAAGCGTTCGCTTCCAGTAACTGTTTGAATTTTGGCGTTTCACTCTGTTTTCTCCTATACTGACAGATGTATTTGGAACTCTAAATCAAACACGGTTTGTGCTAGCTTCTTGAAACTTGACACACTAAAGCAGTTTCACGTTCTATCTCTATGTTCTGTTTCCTCTGGATGTAGCCCTAAGCAGTGACTGGGGAGAAATACTTTCATTGAAAGGGGTTGCCAAGCTTCCAGAAATTACGAGTCTCCAGAAATCTCAGCAACTATGATTTCACCCATACTGGATGATACTTTCAGGTAATGATCAGTACACTAAGCCCACTTGGTTCCCCAAATTTCGTTCTTCTATGTTGAAGCGTTCGTTTCCAGTAACAGTTTGAATTTTGGTGTTTCACTCTGTTTTCTCCTATATTGATAGATGTATTTGGAACTCTAAACCAAACACGGTTTGTGCTAGCTTCTTGAAACTTGACACAGTAAAGCAGTTTCACGTTCTATCTCTATGTTCTGTTTCCTCTTGATGTAGCACTCAGCAGTGACTGAGGAGAAACACTTTCATTGAAAGGGGTTGCCAAGCTCCCCAAAACTGCGAGTCTCCAGAAATCTCAGCAACTATTTTTTCACCCAAACTGGATGATACTTTCAGGTAATGATCAGTACACTAAGCTCACTTGGTTCCCCAAATTTCGTTCTTTTATGTTGAAGCGTTCACTTCCAGTAACTGTTTGAATTTTGGCGTTTCACTCTGTTTTCTCCTATACTGACAGATGTATTTGGAACTCTAAATCAAACACGGTTTGTGCTAGCTTCTTGAAACTTGACACAGTAAAGCAGTTTCAAGTTCTATCTCTATGTTTTCTTTCCTCTTGATGTAGCACTCAGCAGTGACTGAGGAGAAACACTTTCATTGAAAGGGGTTGCCAAGCTTCCAGAAATTACGAGTCTCCAGAAATCTCAGCAACTATGATTTCACCCAAACTGGATGATACTTTCAGGTAATGATCAGTACACTAAGCCCACTTGGTTCGCCAAATTTCGTTCTTCTATGTTGAAGCGTTCGTTTCCAGTAACAGTTTGAATTTTGGCGTTTTACTCTGTTTTCTCCTATATTGATAGATGTATTTGGAACTCTAAATCAAACACGGTTTGTGCTAGCTTCTTGAAACTTGACACAATAAAGCAGTTTCAAGTTCTATCTCTATGTTCTGTCTCCTCTTGATGTAGCCCTAAGCAGTGACTGGGGAGAAACACTTTCATTGAAAGGGGTTGCCAAGCTTCCAAAAATTACGAGTCTCCAGAAATCTCAGCATCTATTTTTTCACCCAAACTGGATGATACTTTCAGGTAATGATGAGTACGCTAAGCCCACTGGGTTCCCAAAATTTCGTTCTTCTATGTTGAAGCGTTCGTTTCCAGTAACAGTTTGAATTTTGGCGTTTCACTCTGTTTTCTCCTATATTGATAGATGTATTTGGAACTCTAAACCAAACACGGTTTGTGCTAGCTTCTTGAAACTTCACACAGTAAAGCAGTTTCACGTTCTATCTCTATGTTCTGTTTCCTCTTGATGTAGCACTCAGCAGTGACTGAGGAGAAACACTTTCATTGAAAGGGGTTGCCAAGCTTCCCAAAATTGCGAGTCTCGAGAAATCTCAGCAACTATTTTTTAACCCAAACTGGATGATACTTTCAGGTAATGATCAGTACACTAAGCTCACTTGGTTCCCCAAATTTCGTTCTTTTATGTTGAAGCGTTCGCTTCCAGTAACTGTTTGAATTTTGGTGTTTCACTCTGTTTTCTCCTATACTGACAGATGTATTTGGAACTCTAAATCAAACACGGTTTGTGCTAGCTTCTTGAAACTTGACACAGTAAAGCAGTTTCACGTTCTATCTCTATGTTCTGTTTCCTCTTGATGTAGCCCTAAGCAGTGACTGGGGAGAAATACTTTCATTGACAGAGGTTGCCAAGCTTCCAGAAATTACGAGTCTCCAGAAATCTCAGCAACTATGATTTCACCCAAACTGGATGATACTTTCAGGTAATAATAGGTACACTAAGCCCACTTGGTTCCCCAAATTTCGTTCTTCTATGTTGAAGCGTTCGTTTCCAGTAACAGTTTGAATTTTGGCGTTTCACTCTGTTTTCTCCTATATTGATAGATGTATTTGGAACTCTAAATCAAACACGGTTTGTGCTACCTTCTTCAAACTTGACACAGTAAAGCAGTTTCAAGTTCTATCTATATGTTCTCTTTCCTCTTGATGTAGCACTCAGCAGTGACTGAGGAGAAACACTTTCATTGAAAGGGGTTGCCAAGCTTCCCAAAATTGCGAGTCTCCAGAAATCTCAGCAACTATTTTTTCACCCAAACTGGATGATCCTTTCAGGTAATGATCAGTACACTAAGCTCACTTGGTTCCCCAAATTTCGTTCTTTTATGTTGAAGCGTTCGCTTCCAGTAACTGTTTGAATTTTGGCGTTTCACTCTGTTTTCTCCTATACTGACAGATGTATTTGGAACTCTAAATCAAACACGGTTTGTGCTAGCTTCTTGAAACTTGACACACTAAAGCAGTTTCACGTTCTATCTCTATGTTCTGTTTCCTCTGGATGTAGCCCTAAGCAGTGACTGGGGAGAAATACTTTCATTGAAAGGGGTTGCCAAGCTTCCAGAAATTACGAGTCTCCAGAAATCTCAGCAACTATGATTTCACCCATACTGGATGATACTTTCAGGTAATGATCAGTACACTAAGCCCACTTGGTTCCCCAAATTTCGTTCTTCTATGTTGAAGCGTTCGTTTCCAGTAACAGTTTGAATTTTGGTGTTTCACTCTGTTTTCTCCTATATTGATAGATGTATTTGGAACTCTAAACCAAACACGGTTTGTGCTAGCTTCTTGAAACTTGACACAGTAAAGCAGTTTCACGTTCTATCTCTATGTTCTGTTTCCTCTTGATGTAGCACTCAGCAGTGACTGAGGAGAAACACTTTCATTGAAAGGGGTTGCCAAGCTCCCCAAAACTGCGAGTCTCCAGAAATCTCAGCAACTATTTTTTCACCCAAACTGGATGATACTTTCAGGTAATGATCAGTACACTAAGCTCACTTGGTTCCCCAAATTTCGTTCTTTTATGTTGAAGCGTTCACTTCCAGTAACTGTTTGAATTTTGGCGTTTCACTCTGTTTTCTCCTATACTGACAGATGTATTTGGAACTCTAAATCAAACACGGTTTGTGCTAGCTTCTTGAAACTTGACACAGTAAAGCAGTTTCAAGTTCTATCTCTATGTTTTCTTTCCTCTTGATGTAGCACTCAGCAGTGACTGAGGAGAAACACTTTCATTGAAAGGGGTTGCCAAGCTTCCAGAAATTACGAGTCTCCAGAAATCTCAGCAACTATGATTTCACCCAAACTGGATGATACTTTCAGGTAATGATCAGTACACTAAGCCCACTTGGTTCGCCAAATTTCGTTCTTCTATGTTGAAGCGTTCGTTTCCAGTAACAGTTTGAATTTTGGCGTTTTACTCTGTTTTCTCCTATATTGATAGATGTATTTGGAACTCTAAATCAAACACGGTTTGTGCTAGCTTCTTGAAACTTGACACAATAAAGCAGTTTCAAGTTCTATCTCTATGTTCTGTCTCCTCTTGATGTAGCCCTAAGCAGTGACTGGGGAGAAACACTTTCATTGAAAGGGGTTGCCAAGCTTCCAAAAATTACGAGTCTCCAGAAATCTCAGCATCTATTTTTTCACCCAAACTGGATGATACTTTCAGGTAATGATGAGTACGCTAAGCCCACTGGGTTCCCAAAATTTCGTTCTTCTATGTTGAAGCGTTCGTTTCCAGTAACAGTTTGAATTTTGGCGTTTCACTCTGTTTTCTCCTATATTGATAGATGTATTTGGAACTCTAAACCAAACACGGTTTGTGCTAGCTTCTTGAAACTTGACACAGTAAAGCAGTTTCACGTTCTATCTCTATGTTCTGTTTCCTCTTGATGTAGCACTCAGCAGTGACTGAGGAGAAACACTTTCATTGAAAGGGGTTGCCAAGCTCCCCAAAACTGCGAGTCTCCAGAAATCTCAGCAACTATTTTTTCACCCAAACTGGATGATACTTTCAGGTAATGATCAGTACACTAAGCTCACTTGGTTCCCCAAATTTCGTTCTTTTATGTTGAAGCGTTCACTTCCAGTAACTGTTTGAATTTTGTCGTTTCACTCTGTTTTCTCCTATACTGACAGATGTATTTGGAACTCTAAATCAAACACGGTTTGTGCTAGCTTCTTGAAACTTGACACAGTAAAGCAGTTTCAAGTTCTATCTCTATGTTTTCTTTCCTCTTGATGTAGCACTCAGAAGTGACTGAGGAGAAACACTTTCATTGAAAGTGGTTGCCAAGCTCCAGAAATTACGAGTCTCCAGAAATCTCAGCAACTATGATTTCACCCAAACTGGATGATACTTTCAGGTAATGATCAGTACACTAAGCCCACTTGGTTCCCCAAATTTCGTTCTTCTATGTTGATGCGTTCGCTTCCAGTAACTGTTTGAATTTTGGCGTTTCACTCTGTTTTCTCCTATACTGACAGATGTATTTGGAACTCTAAATCAAACACGGTTTGTGCTAGCTTCTTGAAACTTGACACACTAAAGCAGTTTCACGTTCTATCTCTATGTTCTGTTTCCTCTGGATGTAGCCCTAAGCAGTGACTGGGGAGAAATACTTTCATTGAAAGGGGTTGCCAAGCTTCCAGAAATTACGAGTCTCCAGAAATCTCAGCAACTATGATTTCACCCATACTGGATGATACTTTCAGGTAATGATCAGTACACTAAGCCCACTTGGTTCCCCAAATTTCGTTCTTCTATGTTGAAGCGTTCGTTTCCAGTAACAGTTTGAATTTTGGTGTTTCACTCTGTTTTCTCCTATATTGATAGATGTATTTGGAACTCTAAACCAAACACGGTTTGTGCTAGCTTCTTGAAACTTGACACAGTAAAGCAGTTTCACGTTCTATCTCTATGTTCTGTTTCCTCTTGATGTAGCACTCAGCAGTGACTGAGGAGAAACACTTTCATTGAAAGGGGTTGCCAAGCTCCCCAAAACTGCGAGTCTCCAGAAATCTCAGCAACTATTTTTTCACCCAAACTGGATGATACTTTCAGGTAATGATCAGTACACTAAGCTCACTTGGTTCCCCAAATTTCGTTCTTTTATGTTGAAGCGTTCACTTCCAGTAACTGTTTGAATTTTGGCGTTTCACTCTGTTTTCTCCTATACTGACAGATGTATTTGGAACTCTAAATCAAACACGGTTTGTGCTAGCTTCTTGAAACTTGACACAGTAAAGCAGTTTCAAGTTCTATCTCTATGTTTTCTTTCCTCTTGATGTAGCACTCAGCAGTGACTGAGGAGAAACACTTTCATTGAAAGGGGTTGCCAAGCTTCCAGAAATTACGAGTCTCCAGAAATCTCAGCAACTATGATTTCACCCAAACTGGATGATACTTTCAGGTAATGATCAGTACACTAAGCCCACTTGGTTCGCCAAATTTCGTTCTTCTATGTTGAAGCGTTCGTTTCCAGTAACAGTTTGAATTTTGGCGTTTTACTCTGTTTTCTCCTATATTGATAGATGTATTTGGAACTCTAAATCAAACACGGTTTGTGCTAGCTTCTTGAAACTTGACACAATAAAGCAGTTTCAAGTTCTATCTCTATGTTCTGTCTCCTCTTGATGTAGCCCTAAGCAGTGACTGGGGAGAAACACTTTCATTGAAAGGGGTTGCCAAGCTTCCAAAAATTACGAGTCTCCAGAAATCTCAGCATCTATTTTTTCACCCAAACTGGATGATACTTTCAGGTAATGATGAGTACGCTAAGCCCACTGGGTTCCCAAAATTTCGTTCTTCTATGTTGAAGCGTTCGTTTCCAGTAACAGTTTGAATTTTGGCGTTTCACTCTGTTTTCTCCTATATTGATAGATGTATTTGGAACTCTAAACCAAACACGGTTTGTGCTAGCTTCTTGAAACTTGACACAGTAAAGCAGTTTCACGTTCTATCTCTATGTTCTGTTTCCTCTTGATGTAGCACTCAGCAGTGACTGAGGAGAAACACTTTCATTGAAAGGGGTTGCCAAGCTCCCCAAAACTGCGAGTCTCCAGAAATCTCAGCAACTATTTTTTCACCCAAACTGGATGATACTTTCAGGTAATGATCAGTACACTAAGCTCACTTGGTTCCCCAAATTTCGTTCTTTTATGTTGAAGCGTTCACTTCCAGTAACTGTTTGAATTTTGTCGTTTCACTCTGTTTTCTCCTATACTGACAGATGTATTTGGAACTCTAAATCAAACACGGTTTGTGCTAGCTTCTTGAAACTTGACACAGTAAAGCAGTTTCAAGTTCTATCTCTATGTTTTCTTTCCTCTTGATGTAGCACTCAGAAGTGACTGAGGAGAAACACTTTCATTGAAAGTGGTTGCCAAGCTCCAGAAATTACGAGTCTCCAGAAATCTCAGCAACTATGATTTCACCCAAACTGGATGATACTTTCAGGTAATGATCAGTACACTAAGCCCACTTGGTTCCCCAAATTTCGTTCTTCTATGTTGATGCGTTCGCTTCCAGTAACTGTTTGAATTTTGGCGTTTCACTCTGTTTTCTCCTATACTGACAGATGTATTTGGAACTCTAAATCAAACACGGTTTGTGCTAGCTTCTTGAAACTTGACACACTAAAGCAGTTTCACGTTCTATCTCTATGTTCTGTCTCCTCTTGATGTAGCCCTAAGCAGTGACTGGGGAGAAACACTTTCATTGAAAGGGGTTGCCAAGCTTCCAAAAATTAGGAGTCTCCAGAAATCTCAGCATCTATTTTTTCACCCAAACTGGATGATACTTTCAGGTAATGATGAGTACGCTAAGCCCACTGGGTTCCCAAAATTTCGTTCTTCTATGTTGAAGCGTTCGTTTCCAGTAACAGTTTGAATTTTGGCGTTTCACTCTGTTTTCTCCTATATTGATAGATGTATTTGGAACTCTAAACCAAACACGGTTTGTGCTAGCTTCTTGAAACTTGACACAGTAAAGCAGTTTCACGTTCTATCTCTATGTTCTGTTTCCTCTTGATGTAGCACTCAGCAGTGACTGAGGAGAAACACTTTCATTGAAAGGGGTTGCCAAGCTCCCCAAAACTGCGAGTCTCCAGAAATCTCAGCAACTATTTTTTCACCCAAACTGGATGATCCTTTCAGGTAATGATCAGTACACTAAGCTCACTTGGTTCCCCAAATTTCGTTCTTTTATGTTGAAGCGTTCGCTTCCAGTAACTGTTTGAAATTTGGCGTTTCACTCTGTTTTCTCCTATACTGACAGATGTATTTGGAACTCTAAATCAAACACGGTTTGTGCTAGCTTCTTGAAACTTGACACACTAAAGCAGTTTCACGTTCTATCTCTATGTTCTGTTTCCTCTGGATGTAGCCCTAAGCAGTGACTGGGGAGAAATACTTTCATTGAAAGGGGTTGCCAAGCTTCCAGAAATTACGAGTCTCCAGAAATCTCAGCAACTATGATTTCACCCATACTGGATGATACTTTCAGGTAATGATCAGTACACTAAGCCCACTTGGTTCCCCAAATTTCGTTCTTCTATGTTGAAGCGTTCGTTTCCAGTAACAGTTTGAATTTTGGTGTTTCACTCTGTTTTCTCCTATATTGATAGATGTATTTGGAACTCTAAACCAAACACGGTTTGTGCTAGCTTCTTGAAACTTGACACAGTAAAGCAGTTTCACGTTCTATCTCTATGTTCTGTTTCCTCTTGATGTAGCACTCAGCAGTGACTGAGGAGAAACACTTTCATTGAAAGGGGTTGCCAAGCTCCCCAAAACTGCGAGTCTCCAGAAATCTCAGCAACTATTTTTTCACCCAAACTGGATGATACTTTCAGGTAATGATCAGTACACTAAGCTCACTTGGTTCCCCAAATTTCGTTCTTTTATGTTGAAGCGTTCACTTCCAGTAACTGTTTGAATTTTGGCGTTTCACTCTGTTTTCTCCTATACTGACAGATGTATTTGGAACTCTAAATCAAACACGGTTTGTGCTAGCTTCTTGAAACTTGACACAGTAAAGCAGTTTCAAGTTCTATCTCTATGTTTTCTTTCCTCTTGATGTAGCACTCAGCAGTGACTGAGGAGAAACACTTTCATTGAAAGGGGTTGCCAAGCTTCCAGAAATTACGAGTCTCCAGAAATCTCAGCAACTATGATTTCACCCAAACTGGATGATACTTTCAGGTAATGATCAGTACACTAAGCCCACTTGGTTCGCCAAATTTCGTTCTTCTATGTTGAAGCGTTCGTTTCCAGTAACAGTTTGAATTTTGGCGTTTTACTCTGTTTTCTCCTATATTGATAGATGTATTTGGAACTCTAAATCAAACACGGTTTGTGCTAGCTTCTTGAAACTTGACACAATAAAGCAGTTTCAAGTTCTATCTCTATGTTCTGTCTCCTCTTGATGTAGCCCTAAGCAGTGACTGGGGAGAAACACTTTCATTGAAAGGGGTTGCCAAGCTTCCAAAAATTACGAGTCTCCAGAAATCTCAGCATCTATTTTTTCACCCAAACTGGATGATACTTTCAGGTAATGATGAGTACGCTAAGCCCACTGGGTTCCCAAAATTTCGTTCTTCTATGTTGAAGCGTTCGTTTCCAGTAACAGTTTGAATTTTGGCGTTTCACTCTGTTTTCTCCTATATTGATAGATGTATTTGGAACTCTAAACCAAACACGGTTTGTGCTAGCTTCTTGAAACTTGACACAGTAAAGCAGTTTCACGTTCTATCTCTATGTTCTGTTTCCTCTTGATGTAGCACTCAGCAGTGACTGAGGAGAAACACTTTCATTGAAAGGGGTTGCCAAGCTCCCCAAAACTGCGAGTCTCCAGAAATCTCAGCAACTATTTTTTCACCCAAACTGGATGATACTTTCAGGTAATGATCAGTACACTAAGCTCACTTGGTTCCCCAAATTTCGTTCTTTTATGTTGAAGCGTTCACTTCCAGTAACTGTTTGAATTTTGTCGTTTCACTCTGTTTTCTCCTATACTGACAGATGTATTTGGAACTCTAAATCAAACACGGTTTGTGCTAGCTTCTTGAAACTTGACACAGTAAAGCAGTTTCAAGTTCTATCTCTATGTTTTCTTTCCTCTTGATGTAGCACTCAGAAGTGACTGAGGAGAAACACTTTCATTGAAAGTGGTTGCCAAGCTCCAGAAATTACGAGTCTCCAGAAATCTCAGCAACTATGATTTCACCCAAACTGGATGATACTTTCAGGTAATGATCAGTACACTAAGCCCACTTGGTTCCCCAAATTTCGTTCTTCTATGTTGATGCGTTCGCTTCCAGTAACTGTTTGAATTTTGGCGTTTCACTCTGTTTTCTCCTATACTGACAGATGTATTTGGAACTCTAAATCAAACACGGTTTGTGCTAGCTTCTTGAAACTTGACACACTAAAGCAGTTTCACGTTCTATCTCTATGTTCTGTTTCCTCTGGATGTAGCCCTAAGCAGTGACTGGGGAGAAATACTTTCATTGAAAGGGGTTGCCAAGCTTCCAGAAATTACGAGTCTCCAGAAATCTCAGCAACTATGATTTCACCCATACTGGATGATACTTTCAGGTAATGATCAGTACACTAAGCCCACTTGGTTCCCCAAATTTCGTTCTTCTATGTTGAAGCGTTCGTTTCCAGTAACAGTTTGAATTTTGGTGTTTCACTCTGTTTTCTCCTATATTGATAGATGTATTTGGAACTCTAAACCAAACACGGTTTGTGCTAGCTTCTTGAAACTTGACACAGTAAAGCAGTTTCACGTTCTATCTCTATGTTCTGTTTCCTCTTGATGTAGCACTCAGCAGTGACTGAGGAGAAACACTTTCATTGAAAGGGGTTGCCAAGCTCCCCAAAACTGCGAGTCTCCAGAAATCTCAGCAACTATTTTTTCACCCAAACTGGATGATACTTTCAGGTAATGATCAGTACACTAAGCTCACTTGGTTCCCCAAATTTCGTTCTTTTATGTTGAAGCGTTCACTTCCAGTAACTGTTTGAATTTTGGCGTTTCACTCTGTTTTCTCCTATACTGACAGATGTATTTGGAACTCTAAATCAAACACGGTTTGTGCTAGCTTCTTGAAACTTGACACAGTAAAGCAGTTTCAAGTTCTATCTCTATGTTTTCTTTCCTCTTGATGTAGCACTCAGCAGTGACTGAGGAGAAACACTTTCATTGAAAGGGGTTGCCAAGCTTCCAGAAATTACGAGTCTCCAGAAATCTCAGCAACTATGATTTCACCCAAACTGGATGATACTTTCAGGTAATGATCAGTACACTAAGCCCACTTGGTTCGCCAAATTTCGTTCTTCTATGTTGAAGCGTTCGTTTCCAGTAACAGTTTGAATTTTGGCGTTTTACTCTGTTTTCTCCTATATTGATAGATGTATTTGGAACTCTAAATCAAACACGGTTTGTGCTAGCTTCTTGAAACTTGACAAAATAAAGCAGTTTCAAGTTCTATCTCTATGTTCTGTCTCCTCTTGATGTAGCCCTAAGCAGTGACTGGGGAGAAACACTTTCATTGAAAGGGGTTGCCAAGCTTCCAAAAATTACGAGTCTCCAGAAATCTCAGCATCTATTTTTTCACCCAAACTGGATGATACTTTCAGGTAATGATGAGTACGCTAAGCCCACTGGGTTCCCAAAATTTCGTTCTTCTATGTTGAAGCGTTCGTTTCCAGTAACAGTTTGAATTTTGGCGTTTCACTCTGTTTTCTCCTATATTGATAGATGTATTTGGAACTCTAAACCAAACACGGTTTGTGCTAGCTTCTTGAAACTTGACACAGTAAAGCAGTTTCACGTTCTATCTCTATGTTCTGTTTCCTCTTGATGTAGCACTCAGCAGTGACTGAGGAGAAACACTTTCATTGAAAGGGGTTGCCAAGCTCCCCAAAACTGCGAGTCTCCAGAAATCTCAGCAACTATTTTTTCACCCAAACTGGATGATACTTTCAGGTAATGATCAGTACACTAAGCTCACTTGGTTCCCCAAATTTCGTTCTTTTATGTTGAAGCGTTCACTTCCAGTAACTGTTTGAATTTTGTCGTTTCACTCTGTTTTCTCCTATACTGACAGATGTATTTGGAACTCTAAATCAAACACGGTTTGTGCTAGCTTCTTGAAACTTGACACAGTAAAGCAGTTTCAAGTTCTATCTCTATGTTTTCTTTCCTCTTGATGTAGCACTCAGAAGTGACTGAGGAGAAACACTTTCATTGAAAGTGGTTGCCAAGCTCCAGAAATTACGAGTCTCCAGAAATCTCAGCAACTATGATTTCACCCAAACTGGATGATACTTTCAGGTAATGATCAGTACACTAAGCCCACTTGGTTCCCCAAATTTCGTTCTTCTATGTTGATGCGTTCGCTTCCAGTAACTGTTTGAATTTTGGCGTTTCACTCTGTTTTCTCCTATACTGACAGATGTATTTGGAACTCTAAATCAAACACGGTTTGTGCTAGCTTCTTGAAACTTGACACACTAAAGCAGTTTCACGTTCTATCTCTATGTTCTGTTTCCTCTGGATGTAGCCCTAAGCAGTGACTGGGGAGAAATACTTTCATTGAAAGGGGTTGCCAAGCTTCCAGAAATTACGAGTCTCCAGAAATCTCAGCAACTATGATTTCACCCATACTGGATGATACTTTCAGGTAATGATCAGTACACTAAGCCCACTTGGTTCCCCAAATTTCGTTCTTCTATGTTGAAGCGTTCGTTTCCAGTAACAGTTTGAATTTTGGTGTTTCACTCTGTTTTCTCCTATATTGATAGATGTATTTGGAACTCTAAACCAAACACGGTTTGTGCTAGCTTCTTGAAACTTGACACAGTAAAGCAGTTTCACGTTCTATCTCTATGTTCTGTTTCCTCTTGATGTAGCACTCAGCAGTGACTGAGGAGAAACACTTTCATTGAAAGGGGTTGCCAAGCTCCCCAAAACTGCGAGTCTCCAGAAATCTCAGCAACTATTTTTTCACCCAAACTGGATGATACTTTCAGGTAATGATCAGTACACTAAGCTCACTTGGTTCCCCAAATTTCGTTCTTTTATGTTGAAGCGTTCACTTCCAGTAACTGTTTGAATTTTGGCGTTTCACTCTGTTTTCTCCTATACTGACAGATGTATTTGGAACTCTAAATCAAACACAGTTTGTGCTAGCTTCTTGAAACTTGACACAGTAAAGCAGTTTCAAGTTCTATCTCTATGTTTTCTTTCCTCTTGATGTAGCACTCAGCAGTGACTGAGGAGAAACACTTTCATTGAAAGGGGTTGCCAAGCTTCCAGAAATTACGAGTCTCCAGAAATCTCAGCAACTATGATTTCACCCAAACTGGATGATACTTTCAGGTAATGATCAGTACACTAAGCCCACTTGGTTCGCCAAATTTCGTTCTTCTATGTTGAAGCGTTCGTTTCCAGTAACAGTTTGAATTTTGGCGTTTTACTCTGTTTTCTCCTATATTGATAGATGTATTTGGAACTCTAAATCAAACACGGTTTGTGCTAGCTTCTTGAAACTTGACACAATAAAGCAGTTTCAAGTTCTATCTCTATGTTCTGTCTCCTCTTGATGTAGCCCTAAGCAGTGACTGGGGAGAAACACTTTCATTGAAAGGGGTTGCCAAGCTTCCAAAAATTAGGAGTCTCCAGAAATCTCAGCATCTATTTTTTCACCCAAACTGGATGATACTTTCAGGTAATGATGAGTACGCTAAGCCCACTGGGTTCCCAAAATTTCGTTCTTCTATGTTGAAGCGTTCGTTTCCAGTAACAGTTTGAATTTTGGCGTTTCACTCTGTTTTCTCCTATATTGATAGATGTATTTGGAACTCTAAACCAAACACGGTTTGTGCTAGCTTCTTGAAACTTGACACAGTAAAGCAGTTTCACGTTCTATCTCTATGTTCTGTTTCCTCTTGATGTAGCACTCAGCAGTGACTGAGGAGAAACACTTTCATTGAAAGGGGTTGCCAAGCTCCCCAAAACTGCGAGTCTCCAGAAATCTCAGCAACTATTTTTTCACCCAAACTGGATGATACTTTCAGGTAATGATCAGTACACTAAGCTCACTTGGTTCCCCAAATTTCGTTCTTTTATGTTGAAGCGTTCACTTCCAGTAACTGTTTGAATTTTGTCGTTTCACTCTGTTTTCTCCTATACTGACAGATGTATTTGGAACTCTAAATCAAACACGGTTTGTGCTAGCTTCTTGAAACTTGACACAGTAAAGCAGTTTCAAGTTCTATCTCTATGTTTTCTTTCCTCTTGATGTAGCACTCAGAAGTGACTGAGGAGAAACACTTTCATTGAAAGTGGTTGCCAAGCTCCAGAAATTACGAGTCTCCAGAAATCTCAGCAACTATGATTTCACCCAAACTGGATGATACTTTCAGGTAATGATCAGTACACTAAGCCCACTTGGTTCCCCAAATTTCGTTCTTCTATGTTGATGCGTTCGCTTCCAGTAACTGTTTGAATTTTGGCGTTTCACTCTGTTTTCTCCTATACTGACAGATGTATTTGGAACTCTAAATCAAACACGGTTTGTGCTAGCTTCTTGAAACTTGACACAGTAAAGCAGTTTCACGTTCTATCACTATGTTCTGTTTCCTCTGGATGTATCCCTAAGCAGTGACTGGGGAAAAATACTTTCATTGACAGAGGTTGCCAAGCTTCCAGAAATTACGAGTCTCCAGAAATCTCAGCAACTATGATTTCACCCATACTGGATGATACTTTCAGGTAATGATCAGTACACTAAGCCCACTTGGTTCCCCAAATTTCGTTCTTCTATGTTGAAGCGTTCGTTTCCAGTAACAGTTTGAATTTTGGTGTTTCACTCTGTTTTCTCCTATATTGATAGATGTATTTGGAACTCTAAACCAAACACGGTTTGTGCTAGCTTCTTGAAACTTGACACAGTAAAGCAGTTTCACGTTCTATCTCTATGTTCTGTTTCCTCTTGATGTAGCACTCAGCAGTGACTGAGGAGAAACACTTTCATTGAAAGGGGTTGCCAAGCTCCCCAAAACTGCGAGTCTCCAGAAATCTTAGCAACTATTTTTTCACCCAAACTGGATGATACTTTCAGGTAATGATCAGTACACTAAGCTCACTTGGTTCCCCAAATTTCGTTCTTTTATGTTGAAGCGTTCACTTCCAGTAACTGTTTGAATTTTGGCGTTTCACTCTGTTTTCTCCTATACTGACAGATGTATTTGGAACTCTAAATCAAACACGGTTTGTGCTAGCTTCTTGAAACTTGACACAGTAAAGCAGTTTCAAGTTCTATCTCTATGTTTTCTTTCCTCTTGATGTAGCACTCAGCAGTGACTGAGGAGAAACACTTTCATTGAAAGGGGTTGCCAAGCTTCCAGAAATTACGAGTCTCCAGAAATCTCAGCAACTATGATTTCACCCAAACTGGATGATACTTTCAGGTAATGATCAGTACACTAAGCCCACTTGGTTCGCCAAATTTCGTTCTTCTATGTTGAAGCGTTCGTTTCCAGTAACAGTTTGAATTTTGGCGTTTTACTCTGTTTTCTCCTATATTGATAGATGTATTTGGAACTCTAAATCAAACACGGTTTGTGCTAGCTTCTTGAAACTTGACAAAATAAAGCAGTTTCAAGTTCTATCTCTATGTTCTGTCTCCTCTTGATGTAGCCCTAAGCAGTGACTGGGGAGAAACACTTTCATTGAAAGGGGTTGCCAAGCTTCCAAAAATTACGAGTCTCCAGAAATCTCAGCATCTATTTTTTCACCCAAACTGGATGATACTTTCAGGTAATGATGAGTACGCTAAGCCCACTGGGTTCCCAAAATTTCGTTCTTCTATGTTGAAGCGTTCGTTTCCAGTAACAGTTTGAATTTTGGCGTTTCACTCTGTTTTCTCCTATATTGATAGATGTATTTGGAACTCTAAACCAAACACGGTTTGTGCTAGCTTCTTGAAACTTGACACAGTAAAGCAGTTTCACGTTCTATCTCTATGTTCTGTTTCCTCTTGATGTAGCACTCAGCAGTGACTGAGGAGAAACACTTTCATTGAAAGGGGTTGCCAAGCTCCCCAAAACTGCGAGTCTCCAGAAATCTCAGCAACTATTTTTTCACCCAAACTGGATGATACTTTCAGGTAATGATCAGTACACTAAGCTCACTTGGTTCCCCAAATTTCGTTCTTTTATGTTGAAGCGTTCACTTCCAGTAACTGTTTGAATTTTGGCGTTTCACTCTGTTTTCTCCTATACTGACAGATGTATTTGGAACTCTAAATCAAACACGGTTTGTGCTAGCTTCTTGAAACTTGACACAGTAAAGCAGTTTCAAGTTCTATCTCTATGTTTTCTTTCCTCTTGATGTAGCACTCAGAAGTGACTGAGGAGAAACACTTTCATTGAAAGTGGTTGCCAAGCTCCAGAAATTACGAGTCTCCAGAAATCTCAGCAACTATGATTTCACCCAAACTGGATGATACTTTCAGGTAATGATCAGTACACTAAGCCCACTTGGTTCCCCAAATTTCGTTCTTCTATGTTGATGCGTTCGCTTCCAGTAACTGTTTGAATTTTGGCGTTTCACTCTGTTTTCTCCTATACTGACAGATGTATTTGGAACTCTAAATCAAACACGGTTTGTGCTAGCTTCTTGAAACTTGACACAGTAAAGCAGTTTCACGTTCTATCACTATGTTCTGTTTCCTCTGGATGTATCCCTAAGCAGTGACTGGGGAAAAATACTTTCATTGACAGAGGTTGCCAAGCTTCCAGAAATTACGAGTCTCCAGAAATCTCAGCAACTATGATTTCACCCAAACTGGATGATACTTTCAGGTAATGATCAGTACACTAAGCCCACTTGGTTCCCCAAATTTCGTTCTTCTATGTTGAAGCGTTCGTTTCCAGTAACAGTTTGAATTTTGGCGTTTCACTCTGTTTTCTCCTATATTGATAGATGTATTTGGAACTCTAACCCAAACACGGTTTGTGCTAGCTTCTTGAAACTTGACACAGTAAAGCAGTTTCACGTTCTATCTCTATGTTCTGTCTCCTCTTGATGTAGCCCTAAGCAGTGACTGGGGAGAAACACTTTCATTGAAAGGGGTTGCCAAGCTTCCAAAAATTACGAGTCTCCAGAAATCTCAGCATCTATTTTTTCACCCAAACTTGATGATACTTTCAGGTAATGATGAGTACGCGAAGCCCACTGGGTTCCCCAAATTTCGTTCTTCTATGTTGAAGCGTTCGTTTCCAGTAACAGTTTGAATTTTGGCGTTTCACTCTGTTTTCTCCTATATTGATAGATGTATTTGGAACTCTAAACCAAACACGGTTTGTGCTAGCTTCTTGAAACTTGACACAGTAAAGCAGTTTCACGTTCTATATCTATGTTCTGTTTCCTCTTGATGTAGCACTCAGCAGTGACTGAGGAGAAACACTTTCATTGAAATGGGTTGCCAAGCTTCCCAAAATTGCGAGTCTCCAGAAATCTCAGCAACTATTTTTTAACCCAAACTGGATGATACTTTCAGGTAATGATCAGTACACTAAGCCCACTTGGTTCCCCAAATTTCGTTCTTCTATGTTAAAGCGTTCGTTTCCAGTAACTGTTTGAATTTTGGCGTTTCACTCTGTTTTCTCCTATACTGACAGATGTATTTGGAACTCTAAATCAAACACGGTTTGTGCTAGCTTCTTGAAACTTGACACAGTAAAGCAGTTTCACGTTCTATCTCTATGTTCTGTTTCCTCTGGATGTAGCCCTAAGCAGTGACTGGGGAGAAATACTTTCATTGACAGGGGTTGCCAAGCTTCCAGAAATTACGAGTCTCCAGAAATCTCAGCAACTATGATTTCACCCAAACTGGATGATACTTTCAGGTAATAATAGGTACACTAAGCCCACTTGGTTCCCCAAATTTCGTTCTTCTATGTTGAAGCGTTCGTTTCCAGTAACAGTTTGAATTTTGGCGTTTCACTCTGTTTTCTCCTATATTGCTAGATGTATTTGGAACTCTAAATCAAACACGGTTTGTGCTACCTTCTTCAAACTTGACACAGTAAAGCAGTTTCAAGTTCTATCTATATGTTCTCTTTCCTCTTGATGTAGCACTCAGCAGTGACTGAGGAGAAACACTTTCATTGAAAGGGGTTGCCAAGCTTCCCAAAATTGCGAGTCTCCAGAAATCTCAGCAACTATTTTTTCACCCAAACTGGATGATACTTTCAGGTAATGATCAGTACACTAAGCTCACTTGGTTCCCCAAATTTCGTTCTTTTATGTTGAAGCGTTCGCTTCCAGTAACTGTTTGAATTTTGGCGTTTCACTCTGTTTTCTCCTATATTGATAGATGTATTTGGAACTCTAAACCAAACACGGTTTGTGCTAGCTTCTTGAAACTTGACACAGTAAAGCAGTTTCACGTTCTATCTCTATGTTCTGTTTCCTCTTGATGTAGCACTCAGCCGTGACTGAGGAGAAACACTTTCATTGAAAGGGGTTGCCAAGCTCCCCAAAACTGCGAGTCTCCAGAAATCTCAGCAACTATTTTTTCACCCAAACTGGATGATACTTTCAGGTAATGATCAGTACACTAAGCTCACTTGGTTCCCCAAATTTCGTTCTTTTATGTTGAAGCGTTCACTTCCAGTAACTGTTTGAATTTTGGCGTTTCACTCTGTTTTCTCCTATACTGACAGATGTATTTGGAACTCTAAATCAAACACGGTTTGTGCTAGCTTCTTGAAACTTGACACAGTAAAGCAGTTTCACGTTCTATCTCTATGTTCTGTTTCCTCTTGATGTAGCACTCAGCAGTGACTGAGGAGAAACACTTTCATTGAAAGGGGTTGCCAAGCTTCCAGAAATTACGAGTCTCCAGAAATCTCAGCAACTATGATTTCACCCAAACTGGATGATACTTTCAGGTAATGATGAGTACGCTAAGCCCACTGGGTTCCCCAAATTTCGTTCTTCTATGTTGAAGCGTTCGTTTCCAGTAACAGTTTGAATTTTGGCGTTTCACTCTGTTTTCTCCTATATTGATACATGTATTTGGAACTCTAAACCAAACACGGTTTGTGCTAGCTTCTTGAAACTTGACACAGTAAAGCAGTTTCACGTTCTATCTCTATGTTCTGTTTCCTCTTGATGTAGCACTCAGCAGTGACTGAGGAGAAACACTTTCATTGAAAGGGGTTGCCAAGATTCCCAAAATTGCGAGTCTCCAGAAATCTCAGCAACTATTTTTTAACCCAAACTGGATGATACTTTCAGGTAATGATCAGTACACTAAGCTCACTTGGTTCCCCAAATTTCGTTCTTTTATGTTGAAGCGTTCGCTTCCAGTAACTGTTTGAATTTTGGCGTTTCACTCTGTTTTCTCCTATACTGACAGATGTATTTGGAACTCTAAATCAAACATGGTTTGTGCTAGCTTCTTGAAACTTGACACAGTAAAGCAGTTTCAAGTTCTATCTCTATGTTCTGTTTCCTCTGGATGTAGCCCTATGCAGTGACTGGGGAGAAATACTTTCATTGACAGGGGTTGCCAAGCTTCCAGAAATTACGAGTCTCCAGAAATCTCAGCAACTATGATTTCACCCAAACTGGATGATACTTTCAGGTAATGATGAGTACGCTAAGCCCACTGGGTTCCCCAAATTTCGTTCTTCTATGTTGAAGCGTTCGTTTCCAGTAACAGTTTGAATTTTGGCGTTTCACTCTGTTTTCTCCTATATTGATAGATGTATTTGGAACTCTAAACCAAACACGGTTTGTGCTAGCTTCTTGAAACTTGACACAGTAAAGCAGTTTCACGTTCTATATCTATGTTCTGTTTCCTCCTGATGTAGCACTCAGCAGTGACTGAGGAGAAACACTTTCATTGAAAGGGGTTGCCAAGCTTCCCAAAATTGCGAGTCTCCAGAAATCTCAGCAACTATTTTTTAACCCAAACTGGATGATACTTTCAGGTAATGATCAGTACACTAAGCCCACTTGGTTCCCCAAATTTCGTTCTTCTATGTTAAAGCGTTCGTTTCCAGTAACAGTTTGAATTTTGGTGTTTCACTCTGTTTTCTCCTATATTGATACATGTATTTGGAACTCTAAACCAAACACGGTTTGTGCTAGCTTCTTGAAACTTCACACAGTAAAGCAGTTTCACGTTCTATCTCTATGTTCTGTTTCCTCTTGATGTAGCACTCAGCAGTGACTGAGGAGAAACACTTTCATTGAAAGGGGTTGCCAAGCTTCCCAAAATTGCGAGTCTCGAGAAATCTCAGCAACTATTTTTTAACCCAAACTGGATGATACTTTCAGGTAATGATCAGTACACTAAGCTCACTTGGTTCCCCAAATTTCGTTCTTTTATGTTGAAGCGTTCGCTTCCAGTAACTGTTTGAATTTTGGTGTTTCACTCTGTTTTCTCCTATACTGACAGATGTATTTGGAACTCTAAATCAAACACGGTTTGTGCTAGCTTCTTGAAACTTGACACACTAAAGCAGTTTCACGTTCTATCTCTATGTTCTGTTTCCTCTGGATGTAGCCCTAAGCAGTGACTGGGGAGAAATACTTTCATTGAAAGGGGTTGCCAAGCTTCCAGAAATTACGAGTCTCCAGAAATCTCAGCAACTATGATTTCACCCATACTGGATGATACTTTCAGGTAATGATCAGTACACTAAGCCCACTTGGTTCCCCAAATTTCGTTCTTCTATGTTGAAGCGTTCGTTTCCTGTAACAGTTTGAATTTTGGTGTTTCACTCTGTTTTCTCCTATATTGATAGATGTATTTGGAACTCTAAACCAAACACGGTTTGTGCTAGCTTCTTGAAACTTGACACAGTAAAGCAGTTTCACGTTCTATCTCTATGTTCTGTTTCCTCTTGATGTAGCACTCAGCAGTGACTGAGGAGAAACACTTTCATTGAAAGGGGTTGCCAAGCTCCCCAAAACTGCGAGTCTCCCGAAATCTCAGCAACTATTTTTTCACCCAAACTGGATGATACTTTCAGGTAATGATCAGTACACTAAGCTCACTTGGTTCCCCAAATTTCGTTCTTTTATGTTGAAGCGTTCACTTCCAGTAACTGTTTGAATTTTGGCGTTTCACACTGTTTTCTCCTATACTGACAGATGTATTTGGAACTCTAAATCAAACACGGTTTGTGCTAGCTTCTTGAAACTTGACACAATAAAGCAGTTTCAAGTTCTATCTCTATGTTCTGTCTCCTCTTGATGTAGCCCTAAGCAGTGACTGGGGAGAAACACTTTCATTGAAAGGGGTTGCCAAGCTTCCAAAAATTACGAGTCTCCAGAAATCTCAGCATCTATTTTTTCACCCAAACTGGATGATACTTTCAGGTAATGATGAGTACGCTAAGCCCACTGGGTTCCCCAAATTTCGTTCTTCTATGTTGAAGCGTTCGTTTCCAGTAACAGTTTGAATTTTGGCGTTTCACTCTGTTTTCTCCTATATTGATAGATGTATTTGGAACTCTAAACCAAACACGGTTTGTGCTAGCTTCTTGAAACTTGACACAGTAAAGCAGTTTCACGTTCTATCTCTATGTTCTGTTTCCTCTTGATGTAGCACTCAGCAGTGACTGAGGAGAAACACTTTCATTGAAAGGGGTTGCCAAGCTCCCCAAAACTGCGAGTCTCCAGAAATCTCAGCAACTATTTTTTCACCCAAACTGGATGATACTTTCAGGTAATGATCAGTACACTAAGCTCACTTGGTTCCCCAAATTTCGTTCTTTTATCTTGAAGCGTTCACTTCCAGTAACTGTTTGAATTTTGGCGTTTCACTCTGTTTTCTCCTATACTGACAGATGTATTTGGAACTCTAAATCAAACACGGTTTGTGCTAGCTTCTTGAAACTTGACACAGTAAAGCAGTTTCAAGTTCTATCTCTATGTTTTCTTTCCTCTTTATGTAGCACTCAGAAGTGACTGAGGAGAAACACTTTCATTGAAAGTGGTTGCCAAGCTCCAGAAATTACGAGTCTCCAGAAATCTCAGCAACTATGATTTCACCCAAACTGGATGATACTTTCAGGTAATGATCAGTACACTAAGCCCACTTGGTTCCCCAAATTTCGTTCTTCTATGTTGATGCGTTCGCTTCCAGTAACTGTTTGAATTTTGGCGTTTCACTCTGTTTTCTCCTATACTGACAGATGTATTTGGAACTCTAAATCAAACACGGTTTGTGCTAGCTTCTTGAAACTTGACACAGTAAAGCAGTTTCACGTTCTATCACTATGTTCTGTTTCCTCTGGATGTATCCCTAAGCAGTGACTGGGGAAAAATACTTTCATTGACAGAGGTTGCCAAGCTTCCAGAAATTACGAGTCTCCAGAAATCTCAGCAACTATGATTTCACCCAAACTGGATGATACTTTCAGGTAATGATCAGTACACTAAGCCCACTTGGTTCCCCAAATTTCGTTCTTCTATGTTGAAGCGTTCGTTTCCAGTAACAGTTTGAATTTTGGCGTTTCACTCTGTTTTCTCCTATATTGATAGATGTATTTGGAACTCTAACCCAAACACGGTTTGTGCTAGCTTCTTGAAACTTGACACAGTAAAGCAGTTTCACGTTCTATCTCTATGTTCTGTCTCCTCTTGATGTAGCCCTAAGCAGTGACTGGGGAGAAACACTTTCATTGAAAGGGGTTGCCAAGCTTCCAAAAATTACGAGTCTCCAGAAATCTCAGCATCTATTTTTTCACCCAAACTTGATGATACTTTCAGGTAATGATGAGTACGCGAAGCCCACTGGGTTCCCCAAATTTCGTTCTTCTATGTTGAAGCGTTCGTTTCCAGTAACAGTTTGAATTTTGGCGTTTCACTCTGTTTTCTCCTATATTGATAGATGTATTTGGAACTCTAAACCAAACACGGTTTGTGCTAGCTTCTTGAAACTTGACACAGTAAAGCAGTTTCACGTTCTATATCTATGTTCTGTTTCCTCTTGATGTAGCACTCAGCAGTGACTGAGGAGAAACACTTTCATTGAAATGGGTTGCCAAGCTTCCCAAAATTGCGAGTCTCCAGAAATCTCAGCAACTATTTTTTAACCCAAACTGGATGATACTTTCAGGTAATGATCAGTACACTAAGCCCACTTGGTTCCCCAAATTTCGTTCTTCTATGTTAAAGCGTTCGTTTCCAGTAACTGTTTGAATTTTGGCGTTTCACTCTGTTTTCTCCTATACTGACAGATGTATTTGGAACTCTAAATCAAACACGGTTTGTGCTAGCTTCTTGAAACTTGACACAGTAAAGCAGTTTCACGTTCTATCTCTATGTTCTGTTTCCTCTGGATGTAGCCCTAAGCAGTGACTGGGGAGAAATACTTTCATTGACAGGGGTTGCCAAGCTTCCAGAAATTACGAGTCTCCAGAAATCTCAGCAACTATGATTTCACCCAAACTGGATGATACTTTCAGGTAATAATAGGTACACTAAGCCCACTTGGTTCCCCAAATTTCGTTCTTCTATGTTGAAGCGTTCGTTTCCAGTAACAGTTTGAATTTTGGCGTTTCACTCTGTTTTCTCCTATATTGCTAGATGTATTTGGAACTCTAAATCAAACACGGTTTGTGCTACCTTCTTCAAACTTGACACAGTAAAGCAGTTTCAAGTTCTATCTATATGTTCTCTTTCCTCTTGATGTAGCACTCAGCAGTGACTGAGGAGAAACACTTTCATTGAAAGGGGTTGCCAAGCTTCCCAAAATTGCGAGTCTCCAGAAATCTCAGCAACTATTTTTTCACCCAAACTGGATGATACTTTCAGGTAATGATCAGTACACTAAGCTCACTTGGTTCCCCAAATTTCGTTCTTTTATGTTGAAGCGTTCGCTTCCAGTAACTGTTTGAATTTTGGCGTTTCACTCTGTTTTCTCCTATACTGACAGATGTATTTGGAACTCTAAATCAAACAAGGTTTGTGCTAGCTTCTTGAAACTTGACACACTAAAGCAGTTTCACGTTCTATCTCTATGTTCTGTTTCCTCTTGATGTAGCCCTAAGCAGTGACTGGGGAGAAATACTTTCATTGAAAGGGGTTGCCAAGCTTCCAGAAATTACGAGTCTCCAGAAATCTCAGCAACTATGATTTCACCCATACTGGATGATACTTTCAGGTAATGATCAGTACACTAAGCCCACTTGGTTCGCCAAATTTCGTTCTTCTATGTTGAAGCGTTCGTTTCCAGTAACAGTTTGAATTTTGGTGTTTCACTCTGTTTTCTCCTATATTGATAGATGTATTTGGAACTCTAAACCAAACACCGTTTGTGCTAGCTTCTTGAAACTTGACACAGTAAAGCAGTTTCACGTTCTATCTCTATGTTCTGTTTCCTCTTGATGTAGCACTCAGCAGTGACTGAGGAGAAACACTTTCATTGAAAGGGGTTGCCAAGCTCCCCAAAACTGCGAGTCTCCAGAAATCTCAGCAACTATTTTTTCACCCAAACTGGATGATACTTTCAGGTAATGATCAGTACACTAAGCTCACTTGGTTCCCCAAATTTCGTTCTTTTATGTTGAAGCGTTCACTTCCAGTAACTGTTTGAATTTTGGCGTTTCACTCTGTTTTCTCCTATACTGACAGATGTATTTGGAACTCTAAATCAAACACGGTTTGTGCTAGCTTCTTGAAACTTGACACAGTAAAGCAGTTTCAAGTTCTATCTCTATGTTTTCTTTCCTCTTGATGTAGCACTCAGCAGTGACTGAGGAGAAACACATTCATTGAAAGGGGTTGCCAAGCTTCCAGAAATTACGAGTCTCCAGAAATCTCAGCAACTATGATTTCACCCAAACTGGATGATACTTTCAGGTAATGATCAGTACACTAAGCCCACTTGGTTCGCCAAATTTCGTTCTTCTATGTTGAAGCGTTCGTTTCCAGTAACAGTTTGAATTTTGGCGTTTTACTCTGTTTTCTCCTATATTGATAGATGTATTTGGAACTCTAAATCAAACACGGTTTGTGCTAGCTTCTTGAAACTTGACACAATAAAGCAGTTTCAAGTTCTATCTCTATGTTCTGTCTCCTCTTGATGTAGCCCTAAGCAGTGACTGGGGAGAAACACTTTCATTGAAAGGGGTTGCCAAGCTTCCAAAAATTACGAGTCTCCAGAAATCTCAGCATCTATTTTTTCACCCAAACTGGATGATACTTTCAGGTAATGATGAGTACGCTAAGCCCACTGGGTTCCCAAAATTTCGTTCTTCTATGTTGAAGCGTTCGTTTCCAGTAACAGTTTGAATTTTGGCGTTTCACTCTGTTTTCTCCTATATTGATAGATGTATTTGGAACTCTAAACCAAACACGGTTTGTGCTAGCTTCTTGAAACTTGACACAGTAAAGCAGTTTCACGTTCTATCTCTATGTTCTGTTTCCTCTTGATGTAGCACTCAGCAGTGACTGAGGAGAAACACTTTCATTGAAAGGGGTTGCCAAGCTCCCCAAAACTGCGAGTCTCCAGAAATCTCAGCAACTATTTTTTCACCCAAACTGGATGATACTTTCAGGTAATGATCAGTACACTAAGCTCACTTGGTTCCCCAAATTTCGTTCTTTTATGTTGAAGCGTTCACTTCCAGTAACTGTTTGAATTTTGGCGTTTCACTCTGTTTTCTCCTATACTGACAGATGTATTTGGAACTCTAAATCAAACACGGTTTGTGCTAGCTTCTTGAAACTTGACACAGTAAAGCAGTTTCACGTTCTATCTCTATGTTCTGTTTCCTCTTGATGTAGCACTCAGCAGTGACTGAGGAGAAACACTTTCATTGAAAGGGGTTGCCAAGCTCCCCAAAACTGCGAGTCTCCAGAAATCTCAGCAACTATTTTTTCACCCAAACTGGATGATACTTTCAGGTAATGATCAGTACACTAAGCTCACTTGGTTCCCCAAATTTCGTTCTTTTATGTTGAAGCGTTCACTTCCAGTAACTGTTTGAATTTTGGCGTTTCACTCTGTTTTCTCCTATACTGACAGATGTATTTGGAACTCTAAATCAAACACGGTTTGTGCTAGCTTCTTGAAACTTGACACAGTAAAGCAGTTTCAAGTTCTATCTCTATGTTTTCTTTCCTCTTGATGTAGCACTCAGCAGTGACTGAGGAGAAACACATTCATTGAAAGGGGATGCCAAGCTTCCAGAAATTACGAGTCTCCAGAAATCTCAGCAACTATGATTTCACCCAAACTGGATGATACTTTCAGGTAATGATCAGTACACTAAGCCCACTTGGTTTGCCAAATTTCGTTCTTCTATGTTGAAGCGTTCGTTTCCAGTAACAGTTTGAATTTTGGCGTTTTACTCTGTTTTCTCCTATATTGATAGATGTATTTGGAACTCTAAATCAAACACGGTTTGTGCTAGCTTCTTGAAACTTGACACAATAAAGCAGTTTCAAGTTCTATCTCTATGTTCTGTCTCCTCTTGATGTAGCCCTAAGCAGTGACTGTGGAGAAACACTTTCATTGAAAGGGGTTGCCAAGCTTCCAAAAATTACGAGTCTCCAGAAATCTCAGCATCTATTTTTTCACCCAAACTGGATGATACTTTCAGGTAATGATGAGTACGCTAAGCCCACTGGGTTCCCAAAATTTCGTTCTTCTATGTTGAAGCGTTCGTTTCCAGTAACAGTTTGAATTTTGGCGTTTCACTCTGTTTTCTCCTATACTGACAGATGTATTTGGAACTCTAAATCAAACACGGTTTGTGCTAGCTTCTTGAAACTTGACACAGTAAAGCAGTTTCAAGTTCTATCTCTATGTTTTCTTTCCTCTTGATGTAGCACTCAGCAGTGACTGAGGAGAAACACATTCATTGAAAGGGGTTGCCAAGCTTCCAGAAATTACGAGTCTCCAGAAATCTCAGCAACTATGATTTCACCCAAACTGGATGATACTTTCAGGTAATGATCAGTACACTAAGCCCACTTGGTTCGCCAAATTTCGTTCTTCTATGTTGAAGCGTTCGTTTCCAGTAACAGTTTGAATTTTGGCGTTTTACTCTGTTTTCTCCTATATTGATAGATGTATTTGGAACTCTAAATCAAACACGGTTTGTGCTAGCTTCTTGAAACTTGACACAATAAAGCAGTTTCAAGTTCTATCTCTATGTTCTGTCTCCTCTTGATGTAGCCCTAAGCAGTGACTGGGGAGAAACACTTTCATTGAAAGGGGTTGCCAAGCTTCCAAAAATTACGAGTCTCCAGAAATCTCAGCATCTATTTTTTCACCCAAACTGGATGATACTTTCAGGTAATGATGAGTACGCTAAGCCCACTGGGTTCCCAAAATTTCGTTCTTCTATGTTGAAGCGTTCGTTTCCAGTAACAGTTTGAATTTTGGCGTTTCACTCTGTTTTCTCCTATATTGATAGATGTATTTGGAACTCTAAACCAAACACGGTTTGTGCTAGCTTCTTGAAACTTGACACAGTAAAGCAGTTTCACGTTCTATCTCTATGTTCTGTTTCCTCTTGATGTAGCACTCAGCAGTGACTGAGGAGAAACACTTTCATTGAAAGGGGTTGCCAAGCTCCCCAAAACTGCGAGTCTCCAGAAATCTCAGCAACTATTTTTTCACCCAAACTGGATGATACTTTCAGGTAATGATCAGTACACTAAGCTCACTTGGTTCCCCAAATTTCGTTCTTTTATGTTGAAGCGTTCACTTCCAGTAACTGTTTGAATTTTGGCGTTTCACTCTGTTTTCTCCTATACTGACAGATGTATTTGGAACTCTAAATCAAACACGGTTTGTGCTAGCTTCTTGAAACTTGACACAGTAAAGCAGTTTCACGTTCTATCTCTATGTTCTGTTTCCTCTTGATGTAGCACTCAGCAGTGACTGAGGAGAAACACTTTCATTGAAAGTGGTTGCCAAGCTCCCCAAAACTGCGAGTCTCCAGAAATCTCAGCAACTATTTTTTCACCCAAACTGGATGATACTTTCAGGTAATGATCAGTACTCTAAGCTCACTTGGTTCCCCAAATTTCGTTCTTTTATGTTGAAGCGTTCACTTCCAGTAACTGTTTGAATTTTGGCGTTTCACTCTGTTTTCTCCTATACTGACAGATGTATTTGGAACTCTAAATCAAACACGGTTTGTGCTAGCTTCTTGAAACTTGACACAGTAAAGCAGTTTCAAGTTCTATCTCTATGTTTTCTTTCCTCTTGATGTAGCACTCAGCAGTGACTGAGGAGAAACACATTCATTGAAAGGGGTTGCCAAGCTTCCAGAAATTACGAGTCTCCAGAAATCTCAGCAACTATGATTTCACCCAAACTGGATGATACTTTCAGGTAATGATCAGTACACTAAGCCCACTTGGTTCGCCAAATTTCGTTCTTCTATGTTGAAGCGTTCGTTTCCAGTAACAGTTTGAATTTTGGCGTTTTACTCTGTTTTCTCCTATATTGATAGATGTATTTGGAACTCTAAATCAAACACGGTTTGTGCTAGCTTCTTGAAACTTGACACAATAAAGCAGTTTCAAGTTCTATCTCTATGTTCTGTCTCCTCTTGATGTAGCCCTAAGCAGTGACTGGGGAGAAACACTTTCATTGAAAGGGGTTGCCAAGCTTCCAAAAATTACGAGTCTTCAGAAATCTCAGCATCTATTTTTTCACCCAAACTTGATGATACTTTCAGGTAATGATGAGTACGCTAAGCCCACTGGGTTCCCCAAATTTCGTTCTTCTATGTTGAAGCGTTCGTTTCCAGTAACAGTTTGAATTTTGGCGTTTCACTCTGTTTTCTCCTATATTGATAGATGTATTTGGAACTCTAAACCAAACACGGTTTGTGCTAGCTTCTTGAAACTTGACACAGTAAAGCAGTTTAACGTTCTATCTCTATGTTCTGTTTCCTCTTGATGTAGCACTCAGCAGTGACTGAGGAGAAACACTTTCATTGAAAGGGGTTGCCAAGCTCCCCAAAACTGCGAGTCTCCAGAAATCTCAGCAACTATTTTTTCACCCAAACTGGATGATACTTTCAGGTAATGATCAGTACACTAAGCTCACTTGGTTCCCCAAATTTCGTTCTTTTATGTTGAAGCGTTCACTTCCAGCAACTCTTTGAATTTTGGCGTTTCACTCTGTTTTCTCCTATACTGACAGATGTATTTGGAACTCTAAATCAAACACGGTTTGTGCTAGCTTCTTGAAACTTGACACAGTAAAGCAGTTTCAAGTTCTATCTCTATGTTTTCTTTCCTCTTGATGTAGCACTCAGCAGTGACTGAGGAGAAACACTTTCATTGAAAGTGGTTCCCAAGCTCCCCAAAACTGCGAGTCTCCAGAAATCTCAGCAACTATTTTTTCACCCAAACTGGATGATACTTTCAGGTAATGATCAGTACTCTAAGCTCACTTGGTTCCCCAAATTTCGTTCTTTTATGTTGAAGCGTTCACTTCCAGTAACTGTTTGAATTTTGGCGTTTCACTCTGTTTTCTCCTATACTGACAGATGTATTTGGAACTCTAAATCAAACACGGTTTGTGCTAGCTTCTTTAAACTTGACACAGTAAAGCAGTTTCAAGTTCTATCTCTATGTTTTCTTTCCTCTTGATGTAGCACTCAGCAGTGACTGAGGAGAAACACATTCATTGAAAGGGGTTGCCAAGCTTCCAGAAATTACGAGTCTCCAGAAATCTCAGCAACTATGATTTCACCCAAACTGGATGATACTTTCAGGTAATGATCAGTACACTAAGCCCACTTGGTTCGCCAAATTTCGTTCTTCTATGTTGAAGCGTTCGTTTCCAGTAACAGTTTGAATTTTGGCGTTTTACTCTGTTTTCTCCTATATTGATAGATGTATTTGGAACTCTAAATCAAACACGGTTTGTGCTAGCTTCTTGAAACTTGACACAATAAAGCAGTTTCAAGTTCTATCTCTATGTTCTGTCTCCTCTTGATGTAGCCCTAAGCAGTGACTGGGGAGAAACACTTTCATTGAAAGGGGTTGCCAAGCTTCCAAAAATTACGAGTCTCCAGAAATCTCAGCATCTATTTTTTCACCCAAACTGGATGATACTTTCAGGTAATGATGAGTACGCTAAGCCCACTGGGTTCCCAAAATTTCGTTCTTCTATGTTGAAGCGTTCGTTTCCAGTAACAGTTTGAATTTTGGCGTTTCACTCTGTTTTCTCCTATATTGATAGATGTATTTGGAACTCTAAACCAAACACGGTTTGTGCTAGCTTCTTGAAACTTGACACAGTAAAGCAGTTTCACGTTCTATCTCTATGTTCTGTTTCCTCTTGATGTAGCACTCAGCAGTGACTGAGGAGAAACACTTTCATTGAAAGGGGTTGCCAAGCTCCCCAAAACTGCGAGTCTCCAGAAATCTCAGCAACTATTTTTTCACCCAAACTGGATGATACTTTCAGGTAATGATCAGTACACTAAGCTCACTTGGTTCCCCAAATTTCGGTCTTTTATGTTGAAGCGTTCACTTCCAGCAACTCTTTGAATTTTGGCGTTTCACTCTGTTTTCTCCTATACTGACAGATGTATTTGGAACTCTAAATCAAACACGGTTTGTGCTAGCTTCTTGAAACTTGACACAGTAAAGCAGTTTCAAGTTCTATCTCTATGTTTTCTTTCCTCTTGATGTAGCACTCAGCAGTGACTGAGGAGAAACACTTTCATTGAAAGGGTTTGCCAAGCTTCCAGAAATTACGAGTCTCCAGAAATCTCAGCAACTATGATTTCACCCAAACTGGATGATACTTTCAGGTAATGATCAGTACACTAAGCCCACTTGGTTCCCCAAATTTCGTTCTTCTATGTTGAAGCGTTCGTTTCCAGTAACAGTTTGAATTTTGGCGTTTCACTCTGTTTTCTCCTATATTGATAGATGTATTTGGAACTCTAAATCAAACACGGTTTGTGCTAGCTTCTTGAAACTTGACACAATAAAGCAGTTTCAAGTTCTATCTCTATGTTCTGTCTCCTCTTGATGTAGCCCTAAGCAGTGACTGTGGAGAAACACTTTCATTGAAAGGGGTTGCCAAGCTTCCAAAAATTACGAGTCTCCAGAAATCTCAGCATCTATTTTTTCACCCAAACTGGATGATACTTTCAGGTAATGATGAGTACGCTAAGCCCACTGGGTTCCCAAAATTTCGTTCTTCTATGTTGAAGCGTTCGTTTCCAGTAACAGTTTGAATTTTGGCGTTTCACTCTGTTTTCTCCTATATTGATAGATGTATTTGGAACTCTAAACCAAACCCGGTTTGTGCTAGCTTCTTGAAACTTGACACAGTAAAGCAGTTTCACGTTCTATCTCTATGTTCTGTTTCCTCTTGATGTAGCACTCAGCAGTGACTGAGGAGAAACACTTTCATTGAAAGGGGTTGCCAAGCTCCCCAAAACTGCGAGTCTCCAGAAATCTCAGCAACTATTTTTTCACCCAAACTGGATGATACTTTCAGGTAATGATCAGTACACTAAGCTCACTTGGTTCCCCAAATTTCGTTCTTTTATGTTGAAGCGTTCACTTCCAGTAACTGTTTGAATTTTGGCGTTTCACTCTGTTTTCTCCTATACTGACAGATGTATTTGAAACTCTAAATCAAACACGGTTTCTGCTAGCTTCTTGAAACTTGACACAGTAAAGCAGTTTCAAGTTCTATCTCTATGTTTTCTTTCCTCTTGATGTAGCACTCAGCAGTGACTGAGGAGAAACACTTTCATTGAAAGGGGTTGCCAAGCTTCCAGAAAATACGAGTCTCCAGAAATCTCAGCAACTATGATTTCACCCAAACTGGATGATACTTTCAGGTAATGATCAGTACACTAAGCCCACTTGGTTCGCCAAATTTCGTTCTTCTATGTTGATGCGTTCGCTTCCAGTAACAGTTTGAATTTTGGCGTTTCACTCTGTTTTCTCCTATACTGACAGATGTATTTGGAACTCTAACCCAAACACGGTTTGTGCTAGCTTCTTGAAACTTGACACAGTAAAGCAGTTTCACATTCTATCTCTATGTTCTGTCTCCTCTTGATGTAGCCCTAAGCAGTGACTGGGGAGAAACACTTTCATTGAAAGGGGTTGCCAAGCTTCCAAAAATTACGAGTCTCCAGAAATCTCAGCATCTATTTTTTCACCCAAACTTGATGATACTTTCAGGTAATGATGAGTACGCTAAGCCCACTGGGTTCCCCAAATTTTGTTCTTCTATGTTGAAGCGTTCGTTTCCAGTAACAGTTTGAATTTTGGGGTTTCACTCTGTTTTCTCCTATATTGATAGATGTATTTGGAACTCTAAACCAAACACGGTTTGTGCTAGCTTCTTGAAACTTGACACAGTAAAGCAGTTTCACGTTCTATATCTATGTTCTGTTTCCTCTTGATGTAGCACTCAGCAGTGACTGAGGAGAAACACTTTCATTGAAAGGGGTTGCCAATCTTCCCAAAATTGCGAGTCTCCAGAAATCTCAGCAAGTATTTTTTAACCCAAACTGCATGATACTTTCAGGTAATGATCAGTACACTAAGCCCACTTGGTTCCCCAAATTTCGTTCTTCTATGTTGATGCGTTCGCTTCCAGTAACAGTTTGAATTTTGGCGTTTCACTCTGTTTTCTCCTATACTGACAGATGTATTTGGAACTCTAACCCAAACACGGTTTGTGCTAGCTTCTTGAAACTTGACACAGTAAAGCAGTTTCCCGTTCTATCTCTATGTTCTGTCTCCTCTTGATGTAGCCCTAAGCAGTGACTGGGGAGAAACACTTTCATTGAAAGGGGTTGCCAAGCTTCCAAAAATTACGAGTCTCCAGAAATCTCAGCATCTATTTTTTCACCCAAACTTGATGATACTTTCAGGTAATGATGAGTACGCTAAGCCCACTGGGTTCCCAAAATTTCGTTCTTCTATGTTGAAGCGTTCGTTTCCAGTAACAGTTTGAATTTTGGCGTTTCACTCTGTTTTCTCCTATATTGATAGATGTATTTGGAACTCTAAACCAAACACGGTTTGTGCTAGCTTCTTGAAACTTGACACAGTAAAGCAGTTTCACGTTCTATCTCTATGTTCTGTTTCCTCTTGATGTAGCACTCAGCAGTGACTGAGGAGAAACACTTTCATTGAAAGGGGTTGCCAAGCTCCCCAAAACTGCGAGTCTCCAGAAATCTCAGCAACTATTTTTTCACCCAAACTGGATGATACTTTCAGGTAATGATCAGTACACTAACCTCACTTGGTTCCCCAAATTTCGTTCTTTTATGTTGAAGCGTTCACTTCCAGTAACTGTTTGAATTTTGGCATTTCACTCTGTTTTCTCCTATACTGACAGATGTATTTGAAACTCTAAATCAAACACGGTTTCTGCTAGCTTCTTGAAACTTGACACAGTAAAGCAGTTTCAAGTTCTATCTCTATGTTTTCTTTCCTCTTGATGTAGCACTCAGCAGTGACTGAGGAGAAACACTTTCATTGAAAGGGGTTGCCAAGCTTCCAGAAAATACGAGTCTCCAGAAATCTCAGCAACTATGATTTCACCCAAACTGGATGATACTTTCAGGTAATGATCAGTACACTAAGCCCACTTGGTTCGCCAAATTTCGTTCTTCTATGTTGATGCGTTCGCTTCCAGTAACAGTTTGAATTTTGGCGTTTCACTCTGTTTTCTCCTATACTGACAGATGTATTTGGAACTCTAACCCAAACACGGTTTGTGCTAGCTTCTTGAAACTTGACACAGTAAAGCAGTTTCACATTCTATCTCTATGTTCTGTCTCCTCTTGATGTAGCCCTAAGCAGTGACTGGGGAGAAACACTTTCATTGAAAGTGGTTGCCAAGCTTCCAAAAATTACGAGTCTCCAGAAATCTCAGCATCTATTTTTTCACCCAAACTTGATGATACTTTCAGGTAATGATGAGTACGCTAAGCCCACTGGGTTCCCCAAATTTCGTTCTTCTATGTTGAAGCGTTCGTTTCCAGTAACAGTTTGAATTTTGGCGTTTCACTCTGTTTTCTCCTATATTGATAGATGTATTTGGAACTCTAAACCAAACACGGTTTGTGCTAGCTTCTTGAAACTTGACACAGTAAAGCAGTTTCACGTTCTATATCTATGTTCTGTTTCCTCTTGATGTAGCACTCAGCAGTGACTGAGGAGAAACACTTTCATTGAAAGGGGTTGCCAATCTTCCCAAAATTGCGAGTCTCCAGAAATCTCAGCAACTATTTTTTAACCCAAACTGGATGATACTTTCAGGTAATGATCAGTACACTAAGCCCACTTGGTTCCCCAAATTTCGTTCTTCTATGTTGATGCGTTCGCTTCCAGTAACAGTTTGAATTTTGGCGTTTCACTCTGTTTTCTCCTATACTGAAAGATGTATTTGGAACTCTAACCCAAACACGGTTTGTGCTAGCTTCTTGAAACTTGACACAGTAAAGCAGTTTCACGTTCTATCTCTATGTTCTGTCTCCTCTTGATGTAGCCCTAAGCAGTGACTGGGGAGAAACACTTTCATTGAAAGGGGTTGCCAAGCTTCCAAAAATTACGAGTCTCCAGAAATCTCAGCATCTATTTTTTCACCCAAACTTGATGATACTTTCAGGTAATGATGAGTACGCTAAGCCCACTGGGTTCCCCAAATTTCGTTCTTCTATGTTGAAGCGTTCATTTCCAGTAACAGTTTGAATTTTGGCGTTTCACTCTGTTTTCTCCTATATTGATAGATGTATTTGGAACTCTAAACCAAACACGGTTTGTGCTAGCTTCTTGAAACTTGACACAGTAAAGGAGTTTCACGTTCTATCTCTATGTTCTGTTTCCTCTTGATGTAGCACTCAGCAGTGACTGAGGAGAAACACTTTCATTGAAAGGGGTTGCCAAGCTCCCCATAACTGCGAGTCTCCAGAAATCTCAGCAACTATTTTTTCACCCAAACTGGATGATACTTTCAGGTAATGATCAGTACACTAAGCTCACTTGGTTCCCCAAATTTCGTTCTTTTATGTTGAAGCGTTCACTTCCAGTAACTGTTTGAATTTTGGCGTTTCACTCTGTTTTCTCCTATACTGACAGATGTATTTGAAACTCTAAATCAAACACGGTTTCTGCTAGCTTCTTGAAACTTGACACAGTAAAGCAGTTTCAAGTTCTATCTCTATGTTTTCTTTCCTCTTGATGTAGCACTCAGCAGTGACTGAGGAGAAACACTTTCATTGAAAGGGGTTGCCAAGCTTCCAGAAATTACGAGTCTCCAGAAATCTCAGCAACTATGATTTCACCCATACTGGATGATACTTTCAGGTAATGATCAGTACACTAAGCCCACTTGGTTCGCCAAATTTCGTTCTTCTATGTTGATGCGTTCGCTTCCAGTAACAGTTTGAATTTTGGCGTTTCACTCTGTTTTCTCCTATACTGACAGATGTATTTGGAACTCTAACACAAACACGGTTTGTGCTAGCTTCTTGAAACTTGACACAGTAAAGCAGTTTCACATTCTATCTCTATGTTCTGTCTCCTCTTGATGTAGCCCTAAGCAGTGACTGGGGAGAAACACTTTCATTGAAAGGGGTTGCCAAGCTTCCAAAAATTACGAGTCTCCAGAAATCTCAGCATCTATTTTTTCACCCAAACTTGATGATACTTTCAGGTAATGATGAGTACGCTAAGCCCACTGGGTTCCCCAAATTTCGTTCTTCTATGTTGAAGCGTTCGTTTCCAGTAACAGTTTGAATTTTGGCGTTTCACTCTGTTTTCTCCTATATTGATAGATGTATTTGGAACTCTAAACCAAACACGGTTTGTGCTAGCTTCTTGAAACTTGACACAGTAAAGCAGTTTCACGTTCTATATCTATGTTCTGTTTCCTCTTGATGTAGCACTCAGCAGTGACTGAGGAGAAACACTTTCATTGAAAGGGGTTGCCAATCTTCCCAAAATTGCGAGTCTCCAGAAATCTCAGCAACTATTTTTTAACCCAAACTGGATGATACTTTCAGGTAATGATCAGTACACTAAGCCCACTTGGTTCCCCAAATTTCGTTCTTCTATGTTGATGCGTTCGCTTCCAGTAACAGTTTGAATTTTGGCGTTTCACTCTGTTTTCTCCTATACTGAAAGATGTATTTGGAACTCTAACCCAAACACGGTTTGTGCTAGCTTCTTGAAACTTGACACAGTAAAGCAGTTTCACGTTCTATCTCTATGTTCTGTCTCCTCTTGATGTAGCCCTAAGCAGTGACTGGGGAGAAACACTTTCATTGAAAGGGGTTGCCAAGCTTCCAAAAATTACGAGTCTCCAGAAATCTCAGCATCTATTTTTTCACCCAAACTTGATGATACTTTCAGGTAATGATGAGTACGCTAAGCCCACTGGGTTCCCCAAATTTCGTTCTTCTATGTTGAAGCGTTCGTTTCCAGTAACAGTTTGAATTTTGGCGTTTCACTCTGTTTTCTCCTATATTGATAGATGTATTTGGAACTCTAAACCAAACACGGTTTGTGCTAGCTTCTTGAAACTTGACACAGTAAAGCAGTTTCACGTTCTATCTCTATGTTCTGTTTCCTCTTGATGTAGCACTCAGCAGTGACTGAGGAGAAACACTTTCATTGAAAGGGGTTGCCAAGCTCCCCAAAACTGCGAGTCTCCAGAAATCTCAGCAACTATTTTTTCACCCAAACTGGATGATACTTTCAGGTAATGATCAGTACACTAAGCTCACTTGGTTCCCCAAATTTCATTCTTTTATGTTGAAGCGTTCACTTCCAGTAACTGTTTGAATTTTGGCGTCTCACTCTGTTTTCTCCTATACTGACAGATGTATTTGAAACTCTAAATCAAACACGGTTTCTGCTAGCTTCTTGAAACTTGACACAGTAAAGCAGTTTCAAGTTCTATCTCTATGTTTTCTTTCCTCTTGATGTAGCACTCAGCAGTGACTGAGGAGAAACACTTTCATTGAAAGGGGTTGCCAAGCTTCCAGAAATTACGAGTCTCCAGAAATCTCAGCAACTATGATTTCACCCATACTGGATGATACTTTCGGGTAATGATCAGTACACTAAGCCCACTTGGTTCCCCAAATTTCGTTCTTCTATGTTGATGCGTTCGCTTCCAGTAACAGTTTGAATTTTGGCGTTTCACTCTGTTTTCTCCTATACTGACAGATGTATTTGGAACTCTAACCCAAACACGGTTTGTGCTAGCTTCTTGAAACTTGACACAGTAAAGCAGTTTCACGTTCTATCTCTATGTTCTGTCTCCTCTTGATGTAGCCCTAAGCAGTGACTGGGGAGAAACACTTTCATTGAAAGTGGTTGCCAAGCTTCCAAAAATTACGAGTCTCCAGAAATCTCAGCATCTATTTTTTCACCCAAACTTGATGATACTTTCAGGTAATGATGAGTACGCTAAGCCCACTGGGTTCCCCAAATTTCGTTCTTCTATGTTGAAGCGTTCGTTTCCAGTAACAGTTTGAATTTTGGCGTTTCACTCTGTTTTCTCCTATATTGATAGATGTATTTGGAACTCTAAACCAAACACGGTTTGTGCTAGCTTCTTGAAACTTGACACAGTAAAGCAGTTTCACGTTCTATATCTATGTTCTGTTTCCTCTTGATGTAGCACTCAGCAGTGACTGAGGAGAAACACTTTCATTGAAAGGGGTTGCCAATCTTCCCAAAATTGCGAGTCTCCAGAAATCTCAGCAACTATTTTTTAACCCAAACTGGATGATACTTTCAGGTAATGATCAGTACACTAACCCCACTTGGTTCCCCAAATTTCGTTCTTCTATGTTGATGCGTTCGCTTCCAGTAACAGTTTGAATTTTGGCGTTTCACTCTGTTTTCTCCTATACTGACAGATGTATTTGGAACTCTAACCCAAACACGGTTTGTGCTAGCTTCTTGAAACTTGACACAGTAAAGCAGTTTCACGTTCTATCTCTATGTTCTGTCTCCTCTTGATGTAGCCCTAAGCAGTGACTGGGGAGAAACACTTTCATTGAAAGGGGTTGCCAAGCTTCCAAAAATTACGAGTCTCCAGAAATCTCAGCATCTATTTTTTCACCCAAACTTGATGATACTTTCAGGTAATGATGAGTACGCTAAGCCCACTGGGTTCCCCAAATTTCGTTCTTCTATGTTGAAGCGTTCGTTTCCAGTAACAGTTTGAATTTTGGCGTTTCACTCTGTTTTCTCCTATATTGATAGATGTATTTGGAACTCTAAACCAAACACGGTTTGTGCTAGCTTCTTGAAACTTGACACAGTAAAGCAGTTTCACGTTCTATCTCTATGTTCTGTTTCCTCTTGATGTAGCACTCAGCAGTGACTGAGGAGAAACACTTTCATTGAAAGGGGTTGCCAAGCTCCCCAAAACTGCGAGTCTCCAGAAATCTCAGCAACTATTTTTTCACCCAAACTGGATGATACTTTCAGGTAATGATCAGTACACTAAGCTCACTTGGTTCCCCAAATTTCGTTCTTTTATGTTGAAGCGTTCACTTCCAGTAACTGTTTGAATTTTGGCGTTTCACTCTGTTTTCTCCTATACTGACAGATGTATTTGAAACTCTAAATCAAACACGGTTTCTGCTAGCTTCTTGAAACTTGACACAGTAAAGCAGTTTCAAGTTCTATCTCTATGTTTTCTTTCCTCTTGATGTAGCACTCAGCAGTGACTGAGGAGAAACACTTTCATTGAAAGGGGTTGCCAAGCTTCCAGAAATTACGAGTCTCCAGAAATCTCAGCAACTATGATTTCACCCATACTGGATGATACTTTCAGGTAATGATCAGTACACTAAGCCCACTTGGTTCCCCAAATTTCGTTCTTCTATGTTGATGCGTTCGCTTCCAGTAACAGTTTGAATTTTGGCGTTTCACTCTGTTTTCTCCTATACTGACAGATGTATTTGGAACTCTAACCCAAACACGGTTTGTGCTAGCTTCTTGAAACTTGACACAGTAAAGCAGTTTCACGTTCTATCTCTATGTTCTGTCTCCTCTTGATGTAGCCCTAAGCAGTGACTGGGGAGAAACACTTTCATTGAAAGGGGTTGCCAAGCTTCCAAAAATTACGAGTCTCCAGAAATCTCAGCATCTATTTTTTCACCCAAACTTGATGATACTTTCAGGTAATGATGAGTACGCTAAGCCCACTGGGTTCCCCAAATTTCGTTCTTCTATGTTGAAGCGTTCGTTTCCAGTAACAGTTTGAATTTTGGCATTTCACTCTGTTTTCTCCTATATTGATAGATGTATTTGGAACTCTAAACCAAACACGGTTTGTGCTAGCTTCTTGAAACTTGACACAGTAAAGCAGTTTCACGTTCTATATCTATGTTCTGTTTCCTCTTGATGTAGCACTCAGCAGTGACTGAGGAGAAACACTTTCATTGAAAGGGGTTGCCAATCTTCCCAAAATTGCGAGTCTCCAGAAATCTCAGCAACTATTTTTTAACCCAAACTGGATGATACTTTCAGGTAATGATCAGTACACTAAGCCCACTTGGTTCCCCAAATTTCGTTCTTCTATGTTGATGCGTTCGCTTCCAGTAACAGTTTGAATTTTGGCGTTTCACTCTGTTTTCTCCTATACTGACAGATGTATTTGGAACTCTAACCCAAACACGGTTTGTGCTAGCTTCTTGAAACTTGACACAGTAAAGCAGTTTCACGTTCTATCTCTATGTTCTGTCTCCTCTTGATGTAGCCCTAAGCAGTGACTGGGGAGAAACACTTTCATTGAAAGGGGTTGCCAAGCTTCCAAAAATTACGAGTCTCCAGAAATCTCAGCATCTATTTTTTCACCCAAACTTGATGATACTTTCAGGTAATGATGAGTACGCTAAGCCCACTGGGTTCCCCAAATTTCGTTCTTCTATGTTGAAGCGTTCGTTTCCAGTAACAGTTTGAATTTTGGCGTTTCACTCTGTTTTCTCCTATATTGATAGATGTATTTGGAACTCTAAACCAAACACGGTTTGTGCTAGCTTCTTGAAACTTGACACAGTAAAGCAGTTTCACGTTCTATCTCTATGTTCTGTTTCCTCTTGATGTAGCACTCAGCAGTGACTGAGGAGAAACACTTTCATTGAAAGGGGTTGCCAATCTTCCCAAAATTGCGAGTCTCCAGAAATCTCAGCAACTATTTTTTAACCCAAACTGGATGATACTTTCAGGTAATGATCAGTACACTAAGCCCACTTGGTTCCCCAAATTTCGTTCTTCTATGTTAAAGCGTTCGTTTCCAGTAACAGTTTGAATTTTGGCGTTTCACTCTGTTTTCTCCTATATTGATACATGTATTTGGAACTCTAAACCAAACACGGTTTGTGCTAGCTTCTTGAAACTTGACACAGTAAAGCAGTTTCACGTTCTATCTCTATGTTCTGTTTCCTCTTGATGTAGCACTCAGCAGTGACTGAGGAGAAACACTTTCATTGAAAGGGGTTGCCAAGCTTCCCAAAATTGCGAGTCTCCAGAAATCTCAGCAACTATTTTTTAACCCAAACTGGATGATACTTTCAGGTAATGATCAGTACACTAAGCTCACTTGGTTCCCCAAATTTCGTTCTTTTATGTTGAAGCGTTCGCTTCCAGTAACTGTTTGAATTTTGGCGTTTCACTCTGTTTTCTCCTATGCTGACAGATGTATTTGGAACTCTAAATCAAACACGGTTTGTGCTAGCTTCTTGAAACTTGACACAGTAAAGCAGTTTCACGTTCTATCTCTATGTTCTGTTTCCTCTGGATGTAGCCCTAAGCAGTGACTGGGGAGAAATACTTTCATTGAGAGGGGTTGCCAAGCTTCCAGAAATTACGAGTCTCCAGAAATCTCAGCAACTATGATTTCACCCAAACTGGATGATACTTTCAGGTAATAATAGGTACACTAAGCCCACTTGGTTCCCCAAATTTCGTTCTTCTATGTTGAAGCGTTCGTTTCCAGTAACAGTTTGAATTTTGGCGTTTCACTCTGTTTTCTCCTATATTGATAGATGTATTTGGAACTCTAAACCAAACACGGTTTGTGCTATTTCTTGAAACTTGACACAGTAAAGCAGTTTCACGTTCTATCTCTATGTTCTGTTTCCTCTTGATGTAGCACTCAGCAGTGACTGAGGAGAAACACTTTCATTGAAAGGGGTTGCCAAGCTCCCCAAAACTGCGAGTCTCCAGAAATCTCAGCAACTATTTTTTCACCCAAAGTGGATGATACTTTCAGGTAATGATCAGTACACTAAGCTCACTTGGTTCCCCAAATTTCGTTCTTTTATGTTGAAGCGTTCGCTTCCAGTAACTGTTTGAATTTTGGCGTTTCACTCTGTTTTCTCCTATACTGACAGATGTATTTGGAACTCTAAATCAAACACGGTTTGTGCTAGCTTCTTGAAACTTGACACACTAAAGCAGTTTCACGTTCTTTCTCTATGTTCTGTTTCCTCTGGATGTAGCCCTAAGCAGTGACTGGGGAGAAATACTTTCATTGAAAGGGGTTGCCAAGCTTCCAGAAATTACGAGTCTCCAGAAATCTCAGCAACTATGATTTCACCCATACTGGATGATACTTTCAGGTAATGATCAGTACACTAAGCCCACTTGGTTCGCCAAATTTCATTCTTCTATGTTGAAGCGTTCGTTTCCAGTAACAGTTTGAATTTTGGTGTTTCACTCTGTTTTCTCCTATATTGATAGACGTATTTGGAACTCTAAACCAAACACGGTTTGTGCTAGCTTCTTGAAACTTGACACAGTAAAGCAGTTTCACGTTCTATCTCTATGTTCTGTTTCCTCTTCGATTTAGCACTCAGCAGTGACTGAGGAGAAACACTTTCATTGAAAGGGGTTGCCAAGCTTCCCAAAATTGCGAGTCTCCAGAAATCTCAGCAACTATTTTTTAACCCAAACTGGATGATACTTTCAGGTAATGATCAGTACACTAAGCCCACTTGGTTCCCCAAATTTCGTTCTTCTATGTTGAAGCGTTCGTTTCCAGTAACAGTTTGAATTTTGGCGTTTCACTCTGTTTTCTCCTATATTGATAGATGTATTTGGAACTCTAAACCAAACACGGTTTGTGCTAGCTTCTTGAAACTTGACACAGTAAAGCAGTTTCACGTTCTATCTCTATGTTCTGTTTCCTCTGGATGTAGCCCTAAGCAGTGACTGGGGAGAAATACTTTCATTGACAGGGGTTGCCAAGCTTCCAGAAATTACGAGTCTCCAGAAATCTCAGCAACTATGATTTCACCCAAACTGGATGATACTTTCAGGTAATAATAGGTACACTAAGCCCACTTGGTTCCCCAAATTTCGTTCTTCTATGTTGAAGCGTTCGTTTCCAGTAACAGTTTGAATTTTGGCGTTTCACTCTGTTTTCTCCTATATTGATAGATGTATTTGGAACTCTAAATCAAACACGGTTTGTGCTACCTTCTTCAAACTTGACACAGTAAAGCAGTTTCAAGTTCTATCTATATGTTCTCTTTCCTCTTGATGTAGCACTCAGCAGTGACTGAGGAGAAACACTTTCATTGAAAGGGGTTGCCAAGCTTCCCAAAATTGCGAGTCTCCAGAAATCTCAGCAACTATTTTTTCACCCAAACTGGATGACACTTTCAGGTAATGATCAGTACACTAAGCTCACTTGGTTCCCCAAATTTCGTTCTTTTATGTTGAAGCGTTCACTTCCAGTAACTGTTTGAATTTTGGCGTTTCACTCTGTTTTCTCCTATACTGACAGATGTATTTGAAACTCTAAATCAAACACGGTTTGTGCTAGCTTCTTGAAACTTGACACAGTAAAGCAGTTTCAAGTTCTATCTCTATGTTTTCTTTCCTCTTGATGTAGCACTCAGCAGTGACTGAGGAGAAACACTTTCATTGAAAGGGGTTGCCAAGCTTCCAGAAATTACGAGTCTCCAGAAATCTCAGCAACTATGATTTCACCCAAACTGGATGATACTTTCAGGTAATAATCAGTACACTAAGCCCACTTGGTTCCCCAAATTTCGTTCTTCTATGTTGATGCGTTCGCTTCCAGTAACAGTTTGAATTTTGGCGTTTCACTCTGTTTTCTCCTATACTGACAGATGTATTTGGAACTCTAACCCAAACACGGTTTGTGCTAGCTTCTTGAAACTTGACACAGTAAAGCAGTTTCACGTTCTATCTCTATGTTCTGTTTCCTCTTGATGTAGCACTCAGCAGTGACTGAGGAGAAACACTTTCATTGAAAGGGGTTGCCAAGCTTCCCAAAATTGCGAGTCTCCAGAAATCTCAGCAACTATTTTTTAACCCAAACTGGATGATACTTTCAGGTAATGATCAGTACACTAAGCTCACTTGGTTCCCCAAATTTCGTTCTTTTATGTTGAAGCGTTCGCTTCCAGTAACTGTTTGAATTTTGGCGTTTCACTCTGTTTTCTCCTATGCTGACAGATGTATTTGGAACTCTAAATCAAACACGGTTTGTGCTAGCTTCTTGAAACTTGACACAGTAAAGCAGTTTCACGTTCTATCTCTATGTTCTGTTTCCTCTGGATGTAGCCCTAAGCAGTGACTGGGGAGAAATACTTTCATTGAGAGGGGTTGCCAAGCTTCCAGAAATTACGAGTCTCCAGAAATCTCAGCAACTATGATTTCACCCAAACTGGATGATACTTTCAGGTAATAATAGGTACACTAAGCCCACTTGGTTCCCCAAATTTCGTTCTTCTATGTTGAAGCGTTCGTTTCCAGTAACAGTTTGAATTTTGGCGTTTCACACTGTTTTCTCCTATATTGATAGATGTATTTGGAACTCTAAATCAAACACGGTTTGTGCTACCTTCTTCAAACTTGACACAGTAAAGCAGTTTCAAGTTCTATCTATATGTTCTCTTTCCTCTTGATGTAGCACTCAGCAGTGACTGAGGAGAAACACTTTCATTGAAAGGGGTTGCCAAGCTTCCCAAAATTGCGAGTCTCCAGAAATCTCAGCAACTATTTTTTCACCCAAACTGGATGATACTTTCAGGTAATGATCAGTACACTAAGCCCACTTGGTTCCCCAAATTTCGTTCTTTTATGTTGAAGCATTCGCTTCCAGTAACTGTTTGAATTTTGGCGTTTCACTCTGTTTTCTCCTATACTGACAGATGTATTTGGAACTCTAAATCAAACACGGTTTGTGCTAGCTTCTTGAAACTTGACACACTAAAGCGGTTTCAGGTTCTATCTCAATGTTCTGTTTCCTCCGGATGTAGCCCTAAGCAGTGACTGGGGAGAAATACTTTCATTGAAAGGGGTTGCCAAGCTTCCAGAAATTACGAGTCTCCAGAAATCTCAGCAACTATGATTTCACCCAACCTGGATGATACTTTCAGGTAATGATCAGTACACTAAGCCCACTTGGTTCGCCAAATTTCATTCTTCTATGTTGAAGCGTTCGATTCCAGTAACAGTTTGAATTTTGGTGTTTCACTCTGTTTTCTCCTATATTGATAGATGTATTTGGAACTCTAAACCAAACACGGTTTGTGCTAGCTTCTTGAAACTTGACACAGTAAAGCAGTTTCACGTTCTATCTCTATGTTCTGTTTCCTCTTCGATGTAGCACTCAGCAGTGACTGAGGAGAAACACTTTCATTGAAAGGGGTTGCCAATCTTCCCAAAATTGTGAGTCTCCAGAAATCTCAGCAACTATTTTTTAACCCAAACTGGATGATACTTTCAGGTAATGATCAGTACACTAAGCCCACTTGGTTCCCCAAATTTCGTTCTTCTATGTTGAAGCGTTCGTTTCCAGTAACAGTTTGAATTTTGGCGTTTCACTCTGTTTTCTCCTATATTGATAGATGTATTTGGAACTCTAAACCAAACACGGTTTGTGCTAGCTTCTTGAAACTTGACACAGTAAAGCAGTTTCACGTTCTATCTCTATGTTCTGTTTCCTCTGGATGTAGCCCTAAGCAGTGACTGGGGAGAAATACTTTCATTGACAGGGGTTGCCAAGCTTCCAGAAATTACGAGTCTCCAGAAATCTCAGCAACTATGATTTCACCCAAACTGGATGATACTTTCAGGTAATAATAGGTACACTAAGCCCACTTGGTTCCCCAAATTTCGTTCTTCTATGTTGAAGCGTTCCTTTCCAGTAACAGTTTGAATTTTGGCGTTTCACTCTGTTTTCTCCTATATTGATAGATGTATTTGGAATTCTAAATCAAACACGGTTTGTGCTACCTTCTTCAAACTTGACACAGTAAAGCAGTTTCAAGTTCTATCTATATGTTCTCTTTCCTCTTGATGTAGCACTCAGCAGTGACTGAGGAGAAACACTTTCATTGAAAGGGGTTGCCAAGCTTCCCAAAATTGCGAGTCTCCAGAAATCTCAGCAACTATTTTTTCACCCAAACTGGATGATACTTTCAGGTAATGATCAGTACACTAAGCTCACTTGGTTCCCCAAATTTCGTTCTTTTATGTTGAAGCGTTCGCTTCCAGTAACTGTTTGAATTTTGGCGTTTCACTCTGTTTTCTCCTATACTGACAGATGTATTTGGAACTCTAAATCAAACACGGTTTGTGCTAGCTTCTTGAAACTTGACACACTAAAGCAGTTTCACGTTCTATCTCTATGTTCTGTTTCCTCTGGATGTAGCCCTAAGCAGTGACTGGGGAGAAATACTTTCATTGAAAGGGTTGCCAAGCTTCCAGAAATTACGAGTCTCCAGAAATCTCAGCAACTATGATTTCACCCATACTGGATGATACTTTCAGGTAATGATCAGTACACTAAGCCCACTTGGTTCCCCAAATTTCGTTCTTCTATGTTGAAGCGTTCGTTTCCAGTAACAGTTTGAATTTTGGCGTTTCGCTTTGTTTTCTCCTATATTGATAGATGTATTTGGAACTCTAAACCAAACACGGTTTGTGCTAGCTTCTTGAAACTTGACACAGTAAAGCAGTTTCACGTTCTATCTCTATGTTCTGTTTCCTCTTCGATGTAGCACTCAGCAGTGACTGAGGAGAAACACTTTCATTGAAAGGGGTTGCCAAGCTTCCCAAAATTGCGAGTCTCCAGAAATCTCAGCAACTATTTTTTAACCCAAACTGGATGATACTTTCAGGTAATGATCAGTACACTAAGCCCACTTGGTTCCCCAAATTTCGTTCTTCTATGTTGAAGCGTTCGTTTCCAGTAACAGTTTGAATTTTGGCGTTTCACTCTGTTTTCTCCTATATTGATAGATGTATTTGGAACTCTAAACCAAACACGGTTTGTGCTAGCTTCTTGAAACTTGACACAGTAAAGCAGTTTCACGTTCTGTCTCTATGTTCTGTTTCCTCTTGATGTAGCACTCAGCAGTGACTGAGGAGAAACACTTTCATTGAAAGGGGTTGCCAAGCTTCCCAAAATTGCGAGTCTCCAGAAATCTCAGCAACTATTTTTTAACCCAAACTGGATGATACTTTCAGGTAATGATCAGTACACTAAGCCCACTTGGTTCCCCAAATTTCGTTCTTTTATGTTGAAGCGTTCGCTTCCAGTAACTGTTTGAATTTTGGTGTTTCACTCTGTTTTCTCCTATATTGATAGATGTATTTGGAACTCTAAACCAAACACGGTTTGTGCTAGCTTCTTGAAACTTGACACAGTAAAGCAGTTTCAAGTTCTATCTCTATGTTCTGTTTCCTCTTCGATGTAGCACTCAGCAGTGACTGAGGAGAAACACTTTCATTGAAAGGGGTTGCCAAGCTTCCCAAAATGGCGAGTCTCCAGAAATCTCAGCAACTATTTTTTAACCCAAACTGGATGATACTTTCAGGTAATGATCAGTACACTAAGCCCACTTGGTTCCCCAAATTTCGTTCTTCTATGTTGAAGCGTTCGTTTCCAGTAACAGTTTGAATTTTGGCGTTTCACTCTGTTTTCTCCTATATTGATAGATGTATTTGGAACTCTAAACCAAACACGGTTTGTGCTAGCTTCTTGAAACTTGACACAGTAAAGCAGTTTCACGTTCTATCTCTATGTTCTGTTTCCTCTTGATGTAGCACTCAGCAGTGACTGAGGAGAAACACTTTCATTGAAAGGGGTTGCCAAGCTTCCCAAAATTGCGAGTCTCCAGAAATCTCAGCAACTATTTTTTAACCCAAACTGGATGATACTTTCAGGTAATGATCAGTACACTAAGCTCACTTGGTTCCCCAAATTTCGTTCTTTTATATTGAAGCGTTCGATTCCAGTAACTGTTTGAATTTTGGCGTTTCACTCTGTTTTCTCCTATACTGACAGATGTATTTGGAACTCTAAATCAAACACGGTTTGTGCTAGCTTCTTGAAACTTGACACAGTAAAGCACTTTCACGTTCTATCTCTATGTTCTGTTTCCTCTGGATGTAGCCCTAAGCAGTGACTGGGGAGAAATACTTTCATTGACAGGGGTTGCCAAGCTTCCAGAAATTACGAGTCTCCAGAAATCTCAGCAACTATGATTTCACCCAACCTGGATGATACTTTCAGGTAATGATCAGTACACTAAGCCCACTTGGTTCGCCAAACTTCGTTCTTCTATGTTGAAGCGTTCGTTTCCAGTAACAGTTTGAATTTTGGCGTTTCACTCTGTTTTCTCCTATACTGACAGATGTATTTGGAACTCTAAATCAAACACGGTTTGTGCTAGCTTCTTGAAACTTGACACACTAAAGCAGTTTCAAGTTCTATCTCTATGTTCTGTTTCCTCTTGATGTAGCCCTAAGCAGTGACTGGGGAGAAATACTTTCATTGAAAGGGGTTGCCAAGCTTCCAGAAATTACGAGTCTCCAGAAATCTCAGCAACTATGATTTCACCCATACTGGATGATACTTTCAGGTAATGATCAGTACACTAAGCCCACTTGGTTCGCCAAATTTCGTTCTTCTATGTTGAAGCGTTCGTTTCCAGTAACAGTTTGAATTTTTGCGTTTCACTCTGTTTTCTCCTATATTGATAGATGTATTTGGAACTCTAAACCAAACACGGTTTGTGCTAGCTTCTTGAAACTTGACACAGTAAGGCAGTTTCAAGTTCTATCTCTATGTTCTGTTTCCTCTTCGATGTAGCACTCAGCAGTGACTGAGGAGAAACACTTTCATTGAAAGGGGTTGCCAAGCTTCCCAAAATGGCGAGTCTCCAGAAATCTCAGCAACTATTTTTTAACCCAAACTGGATGATACTTTCAGGTAATGATCAGTACACTAAGCCCACTTGGTTCCCCAAATTTCGTTCTTCTATGTTGAAGCGTTCGTTTCCAGTAACAGTTTGAATTTTGGCGTTTCACTCTGTTTTCTCCTATATTGATAGATGTATTTGGAACTCTAAACCAAACACGGTTTGTCCTAGCTTCTTGAAACTTGACACAGTAAAGCAGTTTCACGTTCTATCTCTATGTTCTGTTTCCTCTTGATGTAGCACTCAGCAGTGACTGAGGAGAAACACTTTCATTGAAAGGGGTTGCCAAGCTTCCAGAAATTACGAGTCTCCAGAAATCTCAGCAACTATGATTTCACCCAAACTGGATGATACTTTCAGGTAATGATCAGTACACTAAGCCCACTTGGTTCGCCAAATTTCGTTCTTCTATGTTGAAGCGTTCATTTCCAGTAACAGTTTGAATTTTGGTGTTTCACTCTGTTTTCTCCTATATTGATAGATGTATTTGGAACTCTAAACCAAACACGGTTTGTGCTAGCTTCTTGAAACTTGACACAGTAAAGCAGTTTCACGTTCTATCTCTATGTTCTGTTTCCTCTTCGATGTAGCACTCAGCAGTGACTGAGGAGAAACACTTTCATTGAAAGGGGTTGCCAAGCTTCCCAAAATTGCGAGTCTCCAGAAATCTCAGCAACTATTTTTTAACCCAAACTGGATGATACTTTCAGGTAATGATCAGTACACTAAGCCCACTTGGTTCCCCAAATTTCGTTCTTCTATGTTGAAGCGTTCGTTTCCAGTAACAGTTTGAATTTTGGCGTTTCACTCTGTTTTCTCCTATATTGATAGATGTATTTGGAACTCTAAATCAAACACGGTTTGTGCTAGCTTCTTGAAACTTGACACAGTAAAGCAGTTTCACGTTCTATCTCTATGTTCTGTTTCCTCTGGATGTAGCCCTAAGCAGTGACTGGGGAGAAATACTTTCATTGACAGGGGTTGCCAAGCTTCCAGAAATTACGAGTCTCCAGAAATCTCAGCAACTATGATTTCACCCAAACAGGATGATACTTTCAGGTAATAATAGGTACACTAAGCCCACTTGGTTCCCCAAATTTCGTTCTTCTATGTTGAAGCGTTCGTTTCCAGTAACAGTTTGAATTTTGGCGTTTCACTCTGTTTTCTCCTATATTGATAGATGTATTTGGAACTCTAAATCAAACACGGTTTGTGCTACCTTCTTCAAACTTGACACAGTAAAGCAGTTTCAAGTTCTATCTATATGTTCTCTTTCCTCTTGATGTAGCACTCAGCAGTGACTGAGGAGAAACACTTTCATTGAAAGGGGTTGCCAAGCTTCCCAAAATTGCGAGTCTCCGGAAATCTCAGCAACTATTTTTTCACCCAAACTGGATGATACTTTCAGGTAATGATCAGTACACTAAGCTCACTTGGTTCCCCAAATTTCGTTCTTTTATGTTGAAGCGTTCGCTTCCAGTAACTGTTTGAATTTTGGCGTTTCACTCTGTTTTCTCCTATACTGACAGATGTATTTGGAACTCTAAATCAAACACGGTTTGTGCTAGCTTCTTGAAACTTGACACAGTAAAGCAGTTTCACGTTCTATCTCTATGTTCTGTTTCCTCTTCGATGTAGCACTCAGCAGTGACTGGGGAGAAATACTTTCATTGACAGGGGTTGCCAAGCTTCCAGAAATTACGAGTCTCCAGAAATCTCAGCAACTATGATTTCACCCAAACTGGATGATACTTTCAGGTAATAATAGGTACACTAAGCCCACTTGGTTCCCCAAATTTCGTTCTTCTATGTTGAAGCGTTCGTTTCCAGTAACAGTTTGAATTTTGGCGTTTCACTCTGTTTTCTCCTATATTGATAGATGTATTTGGAACTCTAAATCAAACACGGTTTGTGCTACCTTCTTCAAACTTGACACAGTAAAGCAGTTTCAAGTTCTATCTATATGTTCTCTTTCCTCTTGATGTAGCACTCAGCAGTGACTGAGGAGAAACACTTTCATTGAAAGGGGTTGCCAAGCTTCCCAAAATTGCGAGTCTCCAGAAATCTCAGCAACTATTTTTTCACCCAAACTGGATGATACTTTCAGGTAATGATCAGTACACTAAGCTCACTTGGTTCCCCAAATTTCGTTCTTTTATGTTGAAGCGTTCGCTTCCAGTAACTGTTTGAATTTTGGCGTTTCACTCTGTTTTCTCCTATACTGACAGATGTATTTGGAACTCTAAATCAAACACGGTTTGTGCTAGCTTCTTGAAACTTGACACACTAAAGCAGTTTCACGTTCTATCTCTATGTTCTGTTTCCTCTGGATGTAGCCCTAAGCAGTGACTGGGGAGAAATACTTTCATTGAAAGGTGTTGCCAAGCTTCCAGAAATTACGAGTCTCCAGAAATCTCAGCAACTATGATTTCACCCAACCTGGATGATACTTTCAGGTAATGATCAGTACACTAAGCCCACTTGGTTCGCCAAATTTCATTCTTCTATGTTGAAGCGTTCGTTTCCAGTAACAGTTTGAATTTTGCTGTTTCACTCTGTTTTCTCCTATATTGATAGATGTATTTGGAACTCTAAACCAAACACGGTTTGTGCTAGCTTCTTGAAACTTGACACAGTAAAGCAGTTTCACGTTCTATCTCTATGTTCTGTTTCCTCTTCGATGTAGCACTCAGCAGTGACTGAGGAGAAACACTTTCATTGAAAGGGGTTGCCAAGCTTCCCAAAATTGCGAGTCTCCAGAAATCTCAGCAACTATTTTTTAACCCAAACTGGATGATACTTTCAGGTAATGATCAGTACACTAAGCCCACTTGGTTCCCCAAATTTCGTTCTTCTATGTTGAAGCGTTCGTTTCCAGTAACAGTTTGAATTTTGGCGTTTCACTCTGTTTTCTCCTATATTGATAGATGTATTTGGAACTCTAAACCAAACATGGTTTGTGCTAGCTTCTTGAAACTTGACACAGTAAAGCAGTTTCACGTTCTATCTCTATGTTCTGTTTCCTCTGGATGTAGCCCTAAGCAGTGACTGGGGAGAAATACTTTCATTGACAGGGGTTGCCAAGCTTCCAGAAATTACGAGTCTCCAGAAATCTCAGCAACTATGATTTCACCCAAACTGGATGATACTTTCAGGTAATAATAGGTACACTAAGCCCACTTGGTTCCCCAAATTTCGTTCTTCTATGTTGAAGCGTTCGTTTCCAGTAACAGTTTGAATTTTGGCATTTCACTCTGTTTTCTCCTATATTGACAGATGTATTTGAAACTCTAAATCAAACACGGTTTGTGCTAGCTTCTTGAAACTTGACACAGTAAAGCAGTTTCATGTTCTATCTCTATGTTTTCTTTCCTCTTGATGTAGCACTCAGCAGTGACTGAGGAGAAACACTTTCATTGAAAGGGGTTGCCAAGCTTCCAGAAATTACGAGTCTCCAGAAATCTCAGCAACTATGATTTCACCCAAACTGGATGATACTTTCAGGTAATGATCAATACACTAAGCCCACTTGGTTCCCCAAATTTCGTTCTTCTATGTTGATGCGTTCGCTTCCAGTAACAGTTTGAATTTTGGCGTTTCACTCTGTTTTCTCCTATACTGACAGATGTATTTGGAACTCTAACCCAAACACGGTTTGTGCTAGCTTCTTGAAACTTGACACAGTAAAGCAGTTTCACGTTCTATCTCTATGTTCTGTTTCCTCTTGATGTAGCACTCAGCAGTGACTGAGGAGAAACACTTTCATTGAAAGGGGTTGCCAAGCTCCCCAAAACTGCGAGTCTCCAGAAATCTCAGCAACTATTTTTTCACCCAAACTGGATGATACTTTCAGGTAATGATCAGTACACTAAGCTCACTTGGTTCCCCAAATTTCGTTCTTTTATGTTGAAGCGTTCGCTTCCAGTAACTGTTTGAATTTTGGCGTTTCACTCTGTTTTCTCCTATACTGACAGATGTATTTGGAACTCTAAATCAAACACGGTTTGTGCTAGCTTCTTGAAACTTGACACAGTAAAGCAGTTTCACGTTCTATCTCTATGTTCTGTTTCCTCTGGATGTAGCCCTAAGCAGTGACTGGGGAGAAATACTTTCATTGACAGGGGTTGCCAAGCTTCCAAAAATTACGAGTCTCCAGAAATCTCAGCAACTATGATTTCACCCAAACTGGATGATACTTTCAGGTAATAATAGGTACACTAAGCCCACTTGGTTCCCCAAATTTCGTTCTTGTATGTTGAAGCGTTCGTTTCCAGTAACAGTTTGAATTTTGGGGTTTCACTCTGTTTTCTCCTATATTGATAGATGTATTTGGAACTCTAAACCAAACACGGTTTGTGCTAGCTTCTTGAAACTTGACACAGTAAAGCAGTTTCACGTTCTATCTCTATGTTCTGTTTCCTCTTCAATGTAGCACTCAGCAGTGACTGAGGAGAAACACTTTCATTGAAAGGGGTTGCCAAGCTTCCCAAAATTGCGAGTCTCCAGAAATCTCAGCAACTATTTTTTAACCCAAACTGGATGATACTTTCAGGTAATGATCAGTACACTAAGCCCACTTGGTTCCCCAAATTTCGTTCTTCTATGTTGAAGCGTTCGTTTCCAGTAACAGTTTGAATTTTGGCGTTTCACTCTGTTTTCTCCTATATTGATAGATGTATTTGGAACTCTAAACCAAACACGGTTTGTCCTAGCTTCTTGAAACTTGACACAGTAAAGCAGTTTCACGTTCTATCTCTATGTTCTGTTTCCTCTTGATGTAGCACTCAGCAGTGACTGAGGAGAAACACTTTCATTGAAAGGGGTTGCCAAGCTTCCAGAAATTACGAGTCTCCAGAAATCTCAGCAACTATGATTTCACCCAAACTGGATGATACTTTCAGGTAATGATCAGTACACTAATCTCACTTGGTTCGCCAAATTTCGTTCTTCTATGTTGAAGCGTTTGTTTCCAGTAACAGTTTGAATTTTGGTGTTTCACTCTGTTTTCTCCTATATTGATAGATGTATTTGGAACTCTAAACCAAACACGGTTTGTGCTAGCTTCTTGAAACTTGACACAGTAAAGCAGTTTCACGTTCTATCTCTATGTTCTGTTTCCTCTTCGATGTAGCACTCAGCAGTGACTGAGGAGAAACACTTTCATTGAAAGGGGTTGCCAAGCTTCCCAAAATTGCGAGTCTCCAGAAATCTCAGCAACTATTTTTTAACCCAAACTGGATGATACTTTCAGGTAATGATCAGTACACTAAGCCCACTTGGTTCCCCAAATTTCGTTCTTCTATGTTGAAGCGTTCGTTTCCAGTAACAGTTTGAATTTTGGCGTTTCACTCTGTTTTCTCCTATATTGATAGATGTATTTGGAACTCTAAACCAAACACGGTTTGTGCTAGCTTCTTGAAACTTGACACAGTAAAGCAGTTTCACGTTCTATCTCTATGTTCTGTTTCCTCTGGATGTAGCCCTAAGCAGTGACTGGGGAGAAATACTTTCATTGACAGGGGTTGCCAAGCTTCCAGAAATTACGAGTCTCCAGAAATCTCAGCAACTATGATTTCACCCAAACTGGATGATACTTTCAGGTAATAATAGGTACACTAAGCCCACTTGGTTCCCCAAATTTCGTTCTTCTATGTTGAAGCGTTCGTTTCCAGTAACAGTTTGAATTTTGGCGTTTCACTCTGTTTTCTCCTATATTGATAGATGTATTTGGAACTCTAAATCAAACACGGTTTGTGCTACCTTCTTCAAACTTGACACAGTAAAGCAGTTTCAAGTTCTATCTATATGTTCTCTTTCCTCTTGATGTAGCACTCAGCAGTGACTGAGGAGAAACACTTTCATTGAAAGGGGTTGCCAAGCTTCCCAAAATTGCGAGTCTCCAGAAATCTCAGCAACTATTTTTTCACCCAAACTGGATGATACTTTCAGGTAATGATCAGTACACTAAGCTCACTTGGTTCCCCAAATTTCGTTCTTTTATGTTGAAGCGTTCGCTTCCAGTAACTGTTTGAATTTTGGCGTTTCACTCTGTTTTCTCCTATACTGACAGATGTATTTGGAACTCTAAATCAAACACGGTTTGTGCTAGCTTCTTGAAACTTGACACAGTAAAGCACTTTCACGTTCTATCTCTATGTTCTGTTTCCTCTGGATGTAGCCCTAAGCAGTGACTGGGGAGAAATACTTTCATTGAAAGGGGTTGCCAAGCTTCCAGAAATTACGAGTTTCCAGACATCTCAGCAACTATGATTTCACCCAACCTGGATGATACTTTCAGGTAATGATCAGTACACTAAGCCCACTTGGTTCGCCAAACTTCGTTCTTCTATGTTGAAGCGTTCGTTTCCAGTAACAGTTTGAATTTTGGCGTTTCACTCTGTTTTCTCCTATACTGACAGATGTATTTGGAACTCTAAATCAAACACGGTTTGTGCTAGCTTCTTGAAACTTGACACACTAAAGCAGTTTCACGTTCTATCTCTATGTTCTGTTTCCTCTTGATGTAGCCCTAAGCAGTGACTGGGGAGAAATACTTTCATTGAAAGGGGTTGCCAAGCTTCCAGAAATTACGAGTCTCTAGAAATCTCAGCAACTATGATTTCACCCATACTGGATGATACTTTCAGGTAATGATCAGTACACTAAGCCCACTTGGTTCGCCAAATTTCGTTCTTCTATGTTGAAGCGTTCGTTTCCAGTAACAGTTTGAATTTTGGCGTTTCACTCTGTTTTCTCCTATATTGATAGATGTATTTGGAACTCTAAACCAAACACGGTTTGTGCTAGCTTCTTGAAACTTGACACAGTAAAGCAGTTTCACGTTCTATCTCTATGTTCTGTTTCCTCTTCGATGTAGCACTCAGCAGTGACTGAGGAGAAACACTTTCATTGAAAGGGGTTGCCAAGCTTCCCAAAATTGCGAGTCTCCAGAAATCTCAGCAACTATTTTTTAACCCAAACTGGATGATACTTTCAGGTAATGATCAGTACACTAAGCCCACTTGGTTCCCCAAATTTCGTTCTTCTATGTTGAAGCGTTCGTTTCCAGTAACAGTTTGAATTTTGGCGTTTCACTCTGTTTTCTCCTATATTGATAGATGTATTTGGAACTCTAAACCAAACACGGTTTGTCCTAGCTTCTTGAAACTTGACACAGTAAAGCAGTTTCACGTTCTATCTCTATGTTCTGTTTCCTCTTGATGTAGCACTCAGCAGTGACTGAGGAGAAACACTTTCATTGAAAGGGGTTGCCAAGCTTCCAGAAATTACGAGTCTCCAGAAATCTCAGCAACTATGATTTCACCCAAACTGGATGATACTTTCAGGTAATGATCAGTACACTAAGCCCACTTGGTTCCCCAAATTTCGTTCTTCTATGTTGATGCGTTCGCTTCCAGTAACTGTTTGAATTTTGGCGTTTCACTCTGTTTTCTCCTATACTGACAGATGTATTTGGAACTCTAAATCAAACACGGTTTGTGCTAGCTTCTTGAAACTTGACACAGTAAAGCAGTTTCACGTTCTATCACTATGTTCTGTTTCCTCTGGATGTAGCCCTAAGCAGTGACTGGGGAAAAATACTTTCATTGACAGAGGTTGCCAAGCTTCCAGAAATTACGAGTCTCCAGAAATCTCAGCAACTATGATTTCACCCAAACTGGATGATACTTTCAGGTAATGATCAGTACACTAAGCCCACTTGGTTCCCCAAATTTCGTTATTCTATGTTGAAGCGTTCGTTTCCAGTAACAGTTTGAATTTTGGCGTTTCACTCTGTTTTCTCTATATTGATAGATGTATTTGGAACTCTAACCCAAACACGGTTTGTGCTAGCTTCTTGAAACTTGACACAGTAAAGCAGTTTCTCGTTCTATCTCTATGTTCTGTCTCCTCTTGATGTAGCCCTAAGCAGTGACTGGGGAGAAACACTTTCATTGAAAGGGGTTGCCAAGCTTCCAAAAATTACGAGTCTCCAGAAATCTCAGCATCTATTTTTTCACCCAAACTGGATGATACTTTCAGGTAATGATGAGTACGCTAAGCCCACTGGGTTCCCAAAATTTCGTTCTTCTATGTTGAAGCGTTCGTTTCCAGTAACAGTTTGAATTTTGGCGTTTCACTCTGTTTTCTCCTATATTGATAGATGTATTTGGAACTCTAAACCAAACACGGTTTGTGCTAGCTTCTTGAAACTTGACACAGTAAAGCAGTTTCACGTTCTATCTCTATGTTCTGTTTCCTCTTCGATTTAGCACTCAGCAGTGACTGAGGAGAAACACTTTCATTGAAAGGGGTTGCCAAGCTCCCCAAAACTGCGAGTCTCCAGAAATCTCAGCAACTATTTTTTCACCCAAACTGGATGATACTTTCAGGTAATGATCAGTACACTAAGCTCACTTGGTTCCCCAAATTTCGTTCTTTTATGTTGAAGCGTTCACTTCCAGTAACTGTTTGAATTTTGGCGTTTCACTCTGTTTTCTCCTATACTGACAGATGTATTTGGAACTCTAAATCAAACACGGTTTGTGCTAGCTTCTTGAAACTTGACACAGTAAAGCAGTTTCACTTTCTATCTCTATGTTCTGTTTCCTCTGGATGTAGCCCTAAGCAGTGACTGGGGAGAAATACTTTCATTGACAGGGGTTGCCAAGCTTCCAGAAATTACGAGTCTCCAGAAATCTCAGCAACTATGATTTCACCCAAACTGGATGATACTTTCAGGTAATAATAGGTACACTAAGCCCACTTGGTTCCCCAAATTTCGTTCTTCTATGTTGAAGCGTTCGTTTCCAGTAACAGTTTGAATTTTGGCGTTTCACTCTGTTTTCTCCTATATTGATAGATGTATTTGGAACTCTAAATCAAACAAGGTTTGTGCTACCTTCTTCAAACTTGACACAGTAAAGCAGTTTCAAGTTCTATCTATATGTTCTCTTTCCTCTTGATGTAGCACTCAGCAGTGACTGAGGAGAAACACTTTCATTGAAAGGGGTTGCCAAGCTTCCCAAAATTGCGAGTCTCCAGAAATCTCAGCAACTATTTTTTCACCCAAACTGGATGATACTTTCAGGTAATGATCAGTACACTAAGCTCACTTGGTTCCCCAAATTTCGTTCTTTTATGTTGAAGCGTTCGCTTCCAGTAACTGTTTGAATTTTGGCGTTTCACTGTGTTTTCTCCTATACTGACAGATGTATTTGGAACTCTAAATCAAACACGGTTTGTGCTAGCTTCTTGAAACTTGACACACTAAAGCAGTTTCTCGTTCTATCTCTATGTTCTGTTTCCTCTTGATGTAGCCCTAAGCAGTGACTGGGGAGAAATACTTTCATTGAAAGGGGTTGCCAAGCTTCCAGAAATTACGAGTCTCCAGAAATCTCAGCAACTATGATTTCACCCATACTGGATGATACTTTCAGGTAATGATCAGTACACTAAGCCCACTTGGTTCGCCAAATTTCATTCTTCTATGTTGAAGCGTTCGTTTCAAGTAACAGTTTGAATTTTGCTGTTTCACTCTGTTTTCTCCTATATTGATAGATGTATTTGGAACTCTAAACCAAACACGGTTTGTGCTAGCTTCTTGAAACTTGACACAGTAAAGCAGTTTCACGTTCTATCTCTATGTTCTGTTTCCTCTTCGATGTAGCACTCAGCAGTGACTGAGGAGAAACACTTTCATTGAAAGGGGTTGCCAAGCTTCCCAAAATTGCGAGTCTCCAGAAATCTCAGCAACTATTTTTTAACCCAAACTGGATGATACTTTCAGGTAATGATCAGTACACTAAGCCCACTTGGTTCCCCTAAATTTCGTTCTTCTATGTTGAAGCGTTCGTTTCCAGTAACAGTTTGAATTTTGGCGTTTCACTCTGTTTTCTCCTATATTGATAGATGTATTTGGAACTCTAAACCAAACCTGGTTTGTGCTAGCTTCTTGAAACTTGACACAGTAAAGCAGTTTCACGTTCTATCTCTATGTTCTGTTTCCTCTGGATGTAGCGCTAAGCAGTGACTGGGGAGAAATACTTTCATTGACAGGGGTTGCCAAGCTTCCAGAAATTACGAGTCTCCAGAAATCTCAGCAACTATGATTTCACCCAAACTGGATGATACTTTCAGGTAATAATAGGTACACTAAGCCCACTTGGTTCCCCAAATTTCGTTCTTCTATGTTGAAGCGTTCGTTTCCAGTAACAGTTTGAATTTTGGCGTTTCACTCTGTTTTCTCCTATATTGATAGATGTATTTGGAACTCTAAATCAAACACGGTTTGTGCTACCTTCTTCAAACTTGACACAGTAAAGCAGTTTCAAGTTCTATCTATATGTTCTCTTTCCTCTTGATGTAGCACTCAGCAGTGACTGAGGAGAAACACTTTCATTGAAAGGGGTTGCCAAGCTTCCCAAAATTGCGAGTCTCCAGAAATCTCAGCAACTATTTTTTCACCCAAACTGGATGATACTTTCAGGTAATGATCAGTACACTAAGCTCACTTGGTTCCCCAAATTTCGTTCTTTTATGTTGAAGCGTTCACTTCCAGTAACTGTTTGAATTTTGGCGTTTCACTCTGTTTTCTCCTATACTGACAGATGTATTTGAAACTCTAAATCAAACACGGTTTGTGCTAGCTTCTTGAAACTTGACACAGTAAAGCAGTTTCAAGTTCTATCTCTATGTTTTCTTTCCTCTTGATGTAGCACTCAGCAGTGACTGAGGAGAAACACTTTCATTGAAAGGGGTTGCCAAGCTTCCAGAAATTACGAGTCTCCAGAAATCTCAGCAACTATGATTTCACCCAAACTGGATGATACTTTCAGGTAATGATCAATACACTAAGCCCACTTGGTTCCCCAAATTTCGTTCTTCTATGTTGATGCGTTCGCTTCCAGTAACAGTTTGAATTTTGGTGTTTCACTCTGTTTTCTCCTATACTGACAGATGTATTTGGAACTCTAACCCAAACACGGTTTGTGCTAGCTTCTTGAAACTTGACACAGTAAAGCAGTTTCACGTTCTATCTCTATGTTCTGTTTCCTCTTGATGTAGCACTCAGCAGTGACTGAGGAGAAACACTTTCATTGAAAGGGGTTGCCAAGCTCCCCAAAACTGCGAGTCTCCAGAAATCTCAGCAACTATTTTTTCACCCAAACTGGATGATACTTTCAGGTAATGATCAGTACACTAAGCTCACTTGGTTCCCCAAATTTCGTTCTTTTATGTTGAAGCGTTCGCTTCCAGTAACTGTTTGAATTTTGGCGTTTCACTCTGTTTTCTCCTATACTGACAGATGTATTTGGAACTCTAAATCAAACACGGTTTGTGCTAGCTTCTTGAAACTTGACACAGTAAAGCAGTTTCACGTTCTATCTCTATGTTCTGTTTCCTCTGGATGTAGCCCTAAGCAGTGACTGGGGAGAAATACTTTCATTGACAGGGGTTGCCAAGCTTCCAAAAATTACGAGTCTCCAGAAATCTCAGCAACTATGATTTCACCCAAACTGGATGATACTTTCAGGTAATAATAGGTACACTAAGCCCACTTGGTTCCCCAAATTTCGTTCTTGTATGTTGAAGCGTTCGTTTCCAGTAACAGTTTGAATTTTGGGGTTTCACTCTGTTTTCTCCTATATTGATAGATGTATTTGGAACTCTAAACCAAACACGGTTTGTGCTAGCTTCTTGAAACTTGACACAGTAAAGCAGTTTCACGTTCTATCTCTATGTTCTGTTTCCTCTTCAATGTAGCACTCAGCAGTGACTGAGGAGAAACACTTTCATTGAAAGGGGTTGCCAAGCTTCCCAAAATTGCGAGTCTCCAGAAATCTCAGCAACTATTTTTTAACCCAAACTGGATGATACTTTCAGGTAATGATCAGTACACTAAGCCCACTTGGTTCCCCAAATTTCGTTCTTCTATGTTGAAGCGTTCGTTTCCAGTAACAGTTTGAATTTTGGCGTTTCACTCTGTTTTCTCCTATATTGATAGATGTATTTGGAACTCTAAACCAAACACGGTTTGTCCTAGCTTCTTGAAACTTGACACAGTAAAGCAGTTTCACGTTCTATCTCTATGTTCTGTTTCCTCTTGATGTAGCACTCAGCAGTGACTGAGGAGAAACACTTTCATTGAAAGGGGTTGCCAAGCTTCCAGAAATTACGAGTCTCCAGAAATCTCAGCAACTATGATTTCATCCAAACTGGATGATACTTTCAGGTAATGATCAGTACACTAATCTCACTTGGTTCGCCAAATTTCGTTCTTCTATGTTGAAGCGTTTGTTTCCAGTAACAGTTTGAATTTTGGTGTTTCACTCTGTTTTCTCCTATATTGATAGATGTATTTGGAACTCTAAACCAAACACGGTTTGTGCTAGCTTCTTGAAACTTGACACAGTAAAGCAGTTTCACGTTCTATCTCTATGTTCTGTTTCCTCTTCGATGTAGCACTCAGCAGTGACTGAGGAGAAACACTTTCATTGAAAGGGGTTGCCAAGCTTCCCAAAATTGCGAGTCTCCAGAAATCTCAGCAACTATTTTTTAACCCAAACTGGATGATACTTTCAGGTAATGATCAGTACACTAAGCCCACTTGGTTCCCCAAATTTCGTTCTTCTATGTTGAAGCGTTCGTTTCCAGTAACAGTTTGAATTTTGGCGTTTCACTCTGTTTTCTCCTATATTGATAGATGTATTTGGAACTCTAAACCAAACACGGTTTGTGCTAGCTTCTTGAAACTTGACACAGTAAAGCAGTTTCACGTTCTATCTCTATGTTCTGTTTCCTCTGGATGTAGCCCTAAGCAGTGACTGGGGAGAAATACTTTCATTGACAGGGGTTGCCAAGCTTCCAGAAATTACGAGTCTCCAGAAATCTCAGCAACTATGATTTCACCCAAACTGGATGATACTTTCAGGTAATAATAGGTACACTAAGCCCACTTGGTTCCCCAAATTTCGTTCTTCTATGTTGAAGCGTTCGTTTCCAGTAACAGTTTGAATTTTGGCGTTTCACTCTGTTTTCTCCTATATTGATAGATGTATTTGGAACTCTAAATCAAACATGGTTTGTGCTACCTTCTTCAAACTTGACACAGTAAAGCAGTTTCAAGTTCTATCTATATGTTCTCTTTCCTCTTGATGTAGCACTCAGCAGTGACTGAGGAGAAACACTTTCATTGAAAGGGGTTGCCAAGCTTCCCAAAATTGCGAGTCTCCAGAAATCTCAGCAACTATTTTTTCACCCAAACTGGATGATACTTTCAGGTAATGATCAGTACACTAAGCTCACTTGGTTCCCCAAATTTCGTTCTTTTATGTTGAAGCGTTCGCTTCCAGTAACTGTTTGAATTTTGGCGTTTCACTCTGTTTTCTCCTATATTGATAGATGTATTTGGAACTCTAAATCAAACACGGTTTGTGCTAGCTTCTTGAAACTTGACACAGTAAAGCACTTTCACGTTCTATCTCTATGTTCTGTTTCCTCTGGATGTAGCCCTAAGCAGTGACCTAGGAGAAATACCTTCATTGACAGGGGTTGCCAAGCTTCCAGAAATTACGAGTTTCCAGACATCTCAGCAACTATGATTTCACCCAACCTGGATGATACTTTCAGGTAATGATCAGTACACTAAGCCCACTTGGTTCGCCAAACTTCGTTCTTCTATGTTGAAGCGTTCGTTTCCAGTAACAGTTTGAATTTTGGCGTTTCACTCTGTTTTCTCCTATACTGACAGATGTATTTGGAACTCTAAATCAAACACGGTTTGTGCTAGCTTCTTGAAACTTGACACACTAAAGCAGTTTCACGTTCTATCTCTATGTTCTGTTTCCTCTTGATGTAGCCCTAAGCAGTGACTGGGGAGAAATACTTTCATTGAAAGGGGTTGCCAAGCTTCCAGAAATTACGAGTCTCCAGAAATCTCAGCAACTATGATTTCACCCATACTGGATGATACTTTCAGGTAATGATCAGTACACTAAGCCCACTTGGTTCGCCAAATTTCGTTCTTCTATGTTGAAGCGTTCGTTTCCAGTAACAGTTTGAATTTTGGCGTTTCACTCTGTTTTCTCCTATACTGACAGATGTATTTGGAACTCTAACCCAAACACGGTTTGTGCTAGCTTCTTGAAACTTGACACAGTAAAGCAGTTTCACGTTCTATCTCTATGTTCTGTTTCCTCTTGATGTAGCACTCAGCAGTGACTGAGGAGAAACACTTTCATTGAAAGGGGTTGCCAAGCTCCCCAAAACTGCGAGTCTCCAGAAATCTCAGCAACTATTTTTTCACCCAAACTGGATGATACTTTCAGGTAATGATCAGTACACTAAGCTCACTTGGTTCCCCAAATTTCGTTCTTTTATGTTGAAGCGTTCGCTTCCAGTAACTGTTTGAATTTTGGCGTTTCACTCTGTTTTCTCCTATACTGACAGATGTATTTGGAACTCTAAATCAAACACGGTTTGTGCTAGCTTCTTGAAACTTGACACAGTAAAGCAGTTTCACGTTCTATCTCTATGTTCTGTTTCCTCTGGATGTAGCCCTAAGCAGTGACTGGGGAGAAATACTTTCATTGACAGGGGTTGCCAAGCTTCCAAAAATTACGAGTCTCCAGAAATCTCAGCAACTATGATTTCACCCAAACTGGATGATACTTTCAGGTAATAATAGGTACACTAAGCCCACTTGGTTCCCCAAATTTCGTTCTTGTATGTTGAAGCGTTCGTTTCCAGTAACAGTTTGAATTTTGGGGTTTCACTCTGTTTTCTCCTATATTGATAGATGTATTTGGAACTCTAAACCAAACACGGTTTGTGCTAGCTTCTTGAAACTTGACACAGTAAAGCAGTTTCACGTTCTATCTCTATGTTCTGTTTCCTCTTCAATGTAGCACTCAGCAGTGACTGAGGAGAAACACTTTCATTGAAAGGGGTTGCCAAGCTTCCCAAAATTGCGAGTCTCCAGAAATCTCAGCAACTATTTTTTAACCCAAACTGGATGATACTTTCAGGTAATGATCAGTACACTAAGCCCACTTGGTTCCCCAAATTTCGTTCTTCTATGTTGAAGCGTTCGTTTCCAGTAACAGTTTGAATTTTGGCGTTTCACTCTGTTTTCTCCTATATTGATAGATGTATTTGGAACTCTAAACCAAACACGGTTTGTCCTAGTTTCTTGAAACTTGACACAGTAAAGCAGTTTCACGTTCTATCTCTATGTTCTGTTTCCTCTTGATGTAGCACTCAGCAGTGACTGAGGAGAAACACTTTCATTGAAAGGGGTTGCCAAGCTTCCAGAAATTACGAGTCTCCAGAAATCTCAGCAACTATGATTTCACCCAAACTGGATGATACTTTCAGGTAATGATCAGTACACTAATCTCACTTGGTTCGCCAAATTTCGTTCTTCTATGTTGAAGCGTTTGTTTCCAGTAACAGTTTGAATTTTGGTGTTTCACTCTGTTTTCTCCTATATTGATAGATGTATTTGGAACTCTAAACCAAACACGGTTTGTGCTAGCTTCTTGAAACTTGACACAGTAAAGCAGTTTCACGTTCTATCTCTATGTTCTGTTTCCTCTTCGATGTAGCACTCAGCAGTGACTGAGGAGAAACACTTTCATTGAAAGGGGTTGCCAAGCTTCCCAAAATTGCGAGTCTCCAGAAATCTCAGCAACTATTTTTTAACCCAAACTGGATGATACTTTCAGGTAATGATCAGTACACTAAGCCCACTTGGTTCCCCAAATTTCGTTCTTCTATGTTGAAGCGTTCGTTTCCAGTAACAGTTTGAATTTTGGCGTTTCACTCTGTTTTCTCCTATATTGATAGATGTATTTGGAACTCTAAATCAAACACGGTTTGTGCTAGCTTCTTGAAACTTGACACAGTAAAGCACTTTCACGTTCTATCTCTATGTTCTGTTTCCTCTGGATGTAGCCCTAAGCAGTGACTGGGGAGAAATACTTTCATTGACAGGGGTTGCCAAGCTTCCAGAAATTACGAGTTTCCAGACATCTCAGCAACTATGATTTCACCCAACCTGGATGATACTTTCAGGTAATGATCAGTACACTAAGCCCACTTGGTTCGCCAAACTTCGTTCTTCTATGTTGAAGCGTTCGTTTCCAGTAACAGTTTGAATTTTGGCGTTTCACTCTGTTTTCTCCTATACTGACAGATGTATTTGGAACTCTAAATCAAACACGGTTTGTGCTAGCTTCTTGAAACTTGACACACTAAAGCAGTTTCACGTTCTATCTCTATGTTCTGTTTCCTCTTGATGTAGCCCTAAGCAGTGACTGGGGAGAAATACTTTCATTGAAAGGGGTTGCCAAGCTTCCAGAAATTACGAGTCTCTAGAAATCTCAGCAACTATGATTTCACCCATACTGGATGATACTTTCAGGTAATGATCAGTACACTAAGCCCACTTGGTTCGCCAAATTTCGTTCTTCTATGTTGAAGCGTTCGTTTCCAGTAACAGTTTGAATTTTGGCGTTTCACTCTGTTTTCTCCTATATTGATAGATGTATTTGGAACTCTAAACCAAACACGGTTTGTGCTAGCTTCTTGAAACTTGACACAGTAAAGCAGTTTCACGTTCTATCTCTATGTTCTGTTTCCTCTTCAATGTAGCACTCAGCAGTGACTGAGGAGAAACACTTTCATTGAAAGGGGTTGCCAAGCTTCCCAAAATTGCGAGTCTCCAGAAATCTCAGCAACTATTTTTTAACCCAAACTGGATGATACTTTCAGGTAATGATCAGTACACTAAGCCCACTTGGTTCCCCAAATTTCGTTCTTCTATGTTGAAGCGTTCGTTTCCAGTAACAGTTTGAATTTTGGCGTTTCACTCTGTTTTCTCCTATATTGATAGATGTATTTGGAACTCTAAACCAAACACGGTTTGTCCTAGCTTCTTGAAACTTGACACAGTAAAGCAGTTTCACGTTCTATCTCTATGTTCTGTTTCCTCTTGATGTAGCACTCAGCAGTGACTGAGGAGAAACACTTTCATTGAAAGGGGTTGCCAAGCTTCCAGAAATTACGAGTCTCCAGAAATCTCAGCAACTATGATTTCATCCAAACTGGATGATACTTTCAGGTAATGATCAGTACACTAATCTCACTTGGTTCGCCAAATTTCGTTCTTCTATGTTGAAGCGTTTGTTTCCAGTAACAGTTTGAATTTTGGTGTTTCACTCTGTTTTCTCCTATATTGATAGATGTATTTGGAACTCTAAACCAAACACGGTTTGTGCTAGCTTCTTGAAACTTGACACAGTAAAGCAGTTTCACGTTCTATCTCTATGTTCTGTTTCCTCTTCGATGTAGCACTCAGCAGTGACTGAGGAGAAACACTTTCATTGAAAGGGGTTGCCAAGCTTCCCAAAATTGCGAGTCTCCAGAAATCTCAGCAACTATTTTTTAACCCAAACTGGATGATACTTTCAGGTAATGATCAGTACACTAAGCCCACTTGGTTCCCCAAATTTCGTTCTTCTATGTTGAAGCGTTCGTTTCCAGTAACAGTTTGAATTTTGGCGTTTCACTCTGTTTTCTCCTATATTGATAGATGTATTTGGAACTCTAAACCAAACACGGTTTGTGCTAGCTTCTTGAAACTTGACACAGTAAAGCAGTTTCACGTTCTATCTCTATGTTCTGTTTCCTCTGGATGTAGCCCTAAGCAGTGACTGGGGAGAAATACTTTCATTGACAGGGGTTGCCAAGCTTCCAGAAATTACGAGTCTCCAGAAATCTCAGCAACTATGATTTCACCCAAACTGGATGATACTTTCAGGTAATAATAGGTACACTAAGCCCACTTGGTTCCCCAAATTTCGTTCTTCTATGTTGAAGCGTTCGTTTCCAGTAACAGTTTGAATTTTGGCGTTTCACTCTGTTTTCTCCTATATTGATAGATGTATTTGGAACTCTAAATCAAACATGGTTTGTGCTACCTTCTTCAAACTTGACACAGTAAAGCAGTTTCAAGTTCTATCTATATGTTCTCTTTCCTCTTGATGTAGCACTCAGCAGTGACTGAGGAGAAACACTTTCATTGAAAGGGGTTGCCAAGCTTCCCAAAATTGCGAGTCTCCAGAAATCTCAGCAACTATTTTTTCACCCAAACTGGATGATACTTTCAGGTAATGATCAGTACACTAAGCTCACTTGGTTCCCCAAATTTCGTTCTTTTATGTTGAAGCGTTCGCTTCCAGTAACTGTTTGAATTTTGGCGTTTCACTCTGTTTTCTCCTATATTGATAGATGTATTTGGAACTCTAAATCAAACACGGTTTGTGCTAGCTTCTTGAAACTTGACACAGTAAAGCACTTTCACGTTCTATCTCTATGTTCTGTTTCCTCTGGATGTAGCCCTAAGCAGTGACCTAGGAGAAATACCTTCATTGACAGGGGTTGCCAAGCTTCCAGAAATTACGAGTTTCCAGACATCTCAGCAACTATGATTTCACCCAACCTGGATGATACTTTCAGGTAATGATCAGTACACTAAGCCCACTTGGTTCGCCAAACTTCGTTCTTCTATGTTGAAGCGTTCGTTTCCAGTAACAGTTTGAATTTTGGCGTTTCACTCTGTTTTCTCCTATACTGACAGATGTATTTGGAACTCTAAATCAAACACGGTTTGTGCTAGCTTCTTGAAACTTGACACACTAAAGCAGTTTCACGTTCTATCTCTATGTTCTGTTTCCTCTTGATGTAGCCCTAAGCAGTGACTGGGGAGAAATACTTTCATTGAAAGGGGTTGCCAAGCTTCCAGAAATTACGAGTCTCCAGAAATCTCAGCAACTATGATTTCACCCATACTGGATGATACTTTCAGGTAATGATCAGTACACTAAGCCCACTTGGTTCGCCAAATTTCGTTCTTCTATGTTGAAGCGTTCGTTTCCAGTAACAGTTTGAATTTTGGCGTTTCACTCTGTTTTCTCCTATACTGACAGATGTATTTGGAACTCTAACCCAAACACGGTTTGTGCTAGCTTCTTGAAACTTGACACAGTAAAGCAGTTTCACGTTCTATCTCTATGTTCTGTTTCCTCTTGATGTAGCACTCAGCAGTGACTGAGGAGAAACACTTTCATTGAAAGGGGTTGCCAAGCTCCCCAAAACTGCGAGTCTCCAGAAATCTCAGCAACTATTTTTTCACCCAAACTGGATGATACTTTCAGGTAATGATCAGTACACTAAGCTCACTTGGTTCCCCAAATTTCGTTCTTTTATGTTGAAGCGTTCGCTTCCAGTAACTGTTTGAATTTTGGCGTTTCACTCTGTTTTCTCCTATACTGACAGATGTATTTGGAACTCTAAATCAAACACGGTTTGTGCTAGCTTCTTGAAACTTGACACAGTAAAGCAGTTTCACGTTCTATCTCTATGTTCTGTTTCCTCTGGATGTAGCCCTAAGCAGTGACTGGGGAGAAATACTTTCATTGACAGGGGTTGCCAAGCTTCCAAAAATTACGAGTCTCCAGAAATCTCAGCAACTATGATTTCACCCAAACTGGATGATACTTTCAGGTAATAATAGGTACACTAAGCCCACTTGGTTCCCCAAATTTCGTTCTTGTATGTTGAAGCGTTCGTTTCCAGTAACAGTTTGAATTTTGGGGTTTCACTCTGTTTTCTCCTATATTGATAGATGTATTTGGAACTCTAAACCAAACACGGTTTGTGCTAGCTTCTTGAAACTTGACACAGTAAAGCAGTTTCACGTTCTATCTCTATGTTCTGTTTCCTCTTCAATGTAGCACTCAGCAGTGACTGAGGAGAAACACTTTCATTGAAAGGGGTTGCCAAGCTTCCCAAAACTGCGAGTCTCCAGAAATCTCAGCAACTATTTTTTAACCCAAACTGGATGATACTTTCAGGTAATGATCAGTACACTAAGCCCACTTGGTTCCCCAAATTTCGTTCTTCTATGTTGAAGCGTTCGTTTCCAGTAACAGTTTGAATTTTGGCGTTTCACTCTGTTTTCTCCTATATTGATAGATGTATTTGGAACTCTAAACCAAACACGGTTTGTCCTAGTTTCTTGAAACTTGACACAGTAAAGCAGTTTCACGTTCTATCTCTATGTTCTGTTTCCTCTTGATGTAGCACTCAGCAGTGACTGAGGAGAAACACTTTCATTGAAAGGGGTTGCCAAGCTTCCAGAAATTACGAGTCTCCAGAAATCTCAGCAACTATGATTTCACCCAAACTGGATGATACTTTCAGGTAATGATCAGTACACTAATCTCACTTGGTTCGCCAAATTTCGTTCTTCTATGTTGAAGCGTTTGTTTCCAGTAACAGTTTGAATTTTGGTGTTTCACTCTGTTTTCTCCTATATTGATAGATGTATTTGGAACTCTAAACCAAACACGGTTTGTGCTAGCTTCTTGAAACTTGACACAGTAAAGCAGTTTCACGTTCTATCTCTATGTTCTGTTTCCTCTTCGATGTAGCACTCAGCAGTGACTGAGGAGAAACACTTTCATTGAAAGGGGTTGCCAAGCTTCCCAAAATTGCGAGTCTCCAGAAATCTCAGCAACTATTTTTTAACCCAAACTGGATGATACTTTCAGGTAATGATCAGTACACTAAGCCCACTTGGTTCCCCAAATTTCGTTCTTCTATGTTGAAGCGTTCGTTTCCAGTAACAGTTTGAATTTTGGCGTTTCACTCTGTTTTCTCCTATATTGATAGATGTATTTGGAACTCTAAATCAAACACGGTTTGTGCTAGCTTCTTGAAACTTGACACAGTAAAGCACTTTCACGTTCTATCTCTATGTTCTGTTTCCTCTGGATGTAGCCCTAAGCAGTGACTGGGGAGAAATACTTTCATTGACAGGGGTTGCCAAGCTTCCAGAAATTACGAGTTTCCAGACATCTCAGCAACTATGATTTCACCCAACCTGGATGATACTTTCAGGTAATGATCAGTACACTAAGCCCACTTGGTTCGCCAAACTTCGTTCTTCTATGTTGAAGCGTTCGTTTCCAGTAACAGTTTGAATTTTGGCGTTTCACTCTGTTTTCTCCTATACTGACAGATGTATTTGGAACTCTAAATCAAACACGGTTTGTGCTAGCTTCTTGAAACTTGACACACTAAAGCAGTTTCACGTTCTATCTCTATGTTCTGTTTCCTCTTGATGTAGCCCTAAGCAGTGACTGGGGAGAAATACTTTCATTGAAAGGGGTTGCCAAGCTTCCAGAAATTACGAGTCTCTAGAAATCTCAGCAACTATGATTTCACCCATACTGGATGATACTTTCAGGTAATGATCAGTACACTAAGCCCACTTGGTTCGCCAAATTTCGTTCTTCTATGTTGAAGCGTTCGTTTCCAGTAACAGTTTGAATTTTGGCGTTTCACTCTGTTTTCTCCTATATTGATAGATGTATTTGGAACTCTAAACCAAACACGGTTTGTGCTAGCTTCTTGAAACTTGACACAGTAAAGCAGTTTCACGTTCTATCTCTATGTTCTGTTTCCTCTTCGATGTAGCACTCAGCAGTGACTGAGGAGAAACACTTTCATTGAAAGGGGTTGCCAAGCTTCCCAAAATTGCGAGTCTCCAGAAATCTCAGCAACTATTTTTTAACCCAAACTGGATGATACTTTCAGGTAATGATCAGTACACTAAGCCCACTTGGTTCCCCAAATTTCGTTCTTCTATGTTGAAGCGTTCGTTTCCAGTAACAGTTTGAATTTTGGCGTTTCACTCTGTTTTCTCCTATATTGATAGATGTATTTGGAACTCTAAACCAAACACGGTTTGTCCTAGCTTCTTGAAACTTGACACAGTAAAGCAGTTTCACGTTCTATCTCTATGTTCTGTTTCCTCTTGATGTAGCACTCAGCAGTGACTGAGGAGAAACACTTTCATTGAAAGGGGTTGCCAAGCTTCCAGAAATTACGAGTCTCCAGAAATCTCAGCAACTATGATTTCACCCAAACTGGATGATACTTTCAGGTAATGATCAGTACACTAAGCCCACTTGGTTCCCCAAATTTCGTTCTTCTATGTTGATGCGTTCGCTTCCAGTAACTGTTTGAATTTTGGCGTTTCACTCTGTTTTCTCCTATACTGACAGATGTATTTGGAACTCTAAATCAAACACGGTTTGTGCTAGCTTCTTGAAACTTGACACAGTAAAGCAGTTTCACGTTCTATCACTATGTTCTGTTTCCTCTGGATGTAGCCCTAAGCAGTGACTGGGGAAAAATACTTTCATTGACAGAGGTTGCCAAGCTTCCAGAAATTACGAGTCTCCAGAAATCTCAGCAACTATGATTTCACCCAAACTGGATGATACTTTCAGGTAATGATCAGTACACTAAGCCCACTTGGTTCCCCAAATTTCGTTATTCTATGTTGAAGCGTTCGTTTCCAGTAACAGTTTGAATTTTGGCGTTTCACTCTGTTTTCTCTATATTGATAGATGTATTTGGAACTCTAACCCAAACACGGTTTGTGCTAGCTTCTTGAAACTTGACACAGTAAAGCAGTTTCTCGTTCTATCTCTATGTTCTGTCTCCTCTTGATGTAGCCCTAAGCAGTGACTGGGGAGAAACACTTTCATTGAAAGGGGTTGCCAAGCTTCCAAAAATTACGAGTCTCCAGAAATCTCAGCATCTATTTTTTCACCCAAACTGGATGATACTTTCAGGTAATGATGAGTACGCTAAGCCCACTGGGTTCCCAAAATTTCGTTCTTCTATGTTGAAGCGTTCGTTTCCAGTAACAGTTTGAATTTTGGCGTTTCACTCTGTTTTCTCCTATATTGATAGATGTATTTGGAACTCTAAACCAAACACGGTTTGTGCTAGCTTCTTGAAACTTGACACAGTAAAGCAGTTTCACGTTCTATCTCTATGTTCTGTTTCCTCTTCGATTTAGCACTCAGCAGTGACTGAGGAGAAACACTTTCATTGAAAGGGGTTGCCAAGCTCCCCAAAACTGCGAGTCTCCAGAAATCTCAGCAACTATTTTTTCACCCAAACTGGATGATACTTTCAGGTAATGATCAGTACACTAAGCTCACTTGGTTCCCCAAATTTCGTTCTTTTATGTTGAAGCGTTCACTTCCAGTAACTGTTTGAATTTTGGCGTTTCACTCTGTTTTCTCCTATACTGACAGATGTATTTGGAACTCTAAATCAAACACGGTTTGTGCTAGCTTCTTGAAACTTGACACAGTAAAGCAGTTTCACTTTCTATCTCTATGTTCTGTTTCCTCTGGATGTAGCCCTAAGCAGTGACTGGGGAGAAATACTTTCATTGACAGGGGTTGCCAAGCTTCCAGAAATTACGAGTCTCCAGAAATCTCAGCAACTATGATTTCACCCAAACTGGATGATACTTTCAGGTAATAATAGGTACACTAAGCCCACTTGGTTCCCCAAATTTCGTTCTTCTATGTTGAAGCGTTCGTTTCCAGTAACAGTTTGAATTTTGGCGTTTCACTCTGTTTTCTCCTATATTGATAGATGTATTTGGAACTCTAAATCAAACAAGGTTTGTGCTACCTTCTTCAAACTTGACACAGTAAAGCAGTTTCAAGTTCTATCTATATGTTCTCTTTCCTCTTGATGTAGCACTCAGCAGTGACTGAGGAGAAACACTTTCATTGAAAGGGGTTGCCAAGCTTCCCAAAATTGCGAGTCTCCAGAAATCTCAGCAACTATTTTTTCACCCAAACTGGATGATACTTTCAGGTAATGATCAGTACACTAAGCTCACTTGGTTCCCCAAATTTCGTTCTTTTATGTTGAAGCGTTCGCTTCCAGTAACTGTTTGAATTTTGGCGTTTCACTGTGTTTTCTCCTATACTGACAGATGTATTTGGAACTCTAAATCAAACACGGTTTGTGCTAGCTTCTTGAAACTTGACACACTAAAGCAGTTTCTCATTCTATCTCTATGTTCTGTTTCCTCTTGATGTAGCCCTAAGCAGTGACTGGGGAGAAATACTTTCATTGAAAGGGGTTGCCAAGCTTCCAGAAATTACGAGTCTCCAGAAATCTCAGCAACTATGATTTCACCCATACTGGATGATACTTTCAGGTAATGATCAGTACACTAAGCCCACTTGGTTCGCCAAATTTCATTCTTCTATGTTGAAGCGTTCGTTTCAAGTAACAGTTTGAATTTTGCTGTTTCACTCTGTTTTCTCCTATATTGATAGATGTATTTGGAACTCTAAACCAAACACGGTTTGTGCTAGCTTCTTGAAACTTGACACAGTAAAGCAGTTTCACGTTCTATCTCTATGTTCTGTTTCCTCTTCGATGTAGCACTCAGCAGTGACTGAGGAGAAACACTTTCATTGAAAGGGGTTGCCAAGCTTCCCAAAATTGCGAGTCTCCAGAAATCTCAGCAACTATTTTTTAACCCAAACTGGATGATACTTTCAGGTAATGATCAGTACACTAAGCCCACTTGGTTCCCCAAATTTCGTTCTTCTATGTTGAAGCGTTCGTTTCCAGTAACAGTTTGAATTTTGGCGTTTCACTCTGTTTTCTCCTATATTGATAGATGTATTTGGAACTCTAAACCAAACATGGTTTGTGCTAGCTTCTTGAAACTTGACACAGTAAAGCAGTTTCACGTTCTATCTCTATGTTCTGTTTCCTCTGGATGTAGTCCTAAGCAGTGACTGGGGAGAAATACTTTCATTGACAGGGGTTGCCAAGCTTCCAGAAATTACGAGTCTCCAGAAATCTCAGCAACTATGATTTCACCCAAACTGGATGATACTTTCAGGTAATAATAGGTACACTAAGCCCACTTGGTTCCCCAAATTTCGTTCTTCTATGTTGAAGCGTTCGTTTCCAGTAACAGTTTGAATTTTGGCGTTTCACTCTGTTTTCTCCTATATTGATAGATGTATTTGGAACTCTAAATCAAACACGGTTTGTGCTACCTTCTTCAAACTTGACACAGTAAAGCAGTTTCAAGTTCTATCTATATGTTCTCTTTCCTCTTGATGTAGCACTCAGCAGTGACTGAGGAGAAACACTTTCATTGAAAGGGGTTGCCAAGCTTCCCAAAATTGCGAGTCTCCAGAAATCTCAGCAACTATTTTTTCACCCAAACTGGATGATACTTTCAGGTAATGATCAGTACACTAAGCTCACTTGGTTCCCCAAATTTCGTTCTTTTATGTTGAAGCGTTCGCTTCCAGTAACTGTTTGAATTTTGGCGTTTCACTCTGTTTTCTCCTATATTGATAGATGTATTTGGAACTCTAAATCAAACACGGTTTGTGCTAGCTTCTTGAAACTTGACACAGTAAAGCACTTTCACGTTCTATCTCTATGTTCTGTTTCCTCTGGATGTAGCCCTAAGCAGTGACCTAGGAGAAATACCTTCATTGACAGGGGTTGCCAAGCTTCCAGAAATTACGAGTTTCCAGACATCTCAGCAACTATGATTTCACCCAACCTGGATGATACTTTCAGGTAATGATCAGTACACTAAGCCCACTTGGTTCGCCAAACTTCGTTCTTCTATGTTGAAGCGTTCGTTTCCAGTAACAGTTTGAATTTTGGCGTTTCACTCTGTTTTCTCCTATACTGACAGATGTATTTGGAACTCTAAATCAAACACGGTTTGTGCTAGCTTCTTGAAACTTGACACACTAAAGCAGTTTCACGTTCTATCTCTATGTTCTGTTTCCTCTTGATGTAGCCCTAAGCAGTGACTGGGGAGAAATACTTTCATTGAAAGGGGTTGCCAAGCTTCCAGAAATTACGAGTCTCCAGAAATCTCAGCAACTATGATTTCACCCATACTGGATGATACTTTCAGGTAATGATCAGTACACTAAGCCCACTTGGTTTGCCAAATTTCGTTCTTCTATGTTGAAGCGTTCGTTTCCAGTAACAGTTTGAATTTTGGCGTTTCACTCTGTTTTCTCCTATATTGATAGATGTATTTGGAACTCTAAACCAAACACGGTTTGTGCTAGCTTCTTGAAACTTGACACAGTAAAGCAGTTTCACGTTCTATCTCTATGTTCTGTTTCCTCTTCGATGTAGCACTCAGCAGTGACTGAGGAGAAACACTTTCATTGAAAGGGGTTGCCAAGCTTCCCAAAATTGCGAGTCTCCAGAAATCTCAGCAACTATTTTTTAACCCAAACTGGATGATACTTTCAGGTAATGATCAGTACACTAAGCCCACTTGGTTCCCCAAATTTCGTTCTTCTATGTTGAAGCGTTCGTTTCCAGTAACAGTTTGAATTTTGGCGTTTCACTCTGTTTTCTCCTATATTGATAGATGTATTTGGAACTCTAAACCAAACACGGTTTGTGCTAGCTTCTTGAAACTTGACACAGTAAAGCAGTTTCACGTTCTATCTCTATGTTCTGTTTCCTCTGGATGTAGCCCTAAGCAGTGACTGGGGAGAAATACTTTCATTGACAGGGGTTGCCAAGCTTCCAGAAATTACGAGTCTCCAGAAATCTCAGCAACTATGATTTCACCCAAACTGGATGATACTTTCAGGTAATAATAGGTACACTAAGCCCACTTGGTTCCCCAAATTTCGTTCTTCTATGTTGAAGCGTTCGTTTCCAGTAACAGTTTGAATTTTGGCGTTTCACTCTGTTTTCTCCTATATTGATAGATGTATTTGGAACTCTAAATCAAAACGGTTTGTGCTACCTTCTTCAAACTTGACACAGTAAAGCAGTTTCAAGTTCTATCTATATGTTCTCTTTCCTCTTGATGTAGCACTCAGCAGTGACTGAGGAGAAACACTTTCATTGAAAGGGGTTGCCAAGCTTCCCAAAATTGAGAGTCTCCAGAAATCTCAGCAACTATTTTTTCACCCAAACTGGATGACACTTTCAGGTAATGATCAGTACACTAAGCTCACTTGGTTCCCAAAATTTCGTTCTTTTATGTTGAAGCGTTCACTTCCAGTAACTGTTTGAATTTTGGCGTTTCACTCTGTTTTCTCCTATACTGACAGATGTATTTGAAACTCTAAATCAAACACGGTTTGTGCTAGCTTCTTGAAACTTGACACAGTAAAGCAGGTTCAAGTTCTATCTCTATGTTTTCTTTCCTCTTGATGTAGCACTCAGCAGTGACTGAGGAGAAACACTTTCATTGAAAGGGGTTGCCAAGCTTCCAGAAATTACGAGTCTCCAGAAATCTCAGCAACTATGATTTCACCCAAACTGGATGATACTTTCAGGTAATGATCAGTACACTAAGCCCACTTGGTTCCCCAAATTTCGTTCTTCTATGTTGATGCGTTCGCTTCCAGTAACAGTTTGAATTTTGGCGTTTCACTCTGTTTTCTCCTATACTGACAGATGTATTTGGAACTCTAACCCAAACACGGTTTGTGCTAGCTTCTTGAAACTTGACACAGTAAAGCAGTTTCACGTTCTATCTCTATGTTCTGTTTCCTCTTGATGTAGCACTCAGCAGTGACTGAGGAGAAACACTTTCATTGAAAGGGGTTGCCAAGCTTCCCAAAATTGCGAGTCTCCAGAAATCTCAGCAACTATTTTTTCACCCAAACTGGATGATACTTTCAGGTAATGATCAGTACACTAAGCTCACTTGGTTCCCCAAATTTCGTTCTTTTATGTTGAAGCGTTCGCTTCCAGTAACTGTTTGAATTTTGGCGTTTCACTCTGTTTTCTCCTATACTGACAGATGTATTTGGAACTCTAAATCAAACACGGTTTGTGCTAGCTTCTTGAAACTTGACACACTAAAGCGGTTTCAGGTTCTATCTCTATGTTCTGTTTCCTCCGGATGTAGCCCTAAGCAGTGACTGGGGAGAAATACTTTCATTGAAAGGGGTTGCCAAGCTTCCAGAAATTACGAGTCTCCAGAAATCTCAGCAACTATGATTTCACCCAACCTGGATGATACTTTCAGGTAATGATCAGTACACTAAGCCCACTTGGTTCGCCAAATTTCATTCTTCTATGTTGAAGCGTTCGATTCCAGTAACAGTTTGAAATTTGGTGTTTCACTCTGTTTTCTCCTATATTGATAGATGTATTTGGAACTCTAAACCAAACACGGTTTGTGCTAGCTTCTTGAAACTTGACACAGTAAAGCAGTTTCACGTTCTATCTCTATGTTCTGTTTCCTCTTCGATGTAGCACTCAGCAGTGACTGAGGAGAAACACTTTCATTGAAAGGGGTTGCCAAGCTTCCCAAAATTGCGAGTCTCCAGAAATCTCAGCAACTATTTTTTAACCCAAACTTGATGATACTTTCAGGTAGTGATCAGTACACTAAGCCCACTTGGTTCCCCAAATTTCGTTCTTCTATGTTGAAGCGTTCGTTTCCAGTAACAGTTTGAATTTTGGCGTTTCACTCTGTTTTCTCCTATATTGATAGATGTATTTGGAACTCTAAACCAAACACGGTTTGTGCTAGCTTCTTGAAACTTGACAAAGTAAAGCAGTTTCACGTTCTATCTCTATGTTCTGTTTCCTCTGGATGTAGCCCTAAGCAGTGACTGGGGAGAAATACTTTCATTGACAGGGGTTGCCAAGCTTCCAGAAATTACGAGTCTCCAGAAATCTCAGCAACTATGATTTCACCCAAACTGGATGATACTTTCAGGTAATAATAGGTACACTAAGCCCACTTGGTTCCCCAAATTTCGTTCTTCTATGTTGAAGCGTTCCTTTCCAGTAACAGTTTGAATTTTGGCGTTTCACTCTGTTGTCTCCTATATTGATAGATGTGTTTGGAATTCTAAATCAAACACGGTTTGTGCTACCTTCTTCAAACTTGACACAGTAAAGCAGTTTCAAGTTCTATCTATATGTTCTCTTTCCTCTTGATGTAGCACTCAGCAGTGACTGAGGAGAAACACTTTCATTGAAAGGGGTTGCCAAGCTTCCCAAAATTGCGAGTCTCCAGAAATCTCAGCAACTATTTTTTCACCCAAACTGGATGATACTTTCAGGTAATGATCAGTACACTAAGCTCACTTGGTTCCCCAAATTTCGTTCTTTTATGTTGAAGCGTTCGCTTCCAGTAACTGTTTGAATTTTGGCGTTTCACTCTGTTTTCTCCTATACTGACAGATGTATTTGGAACTCTAAATCAAACACGGTTTGTGCTAGCTTCTTGAAACTTGACACACTAAAGCAGTTTCACGTTCTATCTCTATGTTCTGTTTCCTCTGGATGTAGCCCTAAGCAGTGACTGGGGAGAAATACTTTCATTGAAAGGGGTTGCCAAGCTTCCAGAAATTACGAGTCTCCAGAAATCTCAGCAACTATGATTTCACCCATACTGGATGATACTTTCAGGTAATGATCAGTACACTAAGCCCACTTGGTTCGCCAAATTTCGTTCTTCTATGTTGAAGCGTTCGTTTCCAGTAACAGTTTGAATTTTGGCGTTTCGCTCTGTTTTCTCCTATATTGATAGATGTATTTGGAACTCTAAACCAAACACGGTTTGTGCTAGCTTCTTGAAACTTGACACAGTAAAGCAGTTTCACGTTCTATCTCTATGTTCTGTTTCCTCTTCGATGTAGCACTCAGCAGTGACTGAGGAGAAACACTTTCATTGAAAGGGGTTGCCAAGCTTCCCAAAATTGCGAGTCTCCAGAAATCTCAGCAACTATTTTTTAACCCAAACTGGATGATACTTTCAGGTAATGATCAGTACACTAAGCCCACTTGGTTCCCCAAATTTCGTTCTTCTATGTTGAAGCGTTCGTTTCCAGTAACAGTTTGAATTTTGGCGTTTCACTCTGTTTTCTCCTATATTGATAGATGTATTTGGAACTCTAAACCAAACACGGTTTGTGCTAGCTTCTTGAAACTTGACACAGTAAAGCAGTTTCACGTTCTATCTCTATGTTCTGTTTCCTCTTGATGTAGCACTCAGCAGTGACTGAGGAGAAACACTTTCATTGAAAGGGGTTGCCAAGCTTCCCAAAATTGCGAGTCTCCAGAAATCTCAGCAACTATTTTTTCACCCAAACTGGATGATACTTTCAGGTAATGATCAGTACACTAAGCTCACTTGGTTCCCCAAATTTCGTTCTTTTATGTTGAAGCGTTCGCTTCCAGTAACTGTTTGAATTTTGGCGTTTCACTCTGTTTTCTCCTATATTGATAGATGTATTTGGAACTCTAAACCAAACACGGTTTGTGCTAGCTTCTTGAAACTTGAAACAGTAAAGCAGTTTCAAGTTCTATCTCTATGTTCTGTTTCCTCTTCGATGTAGCACTCAGCAGTGACTGAGGAGAAACACTTTCATTGAAAGGGGTTGCCAAGCTTCCCAAAATGGCGAGTCTCCAGAAATCTCAGCAACTATTTTTTAACCCAAACTGGATGATACTTTCAGGTAATGATCAGTACACTAAGCCCACTTGGTTCCCCAAATTTCGTTCTTCTATGTTGAAGCGTTCGTTTCCAGTAACAGTTTGAATTTTGGCGTTTCACTCTGTTTTCTCCTATATTGATAGATGTATTTGGAACTCTAAACCAAACACGGTTTGTGCTAGCTTCTTGAAACTTGACACAGTAAAGCAGTTTCACGTTCTATCTCTATGTTCTGTTTCCTCTTGATGTAGCACTCAGCAGTGACTGAGGAGAAACACTTTCATTGAAAGGGGTTGCCAAGCTTCCCAAAATTGCGAGTCTCCAGAAATCTCAGCAACTATTTTTTAACCCAAACTGGATGATACTTTCAGGTAATGATCAGTACACTAAGCTCACTTGGTTCCCCAAATTTCGTTCTTTTATGTTGAAGCGTTCGCTTCCAGTAACTGTTTGAATTTTGGAGTTTCACTCTGTTTTCTCCTATACTGACAGATGTATTTGGAACTCTAAATCAAACACGGTTTGTGCTAGCTTCTTGAAACTTGACACAGTAAAGCACTTTCACGTTCTATCTCTATGTTCTGTTTCCTCTGGATGTAGCCCTAAGCAGTGACTGGGGAGAAATACTTTCATTGACAGGGGTTGCCAAGCTTCCAGAAATTACGAGTCTCCAGAAATCTCAGCAACTATGATTTCACCCAACCTGGATGATACTTTCAGGTAATGATCAGTACACTAAGCCCACTTGGTTCGCCAAACTTCGTTCTTCTATGTTGAAGCGTTCGTTTCCAGTAACAGTTTGAATTTTGGCGTTTCACTCTGTTTTCTCCTATACTGACAGATGTATTTGGAACTCTAAATCAAACACGGTTTGTGCTAGCTTCTTGAAACTTGACACACTAAAGCAGTTTCACGTTCTATCTCTATGTTCTGTTTCCTCTTGATGTAGCCCTAAGCAGTGACTGGGGAGAAATACTTTCATTGAAAGGGGTTGCCAAGCTTCCAGAAATTACGAGTCTCCAGAAATCTCAGCAACTATGATTTCACCCATACTGGATGATACTTTCAGGTAATGATCAGTACACTAAGCCCACTTGGTTGGCCAAATTTCGTTCTTCTATGTTGAAGCGTTCGTTTCCAGTAACAGTTTGAATTTTGGCGTTTCACTCTGTTTTCTCCTATATTGATAGATGTATTTGGAACTCTAAACCAAACACGGTTTGTGCTAGCTTCTTGAAACTTGACACAGTAAGGCAGTTTCAAGTTCTATCTCTATGTTCTGTTTCCTCTTCGATGTAGCACTCAGCAGTGACTGAGGAGAAACACTTTCATTGAAAGGGGTTGCCAAGCTTCCCAAAATGGCGAGTCTCCAGAAATCTCAGCAACTATTTTTTAACCCAAACTGGATGATACTTTCAGGTAATGATCAGTACACTAAGCCCACTTGGTTCCCCAAATTTCGTTCTTCTATGTTGAAGCGTTCGTTTCCAGTAACAGTTTGAATTTTGGCGTTTCACTCTGTTTTCTCCTATATTGATAGATGTATTTGGAACTCTAAACCAAACACGGTTTGTCCTAGCTTCTTGAAACTTGACACAGTAAAGCAGTTTCACGTTCTATCTCTATGTTCTGTTTCCTCTTGATGTAGCACTCAGCAGTGACTGAGGAGAAACACTTTCATTGAAAGGGGTTGCCAAGCTTCCAGAAATTACGAGTCTCCAGAAATCTCAGCAACTATGATTTCACCCAAACTGGATGATACTTTCAGGTAATGATCAGTACACTAAGCCCACTTGGTTCACCAAATTTCGTTCTTCTATGTTGAAGCGTTCGTTTCCAGTAACAGTTTGAATTTTGGTGTTTCACTCTGTTTTCTCCTATATTGATAGATGTATTTGGAACTCTAAACCAAACACGGTTTGTGCTAGCTTCTTGAAACTTGACACAGTAAAGCAGTTTCACGTTCTATCTCTATGTTCTGTTTCCTCTTCGATGTAGCACTCAGCAGTGACTGAGGAGAAACACTTTCATTGAAAGGGGTTGCCAAGCTTCCCAAAATTGCGAGTCTCCAGAAATCTCAGCAACTATTTTTTAACCCAAACTGGATGATACTTTCAGGTAATGATCAGTACACTAAGCTCACTTGGTTCCCCAAATTTCGTTCTTCTATGTTGAAGCGTTCGTTTCCAGTAACAGTTTGAATTTTGGCGTTTCACTCTGTTTTCTCCTATATTTATAGATGTATTTGGAACTCTAAATCAAACACGGTTTGTGCTAGCTTCTTGAAACTTGACACAGTAAAGCAGTTTCACGTTCTATCTCTATGTTCTGTTTCCTCTGGATGTAGCCCTAAGCAGTGACTGGGGAGAAATACTTTCATTGACAGGGGTTGCCAAGCTTCCAGAAATTACGAGTCTCCAGAAATCTCAGCAACTATGATTTCACCCAAACTGGATGATACTTTCAGGTAATAATAGGTACACTAAGCCCACTTGGTTCCCCAAATTTCGTTCTTCTATGTTGAAGCGTTCGTTTCCAGTAACAGTTTGAATTTTGGCGTTTCACTCTGTTTTCTCCTATATTGATAGATGTATTTGGAAATCTAAATCAAACACGGTTTGTGCTACCTTCTTCAAACTTGACACAGTAAAGCAGTTTCAAGTTCTATCTATATGTTCTCTTTCCTCTTGATGTAGCACTCAGCAGTGACTGAGGAGAAACACTTTCATTGAAAGGGGTTGCCAAGCTTCCCAAAATTGCGAGTCTCCGGAAATCTCAGCAACTATTTTTTCACCCAAACTGGATGATACTTTCAGGTAATGATCAGTACACTAAGCTCACTTGGTTCCCCAAATTTCGTTCTTTTATGTTGAAGCGTTCGCTTCCAGTAACTGTTTGAATTTTGGCGTTTCACTCTGTTTTCTCCTATACTGACAGATGTATTTGGAACTCTAAATCAAACACGGTTTGTGCTAGCTTCTTGAAACTTGACACAGTAAAGCAGTTTCACGTTCTATCTCTATGTTCTGTTTCCTCTTCGATGTAGCACTCAGCAGTGACTGGGGAGAAATACTTTCATTGACAGGGGTTGCCAAGCTTCCAGAAATTACGAGTCTCCAGAAATCTCAGCAACTATGATTTCACCCAAACTGGATGATACTTTCAGGTAATAATAGGTACACTAAGCCCACTTGGTTCCCCAAATTTCGTTCTTCTATGTTGAAGCGTTCGTTTCCAGTAACAGTTTGAATTTTGGCGTTTCACTCTGTTTTCTCCTATATTGATAGATGTATTTGGAACTCTAAATCAAACACGGTTTGTGCTACCTTCTTCAAACTTGACACAGTAAAGCAGTTTCAAGTTCTATCTATATGTTCTCTTTCCTCTTGATGTAGCACTCAGCAGTGACTGAGGAGAAACACTTTCATTGAAAGGGGTTGCCAAGCTTCCCAAAATTGCGAGTCTCCAGAAATCTCAGCAACTATTTTTTCACCCAAACTGGATGATACTTTCAGGTAATGATCAGTACACTAAGCTCACTTGGTTCCCCAAATTTCGTTCTTTTATGTTGAAGCGTTCGTTTCCAGTAACAGTTTGAATTTTGGCGTTTCACTCTGTTTTCTCCTATATTGATAGATGTATTTGGAACTCTAAACCAAACACGGTTTGTGCTAGCTTCTTGAAACTTGACACAGTAAAGCAGTTTCACGTTCTATCTCTATGTTCTGTTTCCTCTTCGATGTAGCACTCAGCAGTGACTGAGGAGAAACACTTTCATTGAAAGGGGTTGCCAAGCTTCCCAAAATTGCGAGTCTCCAGAAATCTCAGCAACTATTTTTTCACCCAAACTGGATGATACTTTCAGGTAATGATCAGTACACTAAGCTCACTTGGTTCCCCAAATTTCGTTCTTTTATGTTGAAGCGTTCGCTTCCAGTAACTGTTTGAATTTTGGCGTTTCACTCTGTTTTCTCCTATACTGACACATGTATTTGGAACTCTAAATCAAACACGGTTTGTGCTAGCTTCTTGAAACTTGACACAGTAAAGCAGTTTCACGTTCTATCTCTATGTTCTGTTTCCTCTGGATGTAGCCCTAAGCAGTGACTGGGGAGAAATACTTTCATTGAGAGGGGTTGCCAAGCTTCCAGAAATTACGAGTCTCCAGAAATCTCAGCAACTATGATTTCACCCAAACTGGATGATACTTTCAGGTAATAATAGGTACACTAAGCCCACTTGGTTCCCCAAATTTCGTTCTTCTATGTTGAAGCGTTCGTTTCCAGTAACAGTTTGAATTTTGGCGTTTCACACTGTTTTCTCCTATATTGATAGATGTATTTGGAACTCTAAATCAAACACGGTTTGTGCTACCTTCTTCAAACTTGACACAGTAAAGCAGTTTCAAGTTCTATCTATATGTTCTCTTTCCTCTTGATGTAGCACTCAGCAGTGACTGAGGAGAAACACTTTCATTGAAAGGGGTTGCCAAGCTTCCCAAAATTGCGAGTCTCCGGAAATCTCAGCAACTATTTTTTCACCCAAACTGGATGATACTTTCAGGTAATGATCAGTACACTAAGCTCACTTGGTTCCCCAAATTTCGTTCTTTTATGTTGAAGCATTCGCTTCCAGTAACTGTTTGAATTTTGGCGTTTCACTCTGTTTTCTCCTATACTGACAGATGTATTTGGAACTCTAAATCAAACACGGTTTGTGCTAGCTTCTTGAAACTTGACACACTAAAGCGGTTTCAGGTTCTATCTCTATGTTCTGTTTCCTCCGGATGTAGCCCTAAGCAGTGACTGGGGAGAAATACTTTCATTGAAAGGGGTTGCCAAGCTTCCAGAAATTACGAGTCTCCAGAAATCTCAGCAACTATGATTTCACCCAACCTGGATGATACTTTCAGGTAATGATCAGTACACTAAGCCCACTTGGTTCGCCAAATTTCATTCTTCTATGTTGAAGCGTTCGATTCCAGTAACAGTTTGAATTTTGGTGTTTCACTCTGTTTTCTCCTATATTGATAGATGTATTTGGAACTCTAAACCAAACACGGTTTGTGCTAGCTTCTTGAAACTTGACACAGTAAAGCAGTTTCACGTTCTATCTCTATGTTCTGTTTCCTCTTCGATGTAGCACTCAGCAGTGACTGAGGAGAAACACTTTCATTGAAAGGGGTTGCCAAGCTTCCCAAAATTGCGAGTCTCCAGAAATCTCAGCAACTATTTTTTAACCCAAACTGGATGATACTTTCAGATAATGATCAGTACACTAAGCCCACTTGGTTCCCCAAATTTCGTTCTTCTATGTTGAAGCGTTCGTTTCCAGTAACAGTTTGAATTTTGGCGTTTCACTCTGTTTTCTCCTATATTGATAGATGTATTTGGAACTCTAAACCAAACACGGTTTGTGCTAGCTTCTTGAAACTTGACACAGTAAAGCAGTTTCACGTTCTATCTCTATGTTCTGTTTCCTCTGGATGTAGCCCTAAGCAGTGACTGGGGAGAAATACTTTCATTGACAGGGGTTGCCAAGCTTCCAGAAATTACGAGTCTCCAGAAATCTCAGCAACTATGATTTCACCCAAACTGGATGATACTTTCAGGTAATAATAGGTACACTAAGCCCACTTGGTTCCCCAAATTTCGTTCTTCTATGTTGAAGCGTTCCTTTCCAGTAACAGTTTGAATTTTGGCGTTTCACTCTGTTTTCTCCTATATTGATAGATGTATTTGGAATTCTAAATCAAACACGGTTTGTGCTACCTTCTTCAAACTTGACACAGTAAAGCAGTTTCAAGTTCTATCTATATGTTCTCTTTCCTCTTGATGTAGCACTCAGCAGTGACTGAGGAGAAACACTTTCATTGAAAGGGGTTGCCAAGCTTCCCAAAATTGCGAGTCTCCAGAAATCTCAGCAACTATTTTTTCACCCAAACTGGATGATACTTTCAGGTAATGATCAGTACACTAAGCTCACTTGGTTCCCCAAATTTCGTTCTTTTATGTTGAAGCGTTCGCTTCCAGTAACTGTTTGAATTTTGGCGTTTCACTCTGTTTTCTCCTATACTGACAGATGTATTTGGAACTCTAAATCAAACACGGTTTGTGCTAGCTTCTTGAAACTTGACACACTAAAGCAGTTTCACGTTCTATCTCTATGTTCTGTTTCCTCTGGATGTAGCCCTAAGCAGTGACTGGGGAGAAATACTTTCATTGAAAGGGGTTGCCAAGCTTCCAGAAATTACGAGTCTCCAGAAATCTCAGCAACTATGATTTCACCCATACTGGATGATACTTTCAGGTAATGATCAGTACACTAAGCCCACTTGGTTCGCCAAATTTCGTTCTTCTATGTTGAAGCGTTCGTTTCCAGTAACAGTTTGAATTTTGGCGTTTCGCTCTGTTTTCTCCTATATTGATAGATGTATTTGGAACTCTAAACCAAACACGGTTTGTGCTAGCTTCTTGAAACTTGACACAGTAAAGCAGTTTCACGTTCTATCTCTATGTTCTGTTTCCTCTTCGATGTAGCACTCAGCAGTGACTGAGGAGAAACACTTTCATTGAAAGGGGTTGCCAAGCTTCCCAAAATTGCGAGTCTCCAGAAATCTCAGCAACTATTTTTTAACCCAAACTGGATGATACTTTCAGGTAATGATCAGTACACTAAGCCCACTTGGTTCCCCAAATTTCGTTCTTCTATGTTGAAGCGTTCGTTTCCAGTAACAGTTTGAATTTTGGCGTTTCACTCTGTTTTCTCCTATATTGATAGATGTATTTGGAACTCTAAACCAAACACGGTTTGTGCTAGCTTCTTGAAACTTGACACAGTAAAGCAGTTTCACGTTCTATCTCTATGTTCTGTTTCCTCTTGATGTAGCACTCAGCAGTGACTGAGGAGAAACACTTTCATTGAAAGGGGTTGCCAAGCTTCCCAAAATTGCGAGTCTCCAGAAATCTCAGCAACTATTTTTTCACCCAAACTGGATGATACTTTCAGGTAATGATCAGTACACTAAGCTCACTTGGTTCCCCAAATTTCGTTCTTTTATGTTGAAGCGTTCGCTTCCAGTAACTGTTTGAATTTTGGCGTTTCACTCTGTTTTCTCCTATATTGATAGATGTATTTGGAACTCTAAACCAAACACGGTTTGTGCTAGCTTCTTGAAACTTGAAACAGTAAAGCAGTTTCAAGTTCTATCTCTATGTTCTGTTTCCTCTTCGATGTAGCACTCAGCAGTGACTGAGGAGAAACACTTTCATTGAAAGGGGTTGCCAAGCTTCCCAAAATGGCGAGTCTCCAGAAATCTCAGCAACTATTTTTTAACCCAAACTGGATGATACTTTCAGGTAATGATCAGTACACTAAGCCCACTTGGTTCCCCAAATTTCGTTCTTCTATGTTGAAGCGTTCGTTTCCAGTAACAGTTTGAATTTTGGCGTTTCACTCTGTTTTCTCCTATATTGATAGATGTATTTGGAACTCTAAACCAAACACGGTTTGTGCTAGCTTCTTGAAACTTGACACAGTAAAGCAGTTTCACGTTCTATCTCTATGTTCTGTTTCCTCTTGATGTAGCACTCAGCAGTGACTGAGGAGAAGCACTTTCATTGAAAGGGGTTGCCAAGCTTCCCAAAATTGCGAGTCTCCAGAAATCTCAGCAACTATTTTTTAACCCAAACTGGATGATACTTTCAGGTAATGATCAGTACACTAAGCTCACTTGGTTCCCCAAATTTCGTTCTTTTATGTTGAAGCGTTCGCTTCCAGTAACTGTTTGAATTTTGGCGTTTCACTCTGTTTTCTCCTATACTGACAGATGTATTTGGAACTCTAAATCAAACACGGTTTGTGCTAGCTTCTTGAAACTTGACACAGTAAAGCACTTTCACGTTCTATCTCTATGTTCTGTTTCCTCTGGATGTAGCCCTAAGCAGTGACTGGGGAGAAATACTTTCATTGACAGGGGTTGCCAAGCTTCCAGAAATTACGAGTCTCCAGAAATCTCAGCAACTATGATTTCACCCAACCTGGATGATACTTTCAGGTAATGATCAGTACACTAAGCCCACTTGGTTCGCCAAACTTCGTTCTTCTATGTTGAAGCGTTCGTTTCCAGTAACAGTTTGAATTTTGGCGTTTCACTCTGTTTTCTCCTATACTGACAGATGTATTTGGAACTCTAAATCAAACACGGTTTGTGCTAGCTTCTTGAAACTTGACACACTAAAGCAGTTTCACGTTCTATCTCTATGTTCTGTTTCCTCTTGATGTAGCCCTAAGCAGTGACTGGGGAGAAATACTTTCATTGAAAGGGGTTGCCAAGCTTCCAGAAATTACGAGTCTCCAGAAATCTCAGCAACTATGATTTCACCCATACTGGATGATACTTTCAGGTAATGATCAGTACACTAAGCCCACTTGGTTGGCCAAATTTCGTTCTTCTATGTTGAAGCGTTCGTTTCCAGTAACAGTTTGAATTTTGGCGTTTCACTCTGTTTTCTCCTATATTGATAGATGTATTTGGAACTCTAAACCAAACACGGTTTGTGCTAGCTTCTTGAAACTTGACACAGTAAGGCAGTTTCAAGTTCTATCTCTATGTTCTGTTTCCTCTTCGATGTAGCACTCAGCAGTGACTGAGGAGAAACACTTTCATTGAAAGGGGTTGCCAAGCTTCCCAAAATGGCGAGTCTCCAGAAATCTCAGCAACTATTTTTTAACCCAAACTGGATGATACTTTCAGGTAATGATCAGTACACTAAGCCCCCTTGGTTCCCCAAATTTCGTTCTTCTATGTTGAAGCGTTCGTTTCCAGTAACAGTTTGAATTTTGGCGTTTCACTCTGTTTTCTCCTATATTGATAGATGTATTTGGAACTCTAAACCAAACACGGTTTGTCCTAGCTTCTTGAAACTTGACACAGTAAAGCAGTTTCACGTTCTATCTCTATGTTCTGTTTCCTCTTGATGTAGCACTCAGCAGTGACTGAGGAGAAACACTTTCATTGAAAGGGGTTGCCAAGCTTCCAGAAATTACGAGTCTCCAGAAATCTCAGCAACTATGATTTCACCCAAACTGGATGATACTTTCAGGTAATGATCAGTACACTAAGCCCACTTGGTTCGCCAAATTTCGTTCTTCTATGTTGAAGCGTTCGTTTCCAGTAACAGTTTGAATTTTGGTGTTTCACTCTGTTTTCTCCTATATTGATAGATGTATTTGGAACTCTAAACCAAACACGGTTTGTGCTAGCTTCTTGAAACTTGACACAGTAAAGCAGTTTCACGTTCTATCTCTATGTTCTGTTTCCTCTTCGATGTAGCACTCAGCAGTGACTGAGGAGAAACACTTTCATTGAAAGGGGTTGCCAAGCTTCCCAAAATTGCGAGTCTCCAGAAATCTCAGCAACTATTTTTTAACCCAAACTGGATGATACTTTCAGGTAATGATCAGTACACTAAGCTCACTTGGTTCCCCAAATTTCGTTCTTCTATGTTGAAGCGTTCGTTTCCAGTAACAGTTTGAATTTTGGCGTTTCACTCTGTTTTCTCCTATATTGATAGATGTATTTGGAACTCTAAATCAAACACGGTTTGTGCTAGCTTCTTGAAACTTGACACAGTAAAGCAGTTTCACGTTCTATCTCTATGTTCTGTTTCCTCTGGATGTAGCCCTAAGCAGTGACTGGGGAGAAATACTTTCATTGACAGGGGTTGCCAAGCTTCCAGAAATTACGAGTCTCCAGAAATCTCAGCAACTATGATTTCACCCAAACTGGATGATACTTTCAGGTAATAATAGGTACACTAAGCCCACTTGGTTCCCCAAATTTCGTTCTTCTATGTTGAAGCGTTCGTTTCCAGTAACAGTTTGAATTTTGGCGTTTCACTCTGTTTTCTCCTATATTGATAGATGTATTTGGAAATCTAAATCAAACACGGTTTGTGCTACCTTCTTCAAACTTGACACAGTAAAGCAGTTTCAAGTTCTATCTATATGTTCTCTTTCCTCTTGATGTAGCACTCAGCAGTGACTGAGGAGAAACACTTTCATTGAAAGGGGTTGCCAAGCTTCCCAAAATTGCGAGTCTCCGGAAATCTCAGCAACTATTTTTTCACCCAAACTGGATGATACTTTCAGGTAATGATCAGTACACTAAGCTCACTTGGTTCCCCAAATTTCGTTCTTTTATGTTGAAGCGTTCGCTTCCAGTAACTGTTTGAATTTTGGCGTTTCACTCTGTTTTCTCCTATACTGACAGATGTATTTGGAACTCTAAATCAAACACGGTTTGTGCTAGCTTCTTGAAACTTGACACAGTAAAGCAGTTTCACGTTCTATCTCTATGTTCTGTTTCCTCTTCGATGTAGCACTCAGCAGTGACTGGGGAGAAATACTTTCATTGACAGGGGTTGCCAAGCTTCCAGAAATTACGAGTCTCCAGAAATCTCAGCAACTATGATTTCACCCAAACTGGATGATACTTTCAGGTAATAATAGGTACACTAAGCCCACTTGGTTCCCCAAATTTCGTTCTTCTATGTTGAAGCGTTCGTTTCCAGTAACAGTTTGAATTTTGGCGTTTCACTCTGTTTTCTCCTATATTGATAGATGTATTTGGAACTCTAAATCAAACACGGTTTGTGCTACCTTCTTCAAACTTGACACAGTAAAGCAGTTTCAAGTTCTATCTATATGTTCTCTTTCCTCTTGATGTAGCACTCAGCAGTGACTGAGGAGAAACACTTTCATTGAAAGGGGTTGCCAAGCTTCCCAAAATTGCGAGTCTCCAGAAATCTCAGCAACTATTTTTTCACCCAAACTGGATGATACTTTCAGGTAATGATCAGTACACTAAGCTCACTTGGTTCCCCAAATTTCGTTCTTTTATGTTGAAGCGTTCGCTTCCAGTAACTGTTTGAATTTTGGCGTTTCACTCTGTTTTCTCCTATACTGACAGATGTATTTGGAACTCTAAATCAAACACGGTTTGTGCTAGCTTCTTGAAACTTGACACACTAAAGCAGTTTCACGTTCTATCTCTACGTTCTGTTTCCTCTGGATGTAGCCCTAAGCAGTGACTGGGGAGAAATACTTTCATTGAAAGGTGTTGCCAAGCTTCCAGAAATTACGAGTCTCCAGAAATCTCAGCAACTATGATTTCACCCAACCTGGATGATACTTTCAGGTAATGATCAGTACACTAAGCCCACTTGGTTCGCCAAATTTCATTCTTCTATGTTGAAGCGTTCGTTTCCAGTAACAGTTTGAATTTTGCTGTTTCACTCTGTTTTCTCCTATATTGATAGATGTATTTGGAACTCTAAACCAAACACGGTTTGTGCTAGCTTCTTGAAACTTGACACAGTAAAGCAGTTTCACGTTCTATCTCTATGTTCTGTTTCCTCTTCGATGTAGCACTCAGCAGTGACTGAGGAGAAACACTTTCATTGAAAGGGGTTGCCAAGCTTCCCAAAATTGCGAGTCTCCAGAAATCTCAGCAACTATTTTTTAACCCAAACTGGATGATACTTTCAGGTAATGATCAGTACACTAAGCCCACTTGGTTCCCCAAATTTCGTTCTTCTATGTTGAAGCGTTCGTTTCCAGTAACAGTTTGAATTTTGGCGTTTCACTCTGTTTTCTCCTATATTGATAGATGTATTTGGAACTCTAAACCAAACATGGTTTGTGCTAGCTTCTTGAAACTTGACACAGTAAAGCAGTTTCACGTTCTATCTCTATGTTCTGTTTCCTCTGGATGTAGCCCTAAGCAGTGACTGGGGAGAAATACTTTCATTGACAGGGGTTGCCAAGCTTCCAGAAATTACGAGTCTCCAGAAATCTCAGCAACTATGATTTCACCCAAACTGGATGATACTTTCAGGTAATAATAGGTACACTAAGCCCACTTGGTTCCCCAAATTTCGTTCTTCTATGTTGAAGCGTTCGTTTCCAGTAACAGTTTGAATTTTGGCATTTCACTCTGTTTTCTCCTATATTGATAGATGTATTTGGAACTCTAAATCAAACACGGTTTGTGCTACCTTCTTCAAACTTGACACAGTAAAGCAGTTTCAAGTTCTATCTATATGTTCTCTTTCCTCTTGATGTAGCACTCAGCAGTGACTGAGGAGAAACACTTTCATTGAAAGGGGTTGCCAAGCTTCCCAAAATTGCGAGTCTCCAGAAATCTCAGCAACTATTTTTTCACCCAAACTGGATGATACCTTCAGGTAATGATCAGTACACTAAGCTCACTTGGTTCCCCAAATTTCGTTCTTTTATGTTGAAGCGTTCACTTCCAGTAACTGTTTGAATTTTGGCGTTTCACTCTGTTTTCTCCTATACTGACAGATGTATTTGAAACTCTAAATCAAACACGGTTTGTGCTAGCTTCTTGAAACTTGACACAGTAAAGCAGTTTCAAGTTCTATCTCTATGTTTTCTTTCCTCTTGATGTAGCACTCAGCAGTGACTGAGGAGAAACACTTTCATTGAAAGGGGTTGCCAAGCTTCCAGAAATTACGAGTCTCCAGAAATCTCAGCAACTATGATTTCACCCAAACTGGATGATACTTTCAGGTAATGATCAATACACTAAGCCCACTTGGTTCCCCAAATTTCGTTCTTCTATGTTGATGCGTTCGCTTCCAGTAACAGTTTGAATTTTGGCGTTTCACTCTGTTTTCTCCTATACTGACAGATGTATTTGGAACTCTAACCCAAACACGGTTTGTGCTAGCTTCTTGAAACTTGACACAGTAAAGCAGTTTCACGTTCTATCTCTATGTTCTGTTTCCTCTTGATGTAGCACTCAGCAGTGACTGAGGAGAAACACTTTCATTGAAAGGGGTTGCCAAGCTCCCCAAAACTGCGAGTCTCCAGAAATCTCAGCAACTATTTTTTCACCCAAACTGGATGATACTTTCAGGTAATGATCAGTACACTAAGCTCACTTGGTTCCCCAAATTTCGTTCTTTTATGTTGAAGCGTTCGCTTCCAGTAACTGTTTGAATTTTGGCGTTTCACTCTGTTTTCTCCTATACTGACAGATGTATTTGGAACTCTAAATCAAACACGGTTTGTGCTAGCTTCTTGAAACTTGACACAGTAAAGCAGTTTCACGTTCTATCTCTATGTTCTGTTTCCTCTGGATGTAGCCCTAAGCAGTGACTGGGGAGAAATACTTTCATTGACAGGGGTTGCCAAGCTTCCAAAAATTACGAGTCTCCAGAAATCTCAGCAACTATGATTTCACCCAAACTGGATGATACTTTCAGGTAATGATCAGTACACTAAGTCCACTTGGTTCCCCAAATTTCGTTCTTCTATGTTGAAGCGTTCGTTTCCAGTAACAGTTTGAATTTTGGGGTTTCACTCTGTTTTCTCCTATATTGATAGATGTATTTGGAACTCTAAACCAAACACGGTTTGTCCTAGCTTCTTGAAACTTGACACAGTAAAGCAGTTTCACGTTCTATCTCTATGTTCTGTTTCCTCTTGATGTAGCACTCAGCAGTGACTGAGGAGAAACACTTTCATTGAAAGGGGTTGCCAAGCTTCCAGAAATTACGAGTCTCCAGAAATCTCAGCAACTATGATTTCATCCAAACTGGATGATACTTTCAGGTAATGATCAGTACACTAATCTCACTTGGTTCACCAAATTTCGTTCTTCTATGTTGAAGCGTTTGTTTCCAGTAACAGTTTGAATTTTGGTGTTTCACTCTGTTTTCTCCTATATTGATAGATGTATTTGGAACTCTAAACCAAACACGGTTTGTGCTAGCTTCTTGAAACTTGACACAGTAAAGCAGTTTCACGTTCTATCTCTATGTTCTGTTTCCTCTTCGATGTAGCACTCAGCAGTGACTGAGGAGAAACACTTTCATTGAAAGGGGTTGCCAAGCTTCCCAAAATTGCGAGTCTCCAGAAATCTCAGCAACTATTTTTTAACCCAAACTGGATGATACTTTCAGGTAATGATCAGTACACTAAGCCCACTTGGTTCCCCAAATTTCGTTCTTCTATGTTGAAGCGTTCGTTTCCAGTAACAGTTTGAATTTTGGCGTTTCACTCTGTTTTCTCCTATATTGATAGATGTATTTGGAACTCTAAACCAAACACGGTTTGTCCTAGCTTCTTGAAACTTGACACAGTAAAGCAGTTTCACGTTCTATCTCTATGTTCTGTTTCCTCTTGATGTAGCACTCAGCAGTGACTGAGGAGAAACACTTTCATTGAAAGGGGTTGCCAAGCTTCCAGAAATTACGAGTCTCCAGAAATCTCAGCAACTATGATTTCATCCAAACTGGATGATACTTTCAGGTAATGATCAGTACACTAATCTCACTTGGTTCACCAAATTTCGTTCTTCTATGTTGAAGCGTTTGTTTCCAGTAACAGTTTGAATTTTGGTGTTTCACTCTGTTTTCTCCTATATTGATAGATGTATTTGGAACTCTAAACCAAACACGGTTTGTGCTAGCTTCTTGAAACTTGACACAGTAAAGCAGTTTCACGTTCTATCTCTATGTTCTGTTTCCTCTTCGATGTAGCACTCAGCAGTGACTGAGGAGAAACACTTTCATTGAAAGGGGTTGCCAAGCTTCCCAAAATTGCGAGTCTCCAGAAATCTCAGCAACTATTTTTTAACCCAAACTGGATGATACTTTCAGGTAATGATCAGTACACTAAGCCCACTTGGTTCCCCAAATTTCGTTCTTCTATGTTGAAGCGTTCGTTTCCAGTAACAGTTTGAATTTTGGCGTTTCACTCTGTTTTCTCCTATATTGATAGATGTATTTGGAACTCTAAACCAAACACGGTTTGTCCTAGCTTCTTGAAACTTGACACAGTAAAGCAGTTTCACGTTCTATCTCTATGTTCTGTTTCCTCTTGATGTAGCACTCAGCAGTGAATGAGGAGAAACACTTTCATTGAAAGGGGTTGCCAAGCTTCCAGAAATTACGAGTCTCCAGAAATCTCAGCAACTATGATTTCATCCAAACTGGATGATACTTTCAGGTAATGATCAGTACACTAATCTCACTTGGTTCGCCAAATTTCGTTCTTCTATGTTGAAGCGTTTGTTTCCAGTAACAGTTTGAATTTTGGTGTTTCACTCTGTTTTCTCCTATATTGATAGATGTATTTGGAACTCTAAACCAAACACGGTTTGTGCTAGCTTCTTGAAACTTGACACAGTAAAGCAGTTTCACGTTCTATCTCTATGTTCTGTTTCCTCTTCGATGTAGCACTCAGCAGTGACTGAGGAGAAACACTTTCATTGAAAGGGGTTGCCAAGCTTCCCAAAATTGCGAGTCTCCAGAAATCTCAGCAACTATTTTTTAACCCAAACTGGATGATACTTTCAGGTAATGATCAGTACACTAAGCCCACTTGGTTCCCCAAATTTCGTTCTTCTATGTTGAAGCGTTCGTTTCCAGTAACAGTTTGAATTTTGGCGTTTCACTCTGTTTTCTCCTATATTGATAGATGTATTTGGAACTCTAAACCAAACACGGTTTGTGCTAGCTTCTTGAAACTTGACACAGTAAAGCAGTTTCACGTTCTATCTCTATGTTCTGTTTCCTCTGGATGTAGCCCTAAGCAGTGACTGGGGAGAAATACTTTCATTGACAGGGGTTGCCAAGCTTCCAGAAATTACGAGTCTCCAGAAATCTCAGCAACTATGATTTCACCCAAACTGGATGATACTTTCAGGTAATAATAGGTACACTAAGCCCACTTCGTTCCCCAAATTTCGTTCTTCTATGTTGAAGCGTTCGTTTCCAGTAACAGTTTGAATTTTGGCGTTTCACTCTGTTTTCTCCTATATTGATAGATGTATTTGGAACTCTAAATCAAACACGGTTTGTGCTACCTTCTTCAAACTTGACACAGTAAAGCAGTTTCAAGTTCTATCTATATGTTCTCTTTCCTCTTGATGTAGCACTCAGCAGTGACTGAGGAGAAACACTTTCATTGAAAGGGGTTGCCAAGCTTCCCAAAATTGCGAGTCTCCAGAAATCTCAGCAACTATTTTTTCACCCAAACTGGATGATACTTTCAGGTAATGATCAGTACACTAAGCTCACTTGGTTCCCCAAATTTCGTTCTTTTATGTTGAAGCGTTCGCTTCCAGTAACTGTTTGAATTTTGGCGTTTCACTCTGTTTTCTCCTATATTGATAGATGTATTTGGAACTCTAAATCAAACACGGTTTGTGCTAGCTTCTTGAAACTTGACACAGTAAAGCACTTTCACGTTCTATCTCTATGTTCTGTTTCCTCTGGATGTAGCCCTAAGCAGTGACCTAGGAGAAATACTTTCATTGACAGGGGTTGCCAAGCTTCCAGAAATTACGAGTTTCCAGACATCTCAGCAACTATGATTTCACCCAACCTGGATGATACTTTCAGGTAATGATCAGTACACTAAGCCCACTTGGTTCGCCAAACTTCGTTCTTCTATGTTGAAGCGTTCGTTTCCAGTAACAGTTTGAATTTTGGCGTTTCACTCTGTTTTCTCCTATACTGACAGATGTATTTGGAACTCTAAATCAAACACGGTTTGTGCTAGCTTCTTGAAACTTGACACACTAAAGCAGTTTCACGTTCTATCTCTGTGTTCTGTTTCCTCTTGATGTAGCCCTAAGCAGTGACTGGGAAGAAATACTTTCATTGAAAGGGGTTGCCAAGCTTCCAGAAATTACGAGTCTCCAGAAATCTCAGCAACTATGATTTCACCCATACTGGATGATACTTTCAGGTAATGATCAGTACACTAAGCCCACTTGGTTCGCCAAATTTCGTTCTTCTATGTTGAAGCGTTCGTTTCCAGTAACAGTTTGAATTTTGGCGTTTCACTCTGTTTTCTCCTATATTGATAGATGTATTTGGAACTCTAAACCAAACACGGTTTGTGCTAGCTTCTTGAAACTTGACACAGTAAAGCAGTTTCACGTTCTATCTCTATGTTCTGTTTCCTCTTCGATGTAGCACTCAGCAGTGACTGAGGAGAAACACTTTCATTGAAAGGGGTTGCCAAGCTTCCCAAAATTGCGAGTCTCCAGAAATCTCAGCAACTATTTTTTAACATAAACTGGATGATACTTTCAGGTAATGATCAGTACACTAAGCCCACTTGGTTCCCCAAATTTCGTTCTTCTATGTTGAAGCGTTCGTTTCCAGTAACAGTTTGAATTTTGGCGTTTCACTCTGTTTTCTCCTATATTGATAGATGTATTTGGAACTCTAAACCAAACACGGTTTGTCCTAGCTTCTTGAAACTTGACACAGTAAAGCAGTTTCACGTTCTATCTCTATGTTCTGTTTCCTCTTGATGTAGCACTCAGCAGTGACTGAGGAGAAACACTTTCATTGAAAGGGGTTGCCAAGCTTCCAGAAATTACGAGTCTCCAGAAATCTCAGCAACTATGATTTCACCCAAACTGGATGATACTTTCAGGTAATGATCAGTACACTAAGCCCACTTGGTTCCCCAAATTTCGTTCTTCTATGTTGATGCGTTCGCTTCCAGTAACTGTATGAATTTTGGCGTTTCACTCTGTTTTCTCCTATACTGACAGATGTATTTGGAACTCTAAATCAAACACGGTTTGTGCTAGCTTCTTGAAACTTGACACAGTAAAGCAGTTTCACGTTCTATCACTATGTTCTGTTTCCTCTGGATGTAGCCCTAAGCAGTGACTGGGGAAAATTACTTTCATTGACAGAGGTTGCCAAGCTTCCAGAAATTACGAGTCTCCAGAAATCTCAGCAACTATGATTTCACCCAAACTGGATGATACTTTCAGGTAATGATCAGTACACTAAGCCCACTTGGTTCCCCAAATTTCGTTCTTCTATGTTGATGCGTTCGCTTCCAGTAACTGTTTGAATTTTGGCGTTTCACTCTGTTTTCTCCTATACTGACAGATGTATTTGGAACTCTAAATCAAACACGGTTTGTGCTAGCTTCTTGAAACTTGACACAGTAAAGCAGTTTCACGTTCTATCACTATGTTCTGTTTCCTCTGGATGTACCCCTAAGCAGTGACTGGGGAAAAATACTTTCATTGACAGAGGTTGCCAAGCTTCCAGAAATTACGAGTCTCCAGAAATCTCAGCAACTATGATTTCACCCAAACTGGATGATACTTTCAGGTAATAATAGGTACACTAAGCCCACTTGGTTCCCCAAATTTCGTTCTTCTATGTTGAAGCGTTCGTTTCCAGTAACAGTTTGAATTTTGGCGTTTCACTCTGTTTTCTCCTATATTGATAGATGTATTTGGAACTCTAAATCAAACAAGGTTTGTGCTACCTTCTTCAAACTTGACACAGTAAAGCAGTTTCAAGTTCTATCTATATGTTCTCTTTCCTCTTGATGTAGCACTCAGCAGTGACTGAGGAGAAACACTTTCATTGAAAGGGGTTGCCAAGCTTCCCAAAATTGCGAGTCTCCAGAAATCTCAGCAACTATTTTTTCACCCAAACTGGATGATACTTTCAGGTAATGATCAGTACACTAAGCTCACTTGGTTCCCCAAATTTCGTTCTTTATGTTGAAGCGTTCGCTTCCAGTAACTGTTTGAATTTTGGCGTTTCACTGTGTTTTCTCCTATACTGACAGATGTATTTGGAACTCTAAATCAAACACGGTTTGTGCTAGCTTCTTGAAACTTGACACACTAAAGCAGTTTCTCGTTCTATCTCTATGTTCTGTTTCCTCTTGATGTAGCCCTAAGCAGTGACTGGGGAGAAATACTTTCATTGAAAGGGGTTGCCAAGCTTCCAGAAATTACGAGTCTCCAGAAATCTCAGCAACTATGATTTCACCCATACTGGATGATACTTTCAGGTAATGATCAGTACACTAAGCCCACTTGGTTCGCCAAATTTCGTTCTTCTATGTTGAAGCGTTCGTTTCCAGTAACAGTTTGAATTTTGGTATTTCACTCTGTTTTCTCCTATATTGATAGATGTATTTGGAACTCTAAACCAAACACGGTTTGTGCTAGCTTCTTGAAACTTGACACAGTAAAGCAGTTTCACGTTCTATCTCTATGTTCTGTTTCCTCTTGATGTAGCACTCAGCAGTGACTGAGGAGAAACACTTTCATTGAAAGGGGTTGCCAAGCTCCCCAAAACTGCGAGTCTCCAGAAATCTCAGCAACCATTTTTTCACCGAAACTGGATGATACTTTCAGGTAATGATCAGTACACTAAGCTCACTTGGTTCCCCAAATTTCGTTCTTTTATGTTGAAGCGTTCACTTCCAGTAACTGTTTGAATTTTGGCGTTTCACTCTGTTTTCTCCTATACTGACAGATGTATTTGGAACTCTAAATCAAACACGGTTTGTGCTAGCTTCTTGAAACTTGACACAGTAAAGCAGTTTCTCGTTCTATCTCTATGTTTTCTTTCCTTTTGATGTAGCACTCAGCAGTGACTGAGGAGAAACACATTCATTGAAAGGGGTTGCCAAGCTTCCAGAAATTACGAGTCTCCAGAAATCTCAGCAACTATGATTTCACCCAAACTGGATGATACTTTCAGGTAATGATCAGTACACTAAGCCCACTTGGTTTGCCAAATTTCGTTCTTCTATGTTGAAGCGTTCGTTTCCAGTAACAGTTTGAATTTTGGCGTTTTACTCTGTTTTCTCCTATATTGATAGATGTATTTGGAACTCTAAATCAAACACGGTTTGTGCTAGCTTCTTGAAACTTGACACAATAAAGCAGTTTCAAGTTCTATCTCTATGTTCTGTCTCCTCTTGATGTAGCCCTAAGCAGTGACTGGGGAGAAACACTTTCATTGAAAGGGGTTGCCAAGCTTCCAAAAATTACGAGTCTCCAGAAATCTCAGCATCTATTTTTTCACCCAAACTGGATGATACTTTCAGGTAATGATGAGTACGCTAAGCCCACTGGGTTCCCAAAATTTCGTTCTTCTATGTTGAAGCGTTCGTTTCCAATAACAGTTTGAATTTTGGCGTTTCACTCTGTTTTCTCCTATATTGATAGATGTATTTGGAACTCTAAACCAAACACGGTTTGTGCTAGCTTCTTGAAACTTGACACAGTAAAGCAGTTTCACGTTCTATCTCTATGTTCTGTTTCCTCTTGATGTAGCACTCAGCAGTGACTGAGGAGAAACACTTTCATTGAAAGGGGTTGCCAAGCTCCCCAAAACTGCGAGTCTCCAGAAATCTCAGCAACTATTTTTTCACCCAAACTGGATGATACTTTCAGGTAATGATCAGTACACTAAGCTCACTTGGTTCCCCAAATTTCGTTCTTTTATGTTGAAGCGTTCACTTCCAGTAACTGTTTGAATTTTGGCGTTTCACTCTGTTTTCTCCTATACTGACAGATGTATTTGGAACTCTAAATCAAACACGGTTTGTGCTAGCTTCTTGAAACTTGACACAGTAAAGCAGTTTCAAGTTCTATCTCTATGTTTTCTTTCCTCTTGATGTAGCACTCAGCAATGACTGAGGAGAAACACTTTCATTGAAAGTGGTTGCCAAGCTTCCAGAAATTACGAGTCTCCAGAAATCTCAGCAACTATGATTTCACCCAAACTGGATGATACTTTCAGGTAATGATCAGTACACTAAGCCCACTTGGTTCGCCAAATTTCGTTCTTCTATGTTGAAGCGTTCGTTTCCAGTAACAGTTTGAATTTTGGCGTTTTACTCTGTTTTCTCCTATATTGATAGATGTATTTGGAACTCTAAATCAAACACGGTTTGTGCTAGCTTCTTGAAACTTGACACAATAAAGCAGTTTCAAGTTCTATCTCTATGTTCTGTCTTCTCTTGATGTAGCCCTAAGCAGTGACTGGGGAGAAACACTTTCATTGAAAGGGGTTGCCAAGCTTCCAAAAATTACGAGTCTCCAGAAATCTCAGCATCTATTTTTTCACCCAAACTGGATGATACTTTCAGGTAATGATGAGTACGCTAAGCCCACTGGGTTCCCAAAATTTCGTTCTTCTATGTTGAAGCGTTCGTTTCCAGTAACAGTTTGAATTTTGACGTTTCACTCTGTTTTCTCCTATATTGATAGATGTATTTGGAACTCTAAACCAAACACGGTTTGTGCTAGCTTCATGAAACTTGACACAGTAAAGCAGTTTCACGTTCTATCTCTATGTTCTGTTTCCTCTTGATGTAGCACTCAGCAGTGACTGAGGAGAAACACTTTCATTGAAAGGGGTTGCCAAGCTCCCCAAAACTGCGAGTCTCCAGAAATCTCAGCAACTATTTTTTCACCCAAACTGGATGATACTTTCAGGTAATGATCAGTACACTAAGCTCACTTGGTTCCCCAAATTTCGTTCTTTTATGTTGAAGCGTTCACTTCCAGTAACTGTTTGAATTTTGGCGTTTCACTCTGTTTTCTCCTATACTGACAGATGTATTTGGAACTCTAAATCAAACACGGTTTGTGCTAGCTTCTTGAAACTTGACACAGTAAAGCAGTTTCAAGTTCTATCTCTATGTTTTCTTTCCTCTTGATGTAGCTCTCAGCAGTGACTGAGGAGAAACACTTTCATTGAAAGGGGTTGCCAAGCTTCCAGAAATTACGAGTCTCCAGAAATCTCAGCAACTATGATTTCACCCAAACTGGATGATACTTTCAGGTAATGATCAGTACACTAAGCCCACTTGGTTCGCCAAATTTCGTTCTTCTATGTTGAAGCGTTCGTTTCCAGTAACAGTTTGAATTTTGGCGTTTTACTCTGTTTTCTCCTATATTGATAGATGTATTTGGAACTCTAAATCAAACACGGTTTGTGCTAGCTTCTTGAAACTTGACACAATAAAGCAGTTTGAAGTTCTATCTCTATGTTCTGTCTCCTCTTGAAGTAGCCCTAAGCAGTGACTGGGGAGAAACACTTTCATTGAAAGGGGTTGCCAAGCTTCCAAAAATTACGAGTCTCCAGAAATCTCAGCATCTATTTTTTCACCCAAACTGGATGATACTTTCAGGTAATGATGAGTACGCTAAGCCCACTGGGTTCCCAAAATTTCGTTCTTCTATGTTGAAGCGTTCGTTTCCAGTAACAGTTTGAATTTTGGCGTTTCACTCTGTTTTCTCCTATATTGATAGATGTATTTGGAACTCTAAACCAAACACGGTTTGTGCTAGCTTCTTGAAACTTGACACAGTAAAGCAGTTTCACGTTCTATCTCTATGTTCTGTTTCCTCTTGATGTAGCACTCAGCAGTGACTGAGGAGAAACACTTTCATTGAAAGGGGTTGCCAAGCTCCCCAAATCTGCGAGTCTCCAGAAATCTCAGCAACTATTTTTTCACCCAAACTGGATGATACTTTCAGGTAATGATCAGTACACTAAGCTCACTTGGTTCCCCAAATTTCGTTCTTTTATGTTGAAGCGTTCACTTCCAGTAACTGTTTGAATTTTGGCGTTTCACTCTGTTTTCTCCTATACTGACAGATGTGTTTGGAACTCTAAATCAAACATGGTTTGTGCTAGCTTCTTGAAACTTGACACAATAAAGCAGTTTCAAGTTCTATCTCTATGTTCTGTCTCCTCTTGATGTAGCCCTAAGCAGTGACTGGGGAGAAACACTTTCATTGAAAGGGGTTGCCAAGCTTCCAAAAATTACGAGTCTCCAGAAATCTCAGCATCTATTTTTTCACCCAAACTGGATGATACTTTCAGGTAATGATGAGTACGCTAAGCCCACTGGGTTCCCAAAATTTCGTTCTTCTATGTTGAAGCGTTCGTTTCCAGTAACAGTTTGAATTTTGGCATTTCACTCTGTTTTCTCCTATATTGACAGATGTATTTGGAACTCTAAACCAAACACGGTTTGTGCTAGCTTCTTGAAACTTGACACAGTAAAGCAGTTTCACGTTCTATCTCTATGTTCTGTTTCCTCTTGATGTAGCACTCAGCAGTGACTGAGGAGAAACACTTTCATTGAAAGGGGTTGTCAAGCTCCCCAAAACTGCGAGTCTCCAGAAATCTCAGCAACTATTTTTTCACCCAAACTGGATGATACTTTCAGGTAATGATCAGTACACTAAGCTCACTTGGTTCCCCAAATTTCGTTCTTTTATGTTGAAGCGTTCACTTCCAGTAACTGTTTGAATTTTGGCGTTTCACTCTGTTTTCTCCTATACTGACAGATGTATTTGGAACTCTAAATCAAACACGGTTTGTGCTAGCTTCTTGAAACTTGACACAGTAAAGCAGTTTCAAGTTCTATCTCTATGTTTTCTTTCCTCTTGATGTAGCACTCAGCAGTGACTGAGGAGAAACACTTTCATTGAAAGGGGTTGCCAAGCTTCCAGAAATTACGAGTCTCCAGAAATCTCAGCAACTATGATTTCACCCAAACTGGATGATACTTTCAGGTAATGATCAGTACACTAAGCCCACTTGGTTCGCCAAATTTCGTTCTTCTATGTTGAAGCGTTCGTTTCCAGTAACAGTTTGAATTTTGGCGTTTTACTCTGTTTTCTCCTATATTGATAGATGTATTTGGAACTCTAAATCAAACACGGTTTGTGCTAGCTTCTTGATACTTGACACAATAAAGCAGTTTCAAGTTCTATCTCTATGTTCTGTCTCCTCTTGATGTAGCCCTAAGCAGTGACTGGGGAGCAACACTTTCATTGAAAGGGGTTGCCAAGCTTCCAAAAATTACGAGTCTCCAGAAATCTCAGCATCTATTTTTTCACCCAAACTGGATGATACTTTCAGGTAATGATGAGTACGCTAAGCCCACTGGGTTCCCAAAATTTCGTTCTTCTATGTTGAAGCGTTCGTTTCCAGTAACAGTTTGAATTTTGGCGTTTCACTCTGTTTTCTCCTATATTGATACATGTATTTGGAACTCTAAACCAAACACGGTTTGTGCTAGCTTCTTGAAACTTGACACAGTAAAGCAGTTTCACGTTCTATCTCTATGTTCTGTTTCCTCTTGATGTAGCACTCAGCAGTGACTGAGGAGAAACACTTTCATTGAAAGGGGTTGCCAAGCTTCCCAAAATTGCGAGTCTCCAGAAATCTCAGCAACTATTTTTTAACCCAAACTGGATGATACTTTCAGTTAATGATCAGTACACTAAGCCCACTTGGTTCCCCAAATTTCGTTCTTCTATGTTGAAGCGTTCGTTTCCAGTAACAGTTTGAATTTTGGCGTTTCACTCTGTTTTCTCCTATATTGATAGATGTATTTGGAATTCTAAACCAAACACGGTTTGTGCTAGATTCTTGAAACTTGACACAGTAAAGCAGTTTCACGTTCTATCTCTATGTTCTGTTTCCTCTGGATGTATCCCTAAGCAGTGACTGGGGAGAAATACTTTCATTGAAAGGGGTTGCCAAGCTTCCAGAAATTACGAATCTCCAGAAATCTCAGCAACTATGATTTCACCCATACTGGATGATACTTTCAGGTAATGATCAGTACACTAAGCCCACTTGGTTCCCCAAATTTCGTTCTTCTATGTTGAAGCGTTCGTTTCCAGTAACAGTTTGAATTTTGGCGTTTCACTCTGTTTTCTCCTATATTGATAGATGTATTTGGAACTCTAAACCAAACACGGTTTGTGCTAGCTTCTTGAAACTTGACACAGTAAAGCAGTTTCACGTTCTATCTCTATGTTTTCTTTCCTCTTGATGTAGCACTCAGCAGTGACTGAGGAGAAACACTTTCATTGAAAGGGGTTGCCAAGCTTCCAGAAATTACGAGTCTCCAGAAATCTCAGCAACTATGATTTCACCCAAACTGGATGATACTTTCAGGTAATGATCAGTACACTAAGCCCACTTGGTTCCCCAAATTTCGTTCTTCTATGTTGATGCGTCCGCTTCCAGTAACTGTTTGAATTTTGGCGTTTCACTCTGTTTTCTCCTATACTGACAGATGTATTTGGAACTCTAAATAAAACACAGTTTGTGCTAGCTTCTTGAAACTTGACACAGTAAAGCAGTTTCACGTTCTATCACTTTGTTCTGTTTCCTCTGGATGTAGCCCTAAGCAGTGACTGGGGAAAAATACTTTCATTGACAGAGGTTGCCAAGCTTCCAGAAATTACGAGTCTCCAGAAATCTCAGCAACTATGATTTCACCCAAACTGGATGATACTTTCAGGTAATGATCAGTACACTAAGCCCACTTGGTTCCCCAAATTTCGTTCTTCTATGTTGAAGCGTTCGTTTCCAGTAACAGTTTGAATTTTGGCGTTTCACTCTGTTTTCTCCTATATTGATAGATGTATTTGGAACTCTAACCCAAACACGGTTTGTGCTAGCTTCTTGAAACTTGACACAGTAAAGCAGTTTCACGTTCTATCTCTATGTTCTGTCTCCTCTTGATGTAGCCCTAAGCAGTGACTGGGGAGAAACACTTTCATTGAAAGGGGTTGCCAAGCTTCCAAAAATTACGAGTCTCCAGAAATCTCAGCATCTATTTTTTCACCCAAACTTGATGATACTTTCAGGTAATGATGAGTACGCTAAGCCCACTGGGTTCCCCAAATTTCGTTCTTCTATGTTGAAGCGTTCGTTTCCAGTAACAGTTTGAATTTTGGCGTTTCACTCTGTTTTCTCCTATATTGATAGATGTATTTGGAACTCTAAACCAAACACGGTTTGTGCTAGCTTCTTGAAACTTGACACAGTAAAGCAGTTTCACGTTCTATATCTATGTTCTGTTTCCTCTTGATGTAGCACTCAGCAGTGACTGAGGAGAAACACTTTCATTGAAAGGGGTTGCCAAGCTTCCCAAAATTGCGAGTCTCCAGATATCTCAGCAACTATTTTTTAACCCAAACTGGATGATACTTTCAGGTAATGATCAGTACACTAAGCCCACTTGGTTCCCCAAATTTCGTTCTTCTATGTTAAAGCGTTCGTTTCCAGTAACAGTTTGAATTTTGGCGTTTCACTCTGTTTTCTCCTATATTGATACATGTATTTGGAACTCTAAACCAAACACGGTTTGTGCTAGCTTCTTGAAACTTGACACAGTAAAGCAGTTTCACGTTCTATCTCTATGTTCTGTTTCCTCTTGATGTAGCACTCAGCAGTGACTGAGGAGAAACACTTTCATTCAAAGGGGTTGCCAAGCTTCCCAAAATTGCGAGTCTCCAGAATTCTCAGCAACTATTTTTTAACCCAAACTGGATGATACTTTCAGGTAATGATCAGTACACTAAGCCCACTTGGTTCCCCAAATTTCGTTCTTCTATGTTGAAGCGTTCGTTTCCAGTAACAGTTTGAATTTTGGCGTTTCACTCTGTTTTCTCCTATATTGATAGATGTATTTGGAACTCTAAACCAAACACGGTTTGTGCTAGCTTCTTGAAACTTGACACAGTAAAGCAGTTTCACGTTCTATCTCTATGTTCTGTTTCCTCTGGATGTATCCCTAAGCAGTGACTGGGGAGAAATACTTTCATTGACAGGGGTTGCCAAGCTTCCAGAAATTACGAGTCTCCAGAAATCTCAGCAACTATGATTTCACCCAAACTGGATGATACTTTCAGGTAATGATCAGTACACTAAGCTCACTTGGTTCCCCAAATTTCGTTCTTTTATGTTGAAGCGTTCGCTTCCAGTAACTGTTTGAATTTTGGCGTTTCACTCTGTTTTCTCCTATACTGACAGATGTATTTGGAACTCTAAATCAAACACGGTTTGTGCTAGCTTCTTGAAACTTGACACACTAAAGCAGTTTCACGTTCTATCTCTATGTTCTGTTTCCTCTGGATGTAGACCTAAGCAGTGACTGGGGAGAAATACTTTCATTGAAAGTGGTTGCCAAGCTTCCAGAAATTACGAGTCTCCAGAAATCTCAGCATCTATTTTTTAACCCAAACTTGATGATACTTTCAGGTAATGATCAGTACACTAAGCCCACTTGGTTCCCCAAATTTCGTTCTTCTATGTTGAAGCGTTCGTTTCCAGTAACAGTTTGAATTTTGGCGTTTCACTCTGTATTCTCCTATATTGATAGATGTATTTGGAACTCTAAACCAAACACGGTTTGTGCTAGCTTCTTGAAACTTGACACAGTAAAGCAGTTTCAAGTTCTATCTCTATGTTTTCTTTCCTCTTGATGTAGCACTCAGCAGTGACTGAGGAGAAACACTTTCATTGAAAGGGGTTGCCAAGCTTCCAGAAATTACGAGTCTCCAGAAATCTCAGCAACTATGATTTCACCCAAACTGGATGATACTTTCAGGTAATGATCAGTACACTAAGCCCACTTGGTTCGCCAAATTTCGTTCTTCTATGTTGAAGCGTTCGTTTCCAGTAACAGTTTGAATTTTGGCGTTTTACTCTGTTTTCTCCTATACTGATAGATGTATTTGGAACTCTAAATCAAACACGGTTTGTGCTAGCTTCTTGAAACTTGACACAGTAAAGCAGTTTCAAGTTCTATCTCTATGTTCTGTCTCCTCTTGATGTAGCCCTAAGCAGTGACTGGGGAGAAACACTTTCATTGAAAGGGGTTGCCAAGCTTCCAAAAATTACGAGTCTCCAGAAATCTCAGCATCTATTTTTTCACCCAAACTGGATGATACTTTCAGGTAATGATGAGTACGCTAAGCCCACTGGGTTCCCAAAATTTCGTTCTTCTATGTTGAAGCGTTCGTTTCCAGTAACAGTTTGAATTTTGGCGTTTCACTCTGTTTTCTCCTATATAGATAGATGTATTTGGAACTCTAAACCAAACACGGTTTGTGCTAGCTTCTTGAAACTTGACACAGTAAAGCAGTTTCACGTTCTATCTCTATGTTCTGTTTCCTCTTGATGTAGCACTCAGCAGTGACTGAGGAGAAACACTTTCATTGAAAGGGGTTGCCAAGCTCCCCAAAACTGCGAGTCTCCAGAAATCTCAGCAACTATTTTTTCACCCAAACTGGATGATACTTTCAGGTAATGATTAGTACACTAAGCTCACTTGGTTCCCCAAATTTCCTTCTTTTATGTTGAAGCGTTCACTTCCAGTAACTGTTTGAATTTTGGCGTTTCACTCTGTTTTCTCCTATACTGACAGATGTATTTGGAACTCTAAATCAAACACGGTTTGTGCTAGCTTCTTGAAACTTGACACAGTAAAGCAGTTTCAAGTTCTATCTCTATGTTTTCTTTCCTCTTGATGTAGCACTCAGCAGTGACTGAGGAGAAACTCTTTCATTGAAAGGGGTTGCCAAGCTTCCAGAAATTACGAGTCTCCAGAAATCTCAGCAACTATGATTTCACCCAAACTGGATGATACTTTCAGGTAATGATCAGTACACTAAGCCCACTTGGTTCGCCAAATTTCGTTCTTCTATGTTGAAGCGTTCGTTTCCAGTAACAGTTTGAATTTTGGCGTTTTACTCTGTTTTCTCCTATATTGATAGATGTATTTGGAACTCTAAACCAAACACGGTTTGTGCTAGCTTCTTGACACTTGACACAGTAAAGCAGTTTCACGTTCTATCTCTATGTTCTGTTTCCTCTTGGTGTAGCACTCAGCAGTGACTGAGGAGAAACACTTTCATTGAAAGGGGTTGCCAAGCTCCCCAAAACTGCGAGTCTGCAGAAATCTCAGCAACTATTTTTTCACTCAAACTGGATGATACTTTCAGGTAATGATCAGTACACTAAGCTCACTTGGTTCCCCAAATTTCGTTCTTTTATGTTGAAGCGTTCACTTCCAGTAACTGTTTGAATTTTGGCGTTTCACTCTGTTTTCTCCTATATTGATAGATGTATTTGGAAATCTAACCCAAACACGGTTTGTGCTAGCTTCTTGAAACTTGACACAGTAAAGCAGTTTCAAGTTCTATCTCTATGTTTTCTTTCCTCTTGATGTAGCACTCAGCAGTGACTGAGGAGAAACACTTTCATTGAAAGGGGTTGCCAAGCTTCCAGAAATTACGAGTCTCCAGAAATCTCAGCAACTATGATTTCACCCAAACTGGATGATACTTTCAGGTAATGATCAGTACACTAAGCCCACTTGGTTCCCCAAATTTCGTTCTTCTATGTTGATGCGTTCGCTTCCAGTAACTGTTTGAATTTTGGCGTTTCACTCTGTTTTCTCCTATACTGACAGATGTATTTGGAACTCTAAATAAAACACAGTTTGTGCTAGCTTCTTGAAACTTGACACAGTAAAGCAGTTTCACGTTCTATCACTATGTTCTGTTTCCTCTGGATGTAGCCCTAAGCAGTGACTGGGGAAAAATACTTTCATTGACAGAGGTTGCCAAGCTTCCAGAAATTACGAGTCTCCAGAAATCTCAGCAACTATGATTTCACCCAAACTGGATGATACTTTCAGGTAATGATCAGTACACTAAGCCCACTTGGTTCCCCAAATTTCGTTCTTCTATGTTGAAGCGTTCGTTTCCAGTAACAGTTTGAATTTTGGCGTTTCACTCTGTTTTCTCCTATATTGATAGATGTATTTGGAACTCTAACCCAAACACGGTTTGTGCTAGCTTCTTGAAACTTGACACAGTAAAGCAGTTTCACGTTCTATCTCTATGTTCTGTCTCCTCTTGATGTAGCCCTAAGCAGTGACTGGGGAGAAACACTTTCATTGAAAGGGGTTGCCAAGCTTCCAAAAATTACGAGTCTCCAGAAATCTCAGCATCTATTTTTTCACCCAAACTTGATGATACTTTCAGGTAATGATGAGTACGCTAAGCCCACTGGGTTCCCCAAATTTCGTTCTTCTATGTTGAAGCGTTCGTTTCCAGTAACAGTTTGAATTTTGGCGTTTCACTCTGTTTTCTCCTATATTGATAGATGTATTTGGAACTCTAAACCAAACACGGTTTGTGCTAGCTTCTTGAAACTTGACACAGTAAAGCAGTTTCACGTTCTATATCTATGTTCTGTTTCCTCTTGATGTAGCACTCAGCAGTGACTGAGGAGAAACACTTTCATTGAAAGGGGTTGCCAAGCTTCCAAAAATTACGAGTCTCCAGAAATCTCAGCAACTATGATTTCACCCAAACTGGATGATACTTTCAGGTAATGATCAGTACACTAAGCCCACTTGGTTCGCCATATTTCGTTCTTCTATGTTGAAGCGTTCGTTTCCAGTAACAGTTTGAATTTTGGCGTTTTACTCTGTTTTCTCCTATATTGATAGATGTATTTGGAACTCTAAATCAAACACGGTTTGTGCTAGCTTCTTGAAACTTGACACAGTAAAGCAGTTTCAAGTTCTATCTCTATGTTCTGTCTCCTCTTGATGTAGCCCTAAGCAGTGACTGGGGAGAAACACTTTCATTGAAAGGGGTTGCCAAGCTTCCAAAAATTACGAGTCTCCAGAAATCTCAGCATCTATTTTTTCACCCAAACTGGATGATACTTTCAGGTAATGATGAGTACGCTAAGCCCACTGGGTTCCCAAAATTTCGTTCTTCTATGTTGAAGCGTTCGTTTCCAGTAACAGTTTGAATTTTGGCGTTTCACTCTGTTTTCTCCTATATTGATAGATGTATTTGGAACTCTAAACCAAACACGGTTTGTGCTAGCTTCTTGAAACTTGACACAGTAAAGCAGTTTCACATTCTATATCTATGTTCTGTTTCCTCTTGATGTAGCACTCAGCAGTGACTGAGGAGAAACACTTTCATTGAAAGGGGTTGCCAAGCTCCCCAAAACTGCGAGTCTCCAGAAATCTCAGCAACTATTTTTTCACCCAAACTGGATGATACTTTCAGGTAATGATCAGTACACTAAGCTCACTTGGTTCCCCAAATTTCGTTCTTTTATGTTGAAGCGTTCGCTTCCAGTAACTGTTTGAATTTTGGCGTTTCACTCTGTTTTCTCCTATACTGACAGATGTATTTGGAACTCTAAATCAAACACGGTTTGTGCTAGCTTCTTGAAACTTGACACAGTAAAGCAGTTTCAAGTTCTATCTCTATGTTTTCTTTCCTCTTGATGTAGCACTCAGCAGTGACTGAGGAGAAACTCTTTCATTGAAAGGGGTTGCCAAGCTTCCAGAAATTACGAGTCTCCAGAAATCTCAGCAACTATGATTTCACCCAAACTGGATGATACTTTCAGGTAATGATCAGTACACTAAGCCCACTTGGTTCGCCAAATTTCGTTCTTCTATGTTGAAGCGTTCGTTTCCAGTAACAGTTTGAATTTTGGCGTTTTACTCTGTTTTCTCCTATATTGATAGATGTATTTGGAACTCTAAATCAAACACGGTTTGTGCTAGCTTCTTGAAACTTGACACAATAAAGCAGTTTCAAGTTCTATCTCTATGTTCTGTCTCCTCTTGAAGTAGCCCTAAGCAGTGACTGGGGAGAAACACTTTCATTGAAAGGGGTTGCCAAGCTTCCAAAAATTACGAGTCTCCAGAAATCTCAGCATCTATTTTTTCACCCAAACTGGATGATACTTTCAGGTAATGATGAGTACGCTAAGCCCACTGGGTTCCCAAAATTTCGTTCTTCTATGTTGAAGCGTTCGTTTCCAGTAACAGTTTGAATTTTGGCGTTTCACTCTGTTTTCTCCTATATTGATAGTTGTATTTGGAACTCTAAACCAAACACGGTTTGTGCTAGCTTCTTGAAACTTGACACAGTAAAGCAGTTTCACGTTCTATCTCTATGTTCTGTTTCCTCTTGGTGTAGCACTCAGCAGTGACTGAGGAGAAACACTTTCATTGAAAGGGGTTGCCAAGCTCCCCAAAACTGCGAGTCTCCAGAAATCTCAGCAACTATTTTTTCACCCAAACTGGATGATACTTTCAGGTAATGATCAGTACACTAAGCTCACTTGGTTCCCCAAATTTCGTTCTTTTATGTTGAAGCGTTCACTTCCAGTAACTGTTTGAATTTTGGCGTTTCACTCTGTTTTCTCCTATACTGACAGATGTATTTGGAACTCTAAATCAAACACGGTTTGTGCTAGCTTCTTGAAACTTGACACAGTAAAGCAGTTTCAAGTTCTATCTCTATGTTTTCTTTCCTCTTGATGTAGCACTCAGCAGTGACTGAGGAGAAACACTTTCATTGAAAGGGGTTGCCAAGCTTCCAGAAATTACGAGTCTCCAGAAATCTCAGCAACTATGATTTCACCCAAACTGGATGATACTTTCAGGTAATGATCAGTACACTAAGCCCACTTGGTTCCCCAAATTTCGTTCTTCTATGTTGATGCGTTCGCTTCCAGTAACTGTTTGAATTTTGGCGTTTCACTTTGTTTTCTCCTATACTGACAGATGTATTTGGAACTCTAAATAAAACACAGTTTGTGCTAGCTTCTTGAAACTTGACACAGTAAAGCAGTTTCACGTTCTATCACTATGTTCTGTTTCCTCTGGATGTAGCCCTAAGCAGTGACTGGGGAAAAATACTTTCATTGACAGAGGTTGCCAAGCTTCCAGAAATTACGAGTCTCCAGAAATCTCAGCAACTATGATTTCACCCAAACTGGATGATACTTTCAGGTAATGATCAGTACACTAAGCCCACTTGGTTCCCCAAATTTCGTTCTTCAATGTTGAAGCGTTCGTTTCCAGTAACAGTTTGAATTTTGGCGTTTCACTCTGTTTTCTCCTATATTGATAGATGTATTTGGAACTCTAACCCAAACACGGTTTGTGCTAGCTTCTTGAAACTTGACACAGTAAAGCAGTTTCACGTTCTATCTCTATGTTCTGTCTCCTCTTGATGTAGCCCTAAGCAGTGACTGGGGAGAAACACTTTCATTGAAAGGGGTTGCCAAGCTTCCAAATATTACGAGTCTCCAGAAATCTCAGCATCTATTTTTTCACCCAAACTTGATGATACTTTCAGGTAATGATGAGTACGCTAAGCCCACTGGGTTCCCCAAATTTCGTTCTTCTATGTTGAAGCGTTCGTTTCCAGTAACAGTTTGAATTTTGGCGTTTCACTCTGTTTTCTCCTATATTGATAGATGTATTTGGAACTCTAAACCAAACACGGTTTGTGCTAGCTTCTTGAAACTTGACACAGTAAAGCAGTTTCACGTTCTATCTCTATGTTCTGTTTCCTCTTGATGTAGCACTCAGCAGTGACTGAGGAGAAACACTTTCATTGAAAGGGGTTGCCAAGCTTCCCAAAATTGCGAGTCTCCAGAAATCTCAGCAACTATTTTTTAACCCAAACTGGATGATACTTTCAGGTAATGATCAGTACACTAAGCCCACTTGGTTCCCCAAGTTTCGTTCTTCTATGTTAAAGCGTTCGTTTCCAGTAACAGTTTGAATTTTGGCGTTTCACTCTGTTTTCTCCTATATTGATAGATGTATTTGGAACTCTAACCCAAACACGGTTTGTGCTAGCTTCTAGAAACTTGACACAGTAAAGCAGTTTCACGTTCTATCTCTATGTTCTGTCTCCTCTTGATGTAGCCCTAAGCAGTGACTGGGGAGAAACACTTTCATTGAAAGGGGTTGCCAAGCTTCCAAAAATTATGAGTCTCCAGAAATCTCAGCATCTATTTTTTCACCCAAACTTGATGATACTTTCAGGTAATGATGAGTACGCTAAGCCCACTGGGTTCCCCAAATTTCGTTCTTCTATGTTGAAGCGTTCGTTTCCAGTAACAGTTTGAATTTTGGCGTTTCACTCTGTTTTCTCCTATATTGATAGATGTATTTGGAACTCTAAACCAAACACGGTTTGTGCTAGCTTCTTGAAACTTGACACAGTAAAGCAGTTTCACGTTCTATATCTATGTTCTGTTTCCTCTTGATGTAGCACTCAGCAGTGACTGAGGAGAAACACTTTCATTGAAAGGGGTTGCCAAGCTTCCAAAAATTGCGAGTCTCCAGAAATCTCAGCAACTATTTTTTAACCCAAACTGGATGATACTTTCAGGTAATGATCAGTACACTAAGCCCACTTGGTTCCCCAAATTTCGTTCTTCTATGTTAAAGCGTTCGTTTCCAGTAACAGTTTGAATTTTGGCGTTTCACTCTGTTTTCTCCTATATTGATACATGTATTTGGAACTCTAAACCAAACACGGTTTGTGCTAGCTTCTTGAAACTTGACACAGTAAAGCAGTTTCACGTTCTATCTCTATGTTCTGTTTCCTCTTGATGTAGCACTCAGCAGTGACTGAGGAGAAACACTTTCATTGAAAGGGGTTGCCAAGCTTCCCAAAATTGCGAGTCTCCAGAAATCTCAGCAACTATTTTTTCACCCAAACTGGATGATACTTTCAGGTAATGATCAGTACACTAAGCTCACTTGGTTCCCCAAATTTCGTTCTTTTATGTTGAAGCGTTCGCTTCCAGTAACTGTTTGAATTTTGGCGTTTCACTCTGTTTTCTCCTATACTGACAGATGTATTTGGAACTCTAAATCAAACACGGTTTGTGCTAGCTTCTTGAAACTTGACACACTAAAGCAGTTTCACGTTCTATCTCTATGTTCTGTTTCCTCTTGATGTAGCCCTAAGCAGTGACTGGGGAGAAATACTTTCATTGAAAGGGGTTGCCAAGCTTCCAGAAATTACGAGTCTCCAGAAATCTCAGCAACTATGATTTCACCCATACTGGATGATACTTTCAGGTAATGATCAGTACACTAAGCCCACTTGGTTCGCCAAATTTCGTTCTTCTATGTTGAAGCGTTCGTTTCCAGTAACAGTTTGAATTTTGGTGTTTCACTCTGTTTTCTCCTATATTGATAGATGTATTTGGAACTCTAAACCAAACACGGTTTGTGCTAGCTTCTTGAAACTTGACACAGTAAAGCAGTTTCACGTTCTATCTCTATGTTCTGTTTCCTCTTCGATGTAGCACTCAGCAGTGACTGAGGAGAAACACTTTCATTGAAAGGGGTTGCCAAGCTTCCCAAAATTGCGAGTCTCCAGAAATCTCAGCAACTATTTTTTAACCCAAACTAAATGATACTTTCAGGTAATGATCAGTACACTAAGCCCACTTGGTTCCCCAAATTTCGTTCTTCTATGTTGAAGCGTTCGTTTCCAGTAACAGTTTGAATTTTGGCGTTTCACTCTGTTTTCTCCTATATTGATAGATGTATTTGGAACTCTAAACCAAACACGGTTTGTGCTAGCTTCTTGAAACTTGACACAGTAAAGCAGTTTCACGTTCTATCTCTATGTTCTGTTTCCTATGGATGTAGCCCTAAGCAGTGACTGGGGAGAAATACTTTCATTGACAGGGGTTGCCAAGCTCCCAGAAATTACGAGTCTCCAGAAATATCAGCAACTATGATTTCACCCAAACTGGATGATACTTTCAGGTAATAATAGGTACACTAAGCCCACTTGGTTCCCCAAATTTCGTTCTTCTATGTTGAAGCGTTCCTTTCCAGTAACAGTTTGAATTTTGGCGTTTCACTCTGTTTTCTCCTATATTGATAGATGTATTTGGAACTCTAAATCAAACACGGTTTGTGCTACCTTCTTCAAACTTGACACAGTAAAGCAGTTTCAAGTTCTATCTATATGTTCTCTTTCCTCTTGATGTAGCACTCAGCAGTGACTGAGGAGAAACACTTTCATTGAAAGGGGTTGCCAAGCTTCCCAAAATTGCGAGTCTCCAGCAATCTCAGCAACTATTTTTTCACCCAAACTGGATGATACTTTCAGGTAATGATCAGTACACTAAGCTCACTTGGTTCCCCAAATTTCGTTCTTTTATGTTGAAGCGTTCGCTTCCAGTAACTGTTTGAATTTTGGCGTTTCACTCTGTTTTCTCCTATACTGACAGATGTATTTGGAACTCTAAATCAAACACGGTTTGTGCTAGCTTCTTGAAACTTGACACAGTAAAGCAGTTTCACGTTCTATCTCTATGTTCTGTTTCCTCTGGATGTAGCCCTAAGCAGTGACTGGGGAGAAATACTTTCATTGAAAGGGGTTGCCAAGCTTCCAGAAATTACGAGTCTCCAGAAATCTCAGCAACTATGATTTCACCCATACTGGATGATACTTTCAGGTAATGATCAGTACACTAAGCCCACTTGGTTCGCCAAATTTCGTTCTTCTATGTTGAAGCGTTCGTTTCCAGTAACAGTTTGAATTTTGGCGTTTCACTCTGTTTTCTCCTATATTGATAGATGTATTTGGAACTCTAAACCAAACACGGTTTGTGCTAGCTTCTTGAAACTTGACACAGTAAAGCAGTTTCACGTTCTATCTCTATGTTCTGTTTCCTCTTCGATGTAGCACTCAGCAGTGACTGAGGAGAAACACTTTCATTGAAAGGGGTTGCCAAGCTTCCCAAAATTGCGAGTCTCCAGAAAACTCAGCAACTATTTTTTAACCCAAACTGGATGATACTTTCAGGTAATGATCAGTACACTAAGCCCACTTGGTTCCCCAAATTTCGTTCTTCTATGTTGAAGCGTTCGTTTCCAGTAACAGTTTGAATTTTGGCGTTTCACTCTGTTTTCTCCTATATTGATAGATGTATTTGGAACTCTAAACCAAACACGGTTTGTGCTAGCTTCTTGAAACTTGACACAGTAAAGCAGTTTCACGTTCTATCTCTATGTTCTGTTTCCTCTTGATGTAGCACTCAGCAGTGACTGAGGAGAAACACTTTCATTGAAAGGGGTTGCCAAGCTTCCCAAAATTGCGAGTCTCCAGAAATCTCAGCGACTATTTTTTAACACAAACTGGATGATACTTTCAGGTAATGATCAGTACACTAAGCTCACTTGGTTCCCCAAATTTCGTTCTTTTATGTTGAAGCGTTCGCTTCCAGTAACTGTTTGAATTTTGGCGTTTCACTCTGTTTTCTCCTATACTGACAGATGTATTTGGAACTCTAAATCAAACACGGTTTGTGCTAGCTTCTTGAAACTTGACACAGTAAAGCACTTTCACGTTCTATCTCTATGTTCTGTTTCCTCTGGATGTAGCCCTAAGCAGTGACTGGGGAGAAATATTTTCATTGACAGGGGTTGCCAAGCTTCCAGAAATTACGAGTCTCCAGAAATCTCAGCAACTATGATTTCACCCAACCTGGATGATACTTTCAGGTAATGATCAGTACACTAAGCTCACTTGGTTCCCCAAATTTCGTTCTTTTATGTTGAAGCGTTCGCTTCCAGTAACTGTTTGAATTTTGGCGTTTCACTCTGTTTTCTCCTATATTGATAGATGTATTTGGAACTCTAACCCAAACACGGTTTGTGCTAGCTTCTTGAAACTTGACACAGTAAAGCAGTTTCACGTTCTATCTCTATGTTCTGTCTCCTCTTGATGTAGCCCTAAGCAGTGACTGGGGAGAAACACTTTCATTGAAAGGGGTTGCCAAGCTTCCAAAAATTACGAGTCTCCAGAAATCTCAGCATCTATTTTTTCACCCAACCTGGATGATACTTTCAGGTAATGATCAGTACACTAAGCCCACTTGGTTCCCCAAATTTCGTTCTTCTATGTTGAAGCGTTCGTTTCCAGTAACAGTTTGAATTTTGGCGTTTCACTCTGTTTTCTCCTATATTGATAGATGTATTTGGAACTCTAAACCAAACACGGTTTGTGCTAGCTTCTTGAAACTTGACACAGTAAAGCAGTTTCACGTTCTATATCTATGTTCTGTCTCCTCTTGATGTAGCACTCAGCAGTGACTGAGGAGAAACACTTTCATTGAAAGGGGTTGCCAAGCTTCCCAAAATTGCGAGTCTCCAGAAATCTCAGCAACTATTTTTTAACCCAAACTGGATGATACTTTCAGGTAATGATCAGTACACTAAGCCCACTTGGTTCCCCAAATTTCGTTCTTCTATGTTAAAGCGTTCGTTTCCAGTAACAGTTTGAAATTTGGCGTTTCACTCTGTTTTCTCCTATATTGATAGATGTATTTGGAACTCTAAACCAAACACGGTTTGTGCTAGCTTCTTGAAACTTGACACAGTAAAGCAGTTTCACGTTCTATCTCTATGTTCTGTTTCCTCTTGATGTAGCACTCAGCAGTGACTGAGGAGAAACACTTTCATTGAAAGGGGTTGCCAAGCTTCCCAAAATTGCGAGTCTCCAGAAATCTCAGCAACTATTTTTTAACCCAAACTGGATGATACTTTCAGGTAATGATCAGTACACTAAGCTCACTTGGTTCCCCAAATTTCGTTCTTTTATGTTGAAGCGTTCGCTTCCAGTAACTGTTTGAATTTTGGCGTTTCACTCTGTTTTCTCCTATACTGACAGATGTATTTGGAACTCTAAACCAAACACGGTTTGTGCTAGCTTCTTGAAACTTGACACAGTAAAGCACTTTCACGTTCTATCTCTATGTTCTGTCTCCTCTGGATGTAGCCCTAAGCAGTGACTGGGGAGAAACACTTTCATTGAAAGGGGTTGCCAAGCTTCCCAAAATTGCGAGTCTCCAGAAATCTCAGCAACTATTTTTTAACCCAAACTGGATGATACTTTCAGGTAATGATCAGTACACTAAGCCCACTTGGTTCCCCAAATTTCGTTCTTCTATGTTGAAGCGTTCGTTTCCAGTAACAGTTTGAATTTTGGCGTTTCACTCTGTTTTCTCCTATATTGATAGATGTATTTGGAACTCTAAACCAAACACGGTTTGTGCTAGCTTCTTGAAACTTGACACAGTAAAGCAGTTTCACGTTCTATCTCTATGTTCTGTCTCCTCTTGATGTAGCCCTAAGCAGTGACTGGGGAGAAACACTTTCATTGAAAGGGGTTGCCAAGCTTCCAAAAATTACGAGTCTCCAGAAATCTCAGCATCTATTTTTTCACCCAACCTGGATGATACTTTCAGGTAATGATCAGTACACTAAGCCCACTTGGTTCCCCAAATTTCGTTCTTCTATGTTGAAGCGTTCGTTTCCAGTAACAGTTTGAATTTTGGCGTTTCACTCTGTTTTCTCCTATATTGATAGATGTATTTGGAACTCTAAACCAAACACGGTTTGTGCTAGCTTCTTGAAACTTGACACAGTAAAGCAGTTTCACGTTCTATATCTATGTTCTGTCTCCTCTTGATGTAGCACTCAGCAGTGACTGAGGAGAAACACTTTCATTGAAAGGGGTTGCCAAGCTTCCCAAAATTGCGAGTCTCCAGAAATCTCAGCAACTATTTTTTAACCCAAACTGGATGATACTTTCAGGTAATGATCAGTACACTAAGCCCACTTGGTTCCCCAAATTTCGTTCTTCTATGTTAAAGCGTTCGTTTCCAGTAACAGTTTGAAATTTGGCGTTTCACTCTGTTTTCTCCTATATTGATAGATGTATTTGGAACTCTAAACCAAACACGGTTTGTGCTAGCTTCTTGAAACTTGACACAGTAAAGCAGTTTCACGTTCTATCTCTATGTTCTGTTTCCTCTTGATGTAGCACTCAGCAGTGACTGAGGAGAAACACTTTCATTGAAAGGGGTTGCCAAGCTTCCCAAAATTGCGAGTCTCCAGAAATCTCAGCAACTATTTTTTAACCCAAACTGGATGATACTTTCAGGTAATGATCAGTACACTAAGCTCACTTGGTTCCCCAAATTTCGTTCTTTTATGTTGAAGCGTTCGCTTCCAGTAACTGTTTGAATTTTGGCGTTTCACTCTGTTTTCTCCTATACTGACAGATGTATTTGGAACTCTAAACCAAACACGGTTTGTGCTAGCTTCTTGAAACTTGACACAGTAAAGCACTTTCACGTTCTATCTCTATGTTCTGTCTCCTCTGGATGTAGCCCTAAGCAGTGACTGGGGAGAAACACTTTCATTGAAAGGGGTTGCCAAGCTTCCCAAAATTGCGAGTCTCCAGAAATCTCAGCAACTATTTTTTAACCCAAACTGGATGATACTTTCAGGTAATGATCAGTACACTAAGCCCACTTGGTTCCCCAAATTTCGTTCTTCTATGTTGAAGCGTTCGTTTCCAGTAACAGTTTGAATTTTGGCGTTTCACTCTGTTTTCTCCTATATTGATAGATGTATTTGGAACTCTAAACCAAACACGGTTTGTGCTAGCTTCTTGAAACTTGACACAGTAAAGCAGTTTCACGTTCTATCTCTATGTTCTGTCTCCTCTTGATGTAGCCCTAAGCAGTGACTGGGGAGAAACACTTTCATTGAAAGGGGTTGCCAAGCTTCCAAAAATTACGAGTCTCCAGAAATCTCAGCATCTATTTTTTCACCCAAACTAGATGATACTTTCAGGTAATGATGAGTACGCTAAGCCCACTGGGTTCCCCAAATTTCGTTCTTCTATGTTGAAGCGTTCGTTTCCAGTAACAGTTTGAATTTTGGCGTTTCACTCTGTTTTCTCCTATATTGATAGATGTATTTGGAACTCTAAACCAAACACGGTTTGTGCTAGCTTCTTGAAACTTGACACAGTAAAGCAGTTTCACGTTCTATATCTATGTTCTGTTTCCTCTTGATGTAGCACTCAGCAGTGACTGAGGAGAAACACTTTCATTGAAAGGGGTTGCCAAGCTTCCCAAAATTGCGAGTCTCCAGAAATCTCAGCAACTATTTTTTAACCCAAACTGGATGATACTTTCAGGTAATGATCAGTACACTAAGCCCATTTGGTTCCCCAAATTTCGTTCTTCTATGTTAAAGCGTTCGTTTCCAGTAACAGTTTGAATTTTGGCGTTTCACTCTGTTTTCTCCTATATTGATACATGTATTTGGAACTCTAAACCAAACACGATTTGTGCTAGCTTCTTGAAACTTGACACAGTAAAGCAGTTTCACGTTCTATCTCTATGTTCTGTTTCCTCTTGATGTAGCACTCAGCAGTGACTGAGGAGAAACACTTTCATTGAAAGGGGTTGCCAAGCTTCCCAAAATTGCGAGTCTCCAGAAATCTCAGCAACTATTTTTTAACCCAAACTGGATGATACTTTCAGGTAATGATCAGTACACTAAGCTCACTTGGTTCCCCAAATTTCGTTCTTTTATGTTGAAGCGTTCGCTTCCAGTAACTGTTTGAATTTTGGCGTTTCCCTCTGTTTTCTCCTATACTGACAGATGTATTTGGAACTCTAAATCAAACACGGTTTGTGCTAGCTTCTTGAAACTTGACACAGTAAAGCAGTTTCACGTTCTATCTCTATGTTCTGTTTCCTCTGGATGTAGCCCTAAGCAGTGACTGGGGAGAAATACTTTCATTGACAGGGGTTGCCAAGCTTCCAGAAATTACGAGTCTCCAGAAATCTCAGCAACTATGATTTCACCCAAACTGGATGATACTTTCAGGTAATAATAGGTACACTAAGCCCACTTGGTTCCCCAAATTTCGTTCTTCTATGTTGAAGCGTTCGTTTCCAGTAACAGTTTGAATTTTGGCGTTTCACTCTGTTTTCTCCTATATTGATAGATGTATTTGGAACTCTAAATCAAACACGGTTTGTGCTACCTTCTTCAAACTTGACACAGTAAAGCAGTTTCAAGTTCTATCTATATGTTCTCTTTCCTCTTGATGTAGCACTCAGCAGTGACTGAGGAGAAACACTTTCATTGAAAGGGGTTGCCAAGCTTCCCAAAATTGCGAGTCTCCAGAAATCTCAGCAACTATTTTTTCACCCAAACTGGATGATACTTTCAGGTAATGATCAGTACACTAAGCTCACTTGGTTCCCCAAATTTCGTTCTTTTATGTTGATGCGTTCGCTTCCAGTAACTGTTTGAATTTTGGCGTTTCACTCTGTTTTCTCCTATACTGACAGATGTATTTGGAAGTCTAAATCAAACACGGTTTGTGCTAGCTTCTTGAAACTTGACACACTAAAGCAGTTTCACGTTCTATCTCTATGTTCTGTTTCCTCTGGATGTAGCCCTAAGCAGTGACTGGGGAGAAATACTTTCATTGAAAGGGGTTGCCAAGCTTCCAGAAATTACGAGTCTCCAGAAATCTCAGCAACTATGATTTCACCCATACTGGATGATACTTTCAGGTAATGATCAGTACACTAAGCCCACTTGGTTCGCCAAATTTCGTTCTTCTATGTTGAAGCGTTCGTTTCCAGTAACAGTTTGAATTTTGGCGTTTCACTCTGTTTTCTCCTATATTGATAGATGTATTTGGAACTCTAAACCAAACACGGTTTGTGCTAGCTTCTTGAAACTTGACACAGTAAAGCAGTTTCACGTTCTATCTCTATGTTCTGTTTCCTCTTCGATGTAGCACTCAGCAGTGACTGAGGAGAAACACTTTCATTGAAAGGGGTTGCCAAGCTTCCCAAAATTGCGAGTCTCCAGAAATCTCAGCAACTATTTTTTAACCCAAACTGGATGATACTTTCAGGTAATGATCAGTACACTAAGCCCACTTGGTTCCCCAAATTTCGTTCTTCTATGTTGAAGCGTTCGTTTCCAGTAACAGTTTGAATTTTGGCGTTTCACTCTGTTTTCTCCTATATTGATAGATGTATTTGGAACTCTAAACCAAACAGGGTTTGTGCTAGCTTCTTGAAACTTGACACAGTAAAGCAGTTTCACGTTCTATCTCTATGTTCTGTTTCCTCTTGATGTAGCACTCAGCAGTGACTGAGGAGAAACACTTTCATTGAAAGGGGTTGCCAAGCTTCCCAAAATTGCGAGTCTCCAGAAATCTCAGCAACTATTTTTTAACCCAAACTGGATGATACTTTCAGGTAATGATCAGTACACTAAGCCCACTTGGTTCCCCAAATTTCGTTCTTTTATGTTGAAGCGTTCGCTTCCAGTAACTGTTTGAATTTTGGCGTTTCACTCTGTTTTCTCATATATTGATAGATGTATTTGGAACTCTAAACCAAACACGGTTTGTGCTAGCTTCTTGAAACTTGACACAGTAAAGCAGTTTCACGTTCTATCTCTATGTTCTGTTTCCTCTTGATGTAGCACTCAGCAGTGACTGAGGAGAAACACTTTCATTGAAAGGGGTTGCCAAGCTTCCCAAAATTGCGAGTCTCCAGAAATCTCAGCAACTATTTTTTAACCCAAACTGGATGATACTTTCCGGTAATGATCAGTACACTAAGCTCACTTGGTTCCCCAAATTTCGTTCTTTTATGTTGAAGCTTTCGCTTCCAGTAACTGTTTGAATTTTGGCATTTCACTCTGTTTTCTCCTATACTGACAGATGTATTTGGAACTCTAAATCAAACACGGTTTGTGCTAGCTTCTTGAAACTTGACACAGTAAAGCACTTTCACGTTCTATCTCTATGTTCTGTTTCCTCTGGATGTAGCCCTAAGCAGTGACTGGGGAGAAATACTTTCATTGACAGGGGTTGCCAAGCTTCCAGAAATTACGAGTCTCCAGAAATCTCAGCAACTATGATTTCACCCAACCTGGATGATACTTTCAGGTAATGATCAGTACACTAAGCCCACTTGGTTTGCCAAATTTCGTTCTTCTATGTTGAAGCGTTCGTTTCCAGTAACAGTTTGAATTTTGGCGTTTCACTCTGTTTTCTCCTATACTGACAGATGTATTTGGAACTCTAAATCAAACACGGTTTGTGCTAGCTTCTTGAAACTTGACACACTAAAGCAGTTTCACGTTCTATCTCTATGTTCTGTTTCCTCTGGATGTAGCCCTAAGCAGTGACTGGGGAGAAATACTTTCATTGAAAGGGGTTGCCAAGCTTCCAGAAATTACGAGTCTCCAGAAATCTCAGCAACTATGATTTCACCCATACTGGATGATACTTTCAGGTAATGATCAGTACACTAAGCCCACTGGGTTCGCCAAATTTCGTTCTTCTATGTTGAAGCGTTCGTTTCCAGTAACAGTTTGAATTTTGGCGTTTCACTCTGTTTTCTCCTATATTGATAGATGTATTTGGAACTCTAAACCAAACACGGTTTGTGCTAGCTTCTTGAAACTTGACACAGTAAAGCAGTTTCACGTTCTATCTCTATGTTCTGTTTCCTCTTCGATGTAGCACTCAGCAGTGACTGAGGAGAAACACTTTCATTGAAAGGGGTTGCCAAGCTTCCCAAAATTGCGAGTCTCCAGAAATCTCAGCAACTATTTTTTAACCCAAACTGGATGATACTTTCAGGTAATGATCAGTACACTAAGCCCACTTGGTTCCCCAAATTTCGTTCTTCTATGTTGAAGCGTTCGTTTCCAGTAACAGTTTGAATTTTGGCGTTTCACTCTGTTTTCTCCTATATTGATAGATGTATTTGGAACTCTAAACCAAACAGGGTTTGTGCTAGCTTCTTGAAACTTGACACAGTAAAGCAGTTTCACGTTCTATCTCTATGTTCTGTTTCCTCTTGATGTAGCACTCAGCAGTGACTGAGGAGAAACACTTTCATTGAAAGGGGTTGCCAAGCTTCCCAAAATTGCGAGTCTCCAGAAATCTCAGCAACTATTTTTTAACCCAAACTGGATGATACTTTCAGGTAATGATCAGTACACTAAGCCCACTTGGTTCCCCAAATTTCGTTCTTTTATGTTGAAGCGTTCGCTTCCAGTAACTGTTTGAATTTTGGCGTTTCACTCTGTTTTCTCATATATTGATAGATGTATTTGGAACTCTAAACCAAACACGGTTTGTGCTAGCTTCTTGAAACTTGACACAGTAAAGCAGTTTCACGTTCTATCTCTATGTTCTGTTTCCTCTTGATGTAGCACTCAGCAGTGACTGAGGAGAAACACTTTCATTGAAAGGGGTTGCCAAGCTTCCCAAAATTGCGAGTCTCCAGAAATCTCAGCAACTATTTTTTAACCCAAACTGGATGATACTTTCCGGTAATGATCAGTACACTAAGCTCACTTGGTTCCCCAAATTTCGTTCTTTTATGTTGAAGCTTTCGCTTCCAGTAACTGTTTGAATTTTGGCATTTCACTCTGTTTTCTCCTATACTGACAGATGTATTTGGAACTCTAAATCAAACACGGTTTGTGCTAGCTTCTTGAAACTTGACACAGTAAAGCACTTTCACGTTCTATCTCTATGTTCTGTTTCCTCTGGATGTAGCCCTAAGCAGTGACTGGGGAGAAATACTTTCATTGACAGGGGTTGCCAAGCTTCCAGAAATTACGAGTCTCCAGAAATCTCAGCAACTATGATTTCACCCAACCTGGATGATACTTTCAGGTAATGATCAGTACACTAAGCCCACTTGGTTTGCCAAATTTCGTTCTTCTATGTTGAAGCGTTCGTTTCCAGTAACAGTTTGAATTTTGGCGTTTCACTCTGTTTTCTCCTATACTGACAGATGTATTTGGAACTCTAAATCAAACACGGTTTGTGCTAGCTTCTTGAAACTTGACACACTAAAGCAGTTTCACGTTCTATATCTATGTTCTGTTTCCTCTTGATGTAGCCCTAAGCAGTGACTGGGGAGAAATACTTTCATTGAAAGGGGTTGCCAAGCTTCCAGAAATTACGAGTCTCCAGAAATCTCAGCAACTATGATTTCACCCATACTGGATGATACTTTCAGGTAATGATCAGTACACTAAGCCCACTTGGTTCGCCAAATTTCGTTCTTCTATGTTGAAGCGTTCGTTTCCAGAAACAGTTTGAATTTTGGCGTTTCACTCTGTTTTCTCCTATATTGATAGATGTATTTGGAACTCTAAACCAAACACGGTTTGTGCTAGCTTCTTGAAACTTGACACAGTAAAGCAGTTTCACGTTCTATCCCTATGTTCTGTTTCCTCTTCGATGTAGCACTCAGCAGTGACTGAGGAGAAACACTTTCATTGAATGGGGTTGCCAAGCTTCCCAAAATTGCGAGTCTCCAGAAATCTCAGCAACTATTTTTTAACCCAAACTGGATGATACTTTCAGGTAATGATCAGTACACTAATCCCACTTGGTTCCCCAAATTTCGTTCTTCTATGTTGAAGCGTTCGTTTGCAGTAACAGTTTGAATTTTGGCGTTTCACTCTGTTTTCTCCTATATTGATAGATGTATTTGGAACTCTAAACCAAACACGGTTTGTGCTAGCTTCTTGAAACTTGACACAGTAAAGCAGTTTCACGTTCTATCTCTATGTTCTGTTTCCTCTTGATGTAGCACTCAGCAGTGACTGAGGAGAAACACTTTCATTGAAAGGGGTTGCCAAGCTTCCCAAAATTGCGAGTCTCCAGAAATCTCAGCAACTATTTTTTAACCCAAACTGGATGATACTTTCAGGTAATGATCAGTACACTAAGCTCACTTGGTTCCCCAAATTTCGTTCTTCTATGTTGAAGCGTTCGCTTCCAGTAACTGTTTGAATTTTGGCGTTTCACTCTGTTTTCTCCTATACTGACAGATGTATTTGGAACTCTAAATCAAACACGGTTTGTGCTAGCTTCTTGAAACTTGACACTGTAAAGCAGTTTCACGTTCTATCTCTATGTTCTGTTTCCTCTTGATGTAGCACTCAGCAGTGACTGAGGAGAAACACTTTCATTGAAAGGGGTTGCCAAGCTTCCCAAAATTGCGAGTCTCCAGAAATCTCAGCAACTATTTTTTAACCCAAACTGGATGATACTTTCAGGTAATGATCAGTACACTAAGCTCACTTGGTTCCCCAAATTTCGTTCTTTTATGTTGAAGCGTTCGTTTCCAGTAACTGTTTGAATTTTGGCGTTTCACTCTGTTTTCTCCTATACTGACAGATGTATTTGGAACTCTAAATCAAACACGGTTTGTGCTAGCTTCTTGAAACTTGACACAGTAAAGCAGTTTCACGTTCTATCTCTATGTTCTGTTTCCTCTGGATGTAGCCCTAAGCAGTGACTGGGGAGAAATACTTTCATTGACAGGGGTTGCCAAGCTTCCAGAAATTACGAGTCTCCAGAAATCTCAGCAACTATGATTTCACCCAAACTGGATGATACTTTCAGGTAATAATAGGTACACTAAGCCCACTTCGTTCCCCAAATTTCGTTCTTCTATGCTGAAGCGTTCGTTTCCAGTAACAGTTTGAATTTTGGCGTTTCACTCTGTTTTCTCCTATATTGATAGATGTATTTGGAACTCTAAATCAAACACGGTTTGTGCTACCTTCTTCAAACTTGACACAGTAAAGCAGTTTCAAGTTCTATCTATATGTTCTCTTTCCTCTTGATGTAGCACTCAGCAGTGACTGAGGAGAAACACTTTCATTGAAAGGGGTTGCCAAGCTTCCCAAAATTGCGAGTCTCCAGAAATCTCAGCAACTATTTTTTCACCCAAACTGGATGATACTTTCAGGTAATGATCAGTACACTAAGCTCACTTGGTTCCCCAAATTTCGTTCTTTTATGTTGATGCGTTCGCTTCCAGTAACTGTTTGAATTTTGGCGTTTCACTCGGTTTTCTCCTATATTGATAGATGTATTTGGAACTCTAAACCAAACACGGTTTGTGCTAGCTTCTTGAAACTTGACACAGTAAAGCAGTTTCACGTTCTATCTCTATGTTCTGTTTCCTCTTCGATGTAGCACTCAGCAGTGACTGAGGAGAAACACTTTCATTGAAAGGGGTTGCCAAGCTTCCCAAAATTGCGAGTCTCCAGAAATCTCAGCAACTATTTTTTAACCCAAACTGGATGATACTTTCAGGTAATGATCAGTACACTAAGCCCACTTGGTTCCCCAAATTTCGTTCTTCTATGTTGAAGCGTTCGTTTCCAGTAACAGTTTGAATTTTGGCGTTTCACTCTGTTTTCTCCTATATTGATAGATGTATTTGGAACTCTAAATCAAACACGGTTTGTGCTAGCTTCTTGAAACTTGACACAGTAAAGCACTTTCACGTTCTATCTCTATGTTCTGTTTCCTCTGGATGTAGCCCTAAGCAGTGACTGGGGAGAAATACTTTCATTGAAAGGGGTTGCCAAGCTTCCAGAAATTACGAGTCTCCAGAAATCTCAGCAACTATGATTTCACCCATACTGGATGATACTTTCAGGTAATGATCAGTACACTAAGCCCACTTGGTTCGCCAAATTTCGTTCTTCTATGTTGAAGCGTTCGTTTCCAGTAACAGTTTGAATTTTGGCGTTTCACTCTGTTTTCTCCTATATTGATAGATGTATTTGGAACTCTAAACCAAACACGGTTTGTGCTAGCTTCTTGAAACTTGACACAGTAAAGCAGTTTCATGTTCTATCTCTATGTTCTGTTTCCTCTTCGATGTAGCACTCAGCAGTGACTGAGGAGAAACACTTTCATTGAAAGGGGTTGCCAAGCTTCCCAAAATTGCGAGTCTCCATAAATCTCAGCAACTATTTTTTAACCCAAACTGGATGATACTTTCAGGTAATGATCAGTACACTAAGCCCACTTGGTTCCCCAAATTTCGTTCTTCTATGTTGAAGCGTTCGTTTCCAGTAACAGTTTGAATTTTGGCGTTTCACTCTGTTTTCTCCTATATTGATAGATGTATTTGGAACTCTAAACCAAACACGGTTTGTGCTAGCTTCTTGAAACTTGACACAGTAAAGCAGTTTCACGTTCTATCTCTATGTTCTGTTTCCTCTTGATGTAGCACTCAGCAGTGACTGAGGAGAAACACTTTCATTGAAAGGGGTTGCCAAGCTTCCCAAAATTGCGAGTCTCCAGAAATCTCAGCAACTATTTTTTAACCCAAACTGGATGATACTTTCAGGTAATGATCAGTACACTAAGCCCACTTGGTTCCCCAAATTTCGTTCTTTTATGTTGAAGCGTTCGCTTCCAGTAACTGTTTGAATTTTGGCGTTTCACTCTGTTTTCTCCTATATTGATAGATGTATTTGGAACTCTAAACCAAACACGGTTTGTGCTAGCTTCTTGAAACTTGACACAATAAAGCAGTTTCACGTTCTATCTCTATGTTCTGTTTCCTCTTGATGTAGCACTCAGCAGTGACTGAGGAGAAACACTTTCATTGAAAGGGGTTGCCAAGCTTCCCAAAATTGCGAGTCTCCAAAAATCTCAGCAACTATTTTTTCACCCAAACTGGATGATACTTTCAGGTAATGATCAGTACACTAAGCTCACTTGGTTCCCCAAATTTCGTTCTTTTATGTTGAAGCGTTCGCTTCCAGTAACTGTTTGAATTTTGGCGTTTCACTCTGTTTTCTCCTATACTGACAGATGTATTTGGAACTCTAAAACAAACACGGTTTGTGCTAGCTTCTTGAAACTTGACACAGTAAAGCACTTTCACGTTCTATCTCTATGTTCTGTTTCCTCTGGATGTAGCCCTAAGCAGTGACTGGGGAGAAATACTTTCATTGACAGGGGTTGCCAAGCTTCCAGAAATTACGAGTCTCCAGAAATCTCAGCAACTATGATTTCACCCAACCTGGATGATACTTTCAGGTAATGATCAGTACACTAAGCCCACTTGGTTCGCCAAATTTCGTTCTTCTATGTTGAAGCGTTCGTTTCCAGTAACAGTTTGAATTTTGGCGTTTCACTTTGTTTTCTCCTATACTGACAGATGTATTTGGAACTCTAAATCAAACACGGTTTGTGCTAGCTTCTTGAAACTTGACACACTAAAGCAGTTTCACGTTCTATCTCTATGTTCTGTTTCCTCTTGATGTAGCCCTAAGCAGTGACTGGGGAGAAATACTTGCATTGAAAGGGGTTGCCAAGCTTCCAGAAATTACGAGTCTCCAGAAATCTCAGCAACTATGATTTCACCCATACTGGATGATACTTTCAGGTAATGATCAGTACACTAAGCCCACTTGGTTCGCCAAATTTCGTTCTTCTATGTTGAAGCGTTCGTTTCCAGTAACAGTTTGAATTTTGGCGTTTCACTCTGTTTTCTCCTATATTGATAGATGTATTTGGAACTCTAAACCAAACAGGGTTTGGGCTAGCTTCTTGAAACTTGACACAGTAAAGCAGTTTCACGTTCTATCTCTATGTTCTGTTTCCTCTTGATGTAGCACTCAGCAGTGACTGAGGAGAAACACTTTCATTGAAAGGGGTTGCCAAGCTTCCCAAAATTGCGAGTCTCCAGAAATCTCAGCAACTATTTTTTAACCCAAACTGGATGATACTTTCAGGTAATGATCAGTACACTAAGCCCACTTGGTTCCCCAAATTTCGTTCTTCTATGTTGAAGCGTTCGTTTCCAGTAACAGTTTGAATTTTGGCGTTTCACTCTGTTTTCTCCTATATTGATAGATGTATTTGGAACTCTAAACCAAACACGGTTTGTGCTAGCTTCTTGAAACTTGACACAGTAAAGCAGTTTCACGTTCTATCTCTATGTTCTGTTTCCTCTTGATGTAGCACTCAGCAGTGACTGAGGAGAAACACTTTCATTGAAAGGGGTTGCCAAGCTTCCCAAAATTGCGAGTCTCCAGAAATCTCAGCAACTATTTTTTAACCCAAACTGGATGATACTTTCAGGTAATGATCAGTACACTAAGCTCACTTGGTTCCCCAAATTTCGTTCTTTTATGTTGAAGCGTTCGCTTCCAGTAACTGTTTGAATTTTGGCGTTTCACTCTGTTTTCTCCTATATTGATAGATGTATTTGGAACTCTAAACCAAACACGGTTTGTGCTAGCTTCTTGAAACTTGACACAGTAAAGCAGTTTCACGTTCTATCTCTATGTTCTGTTTCCTCTTGATGTAGCACTCAGCAGTGACTGAGGAGAAACACTTTCATTGAAAGGGGTTGCCATGCTTCCCAAAATTGCGAGTCTCCAGAAATCTCAGCAACTATTTTTTAACCCAAACTGGATGATACTTTCAGGTAATGATCAGTACACTAAGCTCACTTGGTTCCCCAAATTTCGTTCTTTTATGTTGAAGCGTTCGCTTCCAGTAACTGTTTGAATTTTGGCGTTTCACTCTGTTTTCTCCTATACTGACAGATGTATTTGGAACTCTAAATCAAACACGGTTTGTGCTAGCTTCTTGAAACTTGACACAGTAAAGCACTTTCACGTTCTATCTCTATGTTCTGTTTCCTCTGGATGTAGCCCTAAGCAGTGACTGGGGAGAAATACTTTCATTGACAGGGGTTGCCAAGCTTCCAAAAATTACGAGTCTCCAGAAATCTCAGCAACTATGATTTCACCGAAACTGGATGATACTTTCAGGTAATGATGAGTACGCTAAGCCCACTGGGTTCCCAAAATTTCGTTCTTCTATGTTGAAACGTTCGTTTCCAGTAACAGTTTGAATTTTGGCGTTTCACTCTTGTTTTCTCCTATATTGATAGATGTATTTGGAACTCTAACCCAAACACGGTTTGTGCTAGCTTCTTGAAACTTGACACAGTAAAGCAGTTTCACGTTCTATCTCTATGTTCTGTTTCCTCTTGATGTAGCACTCAGCAGTGACTGAGGAGAAACACTTTCATTGAAAGGGGTTGCCAAGCTCCCCAAAACTGCGAGTCTCCAGAAATCTCAGCAACTATTTTTTCACCCAAACTGGATGATACTTTCAGGTAATGATCAGTACACTAAGCTCACTTGGTTCCCCAAATTTCGTTCTTTTATGTTGAAGCGTTCACTTCCAGTAACTGTTTGAATTTTGGCGTTTCACTCTGTTTTCTCCTATACTGACAGATGTATTTGGAACTCTAAATCAAACACGGTTTGTGCTAGCTTCTTGAAACTTGACACAGTAAAGCAGTTTCAAGTTCTATCTCTATGTTTTCTTTCCTCTTGATGTAGCACTCAGCAGTGACTGAGGAGAAACACTTTCATTGAAAGGGGTTGCCAAGCTTTTAGAAATTACGAGTCTCCAGAAATCTCAGCAACTATGATTTCACCCAAACTGGATGATACTTTCAGGTAATGATCAGTACACTAAGCCCACTTGGTTCCCCAAATTTCGTTCTTCTATGTTGATGCGTTCGCTTCCAGTAACTGTTTGAATTGTGGCGTTTCACTCTGTTTTCTCCTATACTGACAGATGTATTTGGAACTCTAAATCAAACACGGTTTGTGCTAGCTTCTTGAAACTTGACACAGTAAAGCAGTTTCACGTTCTATCACTATGTTCTGTTTCCTGTGGATGTAGCCCTAAGCAGTGACTGGGGAAAAATACTTTCATTGACAGAGGTTCCCAAGCTTCCAGAAATTACGAGTCTCCAGAAATCTCAGCAACAATGATTTCACCCAAACTGGATGATACTTTCAGGTAATGATCAGTACACTAAGCCCACTTGGTTCCCCAAATTTCGTTCTTCTATGTTGAAGCGTTCGTTTCCAGTAACAGTTTGAATTTTGGCGTTTCACTTTGTTTTCTCCTATATTGATAGATGTATTTGGAACTCTAACCCAAACACGGTTTGTGCTAGCTTCTTGAAACTTGACACAGTAAAGCAGTTTCACGTTCTATCTCTATGTTCTGTCTCCTCTTGATGTAGCCCTAAGCAGTGACTGGGGAGAAACACTTTCATTGAAAGGGGTTGCCAAGCTTCCAAAAATTACGAGTCTCCAGAAATCTCAGCATCTATTTTTTCACCCAAACTTGATGATACTTTCAGGTAATGATGAGTACGCTAAGCCCACTGGGTCCCCAAATTTCGTTCTTCTATGTTGAAGCGTTCGTTTCCAGTAACAGTTTGAATTTTGGCGTTTCACTCTGTTTTCTCCTATATTGATAGATGTATTTGGAACTCTAAACCAAACACGGTTTGTGCTAGCTTCTTGAAACTTGACACAGTAAAGCAGTTTCACGTTCTATATCTATGTTCTGTTTCCTCTTGATGTAGCACTCAGCAGTGACTGAGGAGAAACACTTTCATTGAAAGGGGTTGCCAAGCTTCCCAAAATTGCGAGTCTCCAGAAATCTCAGCAACTATTTTTTAACCCAAACTGGATGATACTTTCAGGTAATGATCAGTACAATAAGCCCACTTGGTTCCCCAAATTTCGTTCTTCTATGTTAAAGCGTTCGTTTCCAGTAACAGTTTGAATTTTGGCGTTTCACTCTGTTTTCTCCTATATTGATACATGTATTTGGAACTCTAAACCAAACACGGTTTGTGCTAGCTTCTTGAAACTTGACACAGTAAAGCAGTTTCACGTTCTATCTCTATGTTCTGTTTCCTCTTGATGTAGCACTCAGCAGTGACTGAGGAGAAACACTTTCATTGAAAGCGGTTGCCAAGCTTCCCAAAATTGCGAGTCTCCAGAAATCTCAGCAACTATTTTTTAACCCAAACTGGATGATACTTTCAGGTAATGATCAGTACACTAAGCTCACTTGGTTCCCCAAATTTCGTTCTTTTATGTTGAAGCATTCGCTTCCAGTAACTGTTTGAATTTTGGCGTTTCACTCTGTTTTCTCCTATATTGATAGATGTATTTGGAACTCTAAACCAAACACGGTTTGTGCTAGCTTCTTGAAACTTGACACAGTAAAGCAGTTTCACGTTCTATCTCTATGTTCTGTTTCCTCTTGATGTAGCACTCAGCAGTGACTGAGGAGAAACACTTTCATTGAAAGGGGTTGCCAAGCTTCCCAAAATTGCGAGTCTCCAAAAATCTCAGCAACTATTTTTTCACCCAAACTGGATGATACTTTCAGGTAATGATCAGTACACTAAGCTCACTTGGTTCCCCAAATTTCGTTCTTTTATGTTGAAGCGTTCGCTTCCAGTAACTGTTTGAATTTTGGCGTTTCACTCTGTTTTCTCCTATACTGACAGATGTATTTGGAACTCTAAAACAAACACGGTTTGTGCTAGCTTCTTGAAACTTGACACAGTAAAGCACTTTCACGTTCTATCTCTATGTTCTGTTTCCTCTGGATGTAGCCCTAAGCAGTGACTGGGGAGAAATACTTTCATTGACAGGGGTTGCCAAGCTTCCAGAAATTACGAGTCTCCAGAAATCTCAGCAACTATGATTTCACCCAACCTGGATGATACTTTCAGGTAATGATCAGTACACTAAGCCCACTTGGTTCGCCAAATTTCGTTCTTCTATGTTGAAGCGTTCGTTTCCAGTAACAGTTTGAATTTTGGCGTTTCACTTTGTTTTCTCCTATACTGACAGATGTATTTGGAACTCTAAATCAAACACGGTTTGTGCTAGCTTCTTGAAACTTGACACACTAAAGCAGTTTCACGTTCTATCTCTATGTTCTGTTTCCTCTTGATGTAGCCCTAAGCAGTGACTGGGGAGAAATACTTGCATTGAAAGGGGTTGCCAAGCTTCCAGAAATTACGAGTCTCCAGAAATCTCAGCAACTATGATTTCACCCATACTGGATGATACTTTCAGGTAATGATCAGTACACTAAGCCCACTTGGTTCGCCAAATTTCGTTCTTCTATGTTGAAGCGTTCGTTTCCAGTAACAGTTTGAATTTTGGCGTTTCACTCTGTTTTCTCCTATATTGATAGATGTATTTGGAACTCTAAACCAAACAGGGTTTGTGCTAGCTTCTTGAAACTTGACACAGTAAAGCAGTTTCACGTTCTATCTCTATGTTCTGTTTCCTCTTGATGTAGCACTCAGCAGTGACTGAGGAGAAACACTTTCATTGAAAGGGGTTGCCAAGCTTCCCAAAATTGCGAGTCTCCAGAAATCTCAGCAACTATTTTTTAACCCAAACTGGATGATACTTTCAGGTAATGATCAGTACACTAAGCCCACTTGGTTCCCCAAATTTCGTTCTTCTATGTTGAAGCGTTCGTTTCCAGTAACAGTTTGAATTTTGGCGTTTCACTCTGTTTTCTCCTATATTGATAGATGTATTTGGAACTCTAAACCAAACACGGTTTGTGCTAGCTTCTTGAAACTTGACACAGTAAAGCAGTTTCACGTTCTATCTCTATGTTCTGTTTCCTCTTGATGTAGCACTCAGCAGTGACTGAGGAGAAACACTTTCATTGAAAGGGGTTGCCAAGCTTCCCAAAATTGCGAGTCTCCAGAAATCTCAGCAACTATTTTTTAACCCAAACTGGATGATACTTTCAGGTAATGATCAGTACACTAAGCTCACTTGGTTCCCCAAATTTCGTTCTTTTATGTTGAAGCGTTCGCTTCCAGTAACTGTTTGAATTTTGGCGTTTCACTCTGTTTTCTCCTATATTGATAGATGTATTTGGAACTCTAAACCAAACACGGTTTGTGCTAGCTTCTTGAAACTTGACACAGTAAAGCAGTTTCACGTTCTATCTCTATGTTCTGTTTCCTCTTGATGTAGCACTCAGCAGTGACTGAGGAGAAACACTTTCATTGAAAGGGGTTGCCATGCTTCCCAAAATTGCGAGTCTCCAGAAATCTCAGCAACTATTTTTTAACCCAAACTGGATGATACTTTCAGGTAATGATCAGTACACTAAGCTCACTTGGTTCCCCAAATTTCGTTCTTTTATGTTGAAGCGTTCGCTTCCAGTAACTGTTTGAATTTTGGCGTTTCACTCTGTTTTCTCCTATACTGACAGATGTATTTGGAACTCTAAATCAAACACGGTTTGTGCTAGCTTCTTGAAACTTGACACAGTAAAGCACTTTCACGTTCTATCTCTATGTTCTGTTTCCTCTGGATGTAGCCCTAAGCAGTGACTGGGGAGAAATACTTTCATTGACAGGGGTTGCCAAGCTTCCAAAAATTACGAGTCTCCAGAAATCTCAGCAACTATGATTTCACCGAAACTGGATGATACTTTCAGGTAATGATGAGTACGCTAAGCCCACTGGGTTCCCAAAATTTCGTTCTTCTATGTTGAAACGTTCGTTTCCAGTAACAGTTTGAATTTTGGCGTTTCACTCTTGTTTTCTCCTATATTGATAGATGTATTTGGAACTCTAACCCAAACACGGTTTGTGCTAGCTTCTTGAAACTTGACACAGTAAAGCAGTTTCACGTTCTATCTCTATGTTCTGTTTCCTCTTGATGTAGCACTCAGCAGTGACTGAGGAGAAACACTTTCATTGAAAGGGGTTGCCAAGCTCCCCAAAACTGCGAGTCTCCAGAAATCTCAGCAACTATTTTTTCACCCAAACTGGATGATACTTTCAGGTAATGATCAGTACACTAAGCTCACTTGGTTCCCCAAATTTCGTTCTTTTATGTTGAAGCGTTCACTTCCAGTAACTGTTTGAATTTTGGCGTTTCACTCTGTTTTCTCCTATACTGACAGATGTATTTGGAACTCTAAATCAAACACGGTTTGTGCTAGCTTCTTGAAACTTGACACAGTAAAGCAGTTTCAAGTTCTATCTCTATGTTTTCTTTCCTCTTGATGTAGCACTCAGCAGTGACTGAGGAGAAACACTTTCATTGAAAGGGGTTGCCAAGCTTTTAGAAATTACGAGTCTCCAGAAATCTCAGCAACTATGATTTCACCCAAACTGGATGATACTTTCAGGTAATGATCAGTACACTAAGCCCACTTGGTTCCCCAAATTTCGTTCTTCTATGTTGATGCGTTCGCTTCCAGTAACTGTTTGAATTGTGGCGTTTCACTCTGTTTTCTCCTATACTGACAGATGTATTTGGAACTCTAAATCAAACACGGTTTGTGCTAGCTTCTTGAAACTTGACACAGTAAAGCAGTTTCACGTTCTATCACTATGTTCTGTTTCCTGTGGATGTAGCCCTAAGCAGTGACTGGGGAAAAATACTTTCATTGACAGAGGTTCCCAAGCTTCCAGAAATTACGAGTCTCCAGAAATCTCAGCAACAATGATTTCACCCAAACTGGATGATACTTTCAGGTAATGATCAGTACACTAAGCCCACTTGGTTCCCCAAATTTCGTTCTTCTATGTTGAAGCGTTCGTTTCCAGTAACAGTTTGAATTTTGGCGTTTCACTTTGTTTTCTCCTATATTGATAGATGTATTTGGAACTCTAACCCAAACACGGTTTGTGCTAGCTTCTTGAAACTTGACACAGTAAAGCAGTTTCACGTTCTATCTCTATGTTCTGTCTCCTCTTGATGTAGCCCTAAGCAGTGACTGGGGAGAAACACTTTCATTGAAAGGGGTTGCCAAGCTTCCAAAAATTACGAGTCTCCAGAAATCTCAGCATCTATTTTTTCACCCAAACTTGATGATACTTTCAGGTAATGATGAGTACGCTAAGCCCACTGGGTCCCCAAATTTCGTTCTTCTATGTTGAAGCGTTCGTTTCCAGTAACAGTTTGAATTTTGGCGTTTCACTCTGTTTTCTCCTATATTGATAGATGTATTTGGAACTCTAAACCAAACACGGTTTGTGCTAGCTTCTTGAAACTTGACACAGTAAAGCAGTTTCACGTTCTATATCTATGTTCTGTTTCCTCTTGATGTAGCACTCAGCAGTGACTGAGGAGAAACACTTTCATTGAAAGGGGTTGCCGAGCTTCCCAAAATTGCGAGTCTCCAGAAATCTCAGCAACTATTTTTTAACCCAAACTGGATGATACTTTCAGGTAATGATCAGTACAATAAGCCCACTTGGTTCCCCAAATTTCGTTCTTCTATGTTAAAGCGTTCGTTTCCAGTAACAGTTTGAATTTTGGCGTTTCACTCTGTTTTCTCCTATATTGATACATGTATTTGGAACTCTAAACCAAACACGGTTTGTGCTAGCTTCTTGAAACTTGACACAGTAAAGCAGTTTCACGTTCTATCTCTATGTTCTGTTTCCTCTTGATGTAGCACTCAGCAGTGACTGAGGAGAAACACTTTCATTGAAAGCGGTTGCCAAGCTTCCCAAAATTGCGAGTCTCCAGAAATCTCAGCAACTATTTTTTAACCCAAACTGGATGATACTTTCAGGTAATGATCAGTACACTAAGCTCACTTGGTTCCCCAAATTTCGTTCTTTTATGTTGAAGCATTCGCTTCCAGTAACTGTTTGAATTTTGGCGTTTCACTCTGTTTTCTCCTATATTGATAGATGTATTTGGAACTCTAAACCAAACACGGTTTGTGCTAGCTTCTTGAAACTTGACACAGTAAAGCAGTTTCACGTTCTATCTCTATGTTCTGTTTCCTCTTGATGTAGCACTCAGCAGTGACTGAGGAGAAACACTTTCATTGAAAGGGGTTGCCATGCTTCCCAAAATTGCGAGTCTCCAGAAATCTCAGCAACTATTTTTTAACCCAAACTGGATGATACTTTCAGGTAATGATCAGTACACTAAGCTCACTTGGTTCCCCAAATTTCGTTCTTTTATGTTGAAGCGTTCGCTTCCATTAACTGTTTGAATTTTGGCGTTTCACTCTGTTTTCTCCTATACTGACAGATGTATTTGGAACTCTAAATCAAACACGGTTTGCGCTAGCTTCTTGAAACTTGACACAGTAAAGCACTTTCACGTTCTATCTCTATGTTCTGTTTCCTCTGGATGTAGCCCTAAGCAGTGACTGGGGAGAAATACTTTCATTGACAGGGGTTGCCAAGCTTCCAGAAATTACGAGTCTCCAGAAATCTCAGCAACTATGATTTCACCCAACCTGGATGATACTTTCAGGTAATGATCAGTACACTAAGCCCACTTGGTTCGCCAAATTTCGTTCTTCTATGTTGAAGCGTTCGATTCCAGTAACAGTTTGAATTTTGGCGTTTTACTCTGTTTTCTCCTATATTGATAGATGTATTTGGAACTCTAAATCAAACACGGTTTGTGCTAGCTACTTGAAACTTGACACAATAAAGCAGTTTCAAGTTCTATCTCTATGTTCTGTCTCCTCTTGATGTAGCCCTAAGCAGTGACTGGGGAGAAACACTTTCATTGAAAGGGGTTGCCAAGCTTCCAAAAATTACGAGTCTCCAGAAATCTCAGCATCTATTTTTTCACCCAAACTGGATGATACTTTCAGGTAATGATGAGTACGCTAAGCCCACTGGGTTCCCAAAATTTCGTTCTTTTATGTTGAAGCGTTCGCTTCCAGTAACTGTTTGAATTTTGGCGTTTCACTCTGTTTTCTCCTATACTGACAGATGTATTTGGAACTCTAAATCAAACACGGTTTGTGCTAGCTTCTTGAAACTTGACACAGTAAAGCACTTTCACGTTCTATCTCTATGTTCTGTTTCCTCTGGATGTAGCCCTAAGCAGTGACTGGGGAGAAATACTTTCATTGACAGGGGTTGCCAAGCTTCCAGAAATTACGAGTCTCCAGAAATCTCAGCAACTATGATTTCACCCAACCTGGATGATACTTTCAGGTAATGATCAGTACACTAAGCCCACTTGGTTCGCCAAATTTCGTTCTTCTATGTTGAAGCGTTCGATTCCAGTAATAGTTTGAATTTTGGCGTTTTACTCTGTTTTCTCCTATATTGATAGATGTATTTGGAACTCTAAACCAAACACGGTTTGTGCTAGCTTCTTGAAACTTGACACAGTAAAGCAGTTTCACGTTCTATCTCTATGTTCTGTTTCCTCTTGATGTAGCACTCAGCAGTGACTGAGGAGAAACACTTTCATTGAAAGGGGTTGCCAAGCTTCCCAAAATTGCGAGTCTCCAGAAATTTCAGCAACTATTTTTTAACCCAAACTGGATGATACTTTCAGGTAATGATCAGTACACTAAGCCCACTTGGTTCCCCAAATTTCGTTCTTCTATGTTGAAGCGTTCGTTTCCAGTAACAGTTTGAATTTTGGCGTTTCACTCTGTTTTCTCCTATACTGACAGATGTATTTGGAACTCTAAATCAAACACGGTTTGTGCTAGCTTCTTGAAACTTGACACAGTAAAGCAGTTTCAAGTTCTATCTCTATGTTCTGTCTCATCTTGATGTAGCCCTAAGCAGTGACTGGGGAGAAACACTTTCATTGAAAGGGGTTGCCAAGCTTCCAAAAATTACGAGTCTCCAGAAATCTCAGCATCTATTTTTTCACCCAAACTGGATGATACTTTCAGGTAATGATGAGTACGCTAAGCCCACTGGGTTCCCAAAATTTCGTTCTTCTATGTTGAAGCGTTCGTTTCCAGTAACAGTTTGAATTTTGGCGTTTCACTCTGTTTTCTCCTATATTGATAGATGTATTTGGAACTCTAAACCAAACACGGTTTGTGCTAGCTCCTTGAAACTTGACACAGTAAAGCAGTTTCACGTTCTATCTCTATGTTCTGTTTCCTCTTGATGTGGCACTCAGCAGTGACTGAGGAGAAACACTTTCATTGAAAGGTTTTGCCAAGCTCCCCAAAACTGCGAGTCTCCAGAAATCTCAGCAACTATTTTTTCACCCAAACTGGATGATACTTTCAGGTAATGATCAGTACACTAAGCTCACTTGCTTCCCCAAATTTCGTTCTTTTATGTTGAAGCGTTCACTTCCAGTAACTGTTTGAATTTTGGCGTTTCACTCTGTTTTCTCCTATACTGACAGATGTATTTGGAACTCTAAATCAAACACGGTTTGTGCTAGCTTCTTGAAACTTGACACAGTAAAGCAGTTTCAAGTTCTATCTCTATGTTTTCTTTCCTCTTGATGTAGCACTCAGCAGTGACTGAGGAGAAACACTTTCATTGAAAGGGGTTGCCAAGCTTCCAGAAATTACGAGTCTCCAGAAATCTCAGCAACTATGATTTCACCCAAACTGGATGATACTTTCAGGTAATGATCAGTACACTAAGCCCACTTGGTTCCCCAAATTTCGTTCTTCTATGTTGATGCGTTCGCTTCCAGTAGCTGTTTGAATTTTGGCGTTTCACTCTGTTTTCTCCTATACTGACAGATGTATTTGGAACTCTAAATCAAACACGGTTTGTGCTAGCTTCTTGAAACTTGACACAGTAAAGCAGTTTCACGTTCTATCACTATGTTCTGTTTCCTCTGGATGTAGCCCTAAGCAGTGACTGGGGAAAAATACTTTCATTGACAGAGGTTGCCAAGCTTCCAGAAATTACGAGTCTCCAGAAATCTCAGCAACTATGATTTCACCCAAACTGGATGATACTTTCAGGTAATGATCAGTACACTAAGCCCACTTGGTTCCCCAAATTTCGTTCTTCTATGTTGAAGCGTTCGTTTCCAGTAACAGTTTGAATTTTGGCGTTTCACTCTGTTTTCTCCTATATTGATAGATGTATTTGGAACTCTAACCCAAACACGGTTTGTGCTAGCTTCTTGAAACTTGACACAGTAAAGCAGTTTCACGTTCTATCTCTATGTTCTGTTTCCTCTTGATGTAGCACTCAGCAGTGACTGAGGAGAAACACTATCATTGAAAGTGGTTGCCAAGCTTCCCAAAATTGCGAGTCTCCAGAAATCTCAGCAACTATTTTTTAACCCAAACTGGATGATACTTTCAGGTAATGATCAGTACACTAAGCCCACTTGGTTCCCCAAATTTCGTTCTTCTATGTTAAAGCGTTCGTTTCCAGTAAGAGTTTGAATTTTGGCGTTTCACTCTGTTTTCTCCTATATTGATACATGTATTTGGAACTCGAAACCAAACACGGTTTGTGCTAGCTTCTTGAAACTTGACACAGTAAAGCAGTTTCACGTTCTATCTCTATGTTCTGTTTCCTCTTGATGTAGCACTCAGCAGTGACTGAGGAGAAACACTTTCACTGAAAGGGGTTGCCAAGCTTCCCAAAATTGCGAGTCTCCAGAAATCTCAGCAAATATTTTTTCACCCAAACTGGATGATACTTTCAGGTAATGATCAGTACACTAAGCTCACTTGGTTCCCCAAATTTCGTTCTTTTATGTTGAAGCGTTCGCTTCCAGTAACTGTTTGAATTTTGGCGTTTCACTCTGTTTTCTCCTATACTGACAGATGTATTTGGAACTCTAAATCAAACACGGTTTGTGCTAGCTTCTTGAAACTTGACACAGTAAAGCAGTTTCACGTTCTATCTCTATGTTCTATTTCCTCTGGATGTAGCCCTAAGCAGTGACTGGGGAAAAATACTTTCATTGACAGGGGATGCCAAGCTTCCAGAAATTACGAGTCTCCAGAAATCTCAGCAACTATGATTTCACCCAACCTGGATGATACTTTCAGGTAATGATCAGTACACTAAGCCCACTTGGTTCCCCAAATTTCGTTCTTCTATGATGAAGCGTTCGTTTCCAGTAACAGTTTGAATTTTGGCGTTTCACTCTGTTTTCTCCTATATTGATAGATGTATTTGGAACTCTAAATCAAACACGGTTTGTGCTACCTTCTTCAAACTTGACACAGTAAAGCAGTTTTAAGTTCTAGCTCTATGTTCTGTTTCCTCTTGATGTAGCACTCAGCAGTGACTGAGGAGAAACACTTTCATTGAAAGGGGTTGCCAAGCTTCCCAATATTGCGAGTCTCCAGAAATCTCAGCAACTATTTTTTCACCCAAACTGGATGATACTTTCAGGTAATGATCAGTACACCAAGCTCACTTGGTTCCCCAAATTTCGTTCTTTTATGTTGAAGCGTTCGCTTCCAGTAACTTTTGAATTTTGGCGTTTCACTCTGTTTTCTCCTATATTGATAGATGTATTTGGAACTCTAAACCAAACACGGTTTGTGCTAGCTTCTTAAAACTTGACACAGTAAAGCAGTTTCACGTTCTATCTCTATGTTCTGTTTCCTCTTGATGTAGCACTCAGCAGTGACTGAGGAGAAACACTTTCATTGAAAGGGGTTGCCAAGCTTCCCAAAATTGCGAGTCTCCAGAAATCTCAGCAACTATTTTTTCACCAAAACTGGATGATACTTTCAGGTAATGATCAGTACACTAAGCTCACTTGGTTCCCCAAATTTCGTTCTTTTATGTTGAAGCGTTCGCTTCCAGTAACTGTTTGAATTTTGGCGTTTCACTCTGTTTTCTCCTATACTGACAGATGTATTTGGAACTCTAAATCAAACACGGTTTGTGCTAGCTTCTTGAAACTTGACACAGTAAAGCAGTTTCACGTTCTATCTCTATGTTCTGTTTACTCTGGATGTAGCACTCAGCAGTGACTGAGGAGAAACACTTTCATTGAAAGGGGTTGCCAAGCTTCCCAAAATTGCGAGTCTCTAGAAATCTCAGCAACTATTTTTTCACCCAAAGTGGATGATACTTTCAGGTAATGATCAGTACACTAAGCTCACTTGGTTCCCCAAATTTCGTTCTTTTATGTTGAAGCGTTCGCTTCCAGTAACTGTTTGAATTTTGGCGTTTCACTCTGTTTCCTCCTATACTGACAGATGTATTTGGAACTCTAAATCAAACACGGTTTGTGCTAGCTTCTTGAAACTTGACACAGTAAAGCAGTTTCACGTTCTATCTCTATGTTCTGTTTCCTCTTGATGTAGCACTCAGCAGTGACTGAGGAGAAACACTTTCATTGAAAGGGGTTGCCAAGCTTCCCAAATTTCGAGTCTCCAGAAATCTCAGCAACTATTTTTTCACCCAAACTGGATGATACTTTCAGGTAATGATCAGTACACTAAGCTCACTTGGTTCCCCAAATTTCGTTTTTTTTGTTGAAGCGTTCGCTTCCAGTAACTGTTTGAATTTTGGCGTTTCACTCTGTTTTCTCCTATACTGACAGATGTATTTGGAACTCTAAATCAAACACGGTTTGTGCTAGCTTCTTGAAACTTGACACAGTAAAGCAGTTTCACGTTCTATCTCTATGTTCTGTTTCCTCTGGATGTAGCACACAGCAGTGACTGAGGAGAAACACTTTCATTGAAAGTGGTTGCCAAGCTTCCCAAAATTGCGAGTCTCTAGAAATCTCAGCAACTATTTTTTCACCCAAAGTGGATGATACTTTCAGGTAATGATCAGTACACTAAGCTCACTTTGTTCCCCAAATTTCGTTCTTTTATGTTGAAGCGTTCGCTTCCAGTAACTGTTTGAATTTTGGCGTTTCACTCTGTTTCCTCCTATACTGACAGATGTATTTGGAACTCTAAATCAAACACGGTTTGTGCTAGCTTCTTGAAACTTGACACACTAAAGCAGTTTCACGTTCTATCTCTATGTTCTGTTTCCTCTTGATGTAGCACTCAGCAGTGACTGAGGAGAAACACTTTCATTGAAAGGGGTTGCCAAGCATCCCAAAATTGCGAGTCTCCAGAAATCTCAGCAACTATTTTTTCACCCAAACTGGATGATACTTTCAGGTAATGATCAGTACACTAAGCTCACTTGGTTCCCCAAATTTCGTTTTTTAGGTTGAAGCGTTCGCTTCCAGTAACTGTTTGAATTTTGGCGTTTCACTCTGTTTTCTCCTATACTGACAGATGTATTTGGAACTCTAAATCAAACACGGTTTGTGCTAGCTTCTTGAAACTTGACACAGTAAAGCAGTTTCACGTTCTATCTCTATGTTCTGTTTCCTCTGGATGTAGCACTCAGCAGTGACTGAGGAGAAACACTTTCATTGAAAGGGGTTGCCAAGCTTCCCAAAATTGCGAGTCTCCAGAAATCTCAGCAACTATTTTTTAACCCAAACTGGATGATACTTTCAGGTAATGATCAGTACACTAAGCTCACTTGGTTCCCCAAATTTCGTTCTTTTATGTTGAAGCGTTCGCTTCCAGTAACTGTTTGAATTTTGGCGTTTCACTCTGTTTTCTCCTATACTGACAGATGTATTTGGAACTCTAAATCAAACACGGTTTGTGCTAGCTTCTTGAAACTTGACACAGTAAAGCAGTTTCACGTTCTATCTCTATGTTCTGTTTCCTCTGGATGTAGCACTCAGCAGTGACTGAGGAGAAACACTTTCATTGAAAGGGGTTGCCAAACTTCCCAAAATTGCGAGTCTCTAGAAATCTCAGCAACTATTTTTTCACCCAAAGTGGATGATACTTTCAGGTAATGATCAGTACACTAAGCTCACTTGGTTCCCCAAATTTCGTTCTTTTATGTTGAAGCGTTCGCTTCCAGTAACTGTTTGAATTTTGGCGTTTCACTCTGTTTAATCCTATACTGACAGATGTATTTGGAACTCTAAATCAAACACGGTTTGTGCTAGCTTCTTGAAACTTGACACAGTAAAGCAGTTTCACGTTCTATCTCTATGTTTTGTTTCCTCTTGATGTAGCACTCAGCAGTGACTGAGGAGAAACACTTTCATTGAAAGGGGTTGCCAAGCTTCCCAAAATTGCGAGTCTCTAGAAATCTCAGCAAACAGTTTTTCACCCAAAGTGGATGATACTTTCAGGTAATCATCAGTACACTAAGCTCACTTGGTTACCCAAATTTCGTTCTTCTATGTTGAAGCGTTCGTTTCCAGTAACAGTTTGAATTTTGGCGTTTTACTCTGTTTTCTCCTATATTGATAGATGTATTTGGAACTCTAAATCAAACACGGTTTGTGCTAGCTTCTTGAAACTTGACACAATAAAGCAGTTTCAAGTTCTATCTCTATGTTCTGTCTCCTCTTGATGTAGCCCTAAGCAGTGACTGGGGAGAAACACTTTCATTGAAAGGGGTTGCCAAGCTTCCAAAAATTACGAGTCTCCAGAAATCTCAGCAACTATTTTTTCACCCAAACTGGATGATACTTTCAGGTAATGATCAGTACACTAAGCTCACTTGGTTCCCCAAATTTCGTTCTTTTATGTTGAAGCGTTCGCTTCCAGTAACTGTTTGAATTTTGGCGTTTCACTCTGTTTTCTCCTACACTGACAGATGTATTTGGAACTCTAAATCAAACACGGTTTGTGCTAACTTCTTGAAACTTGACACAGTAAAGCACTTTCACGTTCTATCTCTATGTTCTGTTTCCTCTGGATGTAGCCCTAAGCAGTGACTGGGGAGAAATACTTTCATTGACAGGGGTTGCCAAGCTTCCAGAAATACGAGTCTCCAAAAATCTCAGCAACTATGATTTCACCCAACCTGGATGATACTTTCAGGTAATGATCAGTACACTAAGCCCACTTGGTTCCCCAAATTTCGTTCTTCTATGTTGAAGCGTTCGTTTCCAGTAAGAGTTTGAATTTTGGCGTTTCACTCTATTTTCTCCTATATTGATAGATGTATTTGGAACTCTAAATCAAACACGGTTTGTGCTACCTTCTTCAAACTTGACACAGTAAAGCAGTTTCAAGTTCCAGCTCTATGTTCTGTTTCCTCTTGATGTAGCACTCAGCAGTGACTGAGGAGAAACACTTTCATTGAAAGGGGTTGCCAAGCTGCCCAAAATTGCGAGTCTCCAGAAATCTCAGCAACTATTTTTTAACCCAAACTGGATGATACTTTCAGGTAATGATCAGTACACTAAGCTCACTTGGTTCTCCAAATTTCGTTCTTTTATGTTGAAGCGTTCGCTTCCAGTAACTTTTGAATTTTGGCGTTTCACTCTGTTTTCTCCTATATTGATAGATGTATTTGGAACTCTAAACCAAACACGGTTTGTGCTAACTTCTTGAAACTTGACACAGTAAAGCAGTTTCACGTTCTATCTCTATGTTCTGTTTCCTCTTGATGTAGCACTCAGCAGTGACTGAGGAGAAACACTTTCATTGAAAGGGGTTGCCAAGCTTCCCAAAATTGCGAGTCTCCAGAAATCTCAGCAACTATTTTTTCACCCAAACTGGATGATACTTTCAGGTAATGATCAGTACACTAACCTCACTTGGTTCCCCAAATTTCGTTCTTTTATGTTGAAGCGTTCGCTTCCAGTAACTGTTTGAATTTTGGCGTTTCACTCTGTTTTCTCCTATACTGACAGATGTATTTGGAACTCTAAATCAAACACGGTTTGTGCTAGCTTCTTGAAACTTGACAGACTAAAGCAGTTTCACGTTCTATCTCTATGTTCTGTTTCCTCTTCGATGTAGCACTCAGCAGTGACTGAGGAGAAACACATTCATTGAAAGGGGTTGCCAAGGTTCCCAAAATTGCGAATCTCCAGAAATCTCAGCAACTATTTTTTAACCCAAACTGGATGATACTTTCAGGTAATGATCAGTACACTAAGCCCAATTGGTTACCCAAATTTCGTTCTTCTATGTTGAAGCGTTCGTTTCCAGTAACAGTTTGAATTTTGGCGTTTCACTCTGTTTAATCCTATACTGACAGATGTATTTGGAACTCTAAATCAAACACGGTTTGTGCTAGCTTCTTGAAACTTGACACAGTAAAGCAGTTTCACGTTCTATCTCTATGTTTTGTTTCCTCTTGATGTAGCACTCAGCAGTGACTGAGGAGAAACACTTTCATTGAAAGGGGTTGCCAAGCTTCCCAAAATTGCGAGTCTCTAGAAATCTCAGCAAACAGTTTTTCACCCAAAGTGGATGATACTTTCAGGTAATCATCAGTACACTAAGCTCACTTGGTTACCCAAATTTCGTTCTTCTATGTTGAAGCGTTCGTTTCCAGTAACAGTTTGAATTTTGGCGTTTTACTCTGTTTTCTCCTATATTGATAGATGTATTTGGAACTCTAAATCAAACACGGTTTGTGCTAGCTTCTTGAAACTTGACACAATAAAGCAGTTTCAAGTTCTATCTCTATGTTCTGTCTCCTCTTGATGTAGCCCTAAGCAGTGACTGGGGAGAAACACTTTCATTGAAAGGGGTTGCCAAGCTTCCAAAAATTACGAGTCTCCAGAAATCTCAGCAACTATTTTTTCACCCAAACTGGATGATACTTTCAGGTAATGATCAGTACACTAAGCTCACTTGGTTCCCCAAATTTCGTTCTTTTATGTTGAAGCGTTCGCTTCCAGTAACTGTTTGAATTTTGGCGTTTCACTCTGTTTTCTCCTACACTGACAGATGTATTTGGAACTCTAAATCAAACACGGTTTGTGCTAACTTCTTGAAACTTGACACAGTAAAGCACTTTCACGTTCTATCTCTATGTTCTGTTTCCTCTGGATGTAGCCCTAAGCAGTGACTGGGGAGAAATACTTTCATTGACAGGGGTTGCCAAGCTTCCAGAAATACGAGTCTCCAAAAATCTCAGCAACTATGATTTCACCCAACCTGGATGATACTTTCAGGTAATGATCAGTACACTAAGCCCACTTGGTTCCCCAAATTTCGTTCTTCTATGTTGAAGCGTTCGTTTCCAGTAAGAGTTTGAATTTTGGCGTTTCACTCTATTTTCTCCTATATTGATAGATGTATTTGGAACTCTAAATCAAACACGGTTTGTGCTACCTTCTTCAAACTTGACACAGTAAAGCAGTTTCAAGTTCCAGCTCTATGTTCTGTTTCCTCTTGATGTAGCACTCAGCAGTGACTGAGGAGAAACACTTTCATTGAAAGGGGTTGCCAAGCTGCCCAAAATTGCGAGTCTCCAGAAATCTCAGCAACTATTTTTTAACCCAAACTGGATGATACTTTCAGGTAATGATCAGTACACTAAGCTCACTTGGTTCTCCAAATTTCGTTCTTTTATGTTGAAGCGTTCGCTTCCAGTAACTTTTGAATTTTGGCGTTTCACTCTGTTTTCTCCTATATTGATAGATGTATTTGGAACTCTAAACCAAACACGGTTTGTGCTAACTTCTTGAAACTTGACACAGTAAAGCAGTTTCACGTTCTATCTCTATGTTCTGTTTCCTCTTGATGTAGCACTCAGCAGTGACTGAGGAGAAACACTTTCATTGAAAGGGGTTGCCAAGCTTCCCAAAATTGCGAGTCTCCAGAAATCTCAGCAACTATTTTTTCACCCAAACTGGATGATACTTTCAGGTAATGATCAGTACACTAACCTCACTTGGTTCCCCAAATTTCGTTCTTTTATGTTGAAGCGTTCGCTTCCAGTAACTGTTTGAATTTTGGCGTTTCACTCTGTTTTCTCCTATACTGACAGATGTATTTGGAACTCTAAATCAAACACGGTTTGTGCTAGCTTCTTGAAACTTGACAGACTAAAGCAGTTTCACGTTCTATCTCTATGTTCTGTTTCCTCTTCGATGTAGCACTCAGCAGTGACTGAGGAGAAACACATTCATTGAAAGGGGTTGCCAAGGTTCCCAAAATTGCGAATCTCCAGAAATCTCAGCAACTATTTTTTAACCCAAACTGGATGATACTTTCAGGTAATGATCAGTACACTAAGCCCAATTGGTTACCCAAATTTCGTTCTTCTATGTTGAAGCGTTCGTTTCCAGTAACAGTTTGAATTTTGGCGTTTCACTCTGTTTTCTCCTATACTGACAGATGTATTTGGAACTCTAAATCAAACACGGTTTGTGCTAGCTTCTTGAAACTTGACACAATAAAGCAGTTTCAAGTTCTATCTCTATGTTCTGTCTCCTCTTGATGTAGCCCTAAGCAGTGACTGGGGAGAAACACTTTCATTGAAAGGGGTTGCCAAGCTTCCAAAAATTACTAGTCTCCAGAAATCTCAGCATCTATTTTTTCACCCAAACTGGATGATACTTTCAGGTAATGATGAGTACGCTAAGCCCACTGGGTTCCCAAAATTTCGTTCTTCTATGTTGAAGCGTTCGTTTCCAGTAACAGTTTGAATTTTGGCGTTTCACTCTGTTTTCTCCTATATTGATAGATGTATTTGGAACTCTAAACCAAACACGGTTTGTGCTAGCTTCTTGAAACTTGACACAGTAAAGCAGTTTCATGTTCTATCTCTATGTTCTGTTTCCTCTTGATGTAGCACTCAGCAGTGACTGAGGAGAAACACTTTCATTGAAAGGGGTTGCCAAGCTTCCCAAAATTGCGAGTCTCTAGAAATCTCAGCAACTATTTTTTCACCCAAAGTGGATGATACTTTCAGGTAATGATCAGTACACTAAGCTCACTTGGTTCCCCAAATTTCGTTCTTTTATGTTGAAGCGTTCGCTTCCAGTAACTGTTTGAATTTTGGCGTTTCACTCTGTTTCCTCCTATACTGACAGATGTATTTGGAACTCTAAATCAAACACGGTTTGTGCTAGCTTCTTGAAACTTGACACACTAAAGCAGTTTCACGTTCTATCTCTATGTTCTGTTTCCTCTGGATGTAGCACTCAGCAGTGACTGAGGAGAAACACTTTCATTGAAGGGGGTTGCCAAGCTTCCCAAAATTGCGAGTCTCTAGAAATCTCAGCAACTATTTTTTCACCCAAAGTGGATGATACTTTCAGGTAATGATCAGTACCCTAAGCCCACTTGTTTCCCCAAATTTCGTTCTTCTATGTTGAAGCGTTCGTTTCCAGTAACAGTTTGAATTTTGGCGTTTCACTCTGTTTCCTCCTATACTGACAGATGTATTTGGATCTCTAAATCAAACACGGTTTGTGCTAGCTTCTTGAAACTTGACACAGTAAAGCAGTTTCACGTTCTATCTCTATGTTTCCTCTTGATGTAGCACTCAGCAGTGACTGAGGAGAAACACTTTCATTGAAAGGGGTTGCCAAGCTTCCCAAAATTGCGAGTCTCCAGAAATCTCAGCAACTATTTTTTCACCCAAACTGGATGATACTTTCAGGTAATGATCAGTACACTAAGCTCACTTGGTTCCCCAAATTTCGTTCTTTTATGTTGAAGCGTTCGCTTCCAGTAACTGTTTGAATTTTGGCGTTTCACTCTGTTTTCTCCTATACTGACAGATGTATTTGGAACTCTAAATCAAACACGGTTTGTGCTAGCTTCTTGAAACTTGACACACTAAAGCAGTTTCACGTTCTATCTCTATGTTCTGTTTCCTCTGGATGTAGCACTCAGCAGTGACTGAGGAGAAACACTTTCATTGAAAGGGGTTGCCAAACTTCCCAAAATTGCGAGTCTCTAGAAATCTCAGCAAACAGTTTTTCACCCAAAGTGGATGATACTTTCAGGTAATGATCAGTACACTAAGCTAACTTGGTTACCCAAATTTCGTTCTTCTATGTTGAAGCGTTCGTTTCCAGTAACAGTTTGAATTTTGGCGTTTTACTCTGTTTTCTCCTATATTGATAGATGTATTTGGAACTCTAAATCAAACACGGTTTGTGCTAGCTTCTTGAAACTTGACACAATAAAGCAGTTTCAAGTTCTATCTCTATGTATGTCTCCTCTTGATGTAGCCCTAAGCAGTGACTGGGGAGAAACACTTTCATTGAAAGGGGTTGCCAAGCTTCCAAAAATTACGAGTCTCCAGAAATCTCAGCAACTATTTTTTCACCCAAACTGGATGATACTTTCAGGTAATGATCAGTACACTAAGCTCACTTGGTTCCCCAAATTTCGTTCTTTTATGTTGAAGCGTTCGCTTCCAGTAACTGTTTGAATTTTGGCGTTTCACTCTGTTTTCTCCTATACTGACAGATGTATTTGGAACTCTAAATAAAACACGGTTTGTGCTAGCTTCTTGAAATTTGACACAGTAAAGCAGTTTCACGTTCTGTCTCTAAGTTCTGTTTCCTCTGGATGTAGCCCTAAGCAGTGACTGGGGAGAAATACTTTCATTGACAGGGGTTGCCAAGCTTCCAGAAATTACGAGTCTCCAGAAATCTCAGCAACTATGATTTCACCCAAACTGGATGATACTTTCAGGTAATAATCAGTACACTAAGCCCACTTGGTTCCCCAAATTTCGTTCTTCTATGTTGAAGCGTTCGTTTCCAGTAACAGTTTGAATTTTGGCGTTTCACTCTGTTTTCTCCTATATTGATAGATGTATTTGGAACTCTAAATCAAACACGGTTTGTGCTACCTTCTTCAAACTTGACACAGTAAAGCAGTTTCACGTTCTATCTATATGTTCTCTTTCCTCTTGATGTAGCACTCAGCAGTGACTGAGGAGAAACACTTTCATTGAAAGGGGTTGCCAAGGTTCCCAAAATTGCGAGTCTCCAGAAATCTCAGCAACTATTTTTTAACCCAAACTGGATGATACTTTCAGGTAATGATCAGTACACTAAGCCCACTTGGTTCCCCAAATTTCGTTCTTCTATGTTGAAGCGTTCGCTTCCAGTAACTGTTTGAATTTTGGCGTTTCACTCTGTTTTCTCCTATACTGACAGATGTATTTGGAACTCTAAATCAAACACGGTTTGTGCTAGCTTCTTGAAACTTGACACAGTAAAGCACTTTCACGTTCTATCTCTATGTTCTGTTTCCTCTGGATGTAGCCGTAAGCAGTGACTGGGGAGAAATACTTTCATTGACAGGGGTTGCCAAGCTTCCAGAAATTACGAGTCTCCAGAAATCTCAGCAACTATGATTTCACCCAACCTGGATGATACTTTCAGGTAATGATCAGTACCCTAAGCCCACTTGTTTCCCCAAATTTCGTTCTTCTATGTTGAAGCGTTCGTTTCCAGTAACAGTTTGAATTTTGGCGTTTCACTCTGTTTTCTCCTATATTGATAGATGTATTTGGAACTCTAAACCAAACACGGTTTGTGCTAGCTTCTTGAAACTTGACACAGTAAAGCAGTTTTACGTTCTATCTCTATGTTCTGTTTCCTCTTGATGTAGCACTCAGCAGTGACTGAGGAGAAACACTTTCATTGAAAGGGGTTGCCAAGCTTCCCAAAATTGCGAGTCTCCAGAAATCTCAGCAACTATTTTTTCACCCAAACTGGATGATACTTTCAGGTAATGATCAGTACACTAAGCTCACTTGGTTCCCCAAATTTCGTTCTTTTATGTTGAAGCGTTCGCTTCCAGTAACTGTTTGAATTTTGGCGTTTCACTCTGTTTTCTCCTATACTGACAGATGTATTTGGAACTCTAAATCAAACACGGTTTGTGCTACCTTCTTCAAACTTGACACAGTAAAGCAGCTTCACGTTCTATCTCTATGTTCTGTCTCCTCTTGATGTAGCCCTAAGCAGTGACTGGGGAAAAATACTTTCATTGACAGGGGTTGCCAAGCTTCCAGAAATTACGAGTCTCCAGAAATCTCAGCAACTATGATTTCACCCAACCAGGATGATACTTTCAGGTAATGATCAGTACACTAAGCCCACTTGGTTCCCCAAATTTCGTTCTTCTATGTTGAAGCGTTCGTTTCCAGTAAGAGTTTGAATTTTGGCGTTTCACTCTATTTTCTCCTATATTGATAGATGTATTTGGAACTCTAAATCAAACACGGTTTGTGCTACCTTCTTCAAACTTGACACAGTAAAGCAGTTTCAAGTTCTACCTCTATGTTCTGTTTCCTCTTGATGTAGCACTCAGCAGTGACTGAGGAGAAACACTTTCATTGAAAGGGGTTGCCAAGCTTCCCAAAATTGCGAGTCTCCAGAAATCTCAGCAACTATTTTTTAACCCAAACTGGATGATACTTTCAGGTAATGATCAGTACACTAAGCTCACTTGGTTCCCCAAATTTCGTTCTTTTATGTTGAAGCGTTCGCTTCCAGTAACTTTTGAATTTTGGCGTTTCACTCTGTTTTCTCCTATATTGATAGATGTATTTGGAACTCTAAACCAAACACGGTTTGTGCTAGCTTCTTGAAACTTGACACAGTAAAGCAGTTTCACGTTCTATCTCTATGTTCTGTTTCCTCTTGATGTAGCACTCAGCAGTGACTGAGGAGAAACACTTTCATTGAAAGGGGTTGCCAAGCTTCCCAAAATTGCGAGTCTTCAGAAATCTCAGCAACTGTTTTTTCACCCAAACTGGATGATACTTTCAGGTAATGATCAGTACACTAAGCTCACTTGGTTCCCCAAATTTTGTTCTTTTATGTTGAAGCGTTCGCTTCCAGTAACTGTTTGAATTTTGGCGTTTCACTCTGTTTTCTCCTATACTGACAGATGTATTTGGAACTCTAAATAAAACATGGTTTGTGCTAGCTTCTTGAAATTTGACACAGTAAAGCAGTTTCACGTTCTATCTCTATGTTCTGTTTCCTCTGGATGTAGCCCTAAGCAGTGACTGGGGAGAAATACTTTCATTGACAGGGGTTGCCAAGGTTCCAGAAATTGCGAGTCTCCAGAAATCTCAGCAACTATTTTTTCACCCAAACTGGATGATACTTTCAGGTAATGATCAGTACGCTAAGCTCACTTGGTTCCCCAAATTTCGTTCTTTTATGTTGAAGCGTTCGCTTCCAGTAACTGTTTGAATTTTGGCGTTTCACTCTGTTTTCTCCTATACTGACAGATGTATTTGGAACTATAAATAAAACACGGTTTGTGCTAGCTTCTTGAAATTTGACACAGTAAAGCAGTTTCACGTTCTGTCTCTATGTTCTGTTTCCTCTGGATGTAGCCCTAAGCAGTGACTGGGGAGAAATACTTTCATTGACAGGGGTTGCCAAGCTTCCAGAAATTACGAGTCTCCAGAAATCTCAGCAACTATGATTTCACCCAAACTGGATGATACTTTCAGGTAATAATCAGTACACTAAGCCCACTTGGTTCCCCAAATTTCGTTCTTCTATGTTGAAGCGTTCGTTTCCAGTAACAGTTTGAATTTTGGCGTTTCACTCTGTTTTCTCCTATATTGATAGATGTATTTGGAACTCTAAATCAAACACGGTTTGTGCTACCTTCTTCAAACTTGACACAGTAAAGCAGTTTCACGTTCTATCTATATGTTCTCTTTCCTCTTGATGTAGCACTCAGCAGTGACTGAGGAGAAACACTTTCATTGAAAGGGGTTGCCAAGGTTCCCAAAATTGCGAGTCTCCAGAAATCTCAGCAACTATTTTTTAACCCAAACTGGATGATACTTTCAGGTAATGATCAGTACACTAAGCCCACTTGGTTCCCCAAATTTCGTTCTTCTATGTTGAAGCGTTCGCTTCCAGTAACTGTTTGAATTTTGGCGTTTCACTCTGTTTTCTCCTATACTGACAGATGTATTTGGAACTCTAAATCAAACACGGTTTGTGCTAGCTTCTTGAAACTTGACACAGTAAAGCACTTTCACGTTCTATCTCTATGTTCTGTTTCCTCTGGATGTAGCCGTAAGCAGTGACTGGGGAGAAATACTTTCATTGACAGGGGTTGCCAAGCTTCCAGAAATTACGAGTCTCCAGAAATCTCAGCAACTATGATTTCACCCAACCTGGATGATACTTTCAGGTAATGATCAGTACCCTAAGCCCACTTGTTTCCCCAAATTTCGTTCTTCTATGTTGAAGCGTTCGTTTCCAGTAACAGTTTGAATTTTGGCGTTTCACTCTGTTTTCTCCTATATTGATAGATGTATTTGGAACTCTAAACCAAACACGGTTTGTGCTAGCTTCTTGAAACTTGACACAGTAAAGCAGTTTTACGTTCTATCTCTATGTTCTGTTTCCTCTTGATGTAGCACTCAGCAGTGACTGAGGAGAAACACTTTCATTGAAAGGGGTTGCCAAGCTTCCCAAAATTGCGAGTCTCCAGAAATCTCAGCAACTATTTTTTCACCCAAACTGGATGATACTTTCAGGTAATGATCAGTACACTAAGCTCACTTGGTTCCCCAAATTTCGTTCTTTTATGTTGAAGCGTTCGCTTCCAGTAACTGTTTGAATTTTGGCGTTTCACTCTGTTTTCTCCTATACTGACAGATGTATTTGGAACTCTAAATCAAACACGGTTTGTGCTACCTTCTTCAAACTTGACACAGTAAAGCAGCTTCACGTTCTATCTCTATGTTCTGTCTCCTCTTGATGTAGCCCTAAGCAGTGACTGGGGAAAAATACTTTCATTGACAGGGGTTGCCAAGCTTCCAGAAATTACGAGTCTCCAGAAATCTCAGCAACTATGATTTCACCCAACCTGGATGATACTTTCAGGTAATGATCAGTACACTAAGCCCACTTGGTTCCCCAAATTTCGTTCTTCTATGTTGAAGCGTTCGTTTCCAGTAAGAGTTTGAATTTTGGCGTTTCACTCTATTTTCTCCTATATTGATAGATGTATTTGGAACTCTAAATCAAACACGGTTTGTGCTACCTTCTTCAAACTTGACACAGTAAAGCAGTTTCAAGTTCTACCTCTATGTTCTGTTTCCTCTTGATGTAGCACTCAGCAGTGACTGAGGAGAAACACTTTCATTGAAAGGGGTTGCCAAGCTTCCCAAAATTGCGAGTCTCCAGAAATCTCAGCAACTATTTTTTAACCCAAACTGGATGATACTTTCAGGTAATGATCAGTACACTAAGCTCACTTGGTTCCCCAAATTTCGTTCTTTTATGTTGAAGCGTTCGCTTCCAGTAACTTTTGAATTTTGGCGTTTCACTCTGTTTTCTCCTATATTGATAGATGTATTTGGAACTCTAAACCAAACACGGTTTGTGCTAGCTTCTTGAAACTTGACACAGTAAAGCAGTTTCACGTTCTATCTCTATGTTCTGTTTCCTCTTGATGTAGCACTCAGCAGTGACTGAGGAGAAACACTTTCATTGAAAGGGGTTGCCAAGCTTCCCAAAATTGCGAGTCTTCAGAAATCTCAGCAACTGTTTTTTCACCCAAACTGGATGATACTTTCAGGTAATGATCAGTACACTAAGCTCACTTGGTTCCCCAAATTTTGTTCTTTTATGTTGAAGCGTTCGCTTCCAGTAACTGTTTGAATTTTGGCGTTTCACTCTGTTTTCTCCTATACTGACAGATGTATTTGGAACTCTAAATAAAACATGGTTTGTGCTAGCTTCTTGAAATTTGACACAGTAAAGCAGTTTCACGTTCTATCTCTATGTTCTGTTTCCTCTGGATGTAGCCCTAAGCAGTGACTGGGGAGAAATACTTTCATTGACAGGGGTTGCCAAGGTTCCAGAAATTGCGAGTCTCCAGAAATCTCAGCAACTATTTTTTCACCCAAACTGGATGATACTTTCAGGTAATGATCAGTACGCTAAGCTCACTTGGTTCCCCAAATTTCGTTCTTTTATGTTGAAGCGTTCGCTTCCAGTAACTGTTTGAATTTTGGCGTTTCACTCTGTTTTCTCCTATACTGACAGATGTATTTGGAACTCTAAATCAAACACGGTTTGTGCTAGCTTCTTGAAACTTGACACAGTAAAGCAGTTTCACGTTCTATCTCTATGTTCTGTTTCCTCTGGATGTAGCACTCAGCAGTGACTGAGGAGAAACACTTTCATTGAAAGGGGTTGCCAAGCTTCCCAAAATTGCGAGTCTCTAGAAATCTCAGCAACTATTTTTTCACCCAAAGTGGATGATACTTTCAGGTAATGATCAGTACACTAAGCTCACTTGGTTCCCCAAATTTCGTTCTTTTATGTTGAAGCGTTCGCTTCCAGTAACTGTTTGAATTTTGGCGTTTCACTCTGTTTCCTCCTATACTGACAGATGTATTTGGAACTCTAAATCAAACACGGTTTGTGCTAGCTTCTTGAAACTTGACACAGTAAAGCAGTTTCACGTTCTATCTCTATGTTTTGTTTCCTCTTGATGTAGCACTCAGCAGTGACTGAGGAGAAACACTTTCATTGAAAGGGGTTGCCAAGCTTCCCAAAATTGCGAGTCTCTAGAAATCTCAGCATACAGTTTTTCACCCAAAGTGGATGATACATTCAGGTAATGATCAGTACACTAAGCTCACTTGGTTACCCAAATTTCGTTCTTCTATGTTGAAGCGTTCGTTTCCAGTAACAGTTTGAATTTTGGCGTTTTACTCTGTTTTCTCCTATATTGATAGATGTATTTGGAACTCTAAATCAAACACGGTTTGTGCTAGCTTCTTGAAACTTGACACAATAAAGCAGTTTCAAGTTCTATCTCTATGTTCTGTCTCCTCTTGATGTAGCCCTAAGCAGTGACTGGGGAGAAACACTTTCATTGAAAGGGGTTGCCAAGCTTCCAAAAATTACGAGTCTCCAGAAATCTCAGCAACTATTTTTTCACCCAAACTGGATGATACTTTCAGGTAATGATCAGTACACTAAGCTCACTTGGTTCCCCAAATTTCGTTCTTTTATGTTGAAGCGTTCGCTTCCAGTAACTGTTTGAATTTTGGCGTTTCACTCTGTTTTCTCCTATACTGACAGATGTATTTGGAACTCTAAATAAAACACGGTTTGTGCTAGCTTCTTGAAATTTGACACAGTAAAGCAGTTTCACGTTCTGTCTCTATGTTCTGTTTCCTCTGGATGTAGCCCTAAGCAGTGACTGGGGAGAAATACTTTCATTGACAGGGGTTGCCAAGCTTCCAGAAATTACGAGTCTCCAGAAATCTCAGCAACTATGATTTCACCCAAACTGGATGATACTTTCAGGTAATAATCAGTACACTAAGCCCACTTGGTTCCCCAAATTTCGTTCTTCTATGTTGAAGCGTTCGTTTCCAGTAACAGTTTGAATTTTGGCGTTTCACTCTGTTTTCTCCTATATTGATAGATGTATTTGGAACTCTAAATCAAACACGGTTTTTGCTACCTTCTTCAAACTTGACACAGTAAAGCTGTTTCAAGTTCTATCTATATGTTCTCTTTCCTCTTGATGTAGCACTCAGCAGTGACTGAGGAGAAACACTTTCATTGAAAGGGGTTGCCAAGGTTCCCAAAATTGCGAGTCTCCAGAAATCTCAGCAAATATTTTTTCACCCAAACTGGATGATACTTTCAGGTAATGATCAGTACACTAAGCTCACTTGGTTCCCCAAATTTCGTTCTTTTATGTTGAAGCGTTCGCTTCCAGTAACTGTTTGAATTTTGGCGTTTCACTCTGTTTTCTCCTATACTGACAGATGTATTTGGAACTCTAAATCAAACACGGTTTGTGCTAGCTTCTTGAAACTTGACAGACTAAAGCAGTTTCACGTTCTATCTCTATGTTCTGTTTCCTCTTGATGTAGCCCTAAGCAGTGACTGGGGAGAAATACTTTCATTGAAAGGGGTTGCCAAGCTTCCAGAAATTACGAGTCTCCAGAAATCTCAGCAACTATGATTTCACCCAAACTGGATGATACTTTCAGGTAATGATCAGTACACTAAGCCCACTTGGTTCGCCAAATTTCGTTCTTCTATGTTGAAGCGTTCGTTTCCAGTAACAGTTTGAATTTTGGCGTTTCACTCTGTTTTCTCCTATATTGATAGATGTATTTGGAACTCTAAACCAAACACGGTTTGTGCTAGCTTCTTGAAACTTGACACAGTAAAGCAGTTTCACGTTCTATCTCTATGTTCTGTTTCCTCTTGATGTAGCACTCAGCAGTGACTGAGGAGAAACACTTTCATTGAAAGGGGTTGCCAAGCTCCCCAAAACTGCGAGTCTCCAGAAATCTCAGCAACTATTTTTTCACCCAAACTGGATGATACTTTCAGGTAATGATCAGTACACTAAGCTCACTTGGTTCCCCAAATTTCGTTCTTCTATGTTGATGCGTTCGCTTCCAGTAACTGTTTGAATTTTGGCGTTTCACTCTGTTTTCTCCTATACTGACAGATGTATTTGGAACTCTAAATCAAACACGGTTTGTGCTAGCTTCTTGAAACTTGACACAGTAAAGCAGTTTCATGTTCTATCTCTATGTGCTGTTTCCTCTGGATGTAGCCCTAAGCAGTGACTGGGGAAAAATACTTTCATTGACAGAGGTTGCCAAGCTTCCAGAAATTACGAGTCTCCAGAAATCTCAGCAACTATGATTTCACCCAAACTGGATGATACTTTCAGGTAATGATCAGTACACTAAGCCCACTTGGTTCCCCAAATTTCGTTCTTCTATGTTGAAGCGTTCGTTTCCAGTAACAGTTTGAATTTTGGCGTTTCACTCTGTTTTCTCCTATATTGATAGATGTATTTGGAACTCTAACCCAAACACGGTTTGTGCTAGCTTCTTGAAACTTGACACAGTAAAGCAGTTTCACGTTCTATCTCTATGTTCTGTCTCCTCTTGATGTAGCCCTAAGCAGTGACTGGGGAGAAACACTTTCATTGAAAGGGGTTGCCAAGCTTCCAAAAATTACGAGTCTCCAGAAATCTCAGCTTCTATTTTTTCACCCAAATTTGATGATACTTTCAGGTAATGATGAGTACGCTAAGCCCACTGGGTTCCCCAAATTTCGTTCTTCTATGTTGAAGAGTTCGTTTCCAGTAACAGTTTGAATTTTGGCGTTTCACTCTGTTTTCTCCTATATTGATAGATGTATTTGGAACTCTAAACCAAACACGGTTTGTGCTAGCTTCTTGAAACTTGACAGAGTAAAGCAGTTTCACGTTCTATATCTATGTTCTGTTTCCCCTTGATGTAGCCCTCAGCAGTGACTGAGGAGAAACACTTTCATTGAAAGGGGTTGCCAAGCTTCCCAAAATTGCGAGTCTCCAGAAATCTCAGCAACTATTTTTTAACCCAAACTGGATGATACTTTCAGGTAATGATTAGTACACTAAGCCCACGTGGTTCCCCAAATTTCGTTCTTCTATGTTAAAGCGTTCGTTTCCAGTAACAGTTTGAATTTTGGCGTTTCACTCTGTTTTCTCCTATATTGATAGATGTATTTGGAACTCTAAACCAAACACGGTTTGTGCTAGCTTCTTGAAACTTGACACACTAAAGCAGTTTCACGTTCTATCTCTATGTTCTGTTTCCTCTTGATGTAGCACTCAGCAGTGACTGAGGAGAAACACTTTCATTGAAAGGGGTTGCCAAGCTTCCCAAAATTGCGAGTCTCCAGAAATCTCAGCAACTATTTTTTAACCCAAACTGGATGATACTTTCAGGTAATGATCAGTACACTAAGCTCACTTGGTTCCCCAAATTTCGTTCTTTTATGTTGAAGCGTTCGCTTCCAGTAACTGTTTGAATTTTGGCGTTTCACTCTGTTTTCTCCTATACTGACAGATGTATTTGGAACTCTAAATCAAACACGGTTTGTGCTATCTTCTTGAAACTTGACACAGTAAAGCAGTTTCACGTTCTATCTCTATGTTCTGTTTCCTCTTGATGTAGCACTCAGCAGTGACTGAGGAGAAACACTTTCATTGAAAGGGGTTGCCAAGCTTCCCAAAATTGCGAGTCTCCAGAAATCTCAGCAACTATTTTTTCACCCAAACTGGATGATACTATCAGGTAATGATCAGTACACTAAGCTCACTTGGTTCCCCAAATTTCGTTCTTTTATGTTGAAGCGTTCGCTTCCAGTAACTGTTTGAATTTTGGCGTTTCACTCTGTTTTCTCCTATACTGACAGATGTATTTGGAACTCTAAATCAAACACGGTTTGTGCTAGCTTCTTGAAACTTGACACAGTAAAGCAGTTTCACGTTCTATCTCTATGTTCTGTTTCCTCTGGATGTAGCACTCAGCAGTGACTGAGGAGAAACACTTTCATTGAAAGGGGTTGCCAAGCTTCCCAAAATTGCGAGTCTCTAGAAATCTCAGCAACTATTTTTTCACCCAAAGTGGATGATACTTTCAGGTAATGATCAGTACACTAACCTCACTTGGTTCCCCAAATTTCGTTCTTTTATGTTGAAGCATTCGCTTCCAGTAACTGTTTGAATTTTGGCGTTTCACTCTGTTTCCTCCTATACTGACAGATGTATTTGGAACTCTAAATCAAACACGGTTTGTGCTAGCTTCTTGAAACTTGACACAGTAAAGCAGTTTCACATTCTATCTCTATGTTTTGTTTCCTCTTGATGTAGCACTCAGCAGTGACTGAGGAGAAACACTTTCATTGAAAGGGGTTGCCAAGCTTCCCAAAATTGCGAGTCTCTAGAAATCTCAGCAAACAGTTTTTCACCCAAAGTGGATGATACTTTCAGGTAATGATCAGTACACTAAGCTCACTTGGTTACCCAAATTTCGTTCTTCTATGTTGAAGCGTTCGTTTCCAGTAACAGTTTGAATTTTGGCGTTTTACTCTGTTTTCTCCTATATTGATAGATGTATTTGGAACTCTAAATCAAACACGGTTTGTGCTAGCTTCTTGAAACTTGACACAATAAAGCAGTTTCAAGTTCTATCTCTATGTTCTGTCTCCTCTTGATGTAGCCCTAAGCAGTGACTGGGGAGAAACACTTTCATTGAAAGGGGTTGCCAAGCTTCCAAAAATTACGAGTCTCCAGAAATCTCAGCAACTATTTTTTCACCCAAACTGGATGATACTTTCAGGTAATGTCAGTACACTAAGCTCACTTGGTTCCCCAAATTTCGTTCTTTTATGTTGAAGCGATCGCTTCCAGTAACTGTTTGAATTTTGGCGTTTCACTCTGTTTTCTCCTATACTGACAGATGTATTTGGAACTCTAAATCAAACACGGTTTGTGCTAGCTTCTTGAAACTTGACACAGTAAAGCAGTTTCACGTTCTATCTCTATATTCTGTTTCCTCTTGCTGTAGCCCTAAGCAGTGACTGAGGAGAAACACTTTCATTGAAAGGGGTTGCCAAGCTTCCCAAAACTGCGAGTCTCCAGAAATCTCAGCAACTATTTTTTCACCCAAACTGGATGATACTTTCAGGTAATGATCAGTACACTAAGCCCACTTGGTTCCCCAAATTTCGTTCTTCTATGTTGAAGCGTTCGTTTCCAGTAACAGTTTGAATTTTGGCGTTTCACTCTGTTTTCTCCTATATTGATAGATGTATTTGGAACTCTAAACCAAACACGGTTTGTGGTAGCTTCTTGAAACTTGAAACAGTAAAGCAGTTTCACGTTCTATCTCTATGTTTTCTTTCCTCTTGATGTAGCACTCAGCATTGACTGAGGAGAAACACTTGTCATTGAAAGGGGTTGCCAAGCTTCCCAAAATTGCGAGTCTCTAGAAATCTCAGCAAACTTTTTTGTACCCAACGTGGATGATACTTTCAGGTAATGATCAGTACACTAAGCTCACTTCGTTCCCCAAATTTCGTTCTTCTATGTTGAAGCGTTCGTTTCCAGTAACAGTTTGAATTTTGGCGTTTCACTCTGTTTTCTCCTATATTGATAGATGTATTTGGAACTCTAAATCAAACACGGTTTGTGCTAGCTTCTTGAAACTTGACACAGTAAAGCAGTTTCAAGTTCTATCTCTATGTTCTGTTTTCTCTTGATGTAGCCCTAAGCAGTGACTGGGGAGAAACACTTTCATTGAAAGGGGTTGCCAAGCTTCCCAAAATTGCGAGTCTCCAGAAATCTCAGCAACTATTTTTTCACCCAAACTGGATGATACTTTCAGGTAATGATCAGTACACTGAGCCCACTTGGATCCCCAAATTTCGTTCTTCTATGTTGAAGCGTTCGTTTCCAGTAACAGTTTGAATTTTGGCCTTTCACTCTGTTTTCTCCTATATTGATAGATGTATTTGGAACTCTAAACCACACCCGGTTTGTGCTAGCTTTTTGAAACTTGACACAGTAAAGCAGTTTCACGTTCTATCTCTGTGTTCTGTTTCCTCTTGATGTAGCACACAGCAGTGACTCAGGAGAAACACTTTCATTGAAAGGGGTTGCAAGCTTCCAAAAATTACGATTCCCCAGAAATCTCAGCAACTATTTTTTCACCCAAACTGGATGATACTTTCAGGTAATGATGCGTACACTAAGCCCACTGGGTTCCCCAAATTTCGTTCTTCTATGTTGAAGCGTTCGTTTCCAGTAACAGTTTGAATTTTGGCGTTTCGCTCTGTTTTCTCCTATATTGATAGATGTATTTGCAACTCTAAACCAAACACGGTTTGTGCTAGCTTCTTGAAACTTGACACAATAAAGCAGTTTCAAGTTCTATCTCTATGTTCTGTTTCCTCTTGATGTAGCCCTAAGCAGTGACTGGGGAGAAACACTTACATTGAAAGGGGTTGCCAAGCTTCCAGAAATTACGAGTCTCCAGAAATCTCAGCAACTATGATTTCACCCAAACTGGATGATACTTTCAGGTAATGATCAGTACACTAAGCCCACTTGGTTCCCCAAATTTCGTTCTTCTATGTTGAAGCGTTCGTTTCCAGTAACAGTTTGAATTTTGGCGTTTCACTCTGTTTTCTCCTATATTGATAGACGTATTTGGAACTCTAAATCAAACACGGTTTTTGCTACCTTCTTCAAACTTGACACAGTAAAGCAGTTTCAAGTTCTAGCTCTATGTTCTGTTTCCTCTTGATGTGGCACTCAGCAGTGACTGAGGAGAAACACTTTCATTGAAAGGGGTTGCCAAGCTTCCCAAAATTGCGAGTCTCCAGAAATCTCAGCAACTACTTTTTCACCCAAACTGGATGATACTTTCAGGTAAGGATCAGTACACTAAGCTCACTTGGTTCCCCAAATTTCTTTCTTTTATGTTGAAGCGTTCGCTTCCAGTAACTGTTTGAATTTTGGCGTTTCACTCTGTTTTCTCCTATACTGACAGATGTATTTGGAACTCTAAATCAAACACGGTTTGTGCTAGCTTCTTGAAACTTGACAGACTAAAGCAGTTTCACGTTCTATCTCTATGTTCTGTTTCCTCTTGATGTAGCCCTAAGCAGTGACTGGGGAGAAATACTTTCATTGAAAGGGGTTGCCAAGCTTCCAGAAATTACGAGTCTCCAGAAATCTCAGCAACTATGATTTCACCCAAACTGGATGATACTTTCAGGTAATGATCAGTACACTAAGCCCACTTGGTTCGCCAAATTTCGTTCTTCTATGTTGAAGCGTTCGTTTCCAGTAACAGTTTGAATTTTGGCGTTTCACTCTGTTTTCTCCTATATTGATAGATGTATTTGGAACTCTAAACCAAACACGGTTTGTGCTAGCTTCTTGAAACTTGACACAGTAAAGCAGTTTCACGTTCTATCTCTATGTTCTGTTTCCTCTTGATGTAGCACTCAGCAGTGACTGAGGAGAAACACTTTCATTGAAAGGGGTTGCCAAGCTCCCCAAAACTGCGAGTCTCCAGAAATCTCAGCAACTATTTTTTCACCCAAACTGGATGATACTTTCAGGTAATGATCAGTACACTAAGCTCACTTGGTTCCCCAAATTTCGTTCTTCTATGTTGATGCGTTCGCTTCCAGTAACTGTTTGAATTTTGGCGTTTCACTCTGTTTTCTCCTATACTGACAGATGTATTTGGAACTCTAAATCAAACACGGTTTGTGCTAGCTTCTTGAAACTTGACACAGTAAAGCAGTTTCATGTTCTATCTCTATGTTCTGTTTCCTCTGGATGTAGCCCTAAGCAGTGACTGGGGAAAAATACTTTCATTGACAGAGGTTGCCAAGCTTCCAGAAATTACGAGTCTCCAGAAATCTCAGCAACTATGATTTCACCCAAACTGGATGATACTTTCAGGTAATGATCAGTACACTAAGCCCACTTGGTTCCCCAAATTTCGTTCTTCTATGTTGAAGCGTTCGTTTCCAGTAACAGTTTGAATTTTGGCGTTTCACTCTGTTTTCTCCTATATTGATAGATGTATTTGGAACTCTAACCCAAACACGGTTTGTGCTAGCTTCTTGAAACTTGACACAGTAAAGCAGTTTCACGTTCTATCTCTATGTTCTGTCTCCTCTTGATGTAGCCCTAAGCAGTGACTGGGGAGAAACACTTTCATTGAAAGGGGTTGCCAAGCTTCCAAAAATTACGAGTCTCCAGAAATCTCAGCTTCTATTTTTTCACCCAAATTTGATGATACTTTCAGGTAATGATGAGTACGCTAAGCCCACTGGGTTCCCCAAATTTCGTTCTTCTATGTTGAAGCGTTCGTTTCCAGTAACAGTTTGAATTTTGGCGTTTCACTCTGTTTTCTCCTATATTGATAGATGTATTTGGAACTCTAAACCAAACACGGTTTGTGCTAGCTTCTTGAAACTTGACAGAGTAAAGCAGTTTCACGTTCTATATCTATGTTCTGTTTCCCCTTGATGTAGCACTCAGCAGTGACTGAGGAGAAACACTTTCATTGAAAGGGGTTGCCAAGCTTCCCAAAATTGCGAGTCTCCAGAAATCTCAGCAACTATTTTTTAACCCAAACTGGATGATACTTTCAGGTAATGATTAGTACACTAAGCCCACGTGGTTCCCCAAATTTCGTTCTTCTATGTTAAAGCGTTCGTTTCCAGTAACAGTTTGAATTTTGGCGTTTCACTCTGTTTTCTCCTATATTGATAGATGTATTTGGAACTCTAAACCAAACACGGTTTGTGCTAGCTTCTTGAAACTTGACACACTAAAGCAGTTTCACGTTCTATCTCTATGTTCTGTTTCCTCTTGATGTAGCACTCAGCAGTGACTGAGGAGAAACACTTTCATTGAAAGGGGTTGCCAAGCTTCCCAAAATTGCGAGTCTCCAGAAATCTCAGCAACTATTTTTTAACCCAAACTGGATGATACTTTCAGGTAATGATCAGTACACTAAGCTCACTTGGTTCCCCAAATTTCGTTCTTTTATGTTGAAGCATTCGCTTCCAGTAACTGTTTGAATTTTGGCGTTTCACTCTGTTTTCTCCTATACTGACAGACGTATTTGGAACTCTAAATCAAACACTTTTTGTGCTAGCTTCTTGAAACTTGACACAGTAAAACAGTTTCACGTTCTATCTCTATGTTCTGTTTCCTCTTCGATGTAGCACTCAGCAGTGACTGAGGAGAAACACTTTCATTGAAAGGGGTTGCCAAGCTTCCCAAAATTGCGAGTCTCCAGAAATCTCAGCAACTATTTTTTAACCCAAACTGGATGATACTTTCAGGTAATGATCAGTACACTAAGCCCACTTGGTTCCCCAAATTTCGTTCTTCTATGTTGAATCGTTCGTTTCCAGTAACAGTTTGAATTTTGGCGTTTCACTCTGTTTTCTCCTATATTGATAGATGTATTTGGAACTCTAAACCAAACACGGTTTGTGCTAGCTTCATGAAACTTGTCACAGTAAAGCAGTTTCACGTTCTATCTCTATGTTCTGTTTCCTCTTGATGTAGCACTCAGCAGTGACTGAGGAGAAACACTTTCATTGAAAGGGGTTGCCAAGCTTCCCAAAATTGCGAGTCTCCAGAAATCTCAGCAACTATTTTTTAACCCAAACTGGATGATACTTTCAGGTAATGATCAGTACACTAAGCTCACTTGGTTCCCCAAATTTCGTTCTTTTATGTTGAAGCGTTCGCTTCCAGTAACTGTTTGAATTTTGGCGTTTCACTCTGTTTTCTCCTATACTGACAGATGTATTTGGAACTCTAAATCAAACACGGTTTGTGCTAGCTTCTTGAAACTTGACACAGTAAAGCACTTTCCCGTTCTATCTCTATGTTCTGTTTCCTCTGGATGTAGCCCTAAGCAGTGACTGGGGAGAAATACTTTTGTTGACAGGGGTTGCTAAGCTTCCAGAAATTACGAGTCTCCAGAAATCTCAGCAACTATGATTTCACCCAACCTGGATGATACTTTCAGGTAATGATCAGTACACTAAGCCCACTTGGTTCGCCAAATTTCGTTCTTCTATGTTGAAGCGTTCGTTTCCAGTAACAGTTTGAATTTTGGCGTTTTACTCTGTTTTCTCCTATATTGATAGATGTATTTGGAACTCTAAATCAAACACGGTTTGTGCTAGCTTTTTGAAACTTGACACAATAAAGCAGTTTCAAGTTCTATCTCTATATTCTGTCTCCTCTTGATGTAGCCCTAAGCAGTGACTGGGGAGAAACACTTTCATTGAAAGGGGTTGCCAAGCTTCCAAAAATTACGAGTCTCCAGAAATCTCAGCATCTATTTTTTCACCCAAACTGGATGATACTTTCAGGTAATTATGAGTACGCTAAGCCCACTGGGTTCCCAAAATTTCGTTCTTCTATGTTGAAGCGTTCGTTTCCAGTAACAGGTTGAAATTTGGCGTTTCACTCTGTTTTCTCCTATATTGATAGATGTATTTGGAACTCTAAACCAAACACGGTTTGTGCTAGCTTCTTGAAACTTGACACAGTAAAGCAGTTTCACGTTCTATCTCTATGTTCTGTTTCCTCTTGATGTAGCACTCAGCAGTGACTGAGGAGAAACACTTTCATTGAAAGGGGTTGCCAAGCTCCCCAAAACTGCAAGTCTCCAGAAATCTCAGCAACTATTTTTTCACCCAAACTGGATGATACTTTCAGGTAATGATCAGTACACTAAGCTCACTTGGTTCCCCAAATTTCGTTCTTTTATGTTGAAGCGTTCACTTCCAGTAACTGTTTGAATTTTGGCGTTTCACTCTGTTTTCTCCTATACTGACAGATGTATTTGGAACTCTAAATCAAACACGGTTTGTGCTAGCTTCTTGAAACTTGACACAGTAAAGCAGTTTCAAGTTCTATCTGTATGTTTTCTTTCCTCTTGATGTAGCACTCAGCAGTGACTGAGGAGAAACACTTTTATTGAAAGGGGTTGCCATGCTTCCAGAAATTACGAGTCTCCAGAAATCTCAGCAACTATGATTTCACCCAAACTGGATGATACTTTCAGGTAATGATCAGTACACTAAGCCCACTTGGTTCCCCAAATTTCGTTCTTCTATGTTGATGCGTTCGCTTCCAGTAACTGTTTGAATTTTGGCGTTTCACTCTGTTTTCTCCTATACTGACAGATGTATTTGGAACTCTAAATCAAACACGGTTTGTGCTAGCTTCTTGAAACTTGACACAGTAAAGCAGTTTCACGTTCTATCTCTATGTTCTGTTTCCTCTGGATGTAGCCCTAAGCAGTGACTGGGGAAAAATACTTTCATTGACAGAGGTTGCCAAGCTTCCAGAAATTACGAGTCTCCAGAAATCTCAGCAACTATGATTTCACCCAAACTGGATGATACTTTCAGGTAATGATCAGTACACTAAGCCCACTTGGTTCCCCAAATTTCGTTCTTCTATGTTGAAGCGTTCGTTTCCAGTAACAGTTTGAATTTTGGCGTTTCACTCTGTTTTCTCCTATATTGATAGATGTATTTGGAACTCTAACCCAAACACGGTTTGTGCTAGCTTCTTGAAACTTGACACAGTAAAGCAGTATCACGTTCTATCTCTATGTTCTGTCTCCTCTTGATGTAGCCCTAAGCAGTGACTGGGGAGAAACCCTTTCATTGAAAGGGGTTGCCAAGCTTCCAAAAATTACGAGTCTCCAGAAATCTCAGCATCTATTTTTTCACCCAAACTTGATGATACTTTCAGGTAATGATGAGTACGCTAAGCCCACTGGGTTCCCCAAATTTCGTTCTTCTATGTTGAAGCGTTCGTATCCAGTAACAGTTTGAATTTTGGCGTTTCACTCTGTTTTCTCCTATATTGATAGATGTATTTGGAACTCTAAACCAAACACGGTTTGTGCTAGCTTCTTGAAACTTGACACAGTAAAGCAGTTTCACGTTCTATATCTATGTTCTGTTTCCTCTTGATGTAGCACTCAGCAGTGACTGAGGAGAAACACTTTCATTGAAAGGGGATGCCAAGCTTCCCAAAATTGCGAGTCTCCAGAAATCTCAGCAACTATTTTTTCACCCAAACTGGATGATACTTTCAGGTAATGATCAGTACACTAAGCTCACTTGGTTCCCCAAATTTCGTTCTTTTATGTTGAAGCGTTCGCTTCCAGTAACTGTTTGAATATTGGCGTTTCACTCTGTTTTCTCCTATACTGACAGATGTATTTGGAACTCTAAATCAAACACGGTTTGTGCTAGCTTCTTGAAACATGACACAGTAAAGCAGTTTCATGTTCTATCTCTATGTTCTGTTTCCTCTGGATGTAGCCGTAAGCAGTGACTGGGGAGAAACACTTTCATTGAAAGGGGTTGCCAAGCTTCCAAAAATTACGAGTCTCCAGAAATCTCAGCATCTATTTTTTCACCCAAACTGGATGATACTTTCAGGTAATTATGAGTACGCTAAGCCCACTGGGTTCCCAAAATTTCGTTCTTCTATGTTGAAGCGTTCGTTTCCAGTAACAGTTTGAAATTTGGCGTTTCACTCTGTTTTCTCCTATATTGATAGATGTATTTGGAACTCTAAACCAAACACGGTTTGTGCTAGCTTCTTGAAACTTGACACAGTAAAGCAGTTTCACGTTCTATCTCTATGTTCTGTTTCCTCTTGATGTAGCACTCAGCAGTGACTGAGGAGAAACACTTTCATTGAAAGGGGTTGCCATGCTTCCAGAAATTACGAGTCTCCAGAAATCTCAGCAACTATGATTTCACCCAAACTGGATGATACTTTCAGGTAATGATCAGTACACTAAGCCCACTTGGTTCCCCAAATTTCGTTCTTCTATTTTGATGCGTTCGCTTCCAGTAACTGTTTGAATTTTGGCGTTTCACTCTGTTTTCTCCTATACTGACAGATGTATTTGGAACTCTAAATCAAACACGGTTTGTGCTAGCTTCTTGAAACTTGACACAGTAAAGCAGTTTCACGTTCTATCTCTATGTTCTGTTTCCTCTGGATGTAGCCCTAAGCAGTGACTGGGGAAAAATACTTTCATTGACAGAGGTTGCCAAGCTTCCAGAAATTACGAGTCTCCAGAAATCTCAGCAACTATGATTTCACCCAAACTGGATGATACTTTCAGGTAATGATCAGTACACTAAGCCCACTTGGTTCCCCAAATTTCGTTCTTCTATGTTGAAGCGTTCGTTTCCAGTAACAGTTTGAATTTTGGCGTTTCACTCTGTTTTCTCCTATATTGATAGATGTATTTGGAACTCTAAACCAAACACGGTTTGTGCTAGCTTCTTGAAACTTGACACAGTAAAGCAGTTTCACGTTCTATCTCTATGTTCTGTCTCCTCTTGATGTAGCCCTAAGCAGTGACTGGGGAGAAACACTTTCATTGAAAGGGGTTGCCAAGCTTCCAAAAATTACGAGTCTCCAGAAATCTCAGCATCTATTTTTTCACCCAAACTTGATGATACTTTCAGGTAATGATGAGTACGCTAAGCCCACTGGGTTCCCCAAATTTCGTTCTTCTATGTTGAAGCGTTCGTTTCCAGTAACAGTTTGAATTTTGGCGTTTCACTCTGTTTTCTCCTATATTGATAGATGTATTTGGAACTCTAAACCAAACACGGTTTGTGCTAGCTTCTTGAAACTTGACACAGTAAAGCAGTTTCACGTTCTATATCTATGTTCTGTTTCCTCTTGATGTAGCACTCAGCAGTGACTGAGGAGAAACACTTTCATTGAAAGGGGTTGCCAAGCTTCCCAAAATTGCGAGTCTCCAGAAATCTCAGCAACTATTTTTTAACCCAAACTGGATGATACTTTCAGGTAATGATCAGTACACTAAGCTCACTTGGTTCCCCAAATTTCGTTCTTCTATGTTAAAGCGTTCGTTTCCAGTAACACTTTGAATTTTGGCGTTTCACTCTGTTTTCTCCTATACTGACAGATGTATTTGGAACTCTAAATCAAACACGGTTTGTGCTAGCTTCTTGAAACTTGACACAGTAAAGCAGTTTCACGTTCTATCTCTATGTTCTGTTTCCTCTGGATGTAGCCCTAAGCAGTGACTGGGGAAAAATACTTTCATTGACAGAGGTTGCCAAGCTTCCAGAAATTACGAGTCTCCAGAAATCTCAGCAACTATGATTTCACCCAAACTGGATGATACTTTCAGGTAATGATCAGTACACTAAGCCCACTTGGTTCCCCAAATTTCGTTCTTCTATGATGAAGCGTTCGTTTCCAGTAACAGTTTGAATTTTGGCGTTTCACTCTGTTTTCTCCTATATTGATAGATGTATTTGGAACTCTAACCCAAACACGGTTTGTGCTAGCTTCTTGAAACTTGACACAGTAAAGCAGTTTCACGTTCTATCTCTATGACTGTCTCCTCTTGATGTAGCCCTAAGCAGTGACTGGGGAGAAACACTTTCATTGAAAGGGGTTGCCAAGCTTCCAAAAATTACGAGTCTCCAGAAATCTCAGCATCTATTTTTTCACCCAAACTTGATGATACTTTCAGGTAATGATGAGTACGCTAAGCCCACTGGGTTCCCCAAATTTCGTTCTTCTATGTTGAAGCGTTCGTTTCCAGTAACAGTTTGAATTTTGGCGTTTCACTCTGTTTTCTCCTATATTGATAGATGTATTTGGAACTCTAAACCAAACACGGTTTGTGCTAGCTTCTTGAAACTTGACACAGTAAAGCAGTTTCACGTTCTATATCTATGTTCTGTTTCCTCTTGATGTAGCACTCAGCAGTGACTGAGGAGAAACACTTTCATTGAAAGGGGTTGCCAAGCTTCCCAAAATTGCGAGTCTCCAGAAATCTCAGCAACTATTTTTTAACCCAAACTGGATGATACTTTCAGGTAATGATCAGTACACTAAGCCCACTTGGTTCCCCAAATTTCGTTCTTCTATGTTAAAGCGTTCGTTTCCAGTAACAGTTTGAATTTTGGCGTTTCACTCTGTTTTCTCCTATATTGATACATGTATTTGGAACTCTAAACCAAACACGGTTTGTGCTAGCTTCTTGAAACTTGACACAGTAAAGCAGTTTCACGTTCTGTCTCTATGTTCTGTTTCCTCTTGATGTAGCACTCAGCAGTGACTGAGGAGAAACACTTTCATTGAAAGGGGTTGCCAAGCTTCCCAAAATTGCGAGTCTCCAGAAATCTCAGCAACTATTTTTTCACCCAAACTGGATGATACTTTCAGGTAATGATCAGTACACTAAGCTCACTTGGTTCCGCAAATTTCGTTCTTTTATGTTGAAGCGTTCGCTTCCAGTAACTGTTTGAATTTTGGCGTTTCACTCTGTTTTCTCCTATACTGACAGATGTATTTGGAACTCTAAATCAAACACGGTTTGTGCTAGCTTCTTGAAACTTGACACAGTAAAGCAGTTTCACGTTCTATCTCTATGTTCTGTTTCCTCTGGATGTAGCACTCAGCAGTGACTGAGGAGAAACACTTTCATTGAAAGGGGTTGCCAAGCTTCCCAAAATTGCGAGTCTCCAGAAATCTCAGCAACTATTTTTTAACCCAAACTGGATGATACTTTCAGGTAATGATCAGTACACTAAGCTCACTTGGTTCCCCAAATTTCGTTCTTTTATGTTGAAGCGTTCGCTTCCAGTAACTGTTTGAATTTTGGCGTTTCACTCTGTTTTCTCCTATACAGACAGATGTATTTGGAACTCTAAATCAAACACGGTTTGTGCTAGCTTCTTGAAACTTGACACAGTAAAGCAGTTTCACGTTCTATCTCTATGTTCTGTTTCCTCTGGATGTAGCCGTAAGCAGTGACTGGGGAGAAATACTTTCATTGACAGGGGTTGCCAAGCTTCCAAAAATTACGAGTCTCCAGAAATCTCAGCAACTATGATTTCACCCAACCTGGATGATACTTTCAGGTAATGATCAGTACACTAAGCCCACTTGTTTCCCCAAATTTCGTTCTTCTATGTTGAAGCGTTCGTTTCCAGTAACAGTTTGAATTTTGGCGTTTCGCTCTGTTTTCTCCTATATTGATAGATGTATTTGGAACTCTAAACCAAACACGGTTTTTGCTAGCTTCTTGAAACTTGACACAGTAAAGCAGTTTCACGTTCTGTCTCTATGTTCTGTTTCCTCTTGATGTAGCACTCAGCAGTGACTGAGGAGAAACACTTTCATTGAAAGTGGTTGCCAAGCTTCCCAAAATTGCGAGTCTCCAGAAATCTCAGCAACTATTTTTTCACCCAAACTGGATGATACTTTCAGGTAATGATCAGTACACTAAGCTCACTTGGTTCCCCAAATTTCGTTCTTTTATGTTGAAGCGTTCGCTTCCAGTAACTGTTTGAATTTTGGCGTTTCACTCTGTTTTCTCCTATACTGACAGATGTATTTGGAACTCTAAATCAAACACGGTTTGTGCTAGCTTCTTGAAACTTGACACAGTAAAGCAGTTTCACGTTCTATCTCTATGTTCTGTTTCCTCTGGATGTAGCACTCAGCAGTGACTGAGGAGAAACACTTTCATTGAAAGGGGTTGCCAAGCTTCCCAAAATTGCGAGTCTCCAGAAATCTCAGCAACTATTTTTTCACCCAAACTGGATGATACTTTCAGGTAATGATCAGTACACTAAGCTCACTTGGTTCCCCAAATTTCGTTCTTTTATGTTGAAGCGTTCGCTTCCAGTAACTGTTTGAATTTTGGCGTTTCACTCTGTTTTCTCCTATACTGACAGATGTATTTGGAACTCTAAATCAAACACGGTTTGTGCTAGCTTCTTGAAACTTGACACAGTAAAGCAGTTTCACGTTCTATCTCTATGTTCTGTTTCCTCTGGATGTAGCACTCAGCAGTGACTGAGGAGAAACACTTTCATTGAAAGGGGTTGCCAAGCTTCCCAAAATTGCGAGTCTCCAGAAATCTCAGCAACTATTTTTTAACCCAAACTGGATGATACTTTCAGGTAATGATCAGTACACTAAGCTCACTTGGTTCCCCAAATTTCGTTCTTTTATGTTGAAGCGTTCGCTTCCAGTAACTGTTTGAATTTTGGCGTTTCACTCTGTTTTCTCCTATACAGACAGATGTATTTGGAACTCTAAATCAAACACGGTTTGTGCTAGCTTCTTGAAACTTGACACAGTAAAGCAGTTTCACGTTCTATCTCTATGTTCTGTTTCCTCTGGATGTAGCCGTAAGCAGTGACTGGGGAGAAATACTTTCATTGACAGGGGTTGCCAAGCTTCCAAAAATTACGAGTCTCCAGAAATCTCAGCAACTATGATTTCACCCAACCTGGATGATACTTTCAGGTAATGATCAGTACACTAAGCCCACTTGTTTCCCCAAATTTCGTTCTTCTATGTTGAAGCGTTCGTTTCCAGTAACAGTTTGAATTTTGGCGTTTCGCTCTGTTTTCTCCTATATTGATAGATGTATTTGGAACTCTAAACCAAACACGGTTTTTGCTAGCTTCTTGAAACTTGACACAGTAAAGCAGTTTCACGTTCTGTCTCTATGTTCTGTTTCCTCTTGATGTAGCACTCAGCAGTGACTGAGGAGAAACACTTTCATTGAAAGTGGTTGCCAAGCTTCCCAAAATTGCGAGTCTCCAGAAATCTCAGCAACTATTTTTTCACCCAAACTGGATGATACTTTCAGGTAATGATCAGTACACTAAGCTCACTTGGTTCCCCAAATTTCGTTCTTTTATGTTGAAGCGTTCGCTTCCAGTAACTGTTTGAATTTTGGCGTTTCACTCTGTTTTCTCCTATACTGACAGATGTATTTGGAACTCTAAATCAAACACGGTTTGTGCTAGCTTCTTGAAACTTGACACAGTAAAGCAGTTTCACGTTCTATCTCTATGTTCTGTTTCCTCTGGATGTAGCACTCAGCAGTGACTGAGGAGAAACACTTTCATTGAAAGGGGTTGCCAAGCTTCCCAAAATTGCGAGTCTCCAGAAATCTCAGCAACTATTTTTTAACCCAAACTGGATGATACTTTCAGGTAATGATCAGTACACTAAGCTCACTTGGTTCCCCAAATTTCGTTCTTTTATGTTGAAGCGTTCGCTTCCAGTAACTGTTTGAATTTTGGCGTTTCACTCTGTTTTCTCCTATACTGACAGATGTATTTGGAACTCTAAATCAAACACGGTTTGTGCTAGCTTCTTGAAACTTGACACAGTAAAGCAGTTTCACGTTCTATCTCTATGTTCTGTTTCCTCTGGATGTAGCCGTAAGCAGTGACTGGGGAGAAATACTTTCATTGACAGGGGTTGCCAAGCTTCCAGAAATTACGAGTCTCCAGAAATCTCAGCAACTATGATTTCACCCAACCTGGATGATACTTTCAGGTAATGATCAGTACACTAAGCCCACTTGTTTCCCCAAATTTCGTTCTTCTATGTTGAAGCGTTCGTTTCCAGTAACAGTTTGAATTTTGGCGTTTCGCTCTGTTTTCTCCTATATTGATAGATGTATTTGGAACTCTAAACCAAACACGGTTTTTGCTAGCTTCTTGAAACTTGACACAGTAAAGCAGTTTTACGTTCTATCTCTATGTTCTGTTTCCTCTTGTTGTAGCACTCAGCAGTGACTGAGGAGAAACACTTTCATTGAAAGGGGTTGCCAAGCTTCCCAAAATTGCGAGTCTCCAGAAATCTCAGCAACTATTTTTTCACCCAAACTGGATGATACTTTCAGGTAATGATCAGTACACTAAGCTCACTTGGTTCCCCAAATTTCGTTCTTTTATGTTGAAGCATTCGCTTCCAGTAACTGTTTGAATTTTGGCGTTTCACTCTGTTTTCTCCTATACTGACAAATGTATTTGGAACTCTAAATCAAACACGGTTTGTGCTAGCTTCTTGAAACTTGACACAGTAAAGCAGTTTCACGTTCTATCTCTATGTTTTGTTTCCTCTTGCTGTAGCACTCAGCAGTGACTGAGGAGAAACACTTTCATTGAAAGGGGTTGCCTAGCTTCCCAAAATTGCGAGTCTCTAGAAATCTCAGCAAACAGTTTTTCACCCAAAGTGGATGATACTTTCAGGTAATGATCAGTACACTAAGCTCACTTGGTTACCCAAATTTCGTTCTTCTATGTTGAAGCGTTCGTTTCCAGTAACAGTTTGAATTTTGGCGTTTCACTCTATTTTCTCCTATATTGATAGATGTATTTGGAACTCTAAATCAAACACGGTTTGTGCTAGCTTCTTGAAACTTGACACAATAAAGCAGTTTCAAGTTCTATCTCTATGTTCTGTCTCCTCTTGATGTAGCCCTAAGCAGTGATTGGGGAGAAACACTTTCATTGAAAGGGGTTGCCAAGTTTCCAAAAAATACGAGTCTCCAGAAATCTCAGCAACTATTTTTTCACCCAAACTGGATGATACTTTCAGGTAATGATCAGTACACTAAGCTCACTTGGTTCCCCAAATTTCGTTCTTCTATGTTAAAGCGTTCGTTTCCAGTAACAGTTTGAATTTTGGCGTTTCACTCTGTTTTCTCCTATATTGATACATGTATTTGGAACTCTAAACCAAACACGGTTTGTGCTAGCTTCTTGAAACTTGACACAGTAAAGCAGTTTCACGTTCTATCACTATGTTCTGTTTCCTCTTGATGTAGCACTCAGCAGTGACTGAGGAGAAACACTTTCATTGAAAGGGGTTGCCAAGCTTCCCAAAATTGCGAGTCTCCAGAAATCTCAGCAACTATTTTTTCACCCAAGCTGGATGATACTTTCAGGTAATGATCAGTACACTAAGCTCACTTGGTTCCCCAAATTTCGTTCTTTTATGTTGAAGCGTTCGCTTCCAGTAACTGTTTGAATTTTGGCGTTTCACTCTGTTTTCTCCTATACTGACAGATGTATTTGGAACTCTAAATCAAACACGGTTTGTGCTAGCTTCTTGAAACTTGACACAGTAAAGCAGTTTCACGTTCTATCTCTATGTTCTGTTTCCTCTGGATGTAGCCATAAGCAGTGACTGGGGAGAAATACATTCATTGACAGGGGTTGCCAAGCTTCCAGAAATTACGAGTCTCCAGAAATCTCAGCAACTATGATTTCACCCAACCTGGATGATACTTTCAGGTAATGATCAGTACACTAAGCCCACTTGTTTCCCCAAATTTCGTTCTTCTATGTTGAAGCGTTCGTTTCCAGTAACAGTTTGAATTTTGGCGATTCGCTCTGTTTTCTCCTATATTGATAGATGTATTTGGAACTCTAAACCAAACACGGTTTGTGCTAGCTTCTTGAAACTTGACACAGTAAAGCAGTTTTACGTTCTATCTCTATGTTCTGTTTCCTCTTGATGTAGCACTCAGCAGTGACTGAGGAGAAACACTTTCATTGAAAGGGGTTGCCAAGCTTCCCAAAATTGCGAGTCTCCAGAAATCTCAGCAACTATTTTTTCACCCAAACTGGATGATACTTTCAGGTAATGATCAGTACACTAAGCTCACTTGGTTCCCCAAATTTCGTTCTTTTATGTTGAAGCGTTCGCTTCCAGTAACTGTTTGAATTTTGGCGTTTCACTCTGTTTCCTCCTATACTGACAGATGTATTTGGAACTCTAAATCAAACACGGTTTGTGCTAGCTTCTTGAAACTTGACACAGTAAAGCAGTTTCACGTTCTATCTCTATGTTCTATTTCCTCTGGATGTAGCCCTAAGCAGTGACTGGGGAAAAATACTTTCATTGACAGGGGTTGCCAAGCTTCCAGAAATTACGAGTCTCCAGAATACTCAGCAACTATGATTTCACCCAACCTGGGTGATACTTTCAGGTAATGATCAGTACACTAAGCCCACTTGGTTCCCCAAATTTCGTTCTTCTATGTTGAAGCGTTCGTTTCCAGTAAGAGTTTGAATTTTGGCGTTTCACTCTATTTTCTCCTATATTGATAGATGTATTTGGAACTCTAAATCAAACACGGTTTGTGCTACCTTCTTCAAACTTGACACAGTAAAGCAGTTTCAAGTTCTAGCTCTATGTTCTGTTTCCTCTTGATGTAGCACTCAGCAGTGACTGAGGAGAAACACTTTCATTGAAAGGGGTTGCCAAGCTTCCCAAAATTGCGAGTCTCCAGAAATCTCAGCAACTATTTTTTAACCCAAACTGGATGATACTTTCAGGTAATGATCAGTACACTAAGCTCACTTGGTTCCCAAAATTTCGTTCTTTTATGTTGAAGCGTTCGCTTCCAGTAACTTTTGAATTTTGGCGTTTCACTCTGTTTTCTCCTATATTGATAGATGTATTTGGAACTCTAAACCAAACACGGTTTGGGCTAGATTCTTGAAACTTGACACAGTAAAGCAGTTTCACGTTCTATCTCTATGTTCTGTTTCCTCTTGATGTAGCACTCAGCAGTGACTGAGGAGAAACACTTTCATTGAAAGGGGTTGCCAAGCTTCCCAAAATTGCGAGTCTCCAGAAATCTCAGCAACTATTTTTTCACCCAAACTGGATGATACTTTCAGGTAATGATCAGTACACTAAGCTCACTTCGTTCCCCAAATTTCGTTCTTCTATGTTGAAGCGTTCGTTTCCAGTAACAGTTTGAATTTTGGCGTTTCACTCTGTTTTCTCCTATATTGATAGATGTATTTGGAACTCTAAATCAAACACGGTTTGTGCTAGCTTTTTGAAACTTGACACAGTAAAGCAGTTTCAAGTTCTATCTCTATGTTCTGTTTTCTCTTGATGTAGCCCTAAGCAGTGACTGGGGAGAAACACTTTCATTGAAAGGGGTTGCCAAGCTTCCCAAAATTGCGAGTCTCCAGAAATCTCAGCAACTATTTTTTCACCCAAACTGGATGATACTTTCAGGTAATGATCAGTACACTGAGCCCACTTGGATCCCCAAATTTCGTTCTTCTATGTTGAAGCGTTCGTTTCCAGTAACAGTTTGAATTTTGGCCTTTCACTCTGTTTTCTCCTATATTGATAGATGTATTTGGAACTCTAAACCACACCCGGTTTGTGCTAGCTTCTTGAAACTTGACACAGTAAAGCAGTTTCACGTTCTATCTCTATGTTCTGTTTCCTCTTGATGTAGCACACAGCAGTGACTGAGGAGAAACACTTTCATTGAAAGGGGTTGCCAAGCTTCCAAAAATTACGATTCCCCAGAAATCTCAGCAACTATTTTTTCACCCAAACTGGATGATACTTTCAGGTAATGATGAGTACACTAAGCCCACTGGGTTCCCCAAATTTCGTTCTTCTATGTTGAAGCGTTCGTTTCCAGTAACAGTTTGAATTTTGGCGTTTCGCTCTGTTTTCTCCTATATTGATAGATGTATTTGCAACTCTAAACCAAACACGGTTTGTGCTAGCTTCTTGAAACTTGACACAATAAAGCAGTTTCAAGTTCTATCTCTATGTTCTGTTTCCTCTGGATGTAGCCCTAAGCAGTGACTGGGGAGAAACACTTACATTGAATGGGGTTGCCAAGCTTCCAGAAATTACGAGTCTCCAGAAATCTCAGCAACTATGATTTCACCCAAACTGGATGATACTTTCAGGTAATGATCAGTACACTAAGCCCACTTGGTTCCCCAAATTTCGTTCTTCTATGTTGAAGCGTTCGTTTCCAGTAACAGTTTGAATTTTGGCGTTTCACTCTGTTTTCTCCTATATTGATAGACGTATTTGGAACTCTAAATCAAACACGGTTTGTGCTACCTTCTTCAAAATTGACACAGTAAAGCAGTTTCATGTTCTAGCTCTATGTTCTGTTTCCTCTTGATGTAGCACTCACCAGTGACTGAGGAGAAACACTTTCATTGAAAGGGGTTGCCAAGCTTCCCAAAATTGCGAGTCTCCAGAAATCTCAGCAACTATTTTTTAACCCAAACTGGATGATACTTTCAGGTAGTGATCAGTACACTAAGCTCACTTGGTTCCCCAAATTTCGTTCTTTTATGTTGAAGCGTTCGCTTCCAGTAACTGTTTGAATTTTGGCGTTTCACTCTGTTTTCTCCTATACTGACAGATGTATTTGGAACTCTAAATCAAACACGGTTTGTGCTAGCTTCTTGAAACTTGACACAGTAAAGCAGTATCACGTTCTATCTCTATGTTCTGTTTCCTCTGGATGTAGCCCTAAGCAGTGACTGGGGAGAAACACTTTCATTGAAAGGGGTTGCCAAGCTTCCAGAAATTACGAGTCTCCAGAAATCTCAGCAACTATGATTTCACCCAACCTGGATGATACTTTCAGGTAATGATCAGTACACTAAGCCCACTTGGTTCCCCAAATTCCATTCTTTTATGTTGAAGCGTTCGTTTCCAGTAACAGTTTGAATTTTGGCGTTTCACTCTGTTTTCTCCTATATTGATAGATGTATTTGGAACTCTAAACCAAACATGGTTTGTGCTAGCTTCTTGAAACTTGACACAGTAAAGCAGTTTCACGATCTATATCTATGTTCTGTTTCCTCTGGATGTAGCCCTAAGCAGTGACTGGGGAAAAATACTTTCATTGACAGAGGTTGCCAAGCTTCCAGAAATTACGAGTCTCCAGAAATCTCAGCAACTATGATTTCACCCAAACTGGATGATACTTTCAGGTAATGATCAGTACACTAAGCCCACTTGGTTCCCCAAATTTCGTTCTTCTATGTTGAAGCGTTCGTTTCCAGTAACAGTTTGAATTTTGGCGTTTCACTCTGTTTTCTCCTATATTGATACATGTATTTGGAACTCTAACCCAAACACGGTTTGTGCTAGCTTCTTGAAACTTGACACAGTAAAGCAGTTTCACGTTCTATCTCTATGTTCTGTCTCCTCTTGATGTAGCCCTAAGCAGTGACTGGGGAGAAACACTTTCATTGAAAGGGGTTGCCAAGCTTCCAAAAATTACGAGTCTCCAGAAATCTCAGCATCTATTTTTTCACCCAAACTTGATGATACTTTCAGGTAATGATCAGTACACTAAGCCCACTTGGTTCCCCAAATTTCGTTCTTCTATGTTAAAGCGTTCGTTTCCAGTAAGAGTTTGAATTTTGGCGTTTCACTCTGTTTTCTCCTATATTGATACATGTATTTGGAACTCTAAACCAAACACGGTTTGTGCTAGCTTCTTGAAACTTGACACAGTAAAGCAGTTTCACGTTCTATCACTATGTTCTGTTTCCTCTTGATGTAGCACTCAGCAGTGACTGAGGAGAAACACTTTCATTGAAAGGGGTTGCCAAGCTTCCCAAAATTGCGAGTCTCCAGAAATCTCAGCAACTATTTTTTCACCCAAGCTGGATGATACTTTCAGGTAATGATCAGTACACTAAGCTCACTTGGTTCCCCAAATTTCGTTCTTTTATGTTGAAGCGTTCGCTTCCAGTAACTGTTTGAATTTTGGCGTTTCACTCTGTTTTCTCCTATACTGACAGATGTATTTGGAACTCTAAATCAAACACGGTTTGTGCTAGCTTCTTGAAACTTGACACAGTAAAGCAGTTTCACGTTCTATCTCTATGTTCTGTTTCCTCTGGATGTAGCCATAAGCAGTGACTGGGGAGAAATACATTCATTGACAGGGGTTGCCAAGCTTCCAGAAATTACGAGTCTCCAGAAATCTCAGCAACTATGATTTCACCCAACCTGGATGATACTTTCAGGTAATGATCAGTACACTAAGCCCACTTGTTTCCCCAAATTTCGTTCTTCTATGTTGAAGCGTTCGTTTCCAGTAACAGTTTGAATTTTGGCAATTCGCTCTGTTTTCTCCTATATTGATAGATGTATTTGGAACTCTAAACCAAACACGGTTTGTGCTAGCTTCTTGAAACTTGACACAGTAAAGCAGTTTTACGTTCTATCTCTATGTTCTGTTTCCTCTTGATGTAGCACTCAGCAGTGACTGAGGAGAAACACTTTCATTGAAAGGGGTTGCCAAGCTTCCCAAAATTGCGAGTCTCCAGAAATCTCAGCAACTATTTTTTCAACCAAACTGGATGATACTTTCAGGTAATGATCAGTACACTAAGCTCACTTGGTTCCCCAAATTTCGTTCTTTTATGTTGAAGCGTTCGCTTCCAGTAACTGTTTGAATTTTGGCGTTTCACTCTGTTTCCTCCTATACTGACAGATGTATTTGGAACTCTAAATCAAACACGGTTTGTGCTAGCTTCTTGAAACTTGACACAGTAAAGCAGTTTCACGTTCTATCTCTATGTTCTATTTCCTCTGGATGTAGCCCTAAGCAGTGACTGGGGAAAAATACTTTCATTGACAGGGGTTGCCAAGCTTCCAGAAATTACGAGTCTCCAGAAATCTCAGCAACTATGATTTCACCCAACCTGGGTGATACTTTCAGGTAATGATCAGTACACTAAGCCCACTTGGTTCCCCAAATTTCGTTCTTCTATGTTGAAGCGTTCGTTTCCAGTAAGAGTTTGAATTTTGGCGTTTCACTCTATTTTCTCCTATATTGATAGATGTATTTGGAACTCTAAATCAAACACGGTTTGTGCTACCTTCTTCAAACTTGACACAGTAAAGCAGTTTCAAGTTCTAGCTCTATGTTCTGTTTCCTCTTGATGTAGCACTCAGCAGTGACTGAGGAGAAACACTTTCATTGAAAGGGGTTGCCAAGCTTCCCAAAATTGCGAGTCTCCAGAAATCTCAGCAACTATTTTTTAACCCAAACTGGATGATACTTTCAGGTAATGATCAGTACACTAAGCTCACTTGGTTCCCAAAATTTCGTTCTTTTATGTTGAAGCGTTCGCTTCCAGTAACTTTTGAATTTTGGCGTTTCACTCTGTTTTCTCCTATATTGATAGATGTATTTGGAACTCTAAACCAAACACGGTTTGGGCTAGCTTCTTGAAACTTGACACAGTAAAGCAGTTTCACGTTCTATCTCTATGTTCTGTTTCCTCTTGATGTAGCACTCAGCAGTGACTGAGGAGAAACACTTTCATTGAAAGGGGTTGCCAAGCTTCCCAAAATTGCGAGTCTCCAGAAATCTCAGCAACTATTTTTTAACCCAAACTGGATGATACTTTCAGGTAATGATCAGTACACTAAGCTCACTTGGTTCCCCAAATTTCGTTCTTTTATGTTGAAGCGTTCGCTTCCAGTAACTGTTTGAATTTTGGCGTTTCACTCTGTTTTCTCCTATACTGACAGATGTATTTGGAACTCTAAATCAAACACGGTTTGTGCTAGCTTCTTGAAACTTGACACAGTAAAGCAGTTTCACGTTCTATCTCGATGTTCTGTTTCCTCTGTATGTAGCACTCAGCAGTGACTGAGGAGAAACACTTTCATTGAAAGGGGTTGCCAAGCTTCCCAAAATTGCGAGTCTCCAGAAATCTCAGCAACTATTTTTTAACCCAAACTGGATGATACTTTCAGGTAATGATCAGTACACTAAGCTCACTTGGTTCCCCAAATTTCGTTCTTTTATGTTGCAGCGTTCGCTTCCAGTAACTGTTTGAATTTTGGCGTTTCACTCTGTTTTCTCCTATACTGACAGATGTATTTGGAACTCTAAATCAAACACGGTTTGTGCTAGCTTCTTGAAACTTGACACAGTAAAGCAGTTTCACGTTCTATCTCTATGTTCTATTTCCTCTGGATGTAGCCCTAAGCAGTGACTGGGGAAAAATACTTTCATTGACAGGGGTTGCCAAGCTTCCAGAAATTACGAGTCTCCAGAAATCTCAGAAACTATGATTTCACCCAAACTGGATGATATTTTCAGGTAATGATCAGTACACTAAGCTCACTTGGTTCCCCAAATTTCGTTCTTTTATGTTGAAGCGTTCGCTTCCAGTAACTGTTTGAATTTTGGCGTTTCACTCTGTTTTCTCCTATACTGTCAGATGTATTTGGAACTCTAAATCAAACACGGTTTGTGCTAGCTTCTTGAAACTTGACACAGTAAAGCAGTTTCACGTTCTATCTCTATGTTTTGTTTCCTCTTGATGTAGCACTCAGCAGTGACTGAGGAGAAACACTTTCATTGAAAGGGGTTGCCTAGCTTCCCAAAATTGCGAGTCTCTAGAAATCTCAGCAAACAGTTTTTCACCCAAAGTGGATGATACTTTCAGGTAATGATCAGTACACTAAGCTCACTTGGTTACCCAAATTTAGTTCTTCTATGTTGAAGCGTTCGTTTCCAGTAACAGTTTGAATTTTGGCGTTTTACTCTGTTTTCTCCTATATTGATAGATGTATTTGGAACTCTAAATCAAACACGGTTTGTGCTAGCTTCTTGAAACTTGACACAATAAAGCAGTTTCAAGTTCTATCTCTATGTTCTGTCTCCTCTTGATGTAGCCCTAAGCAGTGACTGGGGAGAAACACTTTCATTGAAAGGGGTTGCCAAGCTTCCAAAAATTACGAGTCTCCAGAAATCTCAGCAACTATTTTTTCACCCAAACTGGATGATACTTTCAGGTAATGATCAGTACACTAAGCTCACTTGGTTCCCCAAATTTCGTTCTTTTATGTTGAAGCGTTCGCTTCCAGTAACTGTTTGGATTTTGGCATTTCACTCTGTTTTCTCCTATACTGACAGATGTATTTGGAACTCTAAATCAAACACGGTTTGTGCTAGCTTCTTGAAACTTGACACAGTAAAGCAGTTTCACGTCCTATCTCTATATTCTGTTTCCTCTTGCTGTAGCCCTAAGCAGTGACTGAGGAGAAACACTTTCATTGAAAGGGGTTGCCAAGCTTCCCAAAACTGTGAGTCTCCAGAAATCTCAGCAACTATTTTTTCACCCAAACTGGATGATACTTTCAGGTAATGATCAGTACACTATGCCCACTTGGTTCCCCAAATTTCGTTCTTCTATGTTGAAGCGTTCGTTTCCAGTAACAGTTTGAATTTTGGCGTTTCACTCTGTTTTCTCCTATATTGATAGATGTATTTGGAACTCTAAACCAAACACGGTTTGTGCTAGCTTCTTGAAACTTGATACAGTAAAGCAGTTTCACGTTCTATCTCTATGTTTTCTTTCCTCTTGATGTAGCACTCAGCAGTGACTGAGGAGAAACACTTTCATTGAAAGGGGTTGCCAAATTCCCAAAATTGCGAGTCTCTAGAAATCTCAGCAAACATTTTTGTACCCAACGTGGATGATACTTTCAGGTAATGATCAGTACACTAAGCTCACTTCGTTCCCCAAATTTCGTTCTTCTATGTTGAAGCGTTCGTTTCCAGTAACAGTTTGAATTTTGGCGTTTCACTCTGTTTTCTCCTATATTGATAGATGTATTTGGAACTCTAAATCAAACACGGTTTGTGCTAGCTTCTTGAAACTTGACACCGTAAAGCAGTTTCAAGTTCTATCTCTATGTTCTGTTTTCTCTTGATGTAGCCCTAAGCAGTGACTGGGGAGAAACACTTTCATTGAAAGGGGTTGCCAAGCTTCCCAAAATTGCGAGTCTCCAGAAATCTCAGCAACTATTTTTTCACCCAAACTGGATGATACTTTCAGGTAATGATCAGTACACTGAGCCCACTTGGATCCCCAAATTTCGTTCTTCTATGTTGAAGCGTTCGTTTCCAGTAACAGTTTGAATTTTGGCCTTTCACTCTGTTTTCTCCTATACTGACAGATGTATTTGGAACTCTAAATCAAACACGGTTTGTGCTAGCTTCTTGAAACTTGACACAGTAAAGCAGTTTCACGTTCTATCTCTATGTTCTGTTTCCTCTTGATGTAGCACACAGCAGTGACTGAGGAGAAACACTTTCATTGAAAGGGGTTGCCAAGCTTCCAAAAATTACGATTCCCCAGAAATCTCAGCAACTATTTTTTCACCCAAACTGGATGATACTTTCAGGTAATGATGAGTACACTAAGCCCACTGGGTTCCCCAAATTTCGTTCTTCTATGTTGAAGCGTTCGTTTCCAGTAACAGTTTGAATTTTGGCGTTTCGCTCTGTTTTCTCCTATATTGATAGATGTATTTGGAACTCTAAACCAAACACGGTTTGTGCTAGCTTCTTTAAACTTGACACAATAAAGCAGTTTCAAGTTCTATCACTATGTTCTGTTTCCTCTTGATGTAGCCCTAAGCAGTGACTGGGGAGAAACACTTACATTGAAAGGGGTTGCCAAGCTTCCAGAAATTACGAGTCTCCAGAAATCTCAGCAACTATGATTTCACCCAAACTGGATGATACTTTCAGGTAATGATCAGTACACTAAGCCCACTTGGTTCCCCAAATTTCGTTCTTCTATGTTGAAGCGTTCGTTTCCAGTAACAGTTTGAATTTTGGCGTTTCACTCTGTTTTCTCCTATATTGATAGACGTATTTGGAACTCTAAATCAAACACGGTTTGTGCTACCTTCTTCAAACTTGACACAGTAAAGCAGTTTCAAGTTCTAGCTCTATGTTCTGTTTCCTCTTGATGTAGCACTCAGCAGTGACTGAGGAGAAACACTTTCATTGAAAGGTGTTGCCAAGCTTCCCAAAATTGCGAGTCTCCAGAAATCTCAGCAACTATTTTTTCACCCAAACTGGATGATACTTTCAGGTAATGATCAGTACACTAAGCTCACTTGGTTGCCCAAATTTCGTTCTTTTATGTTGAAGCGTTCGCTTCCAGTAATTGTTTGAATTTTGGCGTTTCACTCTGTTTTCTCCTATATTGATAGATGTATTTGGAACTCTAAACCAAACACGGTTTGTGCTAGCTTCTTGAAACTTGACACAGTAAAGCAGTTTCACGTTCTATCTCTATGTTCTGTTTCCTCTTCGATGTAGCACTCAGCAGTGACTGAGGAGAAACACTTTCATTGAAAGGGGTTGCCAAGCTTCCCAAAATTGCGAGTCTCCAGAAATATCAGCAACTATTTTTTAACCCAAACTGGATGATACTTTCAGGTAATGATCAGTACACTAAGCCCACTTGGTTCCCCAAATTTCGTTCTTCTATGTTGAATCGTTCGTTTACAGTAACAGTTTGAATTTTGGCGTTTCACTCTGTTTTCTCCTATATTGATAGATGTATTTGGAACTCTAAACCAAACACGGTTTGTGCTAGCTTCTTGAAACTTGTCACAGTAAAGCAGATTCACGTTCTATCTCTATGTTCTGTTTCCTCTTGATGTAGCACTCAGCAGTGACTGAGGAGAAACACTTTCATTGAAAGGGGTTGCCAAGCTTCCCAAAATTGCGAGTCTCCAGAAATCTCAGCAACTATTTTTTAACCCAAACTGGATGATACTTTCAGGTAATGATCAGTACACTAAGCTCACTTGGTTCCCCAAATTTCGTTCTTTTATGTTGAAGCGTTCGCTTCCAGTAACTGTTTGAATTTTGGCGTTTCACTCTGTTTTCTCCTATACTGACAGATGTATTTGGAACTCTAAATCAAACACGGTTTGTGCTAGCTTCTTGAAACTTGACACAGTAAAGCACTTTCCCGTTCTATCTCTATGTTCTGTTTCCTCTGGATGTAGCCCTAAGCAGTGACTGGGGAGAAATACTTTCGTTGACAGGGGTTGCCAAGCTTCCAGAAATTACGAGTCTCCAGAAATCTCAGCAACTATGATTTCACCCAACCTGGATGATACTTTCAGGTAATGATCAGTACACTAAGCCCACTTGGTTCGCCAAATTTCGTTCTTCTGTGTTGAAGCGTTCGTTTCCAGTAACAGTTTGAATTTTGGCGTTTTACTCTGTTTTCTCCTATATTGATAGATGTATTTGGAACTCTAAATCAAACACGGTTTGTGCTAGCTTCTTGAAACTTGACACAATAAAGCAGTTTCAAGTTCTATCTCTATATTCTGTCTCCTCTTGATGTAGCCCTAAGCAGTGACTGGGGAGAAACACTTTCATTGAAAGGGGTTGCCAAGCTTCCAAAAATTACGAGTCTCCAGAAATCTCAGCATCTATTTTTTCACCCAAACTGGATGATACTTTCAGGAAATTATGAGTACGCTAAGCCCACTGGGTTCCCAAAATTTTGTTCTTCTATGTTGAAGCGTTCGTTTCCAGTAACAGTTTGAAATTTGGCGTTTCACTCTGTTTTCTCCTATATTGATAGATGTATTTGGAACTCTAAACCAAACACGGTTTGTGCTAGCTTCTTGAAACTTGACACAGTAAAGCAGTTTCACGTTCTATCTCTATGTTCTGTTTCCTCTTGATGTAGCACTCAGCAGTGACTGAGGAGAAACACTTTCATTGAAAGGGGTTGCCAAGCTCCCCAAAACTGCGAGTCTCCAGAAATCTCAGCAACTATTTTTTCACCCAAACTGGATGATACTTTCAGGTAATGATCAGTACACTAAGCTCACTTGGTTCCCGAAATTTCGTTCTTTTATGTTGAAGCGTTCACTTCCAGTAACTGTTTGAATTTTGGCGTTTCACTCTGTTTTCTCCTATACTGACAGATGTATTTGGAACTCTAAATCAAACACGGTTTGTGCTAGCTTCTTGAAACTTGACACAGTAAAGCAGTTTCAAGTTCTATCTCTATGTTTTCTTTCCTCTTGATGTAGCACTCAGCAGTGACTGAGGAGAAACACTTTCATTGAAAGGGGTTGCCATGCTTCCAGAAATTACGAGTCTCCAGAAATCTCAGCAACTATGATTTCACCCAAACTGGATGATACTTTCAGGTAATGATCAGTACACTAAGCCCACTTGGTTCCCCAAATTTCGTTCTTCTATGTTGATGCGTTCGCTTCCAGTAACTGTTTGAATTTTGGCGTTTCACTCTGTTTTCTCCTATACTGACAGATGTATTTGGAACTCTAAATCAAACACGGTTTGTGCTAGCTTCTTGAAACTTGACACAGTAAAGCAGTTTCACGTTCTATCTCAATGTTCTGTTTCCTCTGGATGTAGCCCTAAGCAGTGACTGCGGAAAAATACTTTCATTGACAGAGGTTGCCAAGCTTCCAGAAATTACGAGTCTCCAGAAATCTCAGCAACTATGATTTCACCCAACCTGGATGATACTTTCAGGTAATGATCAGTACACTAAGCCCACTTGGTTCCCCAAATTTCGTTCTTCTATGTTGAAGCGTTCGTTTCCAGTAACAGTTTGAATTTTGGCGTTTCACTCTGTTTTCTCCTATATTGATAGATGTATTTGGAACTCTAACCCAAACACGGTTTGTGCTAGCTTCTTGAAACTTGACACAGTAAAGCAGTTTCACGTTCTATCTCTATGTTCTGTCTCCTCTTGATGTAGCCCTAAGCAGTGACTGGGGAGAAACACTTTCATTGAAAGGGGTGGCCAAGCTTCCAAAAATTACGAGTCTCCAGAAATCTCAGCATCTATTTTTTCACCCAAACTTGATGATACTTTCAGGTAATGATGAGTACGCTAAGCCCACTGGGTTCCCCAAATTTCGTTCTTCTATGTTGAAGCGTTCGTTTCCAGTAACAGTTTGAATTTTGGCGTTTCACTCTGTTTTCTCCTATATTGATAGATGTATTTGGAACTCTAAACCAAACACGGTTTGTGCTAGCTTCTTGAAACTTGACACAGTAAAGCAGTTTCACGTTCTATATCTATGTTCTGTTTCCTCTTGATGTAGCACTCAGCAGTGACTGAGGAGAAACACTTTCATTGAAAGGGGTTGCCAAGCTTCCCAAAATTGCGAGTCTCCAGAAATCTCAGCAACTATTTTTTCACCCAAACTGGATGATACTTTCAGGTAATGATCAGTACACTAAGCCCACTTGGTTCCCCAAATTTCGTTCTTCTATGTTAAAGCGTTCGTTTCCAGTAACAGTTTGAATTTTGGCGTTTCACTCTGTTTTCTCCTATATTGATACATGTATTTGGAACTCTAAACCAAACACGGTTTGTGCTAGCTTCTTGAAACTTGACACAGTAAAGCAGTTTCACGTTCTATCTCTATGTTCTGTTTCCTCTTGATGTAGCACTCAGCAGTGACTGAGGAGAAACACTTTCATTGAAAGGGGTTGCCAAGCTTCCCAAAATTGCGAGTCTCCAGAAATCTCAGCAACTATTTTTTCACCCAAACTGGATGATACTTTCAGGTAATGATCAGTACACTAAGCTCACTTGGTTCCCCAAATTTCGTTCTTTTATGTTGAAGCGTTCGCTTCCAGTAACTGTTTGAATTTTGGCGTTTCACTCTGTTTTCTCCTATACTGACAGATGTATTTGGAACTCTAAATCAAACACGGTTTGTGCTAGCTTCTTGAAACTTGACACAGTAAAGCAGTTTCACGTTCTATCTCTATGTTCTGTTTCCTCTGGATGTAGCCGTAAGCAGTGACTGGGGAGAAACACTTTCATTGAAAGGGGTTGCCAAGCTTCCAAAAATTACGAGTCTCCAGAAATCTCAGCATCTATTTTTTCACCCAAACTGGATGATACTTTCAGGTAATTATGAGTACGCTAAGCCCACTGGGTTCCCCTAATTTCGTTCTTCTATGTTGAAGCGTTCGTTTCCAGTAACAGTTTGAAATTTGGCGTTTCACTCTGTTTTCTCCTATATTGATAGATGTATTTGGAACTCTAAACCAAACAAGGTTTGTGCTAGCTTCTTGAAACTTGACACAGTAAAGCAGTTTCACGTTCTATCTCTATGTTCTGTTTCCTCTTGATGTAGCACTCAGCAGTGACTGAGGAGAAACACTTTCATTGAAAGGGGTTGCCAAGCTCCCCAAAACTGCGAGTCTCCAGAAATCTCAGCAACTATTTTTTCACCCAAAGTGGATGATACTTTCAGGTAATGATCAGTACACTAAGCTCACTTGGTTCCCCAAATTTCGTTCTTTTATGTTGAAGCGTTCGCTTCCAGTAACTGTTTGAATTTTGGCGTTTCACTCTGTTTTCTCCTATACTGACAAATGTATTTGGAACTCTAAATCAAACACGGTTTGTGCTAGCTTCTTGAAACTTGACACAGGAAAGCAGTTTCACGTTCTATCTCTATGTTTTGTTTCCTCTTGATGTAGCACTCAGCAGTGACTGAGGAGAAACACTTTCATTGAAAGGGGTTGCCTAGCTTCCCCAAATTGCGAGTCTCTAGAAATCTCAGCAAACAGTTTTTCACCCAAAGTGGATGATACTTTCAGGTAATGATCAGTACACTAAGCTCACTTGGTTACCCAAATTTCGTTCTTCTATGTTGAAGCGTTCGTTTCCAGTAACAGTTTGAATTTTGGCGTTTTACTCTGTTTTCTCCTATATTGAAAGATGTATTTGGAACTCTAAATCAAACACGGTTTGTGCTAGCTTCTTGAAACTTGACACAATAAAGCAGTTTCAAGTTCTATCTCTATGTTCTGTCTCCTCTTGATGTAGCCCTAAGCAGTGACTGGGGAGAAACACTTTCATTGAAAGGGGTTGCCAAGCTTCCAAAAATTACTAGTCTCCAGAAATCTCAGCAACTATTTTTTCACCCAAACTGGATGATACTTTCAGGTAATGATCAGTACACTAAGCTCACTTGGTTCCCCAAATTTCGGTCTTTTATGTTGAAGCGTTCGCTTCCAGTAACTGTTTGAATTTTGGCGTTTCACTCTGTTTTCTCCTATACTGACAAATGTATTTGGAACTCTAAATCAAACACGGTTTGTGCTAGCTTCTTGAAACTTGACACAGGAAAGCAGTTTCACGTTCTATCTCTATGTTTTGTTTCCTCTTGATGTAGCACTCAGCAGTGACTGAGGAGAAACACTTTCATTGAAAGGGGTTGCCTAGCTTCCCCAAATTGCGAGTCTCTAGAAATCTCAGCAAACAGTTTTTCACCCAAAGTGGATGATACTTTCAGGTAATGATCAGTACACTAAGCTCACTTGGTTACCCAAATTTCGTTCTTCTATGTTGAAGCGTTCGTTTCCAGTAACAGTTTGAATTTTGGCGTTTTACTCTGTTTTCTCCTATATTGAAAGATGTATTTGGAACTCTAAATCAAACACGGTTTGTGCTAGCTTCTTGAAACTTGACACAATAAAGCAGTTTCAAGTTCTATCTCTATGTTCTGTCTCCTCTTGATGTAGCCCTAAGCAGTGACTGGGGAGAAACACTTTCATTGAAAGGGGTTGCCAAGCTTCCAAAAATTACTAGTCTCCAGAAATCTCAGCAACTATTTTTTCACCCAAACTGGATGATACTTTCAGGTAATGATCAGTACACTAAGCTCACTTGGTTCCCCAAATTTCGGTCTTTTATGTTGAAGCGTTCGCTTCCAGTAACTGTTTGAATTTTGGCGTTTCACTCTGTTTTCTCCTATACTGACAGATGTATTTGGAACTCTAAATCAAACACGGTTTGTGCTAGCTTCTTGAAACTTGACACAGTAAAGCAGTTTCATGTTCTATCTCTATATTCTGTTTCCTCTTGCTGTAGCCCTAAGCAGTGACTGAGGAGAAACACTTTCATTGAAATGGGTTGCCAAGCTTCCCAAAACTGCGAGTCTTCAGAAATCTCAGCAACTATTTTTTCACCCAAACTGGATGATACTTTCAGGTAATGATCAGTACACTGAGCCCACTTGGATCCCCAAATTTCGTTCTTCTATGTTGAAGCGTTCGTTTCCAGTAACAGTTTGAATTTTGGCCTTTCACTCTGTTTTCTCCTATATTGATAGATGTATTTGGAACTCTAAACCACACCCGGTTTGTGCTAGCTTCTTGAAACTTGACACAGTAAAGCAGTTTCACGTTCTATCTCTATGTTCTGTTTCCTCTTGATGTAGCACACAGCAGTGACTGAGGAGAAACACTTTCATTGAAAGGGGTTGCCAAGCTTCCAAAAATTACGATTCCCCTGAAATCTCAGCAACTATTTTTTCACCCAAACTGGATGATACTTTCAGGTAATGATGAGTTCACTAAGCCCACTGGGTTCCCCAAATTTCGTTCTTCTATGTTTAAGCGTTCGTTTCCAGTAACAGTTTGAATTTTGGCGTTTCGCTCTGTTTTCTCCTATATTGATAGATGTATTTGCAACTCTAAACCAAACACGGTTTGTGCTAGCTTCTTGAAACTTGACACAATAAAGCAGTTTCAAGTTCTATCTCTATGTTCTGTTTCCTCTGGATGTAGCCCTAAGCAGTGACTGGGGAGAAACACTTACATTGAATATGGTTGCCAAGCTTCCAGAAATTATGAGTCTCCAGAAATCTCAGCAACTATGATTTCACCCAAACTGGATGATACTTTCAGGTAATGATCAGTACACTAAGCCCACTTGGTTCCCCAAATTTCGTTCTTCTATGTTGAAGCGTTCGTTTCCAGTAACAGTTTGAATTTTGGCGTTTCACTCTGTTTTCTCCTATATTGATAGACGTATTTGGAACTCTAAATCAAACACGGTTTGTGCTACCTTCTTCAAACTTGACACAGTAAAGCAGTTTCAAGTTCTAGCTCTATGTTCTGTTTCCTCTTGATGTAGCACTCAGCAGTGACTGAGGAGAAACACTTTCATTGAAAAGGGTTGCCAAGCTTCCCAAAATTGCGAGTCTCCAGAAATCTCAGCAACTATTTTTTAACCCAAACTGGATGATACTTTCAGGTAGTGATCAGTACACTAAGCTCACTTGGTTCCCCAAATTTCGTTCTTTTATGTTGAAGCGTTCGCTTCCAGTAACTGTTTGAATTTTGGCGTTTCACTCTGTTTTCTCCTATACTGACAGATATATTTGGAACTCTAAATCAAACACGGTTTGTGCTAGCTTCTTGAAACTTGACACAGTAAAGCAGTATCACGTTCTATCTCTATGTTCTGTTTCCTCTGGATGTAGCCCTAAGCAGTGACTGGGGAGAAACACTTTCATTGAAAGGGGTTGCCAAGCTTCCAGAAATTACGAGTCTCCGGAAATCTCAGCAACTATGATTTCACCCAACCTGGATGATACTTTCAGGTAATGATCAGTACACTAAGCCCACTTGGTTCCCCAAATTTCGTTCTTCTATTTTGAATCGTTCGTTTCCAGTAACAGTTTGAATTTTGGCGTTTCACTCTGTTTTCTCCTATATTGATAGATGTATTTGGAACTCTAACCCAAACACGGTTTGTGCTAGCTTCTTGAAACTTGACACAGTAAAGCAGTTTCACGTTCTATCTCTATGTTCTGTCTCCTCTTGATGTAGCCCTAAGCAGTGACTGGGGAGAAACACTTTCATTGAAAGGGGTTGCCAAGCTTCCAAAAATTACGAGTCTCCAGAAATCTCAGCATCTATTTTTTCACCCAAACTTGATGATACTTTCAGGTAATGATGAGTACGCTAAGCCCACTGGGTTCCCCAAATTTCGTTCTTCTATGTTGAAGCGTTCGTTTCCAGTAACAGTTTGAATTTTGGCGTTTCACTCTGTTTTCTCCTATATTGATAGATGTATTTGGAACTCTAAACCAAACACGGTTTGTGCTAGCTTCTTGAAACTTGACACAGTAAAGCAGTTTCACGTTCTATATCTATGTTCTGTTTCCTCTTGATGTAGCCCTCAGCAGTGACTGAGGAGAAACACTTTCATTGAAAGGGGTTGCCAAGCTTCCCAAAATTGCGAGTCTCCAGAAATCTCAGCAACTATTTTTTAACCCAAACTGGATGATACTTTCAGGTAATGATCAGTACACTAAGCCCACTTGGTTCCCCAAATTTCGTTCTTCTATGTTAAAGCGTTCGTTTCCAGTAACAGTTTGAATTTTGGCGTTTCACTCTGTTTTCTCGTATATTGATACATGTATTTGGAACTCTAAACCAAACACGGTTTGTGCTAGCTTCTTGAAACTTGACACAGTAAAGCAGTTTCACGTTCTATCTCTATGTTCTGTTTCCTCTTGATGTAGCACTCAGCAGTGACTGAGGAGAAACACTTTCATTGAAAGGGATTGCCAAGCTTCCCAAAATTGCGAGTCTCCAGAAATCTCAGCAACTATTTTTTCACCCAAGCTGGATGATACTTTCAGGTAATGATCAGTACACTAAGCTCACTTGGTTCCCCAAATTTCGTTCTTTTATGTTGAAGCGTTCGCTTCCAGTAACTGTTTGAATTTTGGCGTTTCACTCTGTTTTCTCCTATACTGACAGATGTATTTGGAACTCTAAATCAAACACGGTTTGTGCTAGCTTCTTGAAACTTGACACAGTAAAGCAGTTTCACGTTCTATCTCTATGTTCTGTTTCCTCTGGATGTAGCCATAAGCAGTGACTGGGGAGAAATACTTTCATTGACAGGGGTTGCCAAGCTTCCAGAAATTACGAGTCTCCAGAAATCTCAGCAACTATGATTTCACCCAACCTGGATGATACTTTCAGGTAATGATCAGTACACTAAGCCCACTTGTTTCCCCAAATTTCGTTCTTCTATGTTGAAGCGTTCGTTTCCAGTAACAGTTTGAATTTTGGCGTTTCGCTCTGTTTTCTCCTATACTGACAGATGTATTTGGAACTCTAAATCAAACACGGTTTGTGCTAGCTTCTTGAAACTTGACACAGTAAAGCAGTTTCACGTTCTATCTCTATGTTCTATTTCCTCTGGATGTAGCCCTAAGCAGTGACTGGGGAAAAATACTTTCATTGACAGGGGTTGCCAAGCTTCCAGAAATTACGAGTCTCCAGAAATCTCAGCAACTATGATTTCACCCAACCTGGGTGATACTTTCAGGTAATGATCAGTACACTAAGCCCACTTGGTTCCCCAAATTTCGTTCTTCTATGTTGAAGCGTTCGTTTCCAGTAAGAGTTTGAATTTTGGCGTTTCACTCTGTTTTCTCCTATATTGATAGATGTATTTGGAACTCTAAATCAAACACGGTTTGTGCTAGCTTCTTGAAACTTGACACAGTAAAGCAGTTTCACGTTCTATCTCTATGTTCTGTTTCCTCTGGATGTAGCACTCAGCAGTGACTGAGGAGAAACACTTTCATTGAAAGGGGTTGCCAAGCTTCCCAAAATTGCGAGTCTCCAGAAATCTCAGCAACTATTTTTTAACCCAAACTGGATGATACTTTCAGGTAATGATCAGTACACTAAGCTCACTTGGTTCCCCAAATTTCGTTCTTTTATGTTGAAGCGTTCGCTTCCAGTAACTGTTTGAATTTTGGCGTTTCACTCTGTTTTCTCCTATACTGACAGATGTATTTGGAACTCTAAATCAAACACGGTTTGTGCTAGCTTCTTGAAACTTGACACAGTAAAGCACTTTCACGTTCTATCTCTATGTTCTATTTCCTATGGATGTAGCCCTAAGCAGTGACTGGGGAAAAATACTTTCATTGACAGGGGTTGCCAAGCTTCCAGAAATTACGAGTCTCCAGAAATCTCAGCAACTATGATTTCACCCAAACTGGATGATACTTTCAGGTAATGATCAGTACATTAAGCTCACTTGGTTCCCCAAATTTCGTTCTTTTATGTTGAAGCGTTCGCTTCCAGTAACTGTTTGAATTTTGGCGTTTCACTCTGTTTTCTCCTATACTGACAGATGTATTTGGAACTCTAAATCAAACACGGTTTGTGCTAGCTTCTTGAAACTTGACACAGTAAAGCAGTTTCACGTTCTATCTCTATGTTTTGTTTCCTCTTGATGTAGCCCTCAGCAGTGACTGAGGAGAAACACTTTCATTGAAAGGGGTTGCCAAGTTCCCAAAATTGCGAGTCTCTAGAAATCTCAGCAAACAGTTTTTCACCCAAAGTGGATGATACTTTCAGGTAATGATCAGTACACTAAGCTCACTTGGTTACCCAAATTTCGTTCTTCTATGTTGAAGCGTTCGTTTCCAGTAACAGTTTGAATTTTGGCGTTTTACTCTGTTTTCTCCTATATTGATAGATGTATTTGGAACTCTAAATCAAACACGGTTTGTGCTAGCTTCTTGAAACTTGACACAATAAAGCAGTTTCAAGTTCTATCTCTATGTTCTGTCTCCTCTTGATGTAGCCCTAAGCAGTGACTGGGGAGAAACACTTTCATTGAAAGGGGTTGCCAAGCTTTTAAAAATTACGAGTCTCCAGAAATCTCAGCAACTATTTTTTCACCCAAACTGGATGATACTTTCAGGTAATGATCAGTACACTAAGCTCACTTGGTTCCCCAAATGTCGTTCTTTTATGTTGAAGCGTTCGCTTCCAGTAACTGCTTGAATTTTGGCGTTTCACTCTGTTTTCTCCTATACTGACAGATGTATTTGGAACTCTAAATAAAACACGGTTTGTGCTAGCTTCTTGAAACTTGACACAGTAAAGCAGTTTCACGTTCTATCTCTATATTCTGTTTCCTCTTGCTGTAGCCCTAAGCAGTGACTGAGGAGAAACACTTTCATTGAAAGGGGTTGCCAAGCTTCCCAAAACTGCGAGTCTCCAGAATTCTCAGCATCTATTTTTTCACCCAAACTGGATGATACTTTCAGGTAATGATCAGTACACTATGCCCACTTGGTTCCCCAAATTTCGTTCTTCTATGTTGAAGCGTTCGTTTCCAGTAACAGTTTGAATTTTGGCGTTTCACTCTGTTTTCTCCTATATTGATAGATGTATTTGGAACTCTAAACCAAACACGGTTTGTGCTAGCTTCTTGAAACTTGAAACAGTAAAGCAGTTTCACGTTCTATCTCTATGTTTTCTTTCCTCTTGATGTAGCACTCAGCAGTGACTGAGGAGGAACACTTTCATTGAAAGGGGTTGCCAAGCTTCCCAAAATTGCGAGTCTCTAGAAATCTCAGCAAACATTTTTGTACCCAACGTGGATGATACTTTCAGGTAATGATCAGTACACTAAGCTCACTTCGTTCCCCAAATTTTGTTCTTCTATGTTGAAGCGTTCGTTTCCAGTAACAGTTTGAATTTTGGCGTTTCACTCTGTTTTCTCCTATATTGATAGATGTATTTGGAACTCTAAATCAAACACGGTTTGTGCTACCTTCTTCAAACTTGACACCGTAAAGCAGTTTCAAGTTCTATCTCTATGTTCTGTTTTCTCTTGATGTAGCCCTAAGCAGTGACTGGGGAGAAACACTTTCATTGAAAGGGGTTGCCAAGCTTCCCAAAATTGCGAGTCTCCAGAAATCTCAGCAACTATTTTTTCACCCAAACTGGATGATACTTTCAGGTAATGATCAGTACACTGAGCCCACTTGGATCCCCAAATTTCGTTCTTCTATGTTGAAGCGTTCGTTTCCAGTAACAGTTTGAATTTTGGCCTTTCACTCTGTTTTCTCCTATACTGACAGATGTATTTGGAACTCTAAATCAAACACGGTTTGTGCTAGCTTCTTGAAACTTGACACAGTAAAGCAGTTTCACGTTCTATCTCTATGTTCTGTTTCCTCTTGATGTAGCACACAGCAGTGACTGAGGAGAAACACTTTCATTGAAAGGGGTTGCCAAGCTTCCAAAAATTACGATTCCCCAGAAATCTCAGCAACTATTTTTTCACCCAAACTGGATGATACTTTCAGGTAATGATGAGTACACTAAGCCCACTGGGTTCCCCAAATTTCGTTCTTCTAGGTTGAAGCGTTCGTTTCCAGTAACAGTTTGAATTTTGGCGTTTCACTCTGTTTTCTCCTATATTGATAGACGTATTTGGAACTCTAAATCAAACACGGTTTGTGCTACCTTCTTCAAACTTGACACAGTAAAGCAGTTTCAAGTTCTAGCTCTATGTTCTGTTTCCTCTTGATGTAGCACTCAGCAGTGACTGAGGAGAAACACGTTCATTGAAAGGGGTTGCCAAGCTTCCCAAAATTGCGAGTCTCCAGAAATCTCAGCAACTATTTTTTAACCCAAACTGAATGATACTTTCAGGTAATGATCAGTACACTAAGCCCACTTGGTTCCCCAAATTTCGTTCTTCTATGTTGAAGCGTTCGTTTCCAGTAACAGTTTGAATTTTGGCGTTTCACTCTGTTTTCTCCTATATTGATAGATGTATTTGGAACTCTAAACCAAACACGGTTTCTGCTAGCTTCTTGAAACTTGACACAGTAAAGCAGTTTCACGTTCTATCTCTATGTTCTGTTTCCTCTTGATGTAGCACTCAGCAGTGACTGAGGAGAAACACTTTCATTGAAAGGGGTTGCCAAGCTTCCCAAAATTGCGAGTCTCTAGAAATCTCAGCAAACATTTTTGTACCCAACGTGGATGATACTTTCAGGTAATGATCAGTACACTAAGCTCACTTCGTTCCCCAAATTTCGTTCTTCTATGTTGAAGCGTTCGTTTCCAGTAACAGTTTGAATTTTGGCGTTTCACTCTGTTTTCTCCTATATTGATAGATGTATTTGGAACTCTAAATCAAACACGGTTTGTGCTAGCTTCTTGAAACTTGACACAGTAAAGCAGTATCACGTTCTATCTCTATGTTCTGTTTCCTCTGGATGTAGCCCTAAGCAGTGACTGGGGAGAAGTACTTTCATTGACAGGGGTTGCCAAGCTTCCAGAAATTACGAGTCTCCAGAAATCTCAGCGACTATGATTTCACCCAACCTGGATGATACTTTCAGGTAATGATCAGTACACTAAGCCCACTTGGTTCGCCAAATTTCGTTCTTCTATGTTGAAGTGTTCGTTTCCAGTAACAGTTTGAATTTTGGCGTTTCACTCTGTTTTCTCCTATACTGACAGATGTATTTGGAACCCTAAATCAAACACGGTTTGTGCTAGCTTCTTTTAACTTGACACACTAAAGCAGTTTCACGTTCTATCTCTATGTTCTGTTTCCTCTTGATGTAGCCCTAAGCAGTGACTGGGGAGAAATACTTTCATTGAAAGGGGTTGCCAAGCTTCCAGAAATTACGAGTCTCCAGAAATCTCAGCAACTATGATTTCACCCATACTGGATGATACTTTCAGGTAATGATCAGTACACTAAGCCCACTTGGTTCGCCAAATTTCGTTCTTCTATGTTGAAGCGTTCGTTTCCAGTAACAGTTTGAATTTTGGCGTTTCACTCTGTTTTCTCCTATATTGATAGATGTATTTGGAACTCTAAACCAAACACGGTTAGTGCTAGCTTCTTGAAACTCGACACAGTAAAGCAGTTTCACGTTCTATCTCTATGTTCTGTTTCCTCTTCGATGTAGCACTCAGCAGTGACTGAGGAGAAACACTTTCATTGAAAGGGGTTGCCAAGCTTCCCAAAATTGCGAGTCTCCAGAAATCTCAGCAACTATTTTTTAACCCAAACTGAATGATACTTTCAGGTAATGATCAGTACACTAAGCCCACTTGGTTCCCCAAATTTCGTTCTTCTATGTTGAAGTGTTCGTTTCCAGTAACAGTTTGAATTTTGGCGTTTCACTCTGTTTTCTCCTATATTGATAGATGTATTTGGAACTCTAAACCAAACACGGTTTGTGCTAGCTTCTTGAAACTTGACACAGTAAAGCAGTTTCACGTTCTATCTCTATGTTCTGTTTCCTCTTGATGTAGCACTCAGCAGTGACTGAGGAGAAACACTTTCATTGAAAGGGGTTGCCAAGCTTCCCAAAATTGCGAGTCTCCAGAAATCTCAGCAACTATTTTTTAACCCAAACTGGATGATACTTTCAGGTAATGATCAGTACACTAAGCTCACTTGGTTCCCCAAATTTCGTTCTTTTATGTTGAAGCGTTCGCTTCCAGTAACTGTTTGAATTTTGGCGTTTCACTCTGTTTTCTCCTATATTGATAGATGTATTTGGAACTCTAAACCAACCACGGTTTGTGCTAGCTTCTTGAAACTTGACACAGTAAAGCAGTTTCAGGTTCTATCTCTATGTTCTGTTTCCTCTTGATGTAGCACTCAGCAGTGACTGAGGAGAAACACTTTCATTGAAAGGGGTTGCCAAGCTTCCCAAAATTGCGAGTCTCCAGAAATCTCAGCAACTATTTTTTAAGCCAAACTGGATGATACTTTCAGGTAGTGATCAGTACACTAAGCTCACTTGGTTCCCCAAATTTCGTTCTTTTATGTTGAAGCGTTCGCTTCCAGTAACTGTTTGAATTTTGGCGTTTCACTCTGTTTTCTCCTATACTGACAGATGTATTTGGAACTCTAAATCAAACACGGTTGGTGCTAGCTTCTTGAAACTTGACACAGTAAAGCACTTTCACGTTCTATCTCTATGTTCTGTTTCCTCTGGATGTAGCCCTAAGCAGTGACTGGGGAGAAATACTTTCATTGACAGGGGTTGCCAAGCTTCCAGAAATTACGAGTCTCCAGAAATCTCAGCAACTATGATTTCCCCCAACCTGGATGATACTTTCAGGTAATGATCAGTACACTAAGCCCACTTGGTTCCCCAAATTTCGTTCTTCTATGTTGAAGCGTTCGATTCCAGTAACAGTTTGAATTTTGGCATTTTACTCTGTTTTCTCCTATATTGATAGATGTATTTGGAACTCTAAATCAAACACGGTTTGTGCTAGCTTCTTGAAACTTGACACAATAAAGCAGTTTCAAGTTCTATCTCTATGTTCTGTCTCCTCTTGATGTAGCCCTAAGCAGTGACTGGGGAGAAACACTTTCATTGAAAGGGGTTGCCAAGCTTCCAAAAATTACGAGTCTCCAGAAATCTCAGCAGCTATTTTTTCACCCAAACTGGATGATACTTTCAGGTAATGATGAGTACGCTAAGCCCACTGGGTTCCCAAAATTTCGTTCTTCTATGTTGAAGCGTTCGTTTCCAGTAACAGTTTGAATTTTGGCGTTTCACTCTGTTTTCTCCTATATTGATAGATATATTTGGAACTCTAACACAAACACGGTTTGTGCTAGCTTCTTGAAACTTGACACAGTAAAGCAGTTTCACGTTCTATCACTATGTTCTGTTTCCTCTTGATGTAGCACTCAGCAGTGACTGAGGAGAAACACTTTCATTGAAAGGGGTTGCCAAGCTCCCCAAAACTGCGAGTCTCCAGAAATCTCAGCAACTATTTTTTCACCCAAACTGGATGATACTTTCAGGTAATGATCAGTACACTAAGCTCACTTGGTTCCCCAAATTTCGTTCTTTTATGTTGAAGCGTTCACTTCCAGTAACTGTTTGAATTTTGGCGTTTCACTCTGTTTTCTCCTATACTGACAGATGTATTTGGAACTCTAAATCAAACACGGTTTGTGCTAGCTTCTTGAAGCTTGACACAGTAAAGCAGTTTCAAGTTCTATCTCTATTTTTTCTTTCCTCTTGATGTAGCACTCAGCAGTGACTTAGGAGAAACACTTTCATTGAAAGGGGTTGCCAAGCTTCCAGAAATTACGAGTCTCCAGAAATCTCAGCAACTATGATTTCACCCAAACTGGATGATACTTTCAGGTAATGATCAGTACACTAAGCCCACTTGGTTCCCCAAATTTCGTTCTTCTATGTTGATGCGTTCGCTTCCAGTAACTGTTTGAATTTTGGCGTTTCACTCTGTTTTCTCCTATACTGACAGATGTATTTGGAACTCTAAATCAAACACGGTTTGTGCTAGCTTCTTGAAACTTGACACAGTAAAGCAGTTTCACGTTCTATCACTATGTTCTGTTTCCTCTGGATGTAGCCCTAAGCAGTGACTGGGGAAAAATACTTTCATTGACAGAGGTTGCCAAGCTTCCAGAAATTACGATTCTCCAGAAATCTCAGCAACTATGATTTCACCCAAACTGGATGATACTTTCAGGTAATGATCAGTACACTAAGCCCACTTGGTTCCCCAAATTTCGTTCTTCTATGTTGAAGCGTTCGTTTCCAGTAACAGTTTGAATTTTGGCGTTTCGCTCTGTTTTCTCCTATATTGATAGATGTATTTGGAACTCTAAACCAAACACGGTTTGTGCTAGCTTCTTGAAACTTGACACAGTAAAGCAGTTTTACGTTCTATCTCTATGTTCTGTTTCCTCTTGATGTAGCACTCAGCAGTGACTGAGGAGAAACACTTTCATTGAAAGGGGTTGCCAAGCTTCCCAAAATTGCGAGTCTCCAGAAATCTCAGCAACTATTTTTTAACCCAAACTGGATGATACTTTCAGGTAATGATCAGTACACTAAGCCCACTTGGTTCCCCAAATTTCGTTCTTCTATGTTAAAGCGTTCGTTTCTAGTAACAGTTTGAATTTTGGCGTTTCACTCTGTTTTCTCCTATATTGATACATGTATTTGGAAATCTAAACCAAACATGGTTTGTGCTAGCTTCTTGAAACTTGACACAGTAAAGCAGTTTCACGTTCTATCTCTATGTTCTGTTTCCTCTTGATGTAGCACTCAGCAGTGACTGAGGAGAAACACTTTCATTGAAAGGGGTTGCCAAGCTTCCCAAAATTGCGAGTCTCCAGAAATCTCAGCAACTATTTTTTCACCCAAGCTGGATGATACTTTCAGGTAATGATCAGTACACTAAGCTCACTTGGTTCCCCAAATTTCGTTCTTTTATGTTGAAGCGTTCGCTTCCAGTAACTGTTTGAATTTTGGCGTTTCACTCTGATTTCTCCTATACTGACAGATGTATTTGGAACTCTAAATCAAACACGGTTTGTGCTAGCTTCTTGAAACTTGACACAGTAAAGCAGTTTCACGTTCTATCTCTATGTTCTATTTCCTCTGGATGTAGCCGTAAGCAGTGACTGGGGAGAAATACTTTCATTGACAGGGGTTGCCAAGCTTCCAGAAATTACGAGTCTCCAGAAATCTCAGCAACTATGATTTCACCCAACCTGGATGATACTTTCAGGTAATGATCAGTACCCTAAGCCCACTTGTTTCCCCAAATTTCGTTCTTCTAAGTTGAAGCGTTAGTTTCCAGTAACAGTTTGAATTTTGGCGTTTCACTCTGTTTTCTCCTATATTGATAGATGTATTTGGAACTCTAAACCAAACACGGTTTGTGCTAGCTTCTTGAAACTTGACACAGTAAAGCAGTTTTACGTTCTGTCTCTATGTTCTGTTTCCTCTTGATGTAGCCCTCAGCAGTGACTGAGGAGAAACACTTTCATTGAAAGGGGTTGCCAAGCTTCCCAAAATTGCGAGTCTCCAGAAATCTCAGCAACTATTTTTTCACCCAAACTGGATGATACTTTCAGGTAATGATCAGTACACTAAGCTCACTTGGTTCCCCAAATTTCGTTCTTTTATGTTGAAGCGTTCGCTTCCAGTAACTGTTTGAATTTTGGCATTTCACTCTGTTTTCTCCTATACTGACAGATGTATTTGGAACTCTAAATCAAACACGGTTTGTGCTAGCTTCTTGAAACTTGACACAGTAAAGCAGTTTCACGTTCTATCTCTGTGTTCTATTTCCTCTGGATGTAGCCCTAAGCAGTGACTGGGGAAAAATACTTTCATTGACAGGGGTTGCCAAGCTTCCAGAAATTACGAGTCTCCAGAAATCTCAGCAACTATGATTTCACCCAACCTGGGTGATACTTTCAGGTAATGATCAGTACACTAAGCTCACTTGGTTCCCCAAATTTCTTTCTTTTATGTTGAAGCGTTCGCTTCCAGTAACTGTTTGAATTTTGGCGTTTCACTCTGTTTTCTCCTATATTGATAGATGTATTTGGAACTCTAAACCAAACACGGTTTGGGCTAGCTTCTTGAAACTTGACACACTAAAGCAGTTTCACGTTCTATCTCTATGTTGTGTTTCCTCTTGATGTAGCACTCAGCAGTGACTGAGGAGAAACACTTTCATTGAAAGGGGTTGCCAAGCTTCCCAAAATTGCGAGTCTCCAGAAATCTCAGCAACTATTTTTTCACCCAAACTGGATGATACTTTCAGGTAATGATCAGTACACTAAGCTCACTTGGTTCCCCAAATTTCGTTCTTTTATGTTGAAGCGTTCGCTTCCAGTAACTGTTTGAATTTTGGCGTTTCACTCTGTTTTCTCCTATACTGACAGATGTATTTGGAACTCTAAATCAAACACGGTTTGTGCTAGCTTCTTGAACTTGACACAGTAAAGCAGTTTCACGTTCTATCTCTATGTTCTGTTTCCTCTGGATGTAGCACTCAGCAGTGACTGAGGAGAAACACTTTCATTGAAAGGGGTTGCCAAGCTTCCCAAAATTGCGAGTCTCTAGAAATCTCAGCAACTATTTTTTCACCCAAAGTGGATGATACTTTCAGGTAATGATCAGTACACTAAGCTCACTTGGTTAACCAAATTTCGTTCTTCTATGTTGAAGCGTTCGTTTCCAGTAACAGTTTGTATTTTGGCGTTTTACTCTGTTATCTCCTATATTGATAGATGTATTTGGAACTCTAAATCAAACACGGTTTGTGCTAGCTTCTTGAAACTTGACACAATAAAGCAGTTTCAAGTTCTATCTCTATGTTCTGTCTCCTCTTGATGTAGCCCTAAGCAGTGACTGGGGAGAAACACTTTCATTGAAAGGGGTTGCAAAGCTTCCAAAAATTACGAGTCTCCAGAAATCTCAGCAACTATTTTTTCACCCAAACTGGATGATACTTTCAGGTAATGATCAGTACACTAAGCTCACTTTGTTCCCCAAATTTCGTTCTTTTATGTTGAAGCGTTCGCTTCCAGTAACTGTTTGAATTTTGGCGTTTCACTCTGTTTTCTCCTATACTGACAGATGTATTTGGAACTCTAAATCAAACACGGTTTGTGCTAGCTTCTTGAAACTTGACACAGTAAAGCACTTTCACGTTCTATCTCTATGTTCTGTTTCCTCTGGATGTAGCCCTAAGCAGTGACTGGGGAGAAATACTTTCATTGACAGGGGTTGCCAAGCTTCCAGAAATTACGCGTATCCAGAAATCTCAGCAACTATGATTTCACCCAACCTGGATGATACTTTCAGTTAATGATCAGTACACTAAGCCCACTTGGTTCCCCAAATTTCGTTCTTCTATGTTGAAGCGTTCGTTTCCAGTAACAGTTTGAATTTTGGCGTTTCGCTCTGTTTTCTCCTATATTGATAGATGTATTTGGAACTCTAAACCAAACACGGTTTGTGCTAGCTTCTTGAAACTTGACACAGTAAAGCAGTTTTACGTTCTATCTCTATGTTCTGTTTCCTCTTGATGTAGCTCTCAGCAGTGACTGAGGAGAAACACTTTCATTGAAAGGGGTTGCCAAGCTTCCCAAAATTGCGAGTCTCCAGAAATCTCAGCAACTATTTTTTCACCCAAACTGGATGATACTTTCAGGTAATGATCAGTACACTAAGCTCACTTGGTTCCCCAAATTTTGTTCTTTTATGTTGAAGCGTTCGCTTCCAGTAACTGTTTGAATTTTGGCGTTTCACTCTGTTTTCTCCTATACTGACAGATGTATTTGGAACTCTAAATCAAACACGGTTTGTGCTAGCTTCTTGAAACTTGACACAGTAAAGCAGTTTCACGTTCTATCTCTATGTTCTATTTCCTCTGGATGTAGCCCTAAGCAGTGACTGGGGAAAAATACTTTCATTGACAGGGGTTGCCAAGCTTCCAGAAATTACGAGTCTCCAGAAATCTCAGCAACTATGATTTCACCCAACCTGGATGATACTTTCAGGTAATGATCAGTACACTAAGCCCACTTGGTTCCCCAAATTTCGTTCTTCTATGTTGAAGCGTTCGTTTCCAGTAAGAGTTTGAATTTTTTCGTTTCACTCTATTTTCTCCTATATTGATAGATGTATTTGGAACTCTAAATCAAACACGGTTTGTGCTACCTTCTTCAAACTTGACACAGTAAAGCAGTTTCAAGTTCTAGCTCTGTGTTCTGTTTCCTCTTGATGTAGCCCTCAGCAGTGACTGAGGAGAAACACTTTCATTGAAAGGGGTTGCCAAGCTTCCCAAAATTGCGAGTCTCCAGAAATTTCAGCAACTATTTTTTAACCCAAACTGGATGATACTTTCAGGTAATGATCAGTACACTAAGCTCACTTGGTCCCCCAAATTTCGTTCTTTTATGTTGAAGCGTTCGCTTCCAGTAACTTTTGAATTTTGGCGTTTCACTCTGTTTTCTCCTATATTGATAGATGTATTTGGAACTCTAAACCAAACACGGTTTGTGCTAGCTTCTTGAAACTTGACACAGTAAAGCAGTTTCACGTTCTATCTCTATGTTTTGTTTCCTCTTGATGTAGCACTCAGCAGTGACTGAGGAGAAACACTTTCATTGAAAGGGGTTGCCAAGCGTCCCAAAATTGCGAGTCTCTAGAAATCTCAGCAAAGAGTTTTTCACCCAAAGTGGATGATACTTTCAGGTAATGATCAGTACACTAAGCTCACTTGGTTACCCAAATTTCGTTCTTCTATGTTGAAGCGTTCGTTTCCAGTAACAGTTTGAATTTTGGCGTTTTACTCTGTTTTCTCCTATATTGATAGATGTATTTGGAACTCTAAATCAAACACGGTTTGTGCTAGCTTCTTGAAACTTGACACAATAAAGCAGTTTCAAGTTCTATCTCTATGTTCTGTCTCCTCTTGATGTAGCCCTAAGCAGTGACTGGGGAGAAACACTTTCATTGAAAGGGGTTGCCAAGCTTCCAAAAATTACGAGTCTCCAGAAATCTCAGCAACTATGATTTCACCCAAACTGGATGATACTTTCAGGTAATGATCAGTACACTAAGCCCACTTGGTTCCCCAAATTTCGTTCTTCTATGTTGAAGCGCTCGTTTCCAGTAACAGTTTGAATTTTGGCGTTTCACTCTGTTTTCTCCTATATTGATAGATGTATTTGGAACTCTAAACCAAACACGGTTTGTGCTAGCTTCATGAAACTTAAAACAGTAAAGCAGTTTCACGTTCTAGCTCTATGTTTTCTTTCCTCTTGATGTAGCACTCAGCAGTGACTGAGGAGAAACACTTTCATTGAAAGGGGTTGCCAAGCTTCCCAAAATTGCGAGTCTCTAGAAATCTCAGCAAACATTTTTGTACCCAACGTGGATGATACTTTCAGGTAATGATCAGTACACTAAGCTCACTGCGTTCCCCAAATTTCGTTCTTCTATGTTGAAGCGTTCGTTTCCAGTAACAGTTTGAATTTTGGCGTTTCACTCTGTTTTCTCCTATATTGATAGATGTATTTGGAACTCTAAATCAAACACGGTTTGTGCTAGCTTCTTGAAACTTGACACAGTAAAGCAGTATCACGTTCTATCTCTATGTTCTGTTTCCTCTGGATGTAGCCCTAAGCAGTGACTGGGGAGAAGTACTTTCATTGACAGGGGTTGCCAAGCTTCCAGAAATTACGAGTCTCCAGAAATCTCAGCGACTATGATTTCACCCAACCTGGATGATACTTTCAGGTAATGATCAGTACACTAAGCCCACTTGGTTCGCCAAATTTCGTTCTTCTATGTTGAAGCGTTCGTTTCCAGTAACAGTTTGAATTTTGGCGTTTCACTCTGTTTTCTCCTATACTGACAGATGTATTTGGAACTCTAAATCAAACACGGTTTGTGCTAGCTTCTTTTAACTTGACACACTAAAGCAGTTTCACGTTCTATCTCTATGTTCTGTTTCCTCTTGATGTAGCCCTAAGCAGTGACTGGGGAGAAATACTTTCATTGAAAGGGGTTGCCAAGCTTCCAGAAATTACGAGTCTCCAGAAATCTCAGCAACTATGATTTCACCCATACTGGATGATACTTTCAGGTAATGATCAGTACACTAAGCCCACTTGGTTCGCCAAATTTCGTTCTTCTATGTTGAAGCGTTCGTTTCCAGTAACAGTTTGAATTTTGGCGTTTCACTCTGTTTTCTCCTATATTGATAGATGTATTTGGAACTCTAAACCAAACACGGTTTGTGCTAGCTTCTTGAAACTTGACACAGTAAAGCAGTTTCACGTTCTATCTCTATGTTCTTTTTCCTCTTCGATGTAGCACTCAGCAGTGACTGAGGAGAAACACTTTCATTGAAAGGGGTTGCCAAGCTTCCCAAAATTGCGAGTCTCCAGAAATCTCAGCAACTATTTTTTAACCCAAACTGGATGATACTTTCAGGTAATGATCAGTACACTAAGCCCACTTGGTTCCCCAAATTTCGTTCTTCTATGTTGAAGCTTTCGTTTCCAGTAACAGTTTGAATTTTGGCGTTTCACTCTGTTTTCTCCTATATTGATAGATGTATTTGGAATTCTAAACCAAACACGGTTTGTGCTAGCTTCTTGAAACTTGACACAGTAAAGCAGTTTCACGTTCTATCTCTATGTTCTGTTTCCTCTTGATGTAGCACTCAGCAGTGACTGAGGAGAAACACTTTCATTGAAAGGGGTTGCCAAGCTTCCCAAAATTGCGAGTCTCCAGAAATCTCAGCAACTATTTTTTCACCCAAACTGGATGATACTTTCAGGTAATGATCAGTACACTAAGCTCACTTGGTTCCCCAAATTTCGTTCTTTTATGTTGAAGCGTTCGCTTCCAGTAACTGTTTGAATTTTCGCGTTTCACTCTGTTTTCTCCTATATTGATAGATGTATTTGGAACTCTAAACCAAACACGGTTTGTGCTAGCTTCTTGAAACTTGACACAGTAAAGCAGTTTCACGTTCTATCTCTATGTTCTGTTTCCTCTTGATGTAGCACTCAGCAGTGACTGAGGAGAAACACTTTCATTGAAAGGGGTTGCCAAGCTTCCCAAAATTGCGAGTCTCCAGAAATCTCAGCAACTATTTTTTCACCCAAACTGGATGATACTTTCAGGTAATGATCAGTACACTAAGCTCACTTGGTTCCCCAAATTTCGTTCTTTTATGTTGAAGCGTTCGCTTCCAATAACTGTTTGAATTTTGGCGTTTCACTCTGTTTTCTCCTATACTGACAGATGTATTTGGAACTCTAAATCAAACACGGTTTGTGCTAGCTTCTTGAAACTTGACACAGTAAAGCACTTTCACGTTCTATCTCTATGTTCTGTTTCCTCTGGATGTAGCCCTAAGCAGTGACTGGGGAGAAATACTTTCATTGACAGGGGTTGCCAAGCTTCCAGAAATTACGAGTCTCCAGAAATCTCAGCAACTATGATTTCACCCAAACTGGATGATACTTTCAGGTAATGATCAGTACACTAAGCCCACTTGGTTCCCCAAATTTCGTTCTTCTATGTTGAAGCGTTCGATTCCAGTAACAGTTTGAATTTTGGCGTTTTACTCTGTTTTCTCCTATATTGATAGATGTATTTGGAACTCTAAATCAAACACGGTTTGTGCTAGCTTCTTGAAACTTGACACAATAAAGCAGTTTCAAGTTCTATCTCTATGTTCTGTCTCCTCTTGATGTAGCCCTAAGCAGTGACTGGGGAGAAACACTTTCATTGAAAGGGGTTGCCAAGCTTCCAAAAATTACGAGTCTCCAGAAATCTCAGCATCTATTTTTTCACCCAAACTGGATGATACTTTCAGGTAATGATGAGTACGCTAAGCCCACTGGGTTCCCAAAATTTCGTTCTTCTATGTTGAAGCGTTCGTTTCCAGTAACAGTTTGAATTTTGGCGTTTCACTCTGTTTTCTCCTATATTGATAGATGTATTTGGAACTCTAACCCAAACACGGTTTGTGCTAGCTTCTTGAAACTTGACACAGTAAAGCAGTTTCACGTTCTATCTCTATGTTTTCTTTCCTCTTGATGTAGCACTCAGCAGTGACTTAGGAGAAACACTTTCATTGAAAGGGGTTGCCAAGCTTCCAGAAATTACGAGTCTCCAGAAATCTCAGCAACTATGATTTCACCCAAACTGGATGATACTTTCAGGTAATGATCAGTACACTAAGCCCACTTGGTTCCCCAAATTTCGTTCTTCTATGTTGATGCGTTCGCTTCCAGTAACTGTTTGAATTTTGGCGTTTCACTCTGTTTTCTCCTATACTGACAGATGTATTTGGAACTCTAAATCAAACACGGTTTGTGCTAGCTTCTTGAAACTTGACACAGTAAAGCAGTTTCACGTTCTATCTCGATGTTCTGTTTCCTCTGGATGTAGCCCTAAGCAGTGACTGGGGAAAAATACTTTCATTGACAGAGGTTGCCAAGCTTCCAGAAATTACGAGTCTCCAGAAATCTCAGCAACTATGATTTCACCCAAACTGGATGATACTTTCAGGTAATGATCAGTACACTAAGCCCACTTGGTTCCCCAAATTTCGTTCTTCTATGTTGAAGCGTTCGTTTTCAGTAACAGTTTGAATTTTGGCGTTTCACTCTGTTTTCTCCTATATTGATAGATGTATTTGGAACTCTAACCCAAACACGGTTTGTGCTAGCTTCTTGAAACTTGACACAGTAAAGCAGTTTCACGTTCTATCTCTATGTTCTGTCTCCTCTTGATGTAGCCCTAAGCAGTGACTGGGGAGAAACACTTTCATTGAAAGGGGTTGCCAAGCTTCCAAAAATTACGAGTCTCCAGAAATCTCAGCATCTATTTTTTCACCCAAACTTGATGATACTTTCAGGTAATGATGAGTACGCTAAGCCCACTGGGTTCCCCAAATTTCGTTTTTCTATGTTGAAGTGTTCGTTTCCAGTAACAGTTTGAATTTTGGCGTTTCACTCTGTTTTCTCCTATATTGATAGATGTATTTGGAACTCTAAACCAAACACGGTTTGTGCTAGCTTCTTAAACTTGACACAGTAAAGCAGTTTCACGTTCTATATATATGTTCTGTTTCCTCTTGATGTAGCACTCAGCAGTGACTGAGGAGAAACACTTTCATTGAAAGGGGTTGCCAAGCTTCCCAAAATTGCGAGTCTCCAGAAATCTCAGCAACTATTTTTTAACCCAAACTGGATGATACTTTCAGGTAATGATCAGTACACTAAGCCCACTAGGTTCCCCAAATTTCGTTCTTCTATGTTAAAGCGTTCGTTTCCAGTAACAGTTTGAATTTTGGCATTTCACTCTGTTTTCTCCTATATTGATACATGTATTTGGAACTCTAAACCAAACACGGTTTGTGCTAGCTTCTTGAAACTTGACACAGTAAAGGAGTTTCACGTTCTATCTCTATGTTGTGTTTCCTCTTGATGTAGCACTCAGCAGTGACTGAGGAGAAACACTTTCATTGAAAGGGGTTGCCAAGCTTCCCAAAATTGCGAGTCTCCAGAAATCTCAGCAACTATTTTTTCACCCAAACTGGATGATACTTTCAGGTAATGATCAGTACACTAAGCTCACTTGGTTCCCCAAATTTCGTTCTTTTATGTTGAAGCGTTCGCTTCCAGTAACTGTTTGAATTTTGGCGTTTCACTCTGTTTTCTCCTATACTGACAGATGTATTTGGAACTCTAAATCAAACACGGTTTGTGCTAGCTTCTTGAAACTTGACACAGTAAAGCAGTTTCACGTTCTATCTCTATGTTCTGTTTCCTCTGGATGTAGCACTCAGCAGTGACTGAGGAGAAACACTTTCATTGAAAGGGGTTGCCAAGCTTCCCAAATTGCGAGTCTCTAGAAATCTCAGCAACTATTTTTTCACCCAAAGTGGATGATACTTTCAGGTAATGATCAGTACACTAAGCTCACTTGGTTCCCCAAATTTCGTTCTTTTATGTTGAAGCGTTCGCTTCCAGTAACTGTTTGAATTTTGGCGTTTCACTCTGTTTCCTCCTATACTGACAGATGTATTTGGAACCCTAAATCAAACACGGTTTGTGCTAGCTTCTTGAAACTTGACACACTAAAGCAGTTTCACGTTCTATCTCGATGTTCTGTTTCCTCTTGATGTAGCACTCAGCAGTGACTGAGGAGAAACACTTTCATTGAAAGGGGTTGCCAAGCTTCCCAATATTGCGAGTCTCCAGAAATTTCAGCAACTATTTTTTCACCCAAACTGGATGATACTTTCAGGTAATGATCAGTACACTAAGCTCACTTGGTTCCCCAAATTTCGTTCTTTTATGTTGAAGCGTTCGATTCCAGTAACTGTTTGAATTTTGGTGTTTTACTCTGTTTTCTCCTATATTGATAGATGTATTTGGAACTCTAAATCAAACACGGTTTGTGCTAGCTTCTTGAAACTTGACACAGTAAAGCAGTTTCACGTTCTATCTCTATGTTCTGTCTCCTCTTGATGTAGCCCTAAGCAGTGACTGGGGAGAAACACTTTCATTGAAAGGGGTTGCCAAGCTTCCAAAAATTACGAGTCTCCAGAAATCTCAGCATCTATTTTTTCACCCAAACTGGATGATACTTTCAGGTAATGATGAGTACGCTAAGCCCACTGGGTTCCCCAAATTTCGTTCTTCTATGTTGAAGCGTTCGTTTCCAGTAACAGTTTGAATTTTGGCGTTTCACTCTGTTTTCTCCTATATTGATAGATGTATTTGGAACTCTAACCCAAACACGGTTTGTGCTAGCTTCTTGAAACTTGACACAGTAAAGCAGTTTCACGTTCTATCTCTATGTTCTGTTTCCTCTTGATGTAGCACTCAGCAGTGACTGAGGAGAAACACTTTCATTGAAAGGGGTTGCCAAGCTCCCCAAAACTGTGAGTCTCCAGAAATCTCAGCAACTATTTTTTCACCCAAACTGGATGATACTTTCAGGTAATGATCAGTACACTAAGCTCACTTGGTTCCCCAAATTTCGTTCTTTTATGTTGAAGCGTTCACTTCCAGTAACTGTTTGAATTTTGGCGTTTCACTCTGTTTTCTCCTATACTGACAGATGTATTTGGAACTCTAAATCAAACACGGTTTGTGCTAGCTTCTTGAAACTTGACACAGTAAAGCAGTTTCAAGTTCTATCTCTATGTTTTCTTTCCTCTTGATGTAGCACTCAGCAGTGACTTAGGAGAAACACTTTCATTGAAAGGGGTTGCCAAGCTTCCAGAAATTACGAGTCTCCAGAAATCTCAGCAACTATGATTTCACCCAAACTGGATGATACTTTCAGGTAATGATCAGTACACTAAGCCCACTTGGTTCGCCAAATTTCGTTCTTCTATGTTGATGCGTTCGCGTCCAGTAACTGTTTGAATTTTGGCGTTTCACTCTCTTTTCTCCTATACTGACAGATGTATTTGGAACTCTAAATCAAACACGGTTTGTGCTAGCTTCTTGAAACTTGACACAGTAAAGCAGTTTCACGTTCTATCACTATGTTCTGTTTCCTCTGGATGTAGCCCTAAGCAGTGACTGGGGAAAAATACTTTCATTGACAGAGGTTGCCAAGCTTCCAGAAATTACGAGTCTCCAGAAATCTCAGCAACTATGATTTCACCCAAACTGGATGATACTTTCAGGTAATGATCAGTACACTAAGCCCACTTGGTTCCCCAAATTTCGTTCTTCTATGTTGATGCGTTCGTTTTCAGTAACAGTTTGAATTTTGGCGTTTCACTCTGTTTTCTCCTATATTGATAGATGTATTTGGAACTCTAACCCAAACACGGTTTGTGCTAGCTTCTTGAAACTTGACACAGTAAAGCAGTTTCACGTTCTATCTCTATGTTCTGTCTCCTCTTGATGTAGCCCTAAGCAGTGACTGGGGAGAAACACTTTCATTGAAAGGGGTTGCCAAGCTTCCAAAAATTACGAGTCTCCAGAAATCTCAGCATCCATTTTTTCACCCAAACTGGATGATACTTTCAGGTAATGATGAGTACGCTAAGCCCACTGGGTTCCCAAAATTTCGTTCTTTTATGTTGAAGCGTTCACTTCCAGTAACTGTTTGAATTTTGGCGTTTCACTCTGTTTTCTCCTATACTGACAGATGTATTTGGAACTCTAAATCAAACACGGTTTGTGCTAGCTTCTTGAAACTTGACACAGTAAAGCAGTTTCACGTTCTATCTCTATGTTTTCTTTCCTCTTGATGTAGCACTCAGCAGTGACTTAGGAGAAACACTTTCATTGAAAGGGGTTGCCAAGCTTCCAGAAATTACGAGTCTCCAGAAATCTCAGCAACTATGATTTCACCCAAACTGGATGATACTTTCAGGTAATGATCAGTACACTAAGCCCACTTGGTTCCCCAAATTTCGTTCTTCTATGTTGATGCGTTCGCTTCCAGTAACTGTTTGAATTTTGGCGTTTCACTCTGTTTTCTCCTATACTGACAGATGTATTTGGAACTCTAAATCAAACACGGTTTGTGCTAGCTTCTTGAAACTTGACACAGTAAAGCAGTTTCACGTTCTATCTCGATGTTCTGTTTCCTCTGGATGTAGCCCTAAGCAGTGACTGGGGAAAAATACTTTCATTGACAGAGGTTGCCAAGCTTCCAGAAATTACGAGTCTCCAGAAATCTCAGCAACTATGATTTCACCCAAACTGGATGATACTTTCAGGTAATGATCAGTACACTAAGCCCACTTGGTTCCCCAAATTTCGTTCTTCTATGTTGAAGCGTTCGTTTTCAGTAACAGTTTGAATTTTGGCGTTTCACTCTGTTTTCTCCTATATTGATAGATGTATTTGGAACTCTAACCCAAACACGGTTTGTGCTAGCTTCTTGAAACTTGACACAGTAAAGCAGTTTCACGTTCTATCTCTATGTTCTGTCTCCTCTTGATGTAGCCCTAAGCAGTGACTGGGGAGAAACACTTTCATTGAAAGGGGTTGCCAAGCTTCCAAAAATTACGAGTCTCCAGAAATCTCAGCATCTATTTTTTCACCCAAACTTGATGATACTTTCAGGTAATGATGAGTACGCTAAGCCCACTGGGTTCCCCAAATTTCGTTTTTCTATGTTGAAGCGTTCGTTTCCAGTAACAGTTTGAATTTTGGCGTTTCACTCTGTTTTCTCCTATATTGATAGATGTATTTGGAACTCTAAACCAAACACGGTTTGTGCTAGCTTCTTGAAACTTGACACAGTAAAGCAGTTTCACGTTCTATATATATGTTCTGTTTCCTCTTGATGTAGCACTCAGCAGTGACTGAGGAGAAACACTTTCATTGAAAGGGGTTGCCAAGCTTCCCAAAATTGCGAGTCTCCAGAAATCTCAGCAACTATTTTTTAACCCAAACTGGATGATACTTTCAGGTAATGATCAGTACACTAAGCCCACTTGGTTCCCCAAATTTCGTTCTTCTATGTTAAAGCGTTCGTTTCCAGTAACAGTTTGAATTTTGGCGTTTCACTCTGTTTTCTCCTATATTGATACATGTATTTGGAACTCTAAACCAAACACGGTTTGGGCTAGCTTCTTGAAACTTGACACAGTAAAGCAGTTTCACGTTCTATCTCTATGTTCTGTTTCCTCTTGATGTAGCACTCAGCAGTGACTGAGGAGAAACACTTTCATTGAAAGGGGTTGCCAAGCTTCCCAAAATTGCGAGTCTCCAGAAATCTCAGCAACTATTTTTTAACCCAAACTGGATGATACTTTCAGGTAATGATCAGTACACTAAGCTCACTTGGTTCCCCAAATTTCGTTCTTTTATGTTGAAGCGTTCGCTTCCAGTAACTGTTTGAATTTTGGCGTTTCACTCTGTTTTCTCCTATACTGACAGATGTATTTGGAACTCTAAATCAAACACGGTTTGTGCTAGCTTCTTGAAACTTGACACAGTAAAGCACTTTCACGTTCTATCTCTATGTTCTGTTTCCTCTGGATGTAGCCCTAAGCAGTGACTGGGGAGAAATACTTTCATTGACAGGGGTTGCCAAGCTTCCAGAAATTACGAGTCTCCAGAAATCTCAGCAACTATGATTTCACCCAACCTGGATGATACTTTCAGGTAATGATCAGTACACTAAGCCCACTTGGTTCCCCAAATTTCGTTCTTCTATGTTGAAGCGTTCGATTCCAGTAACAGTTTGAATTTTGGCGTTTTACTCTGTTTTCTCCTATATTGATAGATGTATTTGGAACTCTAAATCAAACACGGTTTGTGCTAGCTTCTTGAAACTTGACACAATAAAGCAGTTTCAAGTTCTATCTCTATGTTCTGTCTCCTCTTGATGTAGCCCTAAGCAGTGACTGGGGAGAAACACTTTCATTGAAAGGGGTTGCCAAGCTTCCAAAAATTACGAGTCTCCAGAAATCTCAGCATCTATTTTTTCACCCAAACTGGATGATACTTTCAGGTAATGATGAGTACGCTAAGCCCACTGGGTTCCCAAAATTTCGTTCTTCTATGTTGAAGCGTTCGTTTCCAGTAACAGTTTGAATTTTGGCGTTTCACTCTGTTTTCTCCTATATTGATAGATGTATTTGGAACTCTAACAAAACACGGTTTGTGCTAGCTTCTTGAAACTTGACACAGTAAAGCAGTTTCACGTTCTATCTCTATGTTTTCTTTCCTCTTGATGTAGCACTCAGCAGTGACTTAGGAGAAACACTTTCATTGAAAGGGGTTGCCAAGCTTCCAGAAATTACGAGTCTCCAGAAATCTCAGCAACTATGATTTCACCCAAACTGGATGATACTTTCAGGTAATGATCAGTACACTAAGCCCACTTGGTTCCCCAAATTTCGTTCTTCTATGTTGATGCGTTCGCTTCCAGTAACTGTTTGAATTTTGGCGTTTCACTCTGTTTTCTCCTATACTGACAGATGTATTTGGAACTCTAAATCAAACACGGTTTGTGCTAGCTTCTTGAAACTTGACACAGTAAAGCAGTTTCACGTTCTATCACTATGTTCTGTTTCCTCTGGATGTAGCCCTAAGCAGTGACTGGGGAAAAATACTTTCATTGACAGAGGTTGCCAAGCTTCCAGAAATTACGAGTCTCCAGAAATCTCAGCAACTATGATTTCACCCAAACTGGATGATACTTTCAGGTAATGATCAGTACACTAAGCCCACTTGGTTCCCCAAATTTCGTTCTTCTATGTTGAAGCGTTCGTTTTCAGTAACAGTTTGAATTTTGGCGTTTCACTCTGTTTTCTCCCATATTGATAGATGTATTTGGAACTCTAACCCAAACACGGTTTGTGCTAGCTTCTTGAAACTTGACACAGTAAAGCAGTTTCACGTTCTATCTCTATGTTCTGTCTCCTCTTGATGTAGCCCTAAGCAGTGACTGGGGAGAAACACTTTCATTGAAAGGGGTTGCCAAGCTTCCAAAAATTACGAGTCTCCAGAAATCTCAGCATCTATTTTTTCACCCAAACTTGATGATACTTTCAGGTAATGATGAGTACGCTAAGCCCACTGGGTTCCCCAAATTTCGTTCTTCTATGTTGAAGCGTTCGTTTCCAGTAACAGTTTGAATTTTGGCGTTTCACTCTGTTTTCTCCTATATTGATAGATGTATTTGGAACTCTAACCCAAACACGGTTTGTGCTAGCTTCTTGAAACTTGACACAGTAAAGCAGTTTCACGTTCTATCTCTATGTTCTGTTTCCTCTTGATGTAGCACTCAGCAGTGACTGAGGAGAAACACTTTCATTGAAAGGGGTTGCCAAGCTCCCCAAAACTGCGAGTCTCCAGAAATCTCAGCAACTATTTTTTCACCCAAACTGGATGATACTTTCAGGTAATGATCAGTACACTAAGCTCACTTGGTTCCCCAAATTTCGTTCTTTTATGTTGAAGCGTTCACTTCCAGTAACTGTTTGAATTTTGGCGTTTCACTCTGTTTTCTCCTATACTGACAGATGTATTTGGAACTCTAAATCAAACACGGTTTGTGCTAGCTTCTTGAAACTTGACACAGTAAAGCAGTTTCAAGTTCTATCTCTATGTTTTCTTTCCTCTTGATGTAGCACTCAGCAGTGACTTAGGAGAAACACTTTCATTGAAAGGGGTTGCCAAGCTTCCAGAAATTACGAGTCTCCAGAAATCTCAGCAACTATGATTTCACCCAAACTGGATGATACTTTCAGGTAATGATCAGTACACTAAGCCCACTTGGTTCCCAAAATTTCGTTCTTCTATGTTGATGCGTTCGCTTCCAGTAACTGTTTGAATTTTGGCGTTTCACTCTGTTTTCTCCTATACTGACAGATGTATTTGGAACTCTAAATCAAACACGGTTTGTGCTAGCTTCTTGAAACTTGACACAGTAAAGCAGTTTCACGTTCTATCACTATGTTCTGTTTCCTCTGGATGTAGCCCTAAGCAGTGACTGGGGAAAAATACTTTCATTGACAGAGGTTGCCAAGCTTCCAGAAATTACGAGTCTCCAGAAATCTCAGCAACTATGATTTCACCCAAACTGGATGATACTTTCAGGTAATGATCAGTACACTAAGCCCACTTGGTTCCCCAAATTTCGTTCTTCTATGTTGAAGCGTTCGTTTTCAGTAACAGTTTGAATTTTGGCGTTTCACTCTGTTTTCTCCTATATTGATAGATGTATTTGGAACTCTAACCCAAACACGGTTTGTGCTAGCTTCTTGAAACTTGACACAGTAAAGCAGTTTCACGTTCTATCTCTATGTTCTGTCTCCTCTTGATGTAGCCCTAAGCAGTGACTGGGGAGAAACACTTTCATTGAAAGGGGTTGCCAAGCTTCCAAAAATTACAAGTCTCCAGAAATCTCAGCATCTATTTTTTCACCCAAACTTGATGATACTTTCAGGTAATGATGAGTACGCTAAGCCCACTGGGTTCCCCAAATTTCGTTTTTCTATGTTGAAGCGTTCGTTTCCAGTAACAGTTTGAATTTTGGCGTTTCACTCTGTTTTCTCCTATATTGATAGATGTATTTGGAACTCTAAACCAAACATGGTTTGTGCTAGCTTCTTGAAACTTGACACAGTAAAGCAGTTTCACGTTCTATATATATATGTTCTGTTTCCTCTTGATGTAGCACTCAGCAGTGACTGAGGAGAAACACTTTCATTGAAAGGGGTTGCCAAGCTTCCCAAAATTGCGAGTCTCCAGAAATCTCAGCAACTATTTTTTAACCCAAACTGGATGATACTTTCAGGTAATGATCAGTACACTAAGCCCACTTGGTTCCCCAAATTTCGTTCTTCTATGTTAAAGCGTTCGTTTCCAGGAACAGTTTGAATTTTGGCGTTTCACTCTGTTTTCTCCTATATTGATACATGTATTTGGAACTCTAAACCAAACACGGTTTGTGCTAGCTTCTTGAAACTTGACACAGTAAAGGAGTTTCAAGTTCTATCTCTATGTTCTGTTTCCTCTTGATGTAGCACTCAGCAGTGACTGAGGAGAAACACTTTCATTGAAAGGGGTTGCCAAGCTTCCCAAAATTGCGAGTCTCCAGAAATCTCAGCAACTATTTTTTAACCCAAACTGGATGATACTTTCAGGTAATGATCAGTACACTAAGCTCACTTGGTTCCCCAAATTTCGTTCTTTTATGTTGAAGCGTTCGCTTCCAGTAACTGTTTGAATTTTGGCGTTTCACTCTGTTTTCTCCTATACTGACAGATGTATTTGGAACTCTAAATCAAACACGGTTTGTGCTAGCTTCTTGAAACTTGACACAGTAAAGCACTTTCACGTTCTATCTCTATGTTCTGTTTCCTCTGGATGTAGCCCTAAGCAGTGACTGGGGAGAAATACTTTCATTGACAGGGGTTGCCAAGCTTCCAGAAATTACGAGTCTCCAGAAATCTCAGCAACTATGATTTCACCCAACCTGGATGATACTTTCAGGTAATGATCAGTACACTAAGCCCACTTGGTTCCCCAAATTTCGTTCTTCTATGTTGAAGCGTTCGTTTCCAGTAACAGTTTGAATTTTGGCGTTTCGCTCTGTTTTCTCCTATATTGATAGATGTATTTGGAACTCTAAACCAAACACGGTTTGTGCTAGCTTCTTGAAACTTGACACAGTAAAGCAGTTTTACGTTCTATCTCTATGTTCTGTTTCGTCTTGATGTAGCACTCAGCAGTGACTGAGGAGAAACACTTTCATTGAAAGGGGTTGCCAAGCTTCCCAAAATTGCGAGTCTCCAGAAATCTCAGCAACTATTTTTTCACCCAAACTGGATGATACTTTCAGGTAATGATCAGTACACTAAGCTCACTTGGTTCCCCAAATTTCGTTCTTTTATGTTGAAGCGTTCGCTTCCAGTAACTGTTTGAATTTTGGCGTTTCACTCTGTTTTCTCCTATACTGACAGATGTATTTGGAACTCTAAATCAAACACGGTTTGTGCTAGCTTCTTGAAACTTGACACAGTAAAGCAGTTTCACGTTCTATCTCTATGTTCTGTTTCCTCTGGATGTAGCACTCAGCAGTGACTGAGGAGAAACACTTTCATTGAAAGGGGTTGCCAAGCTTCCAGAAATTACGAGTCTCCAGAAATCTCAGCAACTATGATTTCACCCAAACTGGATGATACTTTCAGGTAATGATCAGTACACTAAGCCCACTTGGTTCCCCAAATTTCGTTCTTCTATGTTGATGCGTTCGCTTCCAGTAACTGTTTGAATTTTGGCGTTTCACTCTGTTTTCTCCTATACTGACAGATGTATTTGGAACTCTAAATCAAACACGGTTTGTGCTAGCTTCTTGAAACTTGACACAGTAAAGCAGTTTCACGTTCTATCACTATGTTCTGTTTCCTCTGGATGTAGCCCTAAGCAGTGACTGGGGAAAAATACTTTCATTGACAGAGGTTGCCAAGCTTCCAGAAATTACGAGTCTCCAGAAATCTCAGCAACTATGATTTCACCCAAACTGGATGATACTTTCAGGTAATGATCAGTACACTAAGCCCACTTGGTTCCCCAAATTTCGTTCTTCTATGTTGAAGCGTTCGTTTTCAGTAACAGTTTGAATTTTGGCGTTTCACTCTGTTTTCTCCCATATTGATAGATGTATTTGGAACTCTAACCCAAACACGGTTTGTGCTAGCTTCTTGAAACTTGACACAGTAAAGCAGTTTCACGTTCTATCTCTATGTTCTGTCTCCTCTTGATGTAGCCCTAAGCAGTGACTGGGGAGAAACACTTTCATTGAAAGGGGTTGCCAAGCTTCCAAAAATTACGAGTCTCCAGAAATCTCAGCATCTATTTTTTCACCCAAACTTGATGATACTTTCAGGTAATGATGAGTACGCTAAGCCCACTGGGTTCCCCAAATTTCGTTCTTCTATGTTGAAGCGTTCGTTTCCAGTAACAGTTTGAATTTTGGCGTTTCACTCTGTTTTCTCCTATATTGATAGATGTATTTGGAACTCTAACCCAAACACGGTTTGTGCTAGCTTCTTGAAACTTGACACAGTAAAGCAGTTTCACGTTCTATCTCTATGTTCTGTTTCCTCTTGATGTAGCACTCAGCAGTGACTGAGGAGAAACACTTTCATTGAAAGGGGTTGCCAAGCTCCCCAAAACTGCGAGTCTCCAGAAATCTCAGCAACTATTTTTTCACCCAAACTGGATGATACTTTCAGGTAATGATCAGTACACTAAGCTCACTTGGTTCCCCAAATTTCGTTCTTTTATGTTGAAGCGTTCACTTCCAGTAACTGTTTGAATTTTGGCGTTTCACTCTGTTTTCTCCTATACTGACAGATGTATTTGGAACTCTAAATCAAACACGGTTTGTGCTAGCTTCTTGAAACTTGACACAGTAAAGCAGTTTCAAGTTCTATCTCTATGTTTTCTTTCCTCTTGATGTAGCACTCAGCAGTGACTTAGGAGAAACACTTTCATTGAAAGGGGTTGCCAAGCTTCCAGAAATTACGAGTCTCCAGAAATCTCAGCAACTATGATTTCACCCAAACTGGATGATACTTTCAGGTAATGATCAGTACACTAAGCCCACTTGGTTCCCAAAATTTCGTTCTTCTATGTTGATGCGTTCGCTTCCAGTAACTGTTTGAATTTTGGCGTTTCACTCTGTTTTCTCCTATACTGACAGATGTATTTGGAACTCTAAATCAAACACGGTTTGTGCTAGCTTCTTGAAACTTGACACAGTAAAGCAGTTTCACGTTCTATCACTATGTTCTGTTTCCTCTGGATGTAGCCCTAAGCAGTGACTGGGGAAAAATACTTTCATTGACAGAGGTTGCCAAGCTTCCAGAAATTACGAGTCTCCAGAAATCTCAGCAACTATGATTTCACCCAAACTGGATGATACTTTCAGGTAATGATCAGTACACTAAGCCCACTTGGTTCCCCAAATTTCGTTCTTCTATGTTGAAGCGTTCGTTTTCAGTAACAGTTTGAATTTTGGCGTTTCACTCTGTTTTCTCCTATATTGATAGATGTATTTGGAACTCTAACCCAAACACGGTTTGTGCTAGCTTCTTGAAACTTGACACAGTAAAGCAGTTTCACGTTCTATCTCTATGTTCTGTCTCCTCTTGATGTAGCCCTAAGCAGTGACTGGGGAGAAACACTTTCATTGAAAGGGGTTGCCAAGCTTCCAAAAATTACAAGTCTCCAGAAATCTCAGCATCTATTTTTTCACCCAAACTTGATGATACTTTCAGGTAATGATGAGTACGCTAAGCCCACTGGGTTCCCCAAATTTCGTTTTTCTATGTTGAAGCGTTCGTTTCCAGTAACAGTTTGAATTTTGGCGTTTCACTCTGTTTTCTCCTATATTGATAGATGTATTTGGAACTCTAAACCAAACATGGTTTGTGCTAGCTTCTTGAAACTTGACACAGTAAAGCAGTTTCACGTTCTATATATATATGTTCTGTTTCCTCTTGATGTAGCACTCAGCAGTGACTGAGGAGAAACACTTTCATTGAAAGGGGTTGCCAAGCTTCCCAAAATTGCGAGTCTCCAGAAATCTCAGCAACTATTTTTTAACCCAAACTGGATGATACTTTCAGGTAATGATCAGTACACTAAGCCCACTTGGTTCCCCAAATTTCGTTCTTCTATGTTAAAGCGTTCGTTTCCAGGAACAGTTTGAATTTTGGCGTTTCACTCTGTTTTCTCCTATATTGATACATGTATTTGGAACTCTAAACCAAACACGGTTTGTGCTAGCTTCTTGAAACTTGACACAGTAAAGGAGTTTCAAGTTCTATCTCTATGTTCTGTTTCCTCTTGATGTAGCACTCAGCAGTGACTGAGGAGAAACACTTTCATTGAAAGGGGTTGCCAAGCTTCCCAAAATTGCGAGTCTCCAGAAATCTCAGCAACTATTTTTTAACCCAAACTGGATGATACTTTCAGGTAATGATCAGTACACTAAGCTCACTTGGTTCCCCAAATTTCGTTCTTTTATGTTGAAGCGTTCGCTTCCAGTAACTGTTTGAATTTTGGCGTTTCACTCTGTTTTCTCCTATACTGACAGATGTATTTGGAACTCTAAATCAAACACGGTTTGTGCTAGCTTCTTGAAACTTGACACAGTAAAGCACTTTCACGTTCTATCTCTATGTTCTGTTTCCTCTGGATGTAGCCCTAAGCAGTGACTGGGGAGAAATACTTTCATTGACAGGGGTTGCCAAGCTTCCAGAAATTACGAGTCTCCAGAAATCTCAGCAACTATGATTTCACCCAACCTGGATGATACTTTCAGGTAATGATCAGTACACTAAGCCCACTTGGTTCCCCAAATTTCGTTCTTCTATGTTGAAGCGTTCGTTTCCAGTAACAGTTTGAATTTTGGCGTTTCGCTCTGTTTTCTCCTATATTGATAGATGTATTTGGAACTCTAAACCAAACACGGTTTGTGCTAGCTTCTTGAAACTTGACACAGTAAAGCAGTTTTACGTTCTATCTCTATGTTCTGTTTCGTCTTGATGTAGCACTCAGCAGTGACTGAGGAGAAACACTTTCATTGAAAGGGGTTGCCAAGCTTCCCAAAATTGCGAGTCTCCAGAAATCTCAGCAACTATTTTTTCACCCAAACTGGATGATACTTTCAGGTAATGATCAGTACACTAAGCTCACTTGGTTCCCCAAATTTCGTTCTTTTATGTTGAAGCGTTCGCTTCCAGTAACTGTTTGAATTTTGGCGTTTCACTCTGTTTTCTCCTATACTGACAGATGTATTTGGAACTCTAAATCAAACACGGTTTGTGCTAGCTTCTTGAAACTTGACACAGTAAAGCAGTTTCACGTTCTATCTCTATGTTCTGTTTCCTCTGGATGTAGCACTCAGCAGTGACTGAGGAGAAACACTTTCATTGAAAGGGGTTGCCAAGCTTCCCAAAATTGCGAGTCTCTAGAAATCTCAGCAACTATTTTTTCACCCAAAGTGGATGATACTTTCAGGTAATGATCAGTACACTAAGCTCACTTGGTTCCCCAAATTTCGTTCTTTTATGTTGAAGCGTTCGCTTCCAGTAACTGTTTGAATTTTGGCGTTTCACTCTGTTTCCTCCTATACTGACAGATGTATTTGGAACTCTAAATCAAACACGGTTTGTGCTAGCTTCTTGAAACTTGACACAGTAAAGCAGTTTCACGTTCTATCTCTATGTTTTGTTTCCTCTTGATGTAGCACTCAGCAGTGACTGAGGAGAAACACTTTCATTGAAAGGGGTTGCCAAGCTTCCCAAAATTGCGAGTCTCTAGAAATCTCAGCAAACAGTTTTTCACCCAAAGTGGATGATACTTTCAGGTAATGATCAGTACACTAAGCTCACTTGGTTACCCAAATTTCGTTCTTCTATGTTGAAGCGTTCGTTTCCAGTAACTGTTTGAATTTTGGCGTTTCACTCTGTTTTCTCCTATACTGACAGATGTATTTGGAACTCTAAATCAAACACGGTTTGTGCTAGCTTCTTGAAACTTGACACAGTAAAGCACTTTCACGTTCTATCTCTATGTTCTGTTTCCTCTGGATGTAGCCCTAAGCAGTGACTGGGGAGAAATACTTTCATTGACAGGGGTTGCCAAGCTTCCAGAAATTACGAGTCTCCAGAAATCTCAGCAACTATGATTTCACCCAACCTGGATGATACTTTCAGGTAATGATCAGTACACTAAGCCCACTTGGTTCCCCAAATTTCGTTCTTCTATGTTGAAGCGTTCGTTTCCAGTAACAGTTTGAATTTTGGCGTTTCGCTCTGTTTTCTCCTATATTCATAGATGTATTTGGAACTCTAAATCAAACACGGTTTGTGCTACCTTCTTGAAACTTGACACAGTAAAGGAGTTTCACGTTCTATCTCTATGTTGTGTTTCCTCTTGATGTAGCACTCAGCAGTGACTGAGGAGAAACACTTTCATTGAAAGGGGTTGCCAAGCTTCCCAAAATTGCGAGTCTCCAGAAATCTCAGCAACTATTTTTTAACCCAAACTGGATGATACTTTCAGGTAATGATCAGTACACTAAGCTCACTTGGTTCCCCAAATTTCGTTCTTTTATGTTGAAGCGTTCGATTCCAGTAACTGTGTGAATTTTGGCGTTTCACTCTGTTTTCTCCTATATTGATAGATGTATTTGGAACTCTAAACCAAACACGGTTTGTGCTAGCTTCTTGAAACTTGACACAGTAAACCAGTTTCACGTTCTATCTCTATGTTCTGTTTCCTCCTGATGTAGCACTCAGCAGTGACTGAGGAGAAACACTTTCATTGAAAGGGGTTGCCAAGCTTCCCAAAATTGCGAGTCTCCAGAAATCTCAGCAACTATTTTTTCACCCAAACTGGATGATACTTTCAGGTAATGATCAGTACACTAAGCTCACTTGGTTCCCCAAATTTCGTTCTTTTATGTTGAAGCGTTCGCTTCCAGTAACTGTTTGAATTTTGGCGTTTCACTCTGTTTTCTCCTATACTGACAGATGTATTTGGAACTCTAAATCAAACACGGTTTGTGCTAGCTTCTTGAAACTTGACACAGTAAAGCAGTTTCACGTTCTATCTCTATGTTCTGTTTCCTCTGGATGTAGCACTCAGCAGTGACTGAGGAGAAACACTTTCATTGAAAGGGGTTGCCAAGCTTCCCAAAATTGCGAGTCTCTAGAAATCTCAGCAACTATTTTTTCACCCAAAGTGGATGATACTTTCAGGTAATGATCAGTACACTAAGCTCACTTGGTTCCCCAAATTTCGTTCTTTTATGTTGAAGCGTTCGCTTCCAGTAACTGTTTGAATTTTGGCGTTTCACTCTGTTTCCTCCTATACTGACAGATGTATTTGGAACTCTAAATCAAACACGGTTTGTGCTAGCTTCTTGAAACTTGACACAGTAAAGCAGTTTCACGTTCTATCTCTATGTTTTGTTTCCTCTTGATGTAGCACTCAGCAGTGACTGAGGAGAAACACTTTCATTGAAAGGGGTTGCCAAGCTTCCCAAAATTGCGAGTCTCTAGAAATCTCAGCAAAGAGTTTTTCACCCAAAGTGGATGATACTTTCAGGTAATGATCAGTACACTAAGCTCACTTGGTTACCCAAATTTCGTTCTTCTATGTTGAAGCGTTCGTTTCCAGTAACAGTTTGAATTTTGGCGTTTTACTCTGTTTTCTCCTATATTGATAGATGTATTTGGAACTCTAAATCAAACACGGTTTGTGCTAGCTTCTTGAAACTTGACACAATAAAGCAGTTTCAAGTTCTATCTCTATGTTCTGTCTCCTCTTGATGTAGCCCTAAGCAGTGACTGGGGAGAAACACTTTCATTGAAAGGGGTTGCCAAGCTTCCAAAAATTACGAGTCTCCAGAAATCTCAGCAACTATTTTTTCACCCAAACTGGATGATACTTTCAGGTAATGATCAGTACACTAAGCTCACTTGGTTCCCCAAATTTCGTTCTTTTATGTTGAAGCGTTCGCTTCCAGTAACTGTTTGAATTTTGGCGTTTCACTCTGTTTTCTCCTATATTGATAGATGTATTTGGAACTCTAAATCAAACACGGTTTGTGCTACCTTCTTCAAACTTGACACAGTAAAGCTGTTTCAAGTTCTATCTATATGTTCTCTTTCCTCTTGATGTAGCACTCAGCAGTGACTGAGGAGAAACACTTTCATTGAAAGGGGTTGCCAAGCTTCCCAAAATTGCGAGTCTCCAGAAATCTCAGCAACTATTTTTTCACCCAAGCTGGATGATACTTTCAGGTAATGATCAGTACACTAAGCTCACTTGGTTCCCCAAATTTCGTTCTTTTATGTTGAAGCGTTCGCTTCCAGTAACTGTTTCAATTTTGGCGTTTCACTCTGTTTTCTCCTATACTGACAGATGTATTTGGAACTCTAAATCAAACACGGTTTGTGCTAGCTTCTTGAAACTTGACACAGTAAAGCAGTTTCACGTTCTATCTCTATGTTCTGTTTCCTCTGGATGTAGCCATAAGCAGTGACTGGGGAGAAATACTTTCATTGACAGGGGTTGCCAAGCTTCCAGAAATTACGAGTCTCCAGAAATCTCAGCAACTATGATTTCACCCAACCTGGATGATACTTTCAGGTAATGATCAGTACACTAAGCCCACTTGTTTCCCCAAATTTCGTTCTTCTATGTTGAAGCGTTCGTTTCCAGTAACAGTTTGAATTTTGGCGTTTCGCTCTGTTTTCTCCTATATTGATAGATGTATTTGGAACTCTAAACCAAACACGGTTTGTGCTAGCTTCTTGAAACTTGACACAGTAAAGCAGTTTTACGTTCTATCTCTATGTTCTGTTTCCTCTTGATGTAGCACTCAGCAGTGACTGAGGAGAAACACTTTCATTGAAAGGGGTTGCCAAGCTTCCCAAAATTGCGAGTCTCCAGAAATCTCAGCAACTATTTTTTCACCCAAACTGGATGATCCTTTCAGGTAATGATCAGTACACTAAGCTCACTTGGTTCCCCAAATTTCGTCCTTTTATGTTGAAGCGTTCGCTTCCAGTAACTGTTTGAATTTTGGCGTTTCACTCTGTTTTCTCCTATATTGACAGATGTATTTGGAACTCTAAATCAAACACGGTTTGTGCTAGCTTCTTGAAACTTGACACAGTAAAGCAGTTTCACGTTCTATCTCTATGTTCTATTTCCTCTGGATGTAGCCCTAAGCAGTGACTGGGGAAAAATACTTTCATTGACAGGGGTTGCCAAGCTTCCAGAAATTACGAGTCTCCAGAAATCTCAGCAACTATGATTTCACCCAACCTGGATGATACTTTCAGGTAATGATCAGTACACTAAGCCCACTTGGTTCGCCAAATTTCGTTCTTCTATGTTGAAGCGTTCGATTCCAGTAACAGTTTGAATTTTGGCGTTTTACTCTGTTTTCTCCTATATTGATAGATGTATTTGGAACTCTAAATCAAACACGGTTTGTGCTAGCTTCTTGAAACTTGACACAATAAAGCAGTTTCAAGTTCTATCTCTATGTTCTGTCTCCTCTTGAGTAGCCCTAAGCAGTGACTGGGGAGAAACACTTTCATTGAAAGGGGTTGCCAAGCTTCCAAAAATTACGAGTCTCCAGAAATCTCAGCATCTATTTTTTCACCCAAACTGGATGATACTTTCAGGTAATGATGAGTACGCTAAGCCCAATGGGTTCCCAAAATTTCGTTCTTCTATGTTGAAGCGTTCGTTTCCAGTAACAGTTTGAATTTTGGCGTTTCACTCTGTTTTCTCCTATATTGATAGATGTATTTGGAACTCTAACCCAAACACGGTTTGTGCTAGCTTCTTGAAACTTGACACAGTAAAGCAGTTTCACGTTCTATCTCTATGTTCTGTTTCCTCTTGATGTAGCACTCAGCAGTGACTGAGGAGAAACACTTTCATTGAAAGGGGTTGCCAAGCTCCCCAAAACTGCGAGTCTCCAGAAATCTCAGCAACTATTTTTTCACCCAAACTGGATGATACTTTCAGGTAATGATCAGTACACTAAGCCCACTTGGTTCCCCAAATTTCGTTCTTTTATGTTGAAGCGTTCACTTCCAGTAACTGTTTGAATTTTGGCGTTTCACTCTGTTTTCTCCTATACTGACAGATGTATTTGGAACTCTAAATCAAACACGGTTTGTGCTAGCTTCTTGAAACTTAACACAGTAAAGCAGTTTCAAGTTCTATCTCTATGTTTTCTTTCCTCTTGATGTAGCACTCAGCAGTGACTTAGGAGAAACACTTTCATTGAAAGGGGTTGCCAAGCTTCCAGAAATTACGAGCCTCCAGAAATCTCAGCAACTATGATTTCAGCCAACCTGGATGATACTTTCAGGTAATGATCAGTACACTAAGCCCACTTGGTTCCCCAAATTTCGTTCTTCTATGTTGATGCGTTCGCTTCCAGTAACTGTTTGAATTTTGGCGTTTCACTCTGTTTTCTCCTATACTGACAGATGTATTTGGAACTCTAAATCAAACACGGTTTGTGCTAGCTTCTTGAAACTTGACACAGTAAAGCAGTTTCACGTTCTATCACTATGTTCTGTTTCCTCTGGATGTAGCCCTAAGCAGTGACTGGGGAAAAATACTTTCATTGACAGAGGTTGCCAAGCTTCCAGAAATTACGAGTCTCCAGAAATCTCAGCAACTATGATTTCACCCAACCTGGATGATACTTTCAGGTAATGATCAGTACACTAAGCCCACTTGTTTCCCCAAATTTCGTTCTTCTATGTTGAAGCGTTCGTTTCCAGTAACAGTTTGAATTTTGGCGTTTCGCTCTGTTTTCTCCTATATTGATAGATGTATTTGGAACTCTAAACCAAACACGGTTTGTGCTAGCTTCTTGAAACTTGACACAGTAAAGCAGTTTTACGTTCTATCTCTATGTTCTGTTTCCTCTGGATGTAGCCCTAAGCAGTGACTGGGGAAAAATACTTTCATTGACAGAGGTTGCCAAGCTTCCAGAAATTACGAGTCTCCAGAAATCTCAGCAACTATGATTTCACCCAACCTGGATGATACTTTCAGGTAATGATCAGTACACTAAGCCCACTTGTTTCCCCAAATTTCGTTCTTCTATGTTGAAGCGTTCGTTTCCAGTAACAGTTTGAATTTTGGCGTTTCGCTCTGTTTTCTCCTATATTGATAGATGTATTTGGAACTCTAAACCAAACACGGTTTGTGCTAGCTTCTTGAAACTTGACACAGTAAAGCAGTTTTACGTTCTATCTCTATGTTCTGTTTCCTCTTGATGTAGCACTCAGCAGTGACTGAGGAGAAACACTTTCATTGAAAGGGGTTGCCAAGCTTCCCAAAATTGCGAGTCTCCAGAAATCTCAGCAACTATTTTTTCACCCAAAATGGATGATACTTTCAGGTAATGATCAGTACACTGAGCTCACTTGGTTCCCCAAATTTCGTTCTTTTATGTTGAAGCGTTCGCTTCCAGTAACTGTTTGAATTTTGGCGTTTCACTCTGTTTTCTCCTATACTGACAGATGTATTTGGAACTCTAAATCAAACACGGTTTGTGCTAGCTTCTTGAAACTTGACACAGTAAAGCAGTTTCACGTTCTATCTCTATGTTCTATTTTCTCTGGATGTAGCCCTAAGCAGTGACTGGGGAAAAATACTTTCATTGACAGGGGTTGCCAAGCTTCCAGAAATTACGAGTCTCCAGAAATCTCAGCAACTATGATTTCACCCAACCTGGATGATACTTTCAGGTAATGATCAGTACACTAAGCCCACTTGTTTCCCCAAATTTCGTTCTTCTATGTTGAAGCGTTCGTTTCCAGTAACAGTTTGAATTTTGGCGTTTCGCTCTGTTTTCTCCTATATTGATAGATGTATTTGGAACTCTAAACCAAACACGGTTTGTGCTAGCTTCTTGAAACTTGACACAGTAAAGCAGTTTTACGTTCTATCTCTATGTTCTGTTTCCTCTTGATGTAGCACTCAGCAGTGACTGAGGAGAAACACTTTCATTGAAAGGGGTTGCCAAGCTTCCCAAAATTGCGAGTCTCCAGAAATCTCAGCAACTATTTTTTCAACCAAACTGGATGATACTTTCAGGTAATGATCAGTACACTAAGCTCACTTGGTTCCCCAAATTTCGTTCTTTTATGTTGAAGCGTTCGCTTCCAGTAACTGTTTGAATTTTGGCGTTTCACTCTGTTTTCTCCTATACTGACAGATGTATTTGGAACTCTAAATCAAACACGGTTTGTGCTAGCTTCTTGAAACTTGACACAGTAAAGCAGTTTCACGTTCTATCTCTATGTTCTATTTCCTCTGGATGTAGCCCTAAGCAGTGACTGGGGAAAAATACTTTCATTGACAGGGGTTGCCAAGCTTCCAGAAATTACGAGTCTCCAGAAATCTCAGCAACTATGATTTCACCCAACCTGGATGATACTTTCAGGTAATGATCAGTACACTAAGCCCACTTGGTTCGCCAAATTTCGTTCTTCTATGTTGAAGCGTTCGATTCCAGTAACAGTTTGAATTTTGGCGTTTTACTCTGTTTTCTCCTATATTGATAGATGTATTTGGAACTCTAAATCAAACACGGTTTGTGCTAGCTTCTTGAAACTTGACACAATAAAGCAGTTTCAAGTTCTATCTCTATGTTCTGTCTCCTCTTGATGTAGCCCTAAGCAGTGACTGGGGAGAAACACTTTCATTGAAAGGGGTTGCCAAGCTTCCAAAAATTACGAGTCTCCAGAAATCTCAGCATCTATTTTTTCACCCAAACTGGATGATACTTTCAGGTAATGATGAGTACGCTAAGCCCAATGGGTTCCCAAAATTTCGTTCTTCTATGTTGAAGCGTTCGTTTCCAGTAACAGTTTGAATTTTGGCGTTTCACTCTGTTTTCTCCTATATTGATAGATGTATTTGGAACTCTAACCCAAACACGGTTTGTGCTAGCTTCTTGAAACTTGACACAGTAAAGCAGTTTCACGTTCTATCTCTATGTTCTGTTTCCTCTTGATGTAGCACTCAGCAGTGACTGAGGAGAAACACTTTCATTGAAAGGGGTTGCCAAGCTCCCCAAAACTGCGAGTCTCCAGAAATCTCAGCAACTATTTTTTCACCCAAACTTGATGATACTTTCAGGTAATGATCAGTACACTAAGCCCACTTGGTTCCCCAAATTTCGTTCTTTTATGTTGAAGCGTTCACTTCCAGTAACTGTTTGAATTTTGGCGTTTCACTCTGTTTTCTCCTATACTGACAGATGTATTTGGAACTCTAAATCAAACACGGTTTGTGCTAGCTTCTTGAAACTTGACACAGTAAAGCAGTTTCAAGTTCTATCTCTATGTTTTCTTTCCTCTTGATGTAGCACTCAGCAGTGACTTAGGAGAAACACTTTCATTGAAAGGGGTTGCCAAGCTTCCAGAAATTACGAGTCTCCAGAAATCTCAGCAACTATGATTTCAGCCAACCTGGATGATACTTTCAAGTAATGATCAGTACACTAAGCCCACTTGGTTCCCCAAATTTCGTTCTTCTATGTTGATGCGTTCGCTTCCAGTAACTGTTTGAATTTTGGCGTTTCACTCTGTTTTCTCCTATACTGACAGATGTATTTGGAACTCTAAATCAAACACGGTTTGTGCTAGCTTCTTGAAACTTGACACAGTAAAGCAGTTTCACGTTCTATCACTATGTTCTGTTTCCTCTGGATGTAGCCCTAAGCAGTGACTGGGGAAAAATACTTTCATTGACAGAGGTTGCCAAGCTTCCAGAAATTACGAGTCTCCAGAAATCTCAGCAACTATGATTTCACCCAAACTGGATGATACTTTCAGGTAATGATCAGTACACTAAGCCCACTTGGTTCCCCAAATTTCGTTCTTCTATGTTGAAGCGTTCGTTTTCAGTAACAGTTTGAATTTTGGCGTTTCACTCTGTTTTCTCCTATATTGATAGATGTATTTGGAACTCTAACCCAAACACGGTTTGTGCTAGCTTCTTGAAACTTGACACAGTAAAGCAGTTTCACGTTCTATCTCTATGTTCTGTCTCCTCTTGATGTAGCCCTAAGCAGTGACTGGGGAGAAACACTTTCATTGAACGGGGTTGCCAAGCTTCCAAAAATTACGAGTCTCCAGAAATCTCAGCATCTATTTTTTCACCCAAACTTGATGATACTTTCAGGTAATGATGAGTACGCTAAGCCCACTGGGTTCCCCAAATTTCGTTCTTCTATGTTGAAGCGTTCGTTTCCAGTAACAGTTTGAATTTTGGCGTTTCACTCTGTTTTCTCCTATATTGATAGATGTATTTGGAACTCTAAACCAAACACGGTTTGTGCTAGCTTCTTGAAACTTGACACAGTAAAGCAGTTTCACGTTCTATATATATGTTCTGTTTCCTCTTGATGTAGCTCTCAGCAGTGACTGAGGAGAAACACTTTCATTGAAAGGGGTTGCCAAGCTTCCCAATATTGCGAGTCTCCAGAAATCTCAGCAACTATTTTTTAACCCAAACTGGATGATACTTTCAGGTAATGATCAGTACACTAAGCCCACTTGGTTCCCCAAATTTCGTTCTTCTATGTTAAAGCGTTCGTTTCCAGTAACAGTTTGAATTTTGGCGTTTCACTCTGTTTTCTCCTATATTGATAGATGTATTTGGCTCTAAACCGAACACGGTTTGTGCTAGCTTCTTGAAACTTGACACAGTAAAGCAGTTTCACTTTCTATCTCTATGATCTGTTTCCTCTTGATGTAGCACTCAGCAGTGACTGAGGAGAAACACTTTCATTGAAAGGGGTTGCCAAGCTTCCCAAAATTGCGAGTCTCCAGAAATCTCAGCAACTATTTTTTAACCCAAACTGGATGATACTTTCAGGTAATGATCAGTACACTAAGCTCACTTGGTTCCCCAAATTTCGTTCTTTTATGTTGAAGCGATCACTTCCAGTAACTGTTTGAATTTTGGCGTTTCACTCTGTTTTCTCCTATACTGACAGATGTATTTGGAACTCTAAATCAAACACGGTTTGTGCTAGCTTCTTGAAACTTGACACAGTAAAGCAGTTTCACGTTCTATCTCTATGTTCTGTTTCCTCTGGATGTAGCCCTAAGCAGTGACTGGGGAGAAATACTTTCATTGACAGGGGTTGCCAAGCTTCCAGAAATTACGAGTCTCCAGAAATCTCAGCAACTATGATTTCACCCAACCTGGATGATACTTTCAGGTAATGATCAGTACACTAAGCCCACTTGTTTCCCCAAATTTCGTTCTTCTATGTTGAAGCGTTCGTTTCCAGTAACAGTTTGAATTTTGGCGTTTCGCTCTGTTTTCTCCTATATTGATAGATGTATTTGGAACTCTAAACCAAACACGGTTTGTGCTAGCTTCTTGAAACTTGACACAGTAAAGCAGTTTTACGTTCTATCTCTATGTTCTGTTTCCTCTTGATGTAGCACTCAGCAGTGACTGAGGTGAAACACTTTCATTGAAAGGGGTTGCCAAGCTTCCCAAAATTGCGAGTCTCCAGAAATCTCAGCAACTATTTTTTCACCCAAACTGGATGATACTTTCAGGTAATGATCAGTACACTAAGCTCACTTGGTTCCCCAAATTTCGTTCTTTTATGTTGAAGCGTTCGCTTCCAGTAACTGTTTGAATTTTGGCGTTTCACTCTGTTTTCTCCTATACTGACAGATGTATTTGGAACTCTAAATCAAACACGGTTTGTGCTAGCTTCTTGAAACTTGACACAGTAAAGCAGTTTCATGTTCTATCTCTATGTTCTGTTTCCTCTTGATGTAGCACTCAGCAGTGACTGAGGAGAAACACTTTCATTGAAAGGGGTTGCCAAGCTCCCCAAAACTGCGAGTCTCCAGAAATCTCAGCAACTATTTTTTCACCCAAACTGGATGATACTTTCAGGTAATGATCAGTACACTAAGCCCACTTGGTTCCCCAAATTTCGTTCTTTTATGTTGAAGCGTTCACTTCCAGTAACTGTTTGAATTTTGGCGTTTCACTCTGTTTTCTCCTATACTGACAGATGTATTTGGAACTCTAAATCAAACACGGTTTGTGCTAGCTTCTTGAAACTTGACACAGGAAAGCAGTTTCACGTTCTATCTCTATGTTTTGTTTCCTCTTGATGTAGCACTCAGCAGTGACTGAGGAGAAACACTTTCATTGAAAGGGGTTGCCTAGCTTCCCCAAATTGCGAGTCTCTAGAAATCTCAGCAAACAGTTTTTCACCCAAAGTGGATGATACTTTCAGGTAATGATCAGTACACTAAGCTCACTTGGTTACCCAAATTTCGTTCTTCTATGTTGAAGCGTTCGTTTCCAGTAACAGTTTGAATTTTGGCGTTTTACTCTGTTTTCTCCTATATTGATAGATGTATTTGGAACTCTAAATCAAACACGGTTTGTGCTAGCTTCTTGAAACTTGACACAATAAAGCAGTTTCAAGTTCTATCTCTATGTTCTGTCTCCTCTTGATGTAGCCCTAAGCAGTGACTGGGGAGAAACACTTTCATTGAAAGGGGTTGCCAAGCTTCCAAAAATTACTAGTCTCCAGAAATCTCAGCAACTATTTTTTCACCCAAACTGGATGATACTTTCAGGTAATGATCAGTACACTAAGCTCACTTGGTTCCCCAAATTTCGTTCTTTTATGTTGAAGCGTTCGCTTCCAGTAACTGTTTGAATTTTGGCGTTTCACTCTGTTTTCTCCTATACTGACAGATGTATTTGGAACTCTAAATCAAACACGGTTTGTGCTAGCTTCTTGAAACTTGACACAGTAAAGCAGTTTCATGTTCTATCTCTATATTCTGTTTCCTCTTGCTGTAGCCCTAAGCAGTGACTGAGGAGAAACACTTTCATTGAAATGGGTTGCCAAGCTTCCCAAAACTGCGAGTCTTCAGAAATCTCAGCAACTATTTTTTCACCCAAACTGGATGATACTTTCAGGTAATGATCAGTACACTGAGCCCACTTGGATCCCCAAATTTCGTTCTTCTATGTTGAAGCGTTCGTTTCCAGTAACAGTTTGAATTTTGGCCTTTCACTCTGTTTTCTCCTATATTGATAGATGTATTTGGAACTCTAAACCACACCCGGTTTGTGCTAGCTTCTTGAAACTTGACACAGTAAAGCAGTTTCACGTTCTATCTCTATGTTCTGTTTCCTCTTGATGTAGCACACAGCAGTGACTGAGGAGAAACACTTTCATTGAAAGGGGTTGCCAAGCTTCCAAAAATTACGATTCCCCAGAAATCACAGCAACTATTTTTTCACCCAAACTGGATGATACTTTCAGGTAATGATGAGTTCACTAAGCCCACTGGGTTCCCCAAATTTCGTTCTTCTATGTTTAAGCGTTCGTTTCCAGTAACAGTTTGAATTTTGGCGTTTCGCTCTGTTTTCTCCTATATTGATAGATGTATTTGCAACTCTAAACCAAACACGGTTTGTGCTAGCTTCTTGAAACTTGACACAATAAAGCAGTTTCAAGTTCTATCTCTATGTTCTGTTTCCTCTGGATGTAGCCCTAAGCAGTGACTGGGGAGAAACACTTACATTGAATATGGTTGCCAAGCTTCCAGAAATTATGAGTCTCCAGAAATCTCAGCAACTATGATTTCACCCAAACTGGATGATACTTTCAGGTAATGATCAGTACACTAAGCCCACTTGGTTCCCCAAATTTCGTTCTTCTATGTTGAAGCGTTCGTTTCCAGTAACAGTTTGAATTTTGGCGTTTCACTCTGTTTTCTCCTATATTGATAGACGTATTTGGAACTCTAAATCAAACACGGTTTGTGCTACCTTCTTCAAACTTGACACAGTAAAGCAGTTTCAAGTTCTAGCTCTATGTTCTGTTTCCTCTTGATGTAGCACTCAGCAGTGACTGAGGAGAAACACTTTCATTGAAAAGGGTTGCCAAGCTTCCCAAAATTGCGAGTCTCCAGAAATCTCAGCAACTATTTTTTAACCCAAACTGGATGATACTTTCAGGTAGTGATCAGTACACTAAGCTCACTTGGTTCCCCAAATTTCGTTCTTTTATGTTGAAGCGTTCGCTTCCAGTAACTGTTTGAATTTTGGCGTTTCACTCTGTTTTCTCCTATACTGACAGATATATTTGGAACTCTAAATCAAACACGGTTTGTGCTAGCTTCTTGAAACTTGACACAGTAAAGCAGTATCACGTTCTATCTCTATGTTCTGTTTCCTCTGGATGTAGCCCTAAGCAGTGACTGGGGAGAAACACTTTCATTGAAAGGGGTTGCCAAGCTTCCAGAAATTACGAGTCTCCAGAAATCTCAGCAACTATGATTTCACCCAACCTGGATGATACTTTCAGGTAATGATCAGTACACTAAGCCCACTTGGTTCCCCAAATTTCGTTCTTCTATGTTGAAGCGTTCGTTTCCAGTAACAGTTTGAATTTTGGCGTTTCACTCTGTTTTCTCCTATATTGATAGATGTATTTGGAACTCTAAACCAAACACGGTTTGTGCTAGCTTCTTGAAACTTGACACAGTAAAGCAGTTTCACGTTCTATCTCTATGTTCTGTTTCCTCTGGATGTAGCCCTAAGCAGTGACTGGGGAAAAATACTTTTATTGACAGAGGTTGCCAAGCTTCCAGAACTTACGAGTCTCCAGAAATCTCAGCAACTATGATTTCACCCAAACTGGATGATACTTTCAGGTAATGATCAGTACACTAAGCCCACTTGGTTCCCCAAATTTCGTTCTTCTATTTTGAAGCGTTCGTTTCCAGTAACAGTTTGAATTTTGGCGTTTCACTCTGTTTTCTCCTATATTGATAGATGTATTTGGAACTCTAACCCAAACACGGTTTGTGCTAGCTTCTTGAAACTTGACACAGTAAAGCAGTTTCACGTTCTATCTCTATGTTCTGTCTCCTCTTGATGTAGCCCTAAGCAGTGACTGGGGAGAAACACTTTCATTGAAAGGGGTTGCCAAGCTCCCCAAAACTGCGAGTCTCCAGAAATCTCAGCAACTATTTTTTCACCCAAACTGGATGATACTTTCAGGTAATGATCAGTACACTAAGCCCACTTGGTTCCCCAAATTTCGTTCTTTTATGTTGAAGCGTTCACTTCCAGTAACTGTTTGAATTTTGGCGTTTCACTCTGTTTTCTCCTATACTGACAGATGTATTTGGAACTCTAAATCAAACACGGTTTGTGCTAGCTTCTTGAAACTTGACACAGGAAAGCAGTTTCACGTTCTATCTCTATGTTTTGTTTCCTCTTGATGTAGCACTCAGCAGTGACTGAGGAGAAACACTTTCATTGAAAGGGGTTGCCTAGCTTCCCCAAATTGCGAGTCTCTAGAAATCTCAGCAAACAGTTTTTCACCCAAAGTGGATGATACTTTCAGGTAATGATCAGTACACTAAGCTCACTTGGTTACCCAAATTTCGTTCTTCTATGTTGAAGCGTTCGTTTCCAGTAACAGTTTGAATTTTGGCGTTTTACTCTGTTTTCTCCTATATTGATAGATGTATTTGGAACTCTAAATCAAACACGGTTTGTGCTAGCTTCTTGAAACTTGACACAATAAAGCAGTTTCAAGTTCTATCTCTATGTTCTGTCTCCTCTTGATGTAGCCCTAAGCAGTGACTGGGGAGAAACACTTTCATTGAAAGGGGTTGCCAAGCTTCCAAAAATTACTAGTCTCCAGAAATCTCAGCAACTATTTTTTCACCCAAACTGGATGATACTTTCAGGTAATGATCAGTACACTAAGCTCACTTGGTTCCCCAAATTTCGTTCTTTTATGTTGAAGCGTTCGCTTCCAGTAACTGTTTGAATTTTGGCGTTTCACTCTGTTTTCTCCTATACTGACAGATGTATTTGGAACTCTAAATCAAACACGGTTTGTGCTAGCTTCTTGAAACTTGACACAGTAAAGCAGTTTCATGTTCTATCTCTATATTCTGTTTCCTCTTGCTGTAGCCCTAAGCAGTGACTGAGGAGAAACACTTTCATTGAAATGGGTTGCCAAGCTTCCCAAAACTGCGAGTCTTCAGAAATCTCAGCAACTATTTTTTCACCCAAACTGGATGATACTTTCAGGTAATGATCAGTACACTGAGCCCACTTGGATCCCCAAATTTCGTTCTTCTATGTTGAAGCGTTCGTTTCCAGTAACAGTTTGAATTTTGGCCTTTCACTCTGTTTTCTCCTATATTGATAGATGTATTTGGAACTCTAAACCACACCCGGTTTGTGCTAGCTTCTTGAAACTTGACACAGTAAAGCAGTTTCACGTTCTATCTCTATGTTCTGTTTCCTCTTGATGTAGCACACAGCAGTGACTGAGGAGAAACACTTTCATTGAAAGGGGTTGCCAAGCTTCCAAAAATTACGATTCCCCAGAAATCACAGCAACTATTTTTTCACCCAAACTGGATGATACTTTCAGGTAATGATGAGTTCACTAAGCCCACTGGGTTCCCCAAATTTCGTTCTTCTATGTTTAAGCGTTCGTTTCCAGTAACAGTTTGAATTTTGGCGTTTCGCTCTGTTTTCTCCTATATTGATAGATGTATTTGCAACTCTAAACCAAACACGGTTTGTGCTAGCTTCTTGAAACTTGACACAATAAAGCAGTTTCAAGTTCTATCTCTATGTTCTGTTTCCTCTGGATGTAGCCCTAAGCAGTGACTGGGGAGAAACACTTACATTGAATATGGTTGCCAAGCTTCCAGAAATTATGAGTCTCCAGAAATCTCAGCAACTATGATTTCACCCAAACTGGATGATACTTTCAGGTAATGATCAGTACACTAAGCCCACTTGGTTCCCCAAATTTCGTTCTTCTATGTTGAAGCGTTCGTTTCCAGTAACAGTTTGAATTTTGGCGTTTCACTCTGTTTTCTCCTATATTGATAGACGTATTTGGAACTCTAAATCAAACACGGTTTGTGCTACCTTCTTCAAACTTGACACAGTAAAGCAGTTTCAAGTTCTAGCTCTATGTTCTGTTTCCTCTTGATGTAGCACTCAGCAGTGACTGAGGAGAAACACTTTCATTGAAAAGGGTTGCCAAGCTTCCCAAAATTGCGAGTCTCCAGAAATCTCAGCAACTATTTTTTAACCCAAACTGGATGATACTTTCAGGTAGTGATCAGTACACTAAGCTCACTTGGTTCCCCAAATTTCGTTCTTTTATGTTGAAGCGTTCGCTTCCAGTAACTGTTTGAATTTTGGCGTTTCACTCTGTTTTCTCCTATACTGACAGATATATTTGGAACTCTAAATCAAACACGGTTTGTGCTAGCTTCTTGAAACTTGACACAGTAAAGCAGTATCACGTTCTATCTCTATGTTCTGTTTCCTCTGGATGTAGCCCTAAGCAGTGACTGGGGAGAAACACTTTCATTGAAAGGGGTTGCCAAGCTTCCAGAAATTACGAGTCTCCAGAAATCTCAGCAACTATGATTTCACCCAACCTGGATGATACTTTCAGGTAATGATCAGTACACTAAGCCCACTTGGTTCCCCAAATTTCGTTCTTCTATGTTGAAGCGTTCGTTTCCAGTAACAGTTTGAATTTTGGCGTTTCACTCTGTTTTCTCCTATATTGATAGATGTATTTGGAACTCTAAACCAAACACGGTTTGTGCTAGCTTCTTGAAACTTGACACAGTAAAGCAGTTTCACGTTCTATCTCTATGTTCTGTTTCCTCTGGATGTAGCCCTAAGCAGTGACTGGGGAAAAATACTTTTATTGACAGAGGTTGCCAAGCTTCCAGAAATTACGAGTCTCCAGAAATCTCAGCAACTATGATTTCACCCAAACTGGATGATACTTTCAGGTAATGATCAGTACACTAAGCCCACTTGGTTCCCCAAATTTCGTTCTTCTATTTTGAAGCGTTCGTTTCCAGTAACAGTTTGAATTTTGGCGTTTCACTCTGTTTTCTCCTATATTGATAGATGTATTTGGAACTCTAACCCAAACACGGTTTATGCTAGCTTCTTGAAACTTGACACAGTAAAGCAGTTTCACGTTCTATCTCTATGTTCTGTCTCCTCTTGATGTAGCCCTAAGCAGTGACTGGGGAGAAACACTTTCATTGAAAGGGGTTGCCAAGCTTCCAAAAATTACGAGTCTCCAGAAATCTCAGCATCTATTTTTTCACCCAAACTTGATGATACTTTCAGGTAATGATGAGTACGCTAAGCCCACTGGGTTCCCCAAATTTCGTTCTTCTATGTTGAAGCGTTCGTTTCCAGTAACAGTTTGAATTTTGGCGTTTCACTCTGTTTTCTCCTATATTGATAGATGTATTTGGAACTCTAAACCAAACACGGTTTGTGCTAGCTTCTTGAAACTTGACACAGTAAAGCAGTTTCACGTTCTATATCTATGTTCTGTTTCCTCTTGATGTAGCCCTCAGCAGTGACTGAGGAGAAACACTTTCATTGAAAGGGGTTGCCAAGCTTCCCAAAATTGCGAGTCTCCAGAAATCTCAGCAACTATTTTTTAACCCAAACTGGATGATACTTTCAGGTAATGATCAGTACACTAAGCCCACTTGGTTCCCCAAATTTCGTTCTTCTATGTTAAAGCGTTCGTTTCCAGTAACAGTTTGAATTTTGGCGTTTCACTCTGTTTTCTCGTATATTGATACATGTATTTGGAACTCTAAACCAAACACGGTTTGTGCTAGCTTCTTGAAACTTGACACAGTAAAGCAGTTTCACGTTCTATCTCTATGTTCTGTTTCCTCTTGATGTAGCACTCAGCAGTGACTGAGGAGAAACACTTTCATTGAAAGGGATTGCCAAGCTTCCCAAAATTGCGAGTCTCCAGAAATCTCAGCAACTATTTTTTCACCCAAGCTGGATGATACTTTCAGGTAATGATCAGTACACTAAGCTCACTTGGTTCCCCAAATTTCGTTCTTTTATGTTGAAGCGTTCGCTTCCAGTAACTGTTTGAATTTTGGCGTTTCACTCTGTTTTCTCCTATACTGACAGATGTATTTGGAACTCTAAATCAAACACGGTTTGTGCTAGCTTCTTGAAACTTGACACAGTAAAGCAGTTTCACGTTCTATCTCTATGTTCTGTTTCCTCTGGATGTAGCCATAAGCAGTGACTGGGGAGAAATACTTTCATTGACAGGGGTTGCCAAGCTTCCAGAAATTACGAGTCTCCAGAAATCTCAGCAACTATGATTTCACCCAACCTGGATGATACTTTCAGGTAATGATCAGTACACTAAGCCCACTTGTTTCCCCAAATTTCGTTCTTCTATGTTGAAGCGTTCGTTTCCAGTAACAGTTTGAATTTTGGCGTTTCGCTCTGTTTTCTCCTATACTGACAGATGTATTTGGAACTCTAAATCAAACACGGTTTGTGCTAGCTTCTTGAAACTTGACACAGTAAAGCAGTTTCACGTTCTATCTCTATGTTCTATTTCCTCTTGATGTAGCCCTAAGCAGTGACTGGGGAAAAATACTTTCATTGACAGGGGTTGCCAAGCTTCCAGAAATTACGAGTCTCCAGAAATCTCAGCAACTATGATTTCACCCAACTGGGTGATACTTTCAGGTAATGATCAGTACACTAAGCCCACTTGGTTCCCCAAATTTCGTTCTTCTATGTTGAAGCGTTCGTTTCCAGTAAGAGTTTGAATTTTGGCGTTTCACTCTATTTTCTCCTATATTGATAGATGTATTTGGAACTCTAAATCAAACACGGTTTGTGCTACCTTCTTCAAACTTGACACAGTAAAGCAGTTTCAAGTTCTAGCTCTATGTTCTGTTTCCTCTTGATGTAGCACTCAGCAGTGACTGAGGAGAAACACTTTCATTGAAAGGGGTTGCCAAGCTTCCCAAAATTGCGAGTCTCCAGAAATCTCAGCAACTATTTTTTAACTCAAACTGGATGATACTTTCAGGTAATGATCAGTACACTAAGCCCACTTGGTTCCCCAAATTTCGTTCTTTTATGTTGAAGCGTTCGCTTCCAGTAACTGTTTGAATTTTGGCGTTTCACTCTGTTTTCTCCTATATTGATAGATGTATTTGGAACTCTAAATCAAACACGGTTTGTGCTAGCTTCTTGAAACTTGACACAGTAAAGCAGTTTCACGTTCTATCTCTATGTTCTGTTTCCTCTGGATGTAGCACTCAGCAGTGACTGAGGAGAAACACTTTCATTGAAAGGGGTGGCCAAGCTTCCCAAAATTGCGAGTCTCCAGAAATCTCAGCAACTATTTTTTAACCCAAACTGGATGATACTTTCAGGTAATGATCAGTACACTAAGCTCACTTGGTTCCCCAAATTTCGTTCTTTTATGTTGAAGCGTTCGCTTCCAGTAACTGTTTGAATTTTGGCGTTTCACTCTGTTTTCTCCTATACTGACAGATGTATTTGGAACTCTAAATCAAACACGGTTTGTGCTAGCTTCTTGAAACTTGACACAGTAAAGCACTTTCACGTTCTATCTCTATGTTCTATTTCCTATGGATGTAGCCCTAAGCAGTGACTGGGGAAAAATACTTTCATTGACAGGGGTTGCCAAGCTTCCAGAAATTACGAGTCTCCAGAAATCTCAGCAACTATGATTTCACCCAAACTGGATGATACTTTCAGGTAATGATCAGTACATTAAGCTCACTTGGTTCCCCAAATTTCGTTTTTTTATGTTGAAGCGTTCGCTTCCAGTAACTGTTTGAATTTTGGCGTTTCACTCTGTTTTCTCCTATACTGACAGATGTATTTGGAACTCTAAATCAAACACGGTTTGTGCTAGCTTCTTGAAACTTGACACAGTAAAGCAGTTTCACGTTCTATCTCTATGTTTTGTTTCCTCTTGATGTAGCCCTCAGCAGTGACTGAGGAGAAACACTTTCATTGAAAGGGGTTGCCTAGTTCCCAAAATTGCGAGTCTCTAGAAATCTCAGCAAACAGTTTTTCACCCAAAGTGGATGATACTTTCAGGTAATGATCAATACACTAAGCTCACTTGGTTACCCAAATTTCGTTCTTCTATGTTGAAGCGTTCGTTTCCAGTAACAGTTTGAATTTTGGCGTTTTACTCTGTTTTCTCCTATATTGATAGATGTATTTGGAACTCTAAATCAAACACGGTTTGTGCTAGCTTCTTGAAACTTGACACAATAAAGCAGTTTCAAGTTCTATCTCTATGTTCTGTCTCCTCTTGATGTAGCCCTAAGCAGTGACTGGGGAGAAACACTTTCATTGAAAGGGGTTGCCAAGCTTTTAAAAATTACGAGTCTCCAGAAATCTCAGCAACTATTTTTTCACCCAAACTGGATGATACTTTCAGGTAATGATCAGTACACTAAGCTCACTTGGTTCCCCAAATGTCGTTCTTTTATGTTGAAGCGTTCGCTTCCAGTAACTGTTTGAATTTTGGCGTTTCACTCTGTTTTCTCCTATACTGACAGATGTATTTGGAACTCTAAATCAAACACGGTTTGTGCTAGCTTCTTGAAACTTGACACAGTAAAGCAGTTTCACGTTCTATCTCTATATTCTGTTTCCTCTTGCTGTAGCCCTAAGCAGTGACTGAGGAGAAACACTTTCATTGAAAGGGGTTGCCAAGCTTCCCAAAACTGCGAGTCTCCAGAAATCTCAGCATCTATTTTTTCACCCAAACTGGATGATACTTTCAGGTAATGATCAGTACACTATGCCCACTTGGTTCCCCAAATTTCGTTCTTCTATGTTGAAGCGTTCGTTTCCAGTAACAGTTTGAATTTTGGCGTTTCACTCTGTTTTCTCCTATATTGATAGATGTATTTGGAACTCTAAACCAAACACGGTTTGTGCTAGCTTCTTGAAACTTGAAACAGTAAAGCAGTTTCACGTTCTATCTCTATGTTTTCTTTCCTCTTGATGTAGCACTCAGCAGTGACTGAGGAGGAACACTATCATTGAAAGGGGTTGCCAAGCTTCCCAAAATTGCGAGTCTCTAGAAATCTCAGCAAACATTTTTGTACCCAACGTGGATGATACTTTCAGGTAATGATCAGTACACTAAGCTCACTTCGTTCCCCAAATTTTGTTCTTCTATGTTGAAGCGTTCGTTTCCAGTAACAGTTTGAATTTTGGCGTTTCACTCTGTTTTCTCCTATATTGATAGATGTATTTGGAACTCTAAATCAAACACGGTTTGTGCTACCTTCTTCAAACTTGACACCGTAAAGCAGTTTCAAGTTCTATCTCTATGTTCTGTTTTCTCTTGATGTAGCCCTAAGCAGTGACTGGGGAGAAACACTTTCATTGAAAGGGGTTGCCAAGCTTCCCAAAATTGCGAGTCTCCAGAAATCTCAGCAACTATTTTTTCACCCAAACTGGATGATACTTTCAGGTAATGATCAGTACACTGAGCCCACTTGGATCCCCAAATTTCGTTCTTCTATGTTGAAGCGTTCGTTTCCAGTAACAGTTTGAATTTTGGCCTTTCACTCTGTTTTCTCCTATACTGACAGATGTATTTGGAACTCTAAATCAAACACGGTTTGTGCTAGCTTCTTGAAACTTGACACAGTAAAGCAGTTTCACGTTCTATCTCTATGTTCTGTTTCCTCTTGATGTAGCACACAGCAGTGACTGAGGAGAAACACGTTCATTGAAAGGGGTTGCCAAGCTTCCAAAAATTACGATTCCCCAGAAATCTCAGCAACTATTTTTTCACCCAAACTGGATGATACTTTCAGGTAATGATGAGTACACTAAGCCCACTGGGTTCCCCAAATTTCGTTCTTCTAGGTTGAAGCGTTCGTTTCCAGTAACAGTTTGAATTTTGGCGTTTCACTCTGTTTTCTCCTATATTGATAGACGTATTTGGAACTCTAAATCAAACACGGTTTGTGCTACCTTCTTCAAACTTGACACAGTAAAGCAGTTTCAAGTTCTAGCTCTATGTTCTGTTTCCTCTTGATGTAGCACTCAGCAGTGACTGAGGAGAAACACGTTCATTGAAAGGGGTTGCCAAGCTTCCCAAAATTGCGAGTCTCCAGAAATCTCAGCAACTATTTTTTAACCCAAACTGAATGATACTTTCAGGTAATGATCAGTACACTAAGCCCACTTGGTTCCCCAAATTTCGTTCTTCTATGTTGAAGCGTTCGTTTCCAGTAACAGTTTGAATTTTGGCGTTTCACTCTGTTTTCTCCTATATTGATAGATGTATTTGGAACTCTAAACCAAACACGGTTTCTGCTAGCTTCTTGAAACTTGACACAGTAAAGCAGTTTCACGTTCTATCTCTATGTTCTGTTTCCTCTTGATGTAGCACTCAGCAGTGACTGAGGAGAAACACTTTCATTGAAAGGGGTTGCCAAGCTTCCCAAAATTGCGAGTCTCTAGAAATCTCAGCAAACATTTTTGTACCCAACGTGGATGATACTTTCAGGTAATGATCAGTACACTAAGCTCACTTCGTTCCCCAAATTTCGTTCTTCTATGTTGAAGCGTTCGTTTCCAGTAACAGTTTGAATTTTGGCGTTTCACTCTGTTTTCTCCTATATTGATAGATGTATTTGGAACTCTAAATCAAACACGGTTTGTGCTAGCTTCTTGAAACTTGACACAGTAAAGCAGTATCACGTTCTATCTCTATGTTCTGTTTCCTCTGGATGTAGCCCTAAGCAGTGACTGGGGAGAAGTACTTTCATTGACAGGGGTTGCCAAGCTTCCAGAAATTACGAGTCTCCAGAAATCTCAGCGACTATGATTTCACCCAACCTGGATGATACTTTCAGGTAATGATCAGTACACTAAGCCCACTTGGTTCGCCAAATTTCGTTCTTCTATGTTGAAGTGTTCGTTTCCAGTAACAGTTTGAATTTTGGCGTTTCACTCTGTTTTCTCCTATACTGACAGATGTATTTGGAACTCTAAATCAAACACGGTTTGTGCTAGCTTCTTTTAACTTGACACACTAAAGCAGTTTCACGTTCTATCTCTATGTTCTGTTTCCTCTTGATGTAGCCCTAAGCAGTGACTGGGGAGAAATACTTTCATTGAAAGGGGTTGCCAAGCTTCCAGAAATTACGAGTCTCCAGAAATCTCAGCAACTATGATTTCACCCATACTGGATGATACTTTCAGGTAATGATCAGTACACTAAGCCCACTTGGTTCGCCAAATTTCGTTCTTCTATGTTGAAGCGTTCGTTTCCAGTAACAGTTTGAATTTTGGCGTTTCACTCTGTTTTCTCCTATATTGATAGATGTATTTGGAACTCTAAACCAAACAAGGTTTGTGCTAGCTTCTTGAAACTTGACACAGTAAAGCAGTTTCACGTTCTATCTCTATGTTCTGTTTCCTCTTGATGTAGCACTCAGCAGTGACTGAGGAGAAACACTTTCATTGAAAGGGGTTGCCAAGCTTCCCAAAATTGCGAGTCTCCAGAAATCTCAGCAACTATTTTTTAACCCAAACTGGATGATACTTTCAGGTAATGATCAGTACACTAAGCTCACTTGGTTCCCCAAATTTCGTTCTTTTATGTTGAAGCGTTCGCTTCCAGTAACTGTTTGAATTTTGGCGTTTCACTCTGTTTTCTCCTATATTGATAGATGTATTTGGAACTCTAAACCAAACACGGTTTGTGCTAGCTTCTTGAAACTTGACACAGTAAAGCAGTTTCACGTTCTATCTCTATGTTCTGTTTCCTCTTGATGTAGCACTCAGCAGTGACTGAGGAGAAACACTTTCATTGAAAGGGGTTGCCAAGCTTCCCAAAATTGCGAGTCTCCAGAAATCTCAGCAACTATTTTTTAACCCAAACTGGATGATACTTTCAGGTAGTGATCAGTACACTAAGCTCACTTGGTTCCCCAAATTTCGTTCTTTTATGTTGAAGCGTTCGCTTCCAGTAACTGTTTGAATTTTGGCGTTTCACTCTGTTTTCTCCTATACTGACAGATGTATTTGGAACTCTAAATCAAACACGGTTTGTGCTAGCTTCTTGAAACTTGACACAGTAAAGCACTTTCACGTTCTATCTCTATGTTCTGTTTCCTCTGGATGTAGCCCTAAGCAGTGACTGGGGAGAAATACTTTCATTGACAGGGGTTGCCAAGCTTCCAGAAATTACGAGTCTCCAGAAATCTCAGCAACTATGATTTCCCCCAACCTGGATGATACTTTCAGGTAATGATCAGTACACTAAGCCCACTTGGTTCCCCAAATTTCGTTCTTCTATGTTGAAGCGTTCGATTCCAGTAACAGTTTGAATTTTGGCGTTTTACTCTGTTTTCTCCTATATTGATAGATGTATTTGGAACTCTAAATCAAACACGGTTTGTGCTAGCTTCTTGAAACTTGACACAATAAAGCAGTTTCAAGTTCTATCTCTATGTTCTGTCTCCTCTTGATGTAGCCCTAAGCAGTGACTGGGGAGAAACACTTTCATTGAAAGGGGTTGCCAAGCTTCCAAAAATTACGAGTCTCCAGAAATTTCAGCAGCTATTTTTTCACCCAAACTGGGTGATACTTTCAGGTAATGATGAGTACGCTAAGCCCACTGGGTTCCCAAAATTTCGTTCTTCTATGTTGAAGCGTTCGTTTCCAGTAACAGTTTGAATTTTGGCGTTTCACTCTGTTTTCTCCTATATTGATAGATGTATTTGGAACTCTAACACAAACACGGTTTGTGCTAGCTTCTTGAAACTTGACACAGTAAAGCAGTTTCACGTTCTATCACTATGTTCTGTTTCCTCTTGATGTAGCACTCAGCAGTGACTGAGGAGAAACACTTTCATTGAAAGGGGTTGCCAAGCTCCCCAAAACTGCGAGTCTCCAGAAATCTCAGCAACTATTTTTTCACCCAAACTGGATGATACTTTCAGGTAATGATCAGTACACTAAGCTCACTTGGTTCCCCAAATTTCGTTCTTTTATGTTGAAGCGTTCGCTTCCAGTAACTGTTTGAATTTTGGCGTTTCACTCTGTTTTCTCCTATACTGACAGATGTATTTGGAACTCTAAATCAAACACGGTTTGTGCTAGCTTCTTGAAACTTGACACAGTAAAGCAGTTTCACGTTCTATCTCTATGTTCTGTTTCCTCTGGATGTAGCCCTAAGCAGTGACTGGGGAGAAATACTTTCATTGACAGGGGTTGCCAAGCTTCCAGAAATTACGAGTCTCCAGAAATCTCAGCAACTATGATTACACCCAACCTGGATGATACTTTCAGGTAATGATCAGTACACTAAGCCCACTTGGTTCGCCAAATTTCGTTCTTCTATGTTGAAACGTTCGTTTCCAGTAACAGTTTGAATTTTGGCGTTTCGCTCTGTTTTCTCCTATATTGATAGATGTATTTGGAACTCTAAACCAAACACGGTTTGTGCTAGCTTCTTGAAACTTGACACAGTAAAGCAGTTTTACGTTCTATCTCTATGTTCTGTTTCCTCTTGATGTAGCACTCAGCAGTGACTGAGGAGAAACACTTTCATTGAAAGGGGTTGCCAAGCTTCCCAAAATTGCGAGTCTCCAGAAATCTCAGCAACTATTTTTTAACCCAAACTGGATGATACTTTCAGGTAATGATCAGTACACTAAGCCCACTTGGTTCCCCAAATTTCGTTCTTCTATGTTAAAGCGTTCGTTTCTAGTAACAGTTTGAATTTTGGCGTTTCACTCTGTTTTCTCCTATATTGATACATGTATTTGGAAATCTAAACCAAACATGGTTTGTGCTAGCTTTTGAAACTTGACACAGTAAAGCAGTTTCACGTTCTATCTCTATGTTCTGTTTCCTCTTGATGTAGCACTCAGCAGTGACTGAGGAGAAACACTTTCATTGAAAGGGGTTGCCAAGCTTCCCAAAATTGCGAGTCTCCAGAAATCTCAGCAACTATTTTTTCACCCAAGCTGGATGATACTTTCAGGTAATGATCAGTACACTAAGCTCACTTGGTTCCCCAAATTTCGTTCTTTTATGTTGAAGCGTTCGCTTCCAGTAACTGTTTGAATTTTGGCGTTTCACTCTGATTTCTCCTATACTGACAGATGTATTTGGAACTCTAAATCAAACACGGTTTGTGCTAGCTTCTTGAAACTTGACACAGTAAAGCAGTTTCACGTTCTATCTCTATGTTCTATTTCCTCTGGATGTAGCCGTAAGCAGTGACTGGGGAGAAATACTTTCATTGACAGGGGTTGCCAAGCTTCCAGAAATTACGAGTCTCCAGAAATCTCAGCAACTATGATTTCACCCAACCTGGATGATACTTTCAGGTAATGATCAGTACCCTAAGCCCACTTGTTTCCCCAAATTTCGTTCTTCTAAGTTGAAGCGTTCGTTTCCAGTAACAGTTTGAATTTTGGCGTTTCACTCTGTTTTCTCCTATATTGATAGATGTATTTGGAACTCTAAACCAAACACGGTTTGTGCTAGCTTCTTGAAACTTGACACAGTAAAGCAGTTTTACGTTCTGTCTCTATGTTCTGTTTCCTCTTGATGTAGCACTCAGCAGTGACTGAGGAGAAACACTTTCATTGAAAGGGGTTGCCAAGCTTCCCAAAATTGCGAGTCTCCAGAAATCTCAGCAACTATTTTTTCACCCAAACTGGATGATACTTTCAGGTAATGATCAGTACACTAAGCTCACTTGGTTCCCCAAATTTCGTTCTTTTATGTTGAAGCGTTCGCTTCCAGTAACTGTTTGAATTTTGGCATTTCACTCTGTTTTCTCCTATACTGACAGATGTATTTGGAACTCTAAATCAAACACGGTTTGTGCTAGCTTCTTGAAACTTGACACAGTAAAGCAGTTTCACGTTCTATCTCTGTGTTCTATTTCCTCTGGATGTAGCCCTAAGCAGTGACTGGGGAAAAATACTTTCATGGACAGGGGTTGCCAAGCTTCCAGAAATTACGAGTCTCCAGAAATCTCAGCAACTATGATTTCACCCAACCTGGGTGATACTTTCAGGTAATGATCAGTACACTAAGCTCACTTGGTTCCCCAAATTTCTTTCTTTTATGTTGAAGCGTTCGCTTCCAGTAACTGTTTGAATTTTGGCGTTTCACTCTGTTTTCTCCTATATTGATAGATGTATTTGGAACTCTAAACCAAACACGGTTTGGGCTAGCTTCTTGAAACTTGACACACTAAAGCAGTTTCACGTTCTATCTCTATGTTGTGTTTCCTCTTGATGTAGCACTCAGCAGTGACTGAGGAGAAACACTTTCATTGAAAGGGGTTGCCAAGCTTCCCAAAATCGCGAGTCTCCAGAAATCTCAGCAACTATTTTTTCACCCAAACTGGATGATACTTTCAGGTAATGATCAGTACACTAAGCTCACTTGGTTCCCCAAATTTCGTTCTTTTATGTTGAAGCGTTCGCTTCCAGTAACTGTTTGAATTTTGGCGTTTCACTCTGTTTTCTCCTATACTGACAGATGTATTTGGAACTCTAAATCAAACACGGTTTGTGCTAGCTTCTTGAACTTGACACAGTAAAGCAGTTTCACGTTCTATCTCTATGTTCTGTTTCCTCTGGATGTAGCACTCAGCAGTGACTGAGGAGAAACACTTTCATTGAAAGGGGTTGCCAAGCTTCCCAAAATTGCGAGTCTCTAGAAATCTCAGCAACTATTTTTTCACCCAAAGTGGATGATACTTTCAGGTAATGATCAGTACACTCAGCTCACTTGGTTAACCAAATTTCGTTCTTCTATGTTGAAGCGTTCGTTTCCAGTAACAGTTTGAATTTTGGCGTTTTACTCTGTTATCTCCTATATTGATAGATGTATTTGGAACTCTAAATCAAACACGGTTTGTGCTAGCTTCTTGAAACTTGACACAATAAAGCAGTTTCAAGTTCTATCTCTATGTTCTGTCTCCTCTTGATGTAGCCCTAAGCAGTGACTGGGGAGAAACACTTTCATTGAAAGGGGTTGCAAAGCTTCCAAAAATTACGAGTCTCCAGAAATCTCAGCAACTATTTTTTCACCCAAACTGGATGATACTTTCAGGTAATGATCAGTACACTAAGCTCACTTGGTTCCCCAAATTTCGTTCTTTTATGTTGAAGCGTTCGCTTCCAGTAACTGTTTGAATTTTGGCGTTTCACTCTGTTTTCTCCTATACTGACAGATGTATTTGGAACTCTAAATCAAACACGGTTTGTGCTAGCTTCTTGAAACTTGACACAGTAAAGCACTTTCACGTTCTATCTCTATGTTCTGTTTCCTCTGGATGTAGCCCTAAGCAGTGACTGGGGAGAAATACTTTCATTGACAGGGGTTGCCAAGCTTCCAGAAATTACGCGTATCCAGAAATCTCAGCAACTATGATTTCACCCAACCTGGATGATACTTTCAGTTAATGATCAGTACACTAAGCCCACTTGGTTCCCCAAATTTCGTTCTTCTATGTTGAAGCGTTCGTTTCCAGTAACAGTTTGAATTTTGGCGTTTCACTCTGTTTTCTCCTATATTGATAGATGTATTTGGAACTCTAAATCAAACACGGTTTGTGCTAGCTTCTTGAAACTTGACACAGTAAAGCAGTATCACGTTCTATCTCTATGTTCTGTTTCCTCTGGATGTAGCCCTAAGCAGTGACTGGGGAGAAGTACTTTCATTGACAGGGGTTGCCAAGCTTCCAGAAATTACGAGTCTCCAGAAATCTCAGCGACTATGATTTCACCCAACCTGGATGATACTTTCAGGTAATGATCAGTACACTAAGCCCACTTGGTTCGCCAAATTTCGTTCTTCTATGTTGAAGCGTTCGTTTCCAGTAACAGTTTGAATTTTGGCGTTTCACTCTGTTTTCTCCTATACTGACAGATGTATTTGGAACTCTAAATCAAACACGGTTTGTGCTAGCTTCTTTTAACTTGACACACTAAAGCAGTTTCACGTTCTATCTCTATGTTCTGTTTCCTCTTGATGTAGCCCTAAGCAGTGAATGGGGAGAAATACTTTCATTGAAAGGGGTTGCCAAGCTTCCAGAAATTACGAGTCTCCAGAAATCTCAGCAACTATGATTTCACCCATACTGGATGATACTTTCAGGTAATGATCAGTACACTAAGCCCACTTGGTTCGCCAAATTTCGTTCTTCTATGTTGAAGCGTTCGTTTCCAGTAACAGTTTGAATTTTGGCGTTTCACTCTGTTTTCTCCTATATTGATAGATGTATTTGGAACTCTAAACCAAACACGGTTTGTGCTAGCTTCTTGAAACTTGACACAGTAAAGCAGTTTCACGTTCTATCTCTATGTTCTTTTTCCTCTTCGATGTAGCACTCAGCAGTGACTGAGGAGAAACACTTTCATTGAAAGGGGTTGCCAAGCTTCCCAAAATTGCGAGTCTCCAGAAATCTCAGCAACTATTTTTTAACCCAAACTGGATGATACTTTCAGGTAATGATCAGTACACTAAGCCCACTTGGTTCCCCAAATTTCGTTCTTCTATGTTGAAGCGTTCGTTTCCAGTAACAGTTTGAATTTTGGCGTTTCACTCTGTTTTCTCCTATATTGATAGATGTATTTGGAATTCTAAACCAAACACGGTTTGTGCTAGCTTCTTGAAACTTGACACAGTAAAGCAGTTTCACGTTCTATCTCTATGTTCTGTTTCCTCTTGATGTAGCACTCAGCAGTGACTGAGGAGAAACACTTTCATTGAAAGGGGTTGCCAAGCTTCCCAAAATTGCGAGTCTCCAGAAATCTCAGCAACTATTTTTTAACCCAAACTGGATGATACTTTCAGGTAATGATCAGTACACTAAGCTCACTTGGTTCCCCAAATTTCGTTCTTTTATGTTGAAGCGTTCGCTTCCAGTAACTGTTTGAATTTTCGCGTTTCACTCTGTTTTCTCCTATATTGATAGATGTATTTGGAACTCTAAACCAAACACGGTTTGTGCTAGCTTCTTGAAACTTGACACAGTAAAGCAGTTTCACGTTCTATCTCTATGTTCTGTTTCCTCTTGATGTAGCACTCAGCAGTGACTGAGGAGAAACACTTTCATTGAAAGGGGTTGCCAAGCTTCCCAAAATTGCGAGTCTCCAGAAATCTCAGCAACTATTTTTTAACCCAAACTGGATGATACTTTCAGGTAATGATCAGTACACTAAGCTCACTTGGTTCCCCAAATTTCGTTCTTTTATGTTGAAGCGTTCGCTTCCAATAACTGTTTGAATTTTGGCGTTTCACTCTGTTTTCTCCTATACTGACAGATGTATTTGGAACTCTAAATCAAACACGGTTTGTGCTAGCTTCTTGAAACTTGACACAGTAAAGCACTTTCACGTTCTATCTCTATGTTCTGTTTCCTCTGGATGTAGCCCTAAGCAGTGACTGGGGAGAAATACTTTCATTGACAGGGGTTGCCAAGCTTCCAGAAATTACGAGTCTCCAGAAATCTCAGCAACTATGATTTCACCCAAACTGGATGATACTTTCAGGTAATGATCAGTAAACTAAGCCCACTTGGTTCCCCAAATTTCGTTCTTCTATGTTGAAGCGTTCGATTCCAGTAACAGTTTGAATTTTGGCGTTTTACTCTGTTTTCTCCTATATTGATAGATGTATTTGGAACTCTAAATCAAACACGGTTTGTGCTAGCTTCTTGAAACTTGACACAATAAAGCAGTTTCAAGTTCTATCTCTATGTTCTGTCTCCTCTTGATGTAGCCCTAAGCAGTGACTGGGGAGAAACACTTTCATTGAAAGGGGTTGCCAAGCTTCCAAAAATTACGAGTCTCCAGAAATCTCAGCATCTATTTTTTCACCCAAACTGGATGATACTTTCAGGTAATGATGAGTACGCTAAGCCCACTGGGTTCCCAAAATTTCGTTCTTCTATGTTGAAGTGTTCGTTTCCAGTAACAGTTTGAATTTTGGCGTTTCACTCTGTTTTCTCCTATATTGATAGATGTATTTGGAACTCTAACCCAAACACGGTTTGTGCTAGCTTCTTGAAACTTGACACAGTAAAGCAGTTTCACGTTCTATCTCTATGTTTTCTTTCCTCTTGATGTAGCACTCAGCAGTGACTTAGGAGAAACACTTTCATTGAAAGGGGTTGCCAAGCTTCCAGAAATTACGAGTCTCCAGAAATCTCAGCAACTATGATTTCACCCAAACTGGATGATACTTTCAGGTAATGATCAGTACACTAAGCCCACTTGGTTCCCCAAATTTCGTTCTTCTATGTTGATGCGTTCGCTTCCAGTAACTGTTTGAATTTTGGCGTTTCACTCTGTTTTCTCCTATACTGACAGATGTATTTGGAACTCTAAATCAAACACGGTTTGTGCTAGCTTCTTGAAACTTGACACAGTAAAGCAGTTTCACGTTCTATCTCGATGTTCTGTTTCCTCTGGATGTAGCCCTAAGCAGTGACTGGGGAAAAATACTTTCATTGACAGAGGTTGCCAAGCTTCCAGAAATTACGAGTCTCCAGAAATCTCAGCAACTATGATTTCACCCAAACTGGATGATACTTTCAGGTAATGATCAGTACACTAAGCCCACTTGGTTCCCCAAATTTCGTTCTTCTATGTTGAAGCGTTCGTTTTCAGTAACAGTTTGAATTTTGGCGTTTCACTCTGTTTTCTCCTATATTGATAGATGTATTTGGAACTCTAACCCAAACACGGTTTGTGCTAGCTTCTTGAAACTTGACACAGTAAAGCAGTTTCACGTTCTATCTCTATGTTCTGTCTCCTCTTGATGTAGCCCTAAGCAGTGACTGGGGAGAAACACTTTCATTGAAAGGGGTTGCCAAGCTTCCAAAAATTACGAGTCTCCAGAAATCTCAGCATCTATTTTTTCACCCAAACTTGATGATACTTTCAGGTAATGATGAGTACGCTAAGCCCACTGGGTTCCCCAAATTTCGTTTTTCTATATTGAAGCGTTCGTTTCCAGTAACAGTTTGAATTTTGGCGTTTCACTCTGTTTTCTCCTATATTGATAGATGTATTTGGAACTCTAAACCAAACACGGTTTGTGCTAGCTTCTTGAAACTTGACACAGTAAAGCAGTTTCACGTTCTATATATATGTTCTGTTTCCTCTTGATGTAGCACTCAGCAGTGACTGAGGAGAAACACTTTCATTGAAAGGGGTTGCCAAGCTTCCCAAAATTGCGAGTCTCCAGAAATCTCAGCAACTATTTTTTAACCCAAACTGGATGATACTTTCAGGTAATGATCAGTACACTAAGCCCACTTGGTTCCCCAAATTTCGTTCTTCTATGTTAAAGCGTTCGTTTCCAGTAACAGTTTGAATTTTGGCATTTCACTCTGTTTTCTCCTATATTGATACATGTATTTGGAACTCTAAACCAAACACGGTTTGTGCTAGCTTCTTGAAACTTGACACAGTAAAGGAGTTTCACGTTCTATCTCTATGTTGTGTTTCCTCTTGATGTAGCACTCAGCAGTGACTGAGGAGAAACACTTTCATTGAAAGGGGTTGCCAAGCTTCCCAAAATTGCGAGTCTCCAGAAATCTCAGCAACTATTTTTTCACCCAAACTGGATGATACTTTCAGGTAATGATCAGTACACTAAGCTCACTTGGTTCCCCAAATTTCGTTCTTTTATGTTGAAGCGTTCGCTTCCAGTAACTGTTTGAATTTTGGCGTTTCACTCTGTTTTCTCCTATACTGACAGATGTATTTGGAACTCTAAATCAAACACGGTTTGTGCTAGCTTCTTGAAACTTGACACAGTAAAGCAGTTTCATGTTCTATCTCTATGTTCTGTTTCCTCTGGATGTAGCACTCAGCAGTGACTGAGGAGAAACACTTTCATTGAAAGGGGTTGCCAAGCTTCCCAAATTGCGAGTCTCTAGAAATCTCAGCAACTATTTTTTCACCCAAAGTGGATGATACTTTCAGGTAATGATCAGTACACTAAGCTCAATTGGTTCCCCAAATTTCGTTCTTTTATGTTGAAGCGTTCGCTTCCAGTAACTGTTTGAATTTTGGCGTTTCACTCTGTTTCCTCCTATACTGACAGATGTATTTGGAACCCTAAATCAAACACGGTTTGTGCTAGCTTCTTGAAACTTGACACACTAAAGCAGTTTCACGTTCTATCTCGATGTTCTGTTTCCTCTTGATGTAGCACTCAGCAGTGACTGAGGAGAAACACTTTCATTGAAAGGGGTTGCCAAGCTTCCCAATATTGCGAGTCTCCAGAAATTTCAGCAACTATTTTTTCACCCAAACTGGATGATACTTTCAGGTAATGATCAGTACACTAAGCTCACTTGGTTCCCCAAATTTCGTTCTTTTATGTTGAAGCGTTCGATTCCAGTAACTGTTTGAATTTTGGTGTTTTACTCTGTTTTCTCCTATATTGATAGATGTATTTGGAACTCTAAATCAAACACGGTTTGTGCTAGCTTCTTGAAACTTGACACAGTAAAGCAGTTTCACGTTCTATCTCTATGTTCTGTCTCCCCTTGATGTAGCCCTAAGCAGTGACTGGGGAGAAACACTTTCATTGAAAGGGGTTGCCAAGCTTCCAAAAATTACGAGTCTCCAGAAATCTCAGCATCTATTTTTTCACCCAAACTGGATGATACTTTCAGGTAATGATGAGTACGCTAAGCCCACTGGGTTCCCCAAATTTCGTTCTTCTATGTTGAAGCGTTCGTTTCCAGTAACAGTTTGAATTTTGGCGTTTCACTCTGTTTTCTCCTATATTGATAGATGTATTTGGAACTCTAACCCAAACACGGTTTGTGCTAGCTTCTTGAAACTTGACACAGTAAAGCAGTTTCACGTTCTATCTCTATGTTCTGTTTCCTCTTGATGTAGCACTCAGCAGTGACTGAGGAGAAACACTTTCATTGAAAGGGGTTGCCAAGCTCCCCAAAACTGCGAGTCTCCAGAAATCTCAGCAACTATTTTTTCACCCAAACTGGATGATACTTTCAGGTAATGATCAGTACACTAAGCTCACTTGGTTCCCCAAATTTCGTTCTTTTATGTTGAAGCGTTCACTTCCAGTAACTGTTTGAATTTTGGCGTTTCACTCTGTTTTCTCCTATACTGACAGATGTATTTGGAACTCTAAATCAAACACGGTTTGTGCTAGCTTCTTGAAACTTGACACAGTAAAGCAGTTTCAAGTTCTATCTCTATGTTTTCTTTCCTCTTGATGTAGCACTCAGCAGTGACTTAGGAGAAACACTTTCATTGAAAGGGGTTGCCAAGCTTCCAGAAATTACGAGTCTCCAGAAATCTCAGCAACTATGATTTCACCCAAACTGGATGATACTTTCAGGTAATGATCAGTACACTAAGCCCACTTGGTTCGCCAAATTTCGTTCTTCTATGTTGATGCGTTCGCGTCCAGTAACTGTTTGAATTTTGGCGTTTCACTCTGTTTTCTCCTATACTGACAGATGTATTTGGAACTCTAAATCAAACACGGTTTGTGCTAGCTTCTTGAAACTTGACACAGAAAAGCAGTTTCACGTTCTATCACTATGTTCTGTTTCCTCTGGATGTAGCCCTAAGCAGTGACTGGGGAAAAATACTTTCATTGACAGAGGTTGCCAAGCTTCCAGAAATTACGAGTCTCCAGAAATCTCAGCAACTATGATTTCACCCAAACTGGATGATACTTTCAGGTAATGATCAGTACACTAAGCCCACTTGGTTCCCCAAATTTCGTTCTTCTATGTTGAAGCGTTCGTTTTCAGTAACAGTTTGAATTTTGGCGTTTCACTCTGTTTTCTCCTATATTGATAGATGTATTTGGAACTCTAACCCAAACACGGTTTGTGCTAGCTTCTTGAAACTTGACACAGTAAAGCAGTTTCACGTTCTATCTCTATGTTCTGTCTCCTCTTGATGTAGCCCTAAGCAGTGACTGGGGAGAAACACTTTCATTGAAAGGGGTTGCCAAGCTTCCAAAAATTACGAGTCTCCAGAAATCTCAGCATCCATTTTTTCACCCAAACTGGATGATACTTTCAGGTAATGATGAGTACGCTAAGCCCACTGGGTTCCCAAAATTTCGTTCTTCTATGTTGAAGCGTTCGTTTCCAGTAACAGTTTGAATTTTGGCGTTTCACTCTGTTTTCTCCTATATTGATAGATGTATTTGGAACTCTAACCCAAACACGGTTTGTGCTAGCTTCTTGAAACTTGACACAGTAAAGCAGTTTCACGTTCTATCTCTATGTTTTCTTTCCTCTTGATGTAGCACTCAGCAGTGACTTAGGAGAAACACTTTCATTGAAAGGGGTTGCCAAGCTTCCAGAAATTACGAGTCTCCAGAAATCTCAGCAACTATGATTTCACCCAAACTGGATGATACTTTCAGGTAATGATCAGTACACTAAGCCCACTTGGTTCCCCAAATTTCGTTCTTCTATGTTGATGCGTTCGCTTCCAGTAACTGTTTGAATTTTGGCGTTTCACTCTGTTTTCTCCTATACTGACAGATGTATTTGGAACTCTAAATCAAACACGGTTTGTGCTAGCTTCTTGAAACTTGACACAGTAAAGCAGTTTCACGTTCTATCTCGATGTTCTGTTTCCTCTGGATGTAGCCCTAAGCAGTGACTGGGGAAAAATACTTTCATTGACAGAGGTTGCCAAGCTTCCAGAAATTACGAGTCTCCAGAAATCTCAGCAACTATGATTTCACCCAAACTGGATGATACTTTCAGGTAATGATCAGTACACTAAGCCCACTTGGTTCCCCAAATTTCGTTCTTCTATGTTGAAGCGTTCGTTTTCAGTAACAGTTTGAATTTTGGCGTTTCACTCTGTTTTCTCCTATATTGATAGATGTATTTGGAACTCTAACCCAAACACGGTTTGTGCTAGCTTCTTGAAACTTGACACAGTAAAGCAGTTTCACGTTCTATCTCTATGTTCTGTCTCCTCTTGATGTATCCCTAAGCAGTGACTGGGGAGAAACACTTTCATTGAAAGGGGTTGCCAAGCTTCCAAAAATTACGAGTCTCCAGAAATCTCAGCATCTATTTTTTCACCCAAACTTGATGATACTTTCAGGTAATGATGAGTACGCTAAGCCCACTGGGTTCCCCAAATTTCGTTTTTCTATGATGAAGCGTTCGTTTCCAGTAACAGTTTGAATTTTGGCGTTTCACTCTGTTTTCTCCTATATTGATAGATGTATTTGGAACTCTAAACCAAACATGGTTTGTGCTAGCTTCTTGAAACTTGACACAGTAAAGCAGTTTTACGTTCTATATATATATGTTCTGTTTCCTCTTGATGTAGCACTCAGCAGTGACTGAGGAGAAACACTTTCATTGAAAGGGGTTGCCAAGCTTCCCAAAATTGCGAGTCTCCAGAAATCTCAGCAACTATTTTTTAACCCAAACTGGATGATACTTTCAGGTAATGATCAGTACACTAAGCCCACTTGGTTCCCCAAATTTCGTTCTTCTATGTTAAAGCGTTCGTTTCCAGTAACAGTTTGAATTTTGGCGTTTCACTCTGTTTTCTCCTATATTGATACATGTATTTGGAACTCTAAACCAAACACGGTTTGTGCTAGCTTCTTGAAACTTGACACAGTAAAGGAGTTTCAAGTTCTATCTCTATGTTGTGTTTCCTCTTGATGTAGCACTCAGCAGTGACTGAGGAGAAACACTTTCATTGAAAGGGGTTGCCAAGCTTCCCAAAATTGCGAGTCTCCAGAAATCTCAGCAACTATTTTTTAACCCAAACTGGATGATACTTTCAGGTAATGATCAGTACACTAAGCTCACTTGGTTCCCCAAATTTCGTTCTTTTATGTTGAAGCGTTCGCTTCCAGTAACTGTTTGAATTTTGGCGTTTCACTCTGTTTTCTCCTATACTGACAGATGTATTTGGAACTCTAAATCAAACACGGTTTGTGCTAGCTTCTTGAAACTTGACACAGTAAAGCACTTTCACGTTCTATCTCTATGTTCTGTTTCCTCTGGATGTAGCCCTAAGCAGTGACTGGGGAGAAATACTTTCATTGACAGGGGTTGCCAAGCTTCCAGAAATTACGAGTCTCCAGAAATCTCAGCAACTATGATTTCACCCAACCTGGATGATACTTTCAGGTAATGATCAGTACACTAAGCCCACTTGGTTCCCCAAATTTCGTTCTTCTATGTTGAAGCGTTCGTTTCCAGTAACAGTTTGAATTTTGGCGTTTCACTCTGTTTTCTCCTATACTGACAGATGTATTTGGAACTCTAAATCAAACACGGTTTGTGCTAGCTTCTTGAAACTTGACACAATAAAGCAGTTTCAAGTTCTATCTCTATGTTCTGTCTCCTCTTGATGTAGCCCTAAGCAGTGACTGGGGAGAAACACTTTCATTGAAAGGGGTTGCCAAGCTTCCAAAAATTACGAGTCTCCAGAAATCTCAGCATCTATTTTTTCACCCAAACTGGATGATACTTTCAGGTAATGATGAGTACGCTAAGCCCACTGGGTTCCCAAAATTTCGTTCTTCTATGTTGAAGTGTTCGTTTCCAGTAACAGTTTGAATTTTGGCGTTTCACTCTGTTTTCTCCTATATTGATAGATGTATTTGGAACTCTAACCCAAACACGGTTTGTGCTAGCTTCTTGAAACTTGACACAGTAAAGCAGTTTCACGTTCTATCTCTATGTTTTCTTTCCTCTTGATGTAGCACTCAGCAGTGACTTAGGAGAAACACTTTCATTGAAAGGGGTTGCCAAGCTTCCAGAAATTACGAGTCTCCAGAAATCTCAGCAACTATGATTTCACCCAAACTGGATGATACTTTCAGGTAATGATCAGTACACTAAGCCCACTTGGTTCCCCAAATTTCGTTCTTCTATGTTGATGCGTTCGCTTCCAGTAACTGTTTGAATTTTGGCGTTTCACTCTGTTTTCTCCTATACTGACAGATGTATTTGGAACTCTAAATCAAACACGGTTTGTGCTAGCTTCTTGAAACTTGACACAGTAAAGCAGTTTCACGTTCTATCTCGATGTTCTGTTTCCTCTGGATGTAGCCCTAAGCAGTGACTGGGGAAAAATACTTTCATTGACAGAGGTTGCCAAGCTTCCAGAAATTACGAGTCTCCAGAAATCTCAGCAACTATGATTTCACCCAAACTGGATGATACTTTCAGGTAATGATCAGTACACTAAGCCCACTTGGTTCCCCAAATTTCGTTCTTCTATGTTGAAGCGTTCGTTTTCAGTAACAGTTTGAATTTTGGCGTTTCACTCTGTTTTCTCCTATATTGATAGATGTATTTGGAACTCTAACCCAAACACGGTTTGTGCTAGCTTCTTGAAACTTGACACAGTAAAGCAGTTTCACGTTCTATCTCTATGTTCTGTCTCCTCTTGATGTAGCCCTAAGCAGTGACTGGGGAGAAACACTTTCATTGAAAGGGGTTGCCAAGCTTCCAAAAATTACGAGTCTCCAGAAATCTCAGCATCTATTTTTTCACCCAAACTTGATGATACTTTCAGGTAATGATGAGTACGCTAAGCCCACTGGGTTCCCCAAATTTCGTTTTTCTATATTGAAGCGTTCGTTTCCAGTAACAGTTTGAATTTTGGCGTTTCACTCTGTTTTCTCCTATATTGATAGATGTATTTGGAACTCTAAACCAAACACGGTTTGTGCTAGCTTCTTGAAACTTGACACAGTAAAGCAGTTTCACGTTCTATATATATGTTCTGTTTCCTCTTGATGTAGCACTCAGCAGTGACTGAGGAGAAACACTTTCATTGAAAGGGGTTGCCAAGCTTCCCAAAATTGCGAGTCTCCAGAAATCTCAGCAACTATTTTTTAACCCAAACTGGATGATACTTTCAGGTAATGATCAGTACACTAAGCCCACTTGGTTCCCCAAATTTCGTTCTTCTATGTTAAAGCGTTCGTTTCCAGTAACAGTTTGAATTTTGGCATTTCACTCTGTTTTCTCCTATATTGATACATGTATTTGGAACTCTAAACCAAACACGGTTTGTGCTAGCTTCTTGAAACTTGACACAGTAAAGGAGTTTCACGTTCTATCTCTATGTTGTGTTTCCTCTTGATGTAGCACTCAGCAGTGACTGAGGAGAAACACTTTCATTGAAAGGGGTTGCCAAGCTTCCCAAAATTGCGAGTCTCCAGAAATCTCAGCAACTATTTTTTCACCCAAACTGGATGATACTTTCAGGTAATGATCAGTACACTAAGCTCACTTGGTTCCCCAAATTTCGTTCTTTTATGTTGAAGCGTTCGCTTCCAGTAACTGTTTGAATTTTGGCGTTTCACTCTGTTTTCTCCTATACTGACAGATGTATTTGGAACTCTAAATCAAACACGGTTTGTGCTAGCTTCTTGAAACTTGACACAGTAAAGCAGTTTCACGTTCTATCTCTATGTTCTGTTTCCTCTGGATGTAGCACTCAGCAGTGACTGAGGAGAAACACTTTCATTGAAAGGGGTTGCCAAGCTTCCCAAATTGCGAGTCTCTAGAAATCTCAGCAACTATTTTTTCACCCAAAGTGGATGATACTTTCAGGTAATGATCAGTACACTAAGCTCAATTGGTTCCCCAAATTTCGTTCTTTTATGTTGAAGCGTTCGCTTCCAGTAACTGTTTGAATTTTGGCGTTTCACTCTGTTTCCTCCTATACTGACAGATGTATTTGGAACCCTAAATCAAACACGGTTTGTGCTAGCTTCTTGAAACTTGACACACTAAAGCAGTTTCACGTTCTATCTCGATGTTCTGTTTCCTCTTGATGTAGCACTCAGCAGTGACTGAGGAGAAACACTTTCATTGAAAGGGGTTGCCAAGCTTCCCAATATTGCGAGTCTCCAGAAATTTCAGCAACTATTTTTTCACCCAAACTGGATGATACTTTCAGGTAATGATCAGTACACTAAGCTCACTTGGTTCCCCAAATTTCGTTCTTTTATGTTGAAGCGTTCGATTCCAGTAACTGTTTGAATTTTGGTGTTTTACTCTGTTTTCTCCTATATTGATAGATGTATTTGGAACTCTAAATCAAACACGGTTTGTGCTAGCTTCTTGAAACTTGACACAGTAAAGCAGTTTCACGTTCTATCTCTATGTTCTGTCTCCCCTTGATGTAGCCCTAAGCAGTGACTGGGGAGAAACACTTTCATTGAAAGGGGTTGCCAAGCTTCCAAAAATTACGAGTCTCCAGAAATCTCAGCATCTATTTTTTCACCCAAACTGGATGATACTTTCAGGTAATGATGAGTACGCTAAGCCCACTGGGTTCCCCAAATTTCGTTCTTCTATGTTGAAGCGTTCGTTTCCAGTAACAGTTTGAATTTTGGCGTTTCACTCTGTTTTCTCCTATATTGATAGATGTATTTGGAACTCTAACCCAAACACGGTTTGTGCTAGCTTCTTGAAACTTGACACAGTAAAGCAGTTTCACGTTCTATCTCTATGTTCTGTTTCCTCTTGATGTAGCACTCAGCAGTGACTGAGGAGAAACACTTTCATTGAAAGGGGTTGCCAAGCTCCCCAAAACTGCGAGTCTCCAGAAATCTCAGCAACTATTTTTTCACCCAAACTGGATGATACTTTCAGGTAATGATCAGTACACTAAGCTCACTTGGTTCCCCAAATTTCGTTCTTTTATGTTGAAGCGTTCACTTCCAGTAACTGTTTGAATTTTGGCGTTTCACTCTGTTTTCTCCTATACTGACAGATGTATTTGGAACTCTAAATCAAACACGGTTTGTGCTAGCTTCTTGAAACTTGACACAGTAAAGCAGTTTCAAGTTCTATCTCTATGTTTTCTTTCCTCTTGATGTAGCACTCAGCAGTGACTTAGGAGAAACACTTTCATTGAAAGGGGTTGCCAAGCTTCCAGAAATTACGAGTCTCCAGAAATCTCAGCAACTATGATTTCACCCAAACTGGATGATACTTTCAGGTAATGATCAGTACACTAAGCCCACTTGGTTCGCCAAATTTCGTTCTTCTATGTTGATGCGTTCGCGTCCAGTAACTGTTTGAATTTTGGCGTTTCACTCTGTTTTCTCCTATACTGACAGATGTATTTGGAACTCTAAATCAAACACGGTTTGTGCTAGCTTCTTGAAACTTGACACAGAAAAGCAGTTTCACGTTCTATCACTATGTTCTGTTTCCTCTGGATGTAGCCCTAAGCAGTGACTGGGGAAAAATACTTTCATTGACAGAGGTTGCCAAGCTTCCAGAAATTACGAGTCTCCAGAAATCTCAGCAACTATGATTTCACCCAAACTGGATGATACTTTCAGGTAATGATCAGTACACTAAGCCCACTTGGTTCCCCAAATTTCGTTCTTCTATGTTGAAGCGTTCGTTTTCAGTAACAGTTTGAATTTTGGCGTTTCACTCTGTTTTCTCCTATATTGATAGATGTATTTGGAACTCTAACCCAAACACGGTTTGTGCTAGCTTCTTGAAACTTGACACAGTAAAGCAGTTTCACGTTCTATCTCTATGTTCTGTCTCCTCTTGATGTAGCCCTAAGCAGTGACTGGGGAGAAACACTTTCATTGAAAGGGGTTGCCAAGCTTCCAAAAATTACGAGTCTCCAGAAATCTCAGCATCCATTTTTTCACCCAAACTGGATGATACTTTCAGGTAATGATGAGTACGCTAAGCCCACTGGGTTCCCAAAATTTCGTTCTTCTATGTTGAAGCGTTCGTTTCCAGTAACAGTTTGAATTTTGGCGTTTCACTCTGTTTTCTCCTATATTGATAGATGTATTTGGAACTCTAACCCAAACACGGTTTGTGCTAGCTTCTTGAAACTTGACACAGTAAAGCAGTTTCACGTTCTATCTCTATGTTTTCTTTCCTCTTGATGTAGCACTCAGCAGTGACTTAGGAGAAACACTTTCATTGAAAGGGGTTGCCAAGCTTCCAGAAATTACGAGTCTCCAGAAATCTCAGCAACTATGATTTCACCCAAACTGGATGATACTTTCAGGTAATGATCAGTACACTAAGCCCACTTGGTTCCCCAAATTTCGTTCTTCTATGTTGATGCGTTCGCTTCCAGTAACTGTTTGAATTTTGGCGTTTCACTCTGTTTTCTCCTATACTGACAGATGTATTTGGAACTCTAAATCAAACACGGTTTGTGCTAGCTTCTTGAAACTTGACACAGTAAAGCAGTTTCACGTTCTATCTCGATGTTCTGTTTCCTCTGGATGTAGCCCTAAGCAGTGACTGGGGAAAAATACTTTCATTGACAGAGGTTGCCAAGCTTCCAGAAATTACGAGTCTCCAGAAATCTCAGCAACTATGATTTCACCCAAACTGGATGATACTTTCAGGTAATGATCAGTACACTAAGCCCACTTGGTTCCCCAAATTTCGTTCTTCTATGTTGAAGCGTTCGTTTTCAGTAACAGTTTGAATTTTGGCGTTTCACTCTGTTTTCTCCTATATTGATAGATGTATTTGGAACTCTAACCCAAACACGGTTTGTGCTAGCTTCTTGAAACTTGACACAGTAAAGCAGTTTCACGTTCTATCTCTATGTTCTGTCTCCTCTTGATGTAGCCCTAAGCAGTGACTGGGGAGAAACACTTTCATTGAAAGGGGTTGCCAAGCTTCCAAAAATTACGAGTCTCCAGAAATCTCAGCATCTATTTTTTCACCCAAACTTGATGATACTTTCAGGTAATGATGAGTACGCTAAGCCCACTGGGTTCCCCAAATTTCGTTTTTCTATGATGAAGCGTTCGTTTCCAGTAACAGTTTGAATTTTGGCGTTTCACTCTGTTTTCTCCTATATTGATAGATGTATTTGGAACTCTAAACCAAACATGGTTTGTGCTAGCTTCTTGAAACTTGACACAGTAAAGCAGTTTCACGTTCTATATATATATGTTCTGTTTCCTCTTGATGTAGCACTCAGCAGTGACTGAGGAGAAACACTTTCATTGAAAGGGGTTGCCAAGCTTCCCAAAATTGCGAGTCTCCAGAAATCTCAGCAACTATTTTTTAACCCAAACTGGATGATACTTTCAGGTAATGATCAGTACACTAAGCCCACTTGGTTCCCCAAATTTCGTTCTTCTATGTTAAAGCGTTCGTTTCCAGTAACAGTTTGAATTTTGGCGTTTCACTCTGTTTTCTCCTATATTGATACATGTATTTGGAACTCTAAACCAAACACGGTTTGTGCTAGCTTCTTGAAACTTGACACAGTAAAGGAGTTTCAAGTTCTATCTCTATGTTCTGTTTCCTCTTGATGTAGCACTCAGCAGTGACTGAGGAGAAACACTTTCATTGAAAGGGGTTGCCAAGCTTCCCAAAATTGCGAGTCTCCAGAAATCTCAGCAACTATTTTTTAACCCAAACTGGATGATACTTTCAGGTAATGATCAGTACACTAAGCTCACTTGGTTCCCCAAATTTCGTTCTTTTATGTTGAAGCGTTCGCTTCCAGTAACTGTTTGAATTTTGGCGTTTCACTCTGTTTTCTCCTATACTGACAGATGTATTTGGAACTCTAAATCAAACACGGTTTGTGCTAGCTTCTTGAAACTTGACACAGTAAAGCACTTTCACGTTCTATCTCTATGTTCTGTTTCCTCTGGATGTAGCCCTAAGCAGTGACTGGGGAGAAATACTTTCATTGACAGGGGTTGCCAAGCTTCCAGAAATTACGAGTCTCCAGAAATCTCAGCAACTATGATTTCACCCAACCTGGATGATACTTTCAGGTAATGATCAGTACACTAAGCCCACTTGGTTCCCCAAATTTCGTTCTTCTATGTTGAAGCGTTCGTTTCCAGTAACAGTTTGAATTTTGGCGTTTTGCTCTGTTTTCTCCTATATTGATAGATGTATTTGGAACTCTAAACCAAACACGGTTTGTGCTAGCTTCTTGAAACTTGACACAGTAAAGCAGTTTTACGTTCTATCTCTATGTTCTGTTTCGTCTTGATGTAGCACTCAGCAGTGACTGAGGAGAAACACTTTCATTGAAAGGGGTTGCCAAGCTTCCCAAAATTGCGAGTCTCCAGAAATCTCAGCAACTATTTTTTCACCCAAACTGGATGATACTTTCAGGTAATGATCAGTACACTAAGCTCACTTGGTTCCCCAAATTTCGTTCTTTTATGTTGAAGCGTTCACTTCCAGTAACTGTTTGAATTTTGGCGTTTCACTCTGTTTTCTCCTATACTGACAGATGTATTTGGAACTCTAAATCAAACACGGTTTGTGCTAGCTTCTTGAAACTTGACACAGTAAAGCAGTTTCACGTTCTATCTCTATGTTCTGTTTCCTCTGGATGTAGCACTCAGCAGTGACTGAGGAGAAACACTTTCATTGAAAGGGGTTGCCAAGCTTCCCAAAATTGCGAGTCTCTAGAAATCTCAGCAACTATTTTTTCACCCAAAGTGGATGATACTTTCAGGTAATGATCAGTACACTAAGCTCACTTGGTTCCCCAAATTTCGTTCTTTTATGTTGAAGCGTTCGCTTCCAGTATCTGTTTGAATTTTGGCGTTTCACTCTGTTTCCTCCTATACTGACAGATGTATTTGGAACTCTAAATCAAACACGGTTTGTGCTAGCTTCTTGAAACTTGACACAGTAAAGCAGTTTCACGTTCTATCTCTATGTTTTGTTTCCTCTTGATGTAGCACTCAGCAGTGACTGAGGAGAAACACTTTCATTGAAAGGGGTTGCCAAGCTTCCCAAAATTGCGAGTCTCTAGAAATCTCAGCAAACAGTTTTTCACCCAAAGTGGATGATACTTTCAGGTAATGATCAGTACACTAAGCTCACTTGGTTACCCAAATTTCGTTCTTCTATGTTGAAGCGTTCGTTTCCAGTAACTGTTTGAATTTTGGCGTTTCACTCTGTTTTCTCCTATACTGACAGGTGTATTTGGAACTCTAAATCAAACACGGTTTGTGCTAGCTTCTTGAAACTTGACACAGTAAAGCACTTTCACGTTCTATCTCTATGTTCTGTTTCCTCTGGATGTAGCCCTTAGCAGTGACTGGGGAGAAATACTTTCATTGACAGGGGTTGCCAAGCTTCCAGAAATTACGAGTCTCCAGAAATCTCAGCAACTATGATTTCACCCAACCTGGATGATACTTTCAGGTAATGATCAGTACACTAAGCCCACTTGGTTCCCCAAATTTCGTTCTTCTATGTTGAAGCGTTCGTTTCCAGTAACAGTTTGAATTTTGGCGTTTCGCTCTGTTTTCTCCTATATTGATAGATGTATTTGGAACTCTAAATCAAACACGGTTTGTGCTACCTTCTTGAAACTTGACACAGTAAAGGAGTTTCACGTTCTATCTCTATGTTGTGTTTCCTCTTGATGTAGCACTCAGCAGTGACTGAGGAGAAACACTTTCATTGAAAGGGGTTGCCAAGCTTCCCAAAATTGCGAGTCTCCAGAAATCTCAGCAACTATTTTTTAACCCAAACTGGATGATACTTTCAGGTAATGATCAGTACACTAAGCTCACTTGGTTCCCCAAATTTCGTTCTTTTATGTTGAAGCGTTCGATTCCAGTAACTGTGTGAATTTTGGCGTTTCACTCTGTTTTCTCCTATATTGATAGATGTATTTGGAACTCTAAACCAAACACGGTTTGTGCTAGCTTCTTGAAACTTGACACAGTAAACCAGTTTCACGTTCTATCTCTATGTTCTGTTTCCTCTTGATGTAGCACTCAGCAGTGACTGAGGAGAAACACTTTCATTGAAAGGGGTTGCCAAGCTTCCCAAAATTGCGAGTCTCCAGAAATCTCAGCAACTATTTTTTCACCCAAACTGGATGATACTTTCAGGTAATGATCAGTACACTAAGCTCACTTGGTTCCCCAAATTTCGTTCTTTTATGTTGAAGCGTTCGCTTCCAGTAACTGTTTGAATTTTGGCGTTTCACTCTGTTTTCTCCTATACTGACAGATGTATTTGGAACTCTAAATCAAACACGGTTTGTGCTAGCTTCTTGAAACTTGACACAGTAAAGCAGTTTCACGTTCTATCTCTATGTTCTGTTTCCTCTGGATGTAGCACTCAGCAGTGACTGAGGAGAAACACTTTCATTGAAAGGGGTTGCCAAGCTTCCCAAAATTGCTAGTCTCTAGAAATCTCAGCAACTATTTTTTCACCCAAAGTGGATGATACTTTCAGGTAATGATCAGTACACTAAGCTCACTTGGTTCCCCAAATTTCGTTCTTTTATGTTGAAGCGTTCGCTTCCAGTAACTGTTTGAATTTTGGCGTTTCACTCTGTTTCCTCCTATACTGACAGATGTATTTGGAACTCTAAATCAAACACGGTTTGTGCTAGCTTCTTGAATCTTGACACAGTAAAGCAGTTTCACGTTCTATCTCTATGTTTTGTTTCCTCTTGATGTAGCACTCAGCAGTGACTGAGGAGAAACACTTTCATTGAAAGGGGTTGCCAAGCTTCCCAAAATTGCGAGTCTCTAGAAATCTCAGCAAAGAGTTTTTCACCCAAAGTGGATGATACTTTCAGGTAATGATCAGTACACTAAGCTCACTTGGTTACCCAAATTTCGTTCTTCTATGTTGAAGCGTTCGTTTCCAGTAACAGTTTGAATTTTGGCGTTTTACTCTGTTTTCTCCTATATTGATAGATGTATTTGGAACTCTAAACCAAACACGGTTTGTGCTAGCTTCTTGAAACTTGACACAATAAAGCAGTTTCAAGTTCTATCTCTATGTTCTGTCTCCTCTTGATGTAGCCCTAAGCAGTGACTGGGGAGAAACACTTTCATTGAAAGGGGTTGCCAAGCTTCCAAAAATTACGAGTCTCCAGAAATCTCAGCAACTATTTTTTCACCCAAACTGGATGATACTTTCAGGTAATGATCAGTACACTAAGCTCACTTGGTTCCCCAAATTTCGTTCTTTTATGTTGAAGCGTTCGCTTCCAGTAACTGTTTGAATTTTGGCGTTTCACTCTGTTTTCTCCTATATTGATAGATGTATTTGGAACTCTAAATCAAACACGGTTTGTGCTACCTTCTTCAAACTTGACACAGTAAAGCTGTTTCAAGTTCTATCTATATGTTCTCTTTCCTCTTGATGTAGCACTCAGCAGTGACTGAGGAGAAACACTTTCATTGAAAGGGGTTGCCAAGCTTCCCAAAATTGCGAGTCTCCAGAAATCTCAGCAACTATTTTTTCACCCAAGCTGGATGATACTTTCAGGTAATGATCAGTACACTAAGCTCACTTGGTTCCCCAAATTTCGTTCTTTTATGTTGAAGCGTTCGCTTCCAGTAACTGTTTCAATTTTGGCGTTTCACTCTGTTTTCTCCTATACTGACAGATGTATTTGGAACTCTAAATCAAACACGGTTTGTGCTAGCTTCTTGAAACTTGACACAGTAAAGCAGTTTCACGTTCTATCTCTATGTTCTGTTTCCTCTGGATGTAGCCATAAGCAGTGACTGGGGAGAAATAGTTTCATTGACAGGGGTTGCCAAGCTTCCAGAAATTACGAGTCTCCAGAAATCTCAGCAACTATGATTTCACCCAACCTGGATGATACTTTCAGGTAATGATCAGTACACTAAGCCCACTTGTTTCCCCAAATTTCGTTCTTCTATGTTGAAGCGTTCATTTCCAGTAACAGTTTGAATTTTGGCGTTTCGCTCTGTTTTCTCCTATATTGATAGATGTATTTGGAACTCTAAACCAAACACGGTTTGTGCTAGCTTCTTGAAACTTGACACAGTAAAGCAGTTTTACGTTCTATCTCTATGTTCTGTTTCCTCTTGATGTAGCACTCAGCAGTGACTGAGGAGAAACACTTTCATTGAAAGGGGTTGCCAAGCTTCCCAAAATTGCGAGTCTCCAGAAATCTCAGCAACTATTTTTTCACCCAAACTGGATGATCCTTTCAGGTAATGATCAGTACACTAAGCTCACTTGGTTCCCCAAATTTCGTCCTTTTATGTTGAAGCGTTCGCTTCCAGTAACTGTTTGAATTTTGGCGTTTCACTCTGTTTTCTCCTATACTGACAGATGTATTTGGAACTCTAAATCAAACACGGTTTGTGCTAGCTTCTTGAAACTTGACACAGTAAAGCAGTTTCACGTTCTATCTCTATGTTCTATTTCCTCTGGATGTAGCCCTAAGCAGTGACTGGGGAAAAATACTTTCATTGACAGGGGTTGCCAAGCTTCCAGAAATTACGAGTCTCCAGAAATCTCAGCAACTATGATTTCACCCAACCTGGATGATACTTTCAGGTAATGATCAGTACACTAAGCCCACTTGGTTCGCCAAATTTCGTTCTTCTATGTTGAAGCGTTCGATTCCAGTAACAGTTTGAATTTTGGCGTTTTACTCTGTTTTCTCCTATATTGATAGATGTATTTGGAACTCTAAATCAAACACGGTTTGTGCTAGCTTCTTGAAACTTGACACAATAAAGCAGTTTCAAGTTCTATCTCTATGTTCTGTCTCCTCTTGATGTAGCCCTAAGCAGTGACTGGGGAGAAACACTTTCATTGAAAGGGGTTGCCAAGCTTCCAAAAATTACGAGTCTCCAGAAATCTCAGCATCTATTTTTTCACCCAAACTGGATGATACTTTCAGGTAATGATGAGTACGCTAAGCCCAATGGGTTCCCAAAATTTCGTTCTTCTATGTTGAAGCGTTCGTTTCCAGTAACAGTTTGAATTTTGGCGTTTCACTCTGTTTTCTCCTATATTGATAGATGTATTTGGAACTCTAACCCAAACACGGTTTGTGCTAGCTTCTTGAAACTTGACACAGTAAAGCAGTTTCACGTTCTATCTCTATGTTCTGTTTCCTCTTGATGTAGCACTCAGCAGTGACTGAGGAGAAACACTTTCATTGAAAGGGGTTGCCAAGCTCCCCAAAACTGCGAGTCTCCAGAAATCTCAGCAACTATTTTTTCACCCAAACTTGATGATACTTTCAGGTAATGATCAGTACACTAAGCCCACTTGGTTCCCCAAATTTCGTTCTTTTATGTTGAAGCGTTCACTTCCAGTAACTGTTTGAATTTTGGCGTTTCACTCTGTTTTCTCCTATACTGACAGATGTATTTGGAACTCTAAATCAAACACGGTTTGTGCTAGCTTCTTGAAACTTGACACAGTAAAGCAGTTTCAAGTTCTATCTCTATGTTTTCTTTCCTCTTGATGTAGCACTCAGCAGTGACTTAGGAGAAACACTTTCATTGAAAGGGGTTGCCAAGCTTCCAGAAATTACGAGTCTCCAGAAATCTCAGCAACTATGATTTCAGCCAACCTGGATGATACTTTCAAGTAATGATCAGTACACTAAGCCCACTTGGTTCCCCAAATTTCGTTCTTCTATGTTGATGCGTTCGCTTCCAGTAACTGTTTGAATTTTGGCGTTTCACTCTGTTTTCTCCTATACTGACAGATGTATTTGGAACTCTAAATCAAACACGGTTTGTGCTAGCTTCTTGAAACTTGACACAGTAAAGCAGTTTCACGTTCTATCACTATGTTCTGTTTCCTCTGGATGTAGCCCTAAGCAGTGACTGGGGAAAAATACTTTCATTGACAGAGGTTGCCAAGCTTCCAGAAATTACGAGTCTCCAGAAATCTCAGCAACTATGATTTCACCCAAACTGGATGATACTTTCAGGTAATGATCAGTACACTAAGCCCACTTGGTTCCCCAAATTTCGTTCTTCTATTTTGAAGCGTTCGTTTTCAGTAACAGTTTGAATTTTGGCGTTTCACTCTGTTTTCTCCTATATTGATAGATGTATTTGGAACTCTAAACCAAACACGGTTTGTGCAGGCTTCTTGAAACTTGACACAGTAAAGCAGTTTCACGTTCTATCTCTATGTTCTGTTTCCTCTTGATGTAGCACTCAGCAGTGACTGAGGAGAAACACTTTCATTGAAAGGGGTTGCCAAGCTTCCCAATATTGCGAGTCTCCAGAAATCTCAGCAACTATTTTTTAACCCAAACTGGATGATACTTTCAGGTAATGATCAGTACACTAAGCCCACTTGGTTCCCCAAATTTCGTTCTTCTATGTTAAAGCGTTCGTTTCCAGTAACAGTTTGAATTTTGGCGTTTCACTCTGTTTTCTCCTATATTGATAGATGTATTTGGCTCTAAACCGAACACGGTTTGTGCTAGCTTCTTGAAACTTGACACAGTAAAGCAGTTTCACTTTCTATCTCTATGATCTGTTTCCTCTTGATGTAGCACTCAGCAGTGACTGAGGAGAAACACTTTCATTGAAAGGGGTTGCCAAGCTTCCCAAAATTGCGAGTCTCCAGAAATCTCAGCAACTATTTTTTAACCCAAACTGGATGATACTTTCAGGTAATGATCAGTACACTAAGCTCACTTGGTTCCCCAAATTTCGTTCTTTTATGTTGAAGCGATCGCTTCCAGTAACTGTTTGAATTTTGGCGTTTCACTCTGTTTTCTCCTATACTGACAGATGTATTTGGAACTCTAAATCAAACACGGTTTGTGCTAGCTTCTTGAAACTTGACACAGTAAAGCAGTTTCACGTTCTTTCTCTATGTTCTGTTTCCTCTGGATGTAGCCCTAAGCAGTGACTGGGGAGAAATACTTTCATTGACAGGGGTTGCCAAGCTTCCAGAAATTACGAGTCTCCAGAAATCTCAGCAACTATGATTTCACCCAACCTGGATGATACTTTCAGGTAATGATCAGTACACTAAGCCCACTTGTTTCCCCAAATTTCGTTCTTCTATGTTGAAGCGTTCGTTTCCAGTAACAGTTTGAATTTTGGCGTTTCGCTCTGTTTTCTCCTATATTGATAGATGTATTTGGAACTCTAAACCAAACACGGTTTGTGCTAGCTTCTTGAAACTTGACACAGTAAAGCAGTTTTACGTTCTATCTCTATGTTCTGTTTCCTCTTGATGTAGCACTCAGCAGTGACTGAGGTGAAACACTTTCATTGAAAGGGGTTGCCAAGCTTCCCAAAATTGCGAGTCTCCAGAAATCTCAGCAACTATTTTTTCACCCAAACTGGATGATACTTTCAGGTAATGATCAGTACACTAAGCTCACTTGGTTCCCCAAATTTCGTTCTTTTATGTTGAAGCGTTCGCTTCCAGTAACTGTTTGAATTTTGGCGTTTCACTCTGTTTTCTCCTATACTGACAGATGTATTTGGAACTCTAAATCAAACACGGTTTGTGCTAGCTTCTTGAAACTTGACACAGTAAAGCAGTTTCTCGTTCTATCTCTATGTTCTATTTCCTCTGGATGTAGCCCTAAGCAGTGACTGGGGAAAAATACTTTCATTGACAGGGGTTGCCAAGCTTCCAGAAATTACGAGTCTCCAGAAATCTCAGCAACTATGATTTCACCCAACCTGGATGATACTTTCAGGTAATGATCAGTACACTAAGCCCACTTGGTTCGCCAAATTTCGTTCTTCTATGTTGAAGCGTTAGATTCCAGTAACAGTTTGAATTTTGGCGTTTTACTCTGTTTTCTCCTATATTGATAGATGTATTTGGAACTCTAAATCAAACACGGTTTGTGCTAGCTCCTTGAAACTTGACACAATAAAGCAGTTTCAAGTTCTATCTCTATGTTCTGTCTCCTCTTGATGTAGCCCTAAGCAGTGACTGGGGAGAAACACTTTCATTGAAAGGGGTTGCCAAGCTTCCAAAAATTACGAGTCTCCAGAAATCTCAGCATCTATTTTTTCACCCAAACTGGATGATACTTTCAGGTAATGATGAGTACGCTAAGCCCAATGGGTTCCCAAAATTTCGTTCTTCTATGTTGAAGCGTTCGTTTCCAGTAACACTTTGAATTTTGGCGTTTCACTCTGTTTTCTCCTATATTGATAGATGTATTTGGAACTCTAACCCAAACACGGTTTGTGCTAGCTTCTTGAAACTTGACACAGTAAAGCAGTTTCACGTTCTATCTCTATGTTCTGTTTCCTCTTGATGTAGCACTCAGCAGTGACTGAGGAGAAACACTTTCATTGAAAGGGGTTGCCAAGCTCCCCAAAACTGCGTGTCTCCAGAAATCTCAGCAACTATTTTTTCACCCAAACTGGATGATACTTTCAGATAATGATCAGTACACTAAGCCCACTTGGTTCCCCAAATTTCGTTCTTTTATGTTGAAGCGTTCACTTCCAGTAACTGTTTGAATTTTGGCGTTTCACTCTGTTTTCTCCTATACTGACAGATGTATTTGGAACTCTAAATCAAACACGGTTTGTGCTAGCTTCTTGAAACTTAACACAGTAAAGCAGTTTCAAGTTCTATCTCTATGTTTTCTTTCCTCTTGATGTAGCACTCAGCAGTGACTTAGGAGAAACACTTTCATTGAAAGGGGTTGCCAAGCTTCCAGAAATTACGAGTCTCCAGAAATCTCAGCAACTATGATTTCAGCCAACCTGGATGATACTTTCAGGTAATGATCAGTACACTAAGCCCACTTGGTTCCCCAAATTTCGTTCTTCTATGTTGATGCGTTCGCTTCCAGTAACTGTTTGAATTTTGGCGTTTCACTCTGTTTTCTCCTATACTGACAGATGTATTTGGAACTCTAAATCAAACACGGTTTGTGCTAGCTTCTTGAAACTTGACACAGTAAAGCAGTTTCATGTTCTATCACTATGTTCTGTTTCCTCTGGATGTAGCCCTAAGCAGTGACTGGGGAAAAATACTTTCATTGACAGAGGTTGCCAAGCTTCCAGAAATTACGAGTCTCCAGAAATCTCAGCAACTATGATTTCACCCAAACTGGATGATACTTTCAGGTAATGATCAGTACACTAAGCCCACTTGGTTCCCCAAATTTCGTTCTTCTATGTTGAAGCGTTCGTTTTCAGTAACAGTTTGAATTTTGGCGTTTCACTCTGTTTTCTCCCATATTGATAGATGTATTTGGAACTCTAACCCAAACACGGTTTGTGCTAGCTTCTTGAAACTTGACACAGTAAAGCAGTTTCACGTTCTATCTCTATGTTCTGTCTCCTCTTGATGTAGCCCTAAGCAGTGACTGGGGAGAAACACTTTCATTGAAAGGGGTTGCCAAGCTTCCAAAAATTACGAGTCTCCAGAAATCTCAGCATCTATTTTTTCACCCAAACTTGATGATACTTTCAGGTAATGATGAGTACGCTAAGCCCACTGGGTTCCCCAAATTTCGTTCTTCTATGTTGAAGCGTTCGTTTCCAGTAACAGTTTGAATTTTGGCGTTTCACTCTGTTTTCTCCTATATTGATAGATGTATTTGGAACTCTAAACCAAACACGGTTTGTGCTAGCTTCTTGAAACTTGACACAGTAAAGCAGTTTCACGTTCTATATATATGTTCTGTTTCCTCTTGATGTAGCACTCAGCAGTGACTGAGGAGAAACACTTTCATTGAAAGGGGTTGCCAAGCTTCCCAAAATTGCGAGTCTCCAGAAATCTCAGCAACTATTTTTTAACCCAAACTGGATGATACTTTCAGGTAATGATCAGTACACTAAGCCCACTTGGTTCCCCAAATTTCGTTCTTCTATGTTAAAGCGTTCGTTTCCAGTAACAGTTTGAATTTTGGCGTTTCACTCTGTTTTCTCCTATATTGATAGATGTATTTGGAACTCTAAACCAAACACGGTTTGTGCTAGCTTCTTGAAACTTGACACAGTAAAGCAGTTTCACGTTCTATCTCTATGTTCTGTTTCCTCTGGATGTAGCCCTAAGCAGTGACTGGGGAGAAATACTTTCATTGACAGGGGTTGCCAAGCTTCCAGAAATTACGAGTCTCCAGAAATCTCAGCAACTATGATTTCACCCAAACTGGATGATACTTTCAGGTAATAATCAGTACACTAAGCCCACTTGGTTCCCCAAATTTCGTTCTTCTATGTTGAAGCGTTCGTTTCCAGTAACAGTTTGAATTTTGGCGTTTCACTCTGTTTTCTCCTATATTGATAGATGTATTTGGAACTCTAAATCAAACACGGTTTGTGCTACCTTCTTCAAACTTGACACAGTAAAGCTGTTTCAAGTTCTATCTATATGTTCTCTTTCCTCTTGATGTAGCACTCAGCAGTGACTGAGGAGAAACACTTTCATTGAAAGGGGTTGCCAAGCTTCCCAAAATTGCGAGTCTCCAGAAATCTCAGCAACTATTTTTTCACCCAAGCTGGATGATACTTTCAGGTAATGATCAGTACACTAAGCTCACTTGGTTCCCCAAATTTCGTTCTTTTATGTTGAAGCGTTCGCTTCCAGTAACTGTTTGAATTTTGGCGTTTCACTCTGTTTTCTCCTATACTGACAGATGTATTTGGAACTCTAAATCAAACACGGTTTGTGCTAGCTTCTTGAAACTTGACACAGTAAAGCAGTTTCACGTTCTATCTCTATGTTCTATTTCCTCTGGATGTAGCCCTAAGCAGTGACTGGGGAAAAATACTTTCATTGACAGGGGTTGCCAAGTTTCCAGAAATTACGAGTCTCCAGAAATCTCAGCAACTATGATTTCACCCAACCTGGATGATACTTTCAGGTAATGATCAGTACACTAAGCCCACTTGGTTCGCCAAATTTCGTTCTTCTATGTTGAAGCGTTCGATTCCAGTAACAGTTTGAATTTTGGCGTTTTACTCTGTTTTCTCCTATATTGATAGATGTATTTGGAACTCTAAATCAAACACGGTTTGTGCTAGCTTCTTGAAACTTGACACAATAAAGCAGTTTCAAGTTCTATCTCTATGTTCTGTCTCCTCTTGATGTAGCCCTAAGCAGTGACTGGGGAGAAACACTTTCATTGAAAGGGGTTGCCAAGCTTCCAAAAATTACGAGTCTCCAGAAATCTCAGCATCTATTTTTTCACCCAAACTGGATGATACTTTCAGGTAATGATGAGTACGCTAAGCCCAATGGGTTCCCAAAATTTCTTTCTTCTATGTTGAAGCGTTCGTTTCCAGTAACAGTTTGAATTTTGGCGTTTCACTCTGTTTTCTCCTATATTGATAGATGTATTTGGAACTCTAACCCAAACACGGTTTGTGCTAGCTTCTTGAAACTTGACACAGTAAAGCAGTTTCATGTTCTATCTCTATGTTCTGTTTCCTCTTGATGTAGCACTCAGCAGTGACTGAGGAGAAACACTTTCATTGAAAGGGGTTGCCAAGCTCCCCAAAACTGCGAGTCTCCAGAAATCTCAGCAACTATTTTTTCACCCAAACTGGATGATACTTTCAGGTAATGATCAGTACACTAAGCCCACTTGGTTCCCCAAATTTCGTTCTTTTATGTTGAAGCGTTCACTTCCAGTAACTGTTTGAATTTTGGCGTTTCACTCTGTTTTCTCCTATACTGACAGATGTATTTGGAACTCTAAATCAAACACGGTTTGTGCTAGCTTCTTGAATCTTGACACAGTAAAGCAGTTTCAAGTTCTATCTCTATGTTTTCTTTCCTCTTGATGTAGCACTCAGCAGTGACTTAGGAGAAACACTTTCATTGAAAGGGGTTGCCAAGCTTCCAGAAATTACGAGTCTCCAGAAATCTCAGCAACTATGATTTCAGCCAACCTGGATGATACTTTCAGGTAATGATCAGTACACTAAGCCCACTTGGTTCCCCAAATTTCGTTCTTCTATGTTGATGCGTTCGCTTCCAGTAACTGTTTGAATTTTGGCGTTTCACTCTGTTTTCTCCTATACTGACAGATGTATTTGGAACTCTAAATCAAACACGGTTTGTGCTACCTTCTTGAAACTTGACACAGTAAAGCAGTTTCACGTTCTATCACTATGTTCTGTTTCCTCTGGATGTAGCCCTAAGCAGTGACTGGGGAAAAATACTTTCATTGACAGAGGTTGCCAAGCTTCCAGAAATTACGAGTCTCCAGAAATCTCAGCAACTATGATTTCACCCAACCTGGATGATACTTTCAGGTAATGATCAGTACACTAAGCCCACTTGGTTCCCCAAATTTCGTTCTTCTATGTTGAAGCGTTCGTTTCCAGTAACAGTTTGAATTTTGGCGTTTCACTCTGTTTTCTCCTATATTGATAGATGTATTTGGAACTCTAACCCAAACACGGTTTATGCTAGCTTCTTGAAACTTGACACAGTAAAGCACTTTCACGTTCTATCTCTATGTTCTGTCTCCTCTTGATGTAGCCCTAAGCAGTGACTGGGGAGAAACACTTTCATTGAAAGGGGTTGCCAAGCTTCCAAAAATTACGAGTCTCCAGAAATCTCAGCATCTATTTTTTCACCCAAACTGGATGATACTTTCAGGTAATGATCAGTACACTAAGCTCACTTGGTTCCCCAAATTTCGTTCTTTTATGTTGAAGCGTTCGTTTCCAGTAACTGTTTGAATTTTGGCGTTTCACTCTGTTTTCTCCTATACTGACAGATGTATTTGGAACTCTAAATCAAACACGGTTTGTGCTAGCTTCTTGAAACTTGACACAGTAAAGCACTTTCACGTTCTATCTCTATGTTCTGTTTCCTCTTGATGTAGCCCTAAGCAGTGACTGGGGAGAAATACTTTCATTGACAGGGGTTGCCAAGCTTCCAGAAATTACGAGTCTCCAGAAATCTCAGCAACTATGATTTCACCCAAAGTGGATGATACTTTCAGGTAATAATCAGTACACTAAGCCCACTTGGTTCCCCAAATTTCGTTCTTCTATGTTGAAGCGTTCGTTTCCAGTAACAGTTTGAATTTTGGCGTTTCACTCTGTTTTCTCCTATATTGATAGATGTATTTGGAACTCTAAATCAAACACGGTTTGTGCTAGCTTCTTGAAACTTGACACAGTAAAGCAGTTTTACGTTCTATCTCTATGTTCTGTTTCCTCTTGATGTAGCACTCAGCAGTGACTGAGGAGAAACACTTTCATTGAAAGGGGTTGCCAAGCTTCCCAAAATTGCGAGTCTCCAGAAATCTCAGCAACTATTTTTTCACCCAAACTGGATGATACTTTCAGGTAATGATCAGTACACTAAGCTCACTTGGTTCCCCAAATTTCGTTCTTTTATGTTGAAGCATTCGCTTCCAGTAACTGTTTGAATTTTGGCGTTTCACTCTGTTTTCTCCTATACTGACAGATGTATTTGGAACTCTAAATCAAACACGGTTTGTGCTAGCTTCTTGAAACTTGACACAGTAAAGCAGTTTCACGTGTTATCTCTATGTTCTATTTCCTCTGGATGTAGCCCTAAGCAGTGATTGGGGAAAAATACTTTCAATGACAGGGGTTGCCAAGCTTCCAGAAATTACGAGTCTCAAGAAATCTCAGCAACTATGATTTCACCCAACCTGGATGATACTTTCAGGTAATGATCCGTACACTAAGCCCACTTGGTTCCCCAAATTTCGTTCTTCTCTGTTGAAGCGTTCGTTTCCAGTAAGAGTTTGAATTTTGGCGTTTCACTCTATTTTCTCCTATATTGATAGATGTATTTGGAACTCTAAATCAAACACGGTTTGTGCTACCTTCTTCAAACTTGACACAGTAAAGCAGTTTCAAGTTCTAGCTCTATGTTCTGTTTCCTCTTGATGTAGCACTCAGCAGTGACTGAGGAGAAACACTTTCATTGAAAGGGGTTGCCAAGCTTCCCAAAATTGCGAGTCTCCAGAAATCTCAGCAAGTATTTTTTAACCCAAACTGGATGATACTTTCAGGTAATGATCAGTACACTAAGCTCACTTGGTTCCCCAAATTTCGTTCTTTTATGTTGAAGCGTTCGTTTCCAGTAACTGTTTGAATTTTGGCGTTTCACTCTGTTTTCTCCTATACTGACAGATGTATTTGGAACTCTAAATCAAACACGGTTTGTGCTAGCTTCTTGAAACTTGACACAGTAAAGCAGTTTCAAGTTCTATCTCTATGTTTTCTTTCCTCTTGATGTAGCACTCAGCAGTGACTTAGGAGAAACACTTTCATTGAAAGGGGTTGCCAAGCTTCCAGAAATTACGAGTCTCCAGAAATCTCAGCAACTATGATTTCAGCCAACCTGGATGATACTTTCAGGTAATGATCAGTACACTAAGCCCACTTGGTTCCCCAAATTTCGTTCTTCTATGTTGATGCGTTCGCTTCCAGTAACTGTTTGAATTTTGGCGTTTCACTCTGTTTTCTCCTATACTGACAGATGTATTTGGAACTCTAAATCAAACACGGTTTGTGCTAGCTTCTTGAAACTTGACACAGTAAAGCAGTTTCACGTTCTATCACTATGTTCTGTTTCCTCTGGATGTAGCCCTAAGCAGTGACTGGGGAAAAATACTTTCATTGACAGAGGTTGCCAAGCTTCCAGAAATTACGAGTCTCCAGAAATCTCAGCAACTATGATTTCACCCAACCTGGATGATACTTTCAGGTAATGATCAGTACACTAAGCCCACTTGGTTCCCCAAATTTCGTTCTTCTATGTTGAAGCATTCGTTTCCAGTAACAGTTTGAATTTTGGCGTTTCGCTCTGTTTTCTCCTATATTGATAGATGTATTTGGAACTCTAAACCAAACACGGTTTGTGCTAGCTTCTTGAAACTTGACACAGTAAAGCAGTTTTACGTTCTATCTCTATGTTCTGTTTCCTCTTGATGTAGCACTCAGCAGTGACTGAGGAGAAACACTTTCATTGAAAGGGGTTGCCAAGCTTCCCAAAATTGCGAGTCTCCCGAAATCTCAGCATCTATTTTTTCACCCAAACTGGATGATACTTTCAGGTAATGATCAGTACACTAAGCTCACTTGGTTCCCCAAATTTCGTTCTTTTATGTTGAAGCGTTCGCTTCCAGTAACTGTTTGAATTTTGGCGTTTTACTCTGTTTTCTCCTATACTGACAGATGTATTTGGAACTCTAAATCAAACACGGTTTGTGCTAGCTTCTTGAAACTTGACACAGTAAAGCAGTTTCACGTTCTATCTCTATGTTCTATTTCCTCTGGATGTAGCCCTAAGCAGTGACTGGGGAAAAATACTTTCATTGACAGGGGTTGCCAAGCTTCCAGAAATTACGAGTCTCCAGAAATCTCAGCAACTATGATTCCACCCAACCTGGATGATACTTTCAGGAAATGATCAGTACACTAAGCCCACTTGGTTCCCCAAATTTCGTTCTTCTATGTTGAAGCGTTCGTTTCCAGTAAGAGTTTGAATTTTGGCGTTTCACTCTATTTTCTCCTATATTGATAGATGTATTTGGAACTCTAAATCAAACATGGTTTGTGCTACCTTCTTCAAACTTGACACAGTAAAGCAGTTTCAAGTTCTAGCTCTATGTTCTGTTTCCTCTTGATGTAGCACTCAGCAGTGACTGAGGAGAAACACTTTCATTGAAAGGGGTTGCCAAGCTTCCCAAAATTGCGAGTCTCCAGAAATCTCAGCAACTATTTTTTCACCCAAACTGGATGATACTTTCAGGTAATGATCAGTACACTAAGCTCACTTGGTTCCCCAAATTTCGTTCTTTTATGTTGAAGCGTTCGCTTCCAGTAACTTTGAATTTTGGCGTTTCACTCTGTTTCCTCCTATACTGACAGATGTATTTGGAACTCCAAATCAAACACGGTTTGTGCTAGCTTCATGAAACTTGACACAATAAAGCAGTTTCAAGTTCTATGTCTATGTTCTGTCTCCTCTTGATGTAGCCCTAAGCAGTGACTGGGGAGAAACACTTTCATTGAAAGGGGTTGCCAAGCTTCCAAAAATTACGAGTCTCCAGAAATCTCAGCATCTATTTTTTCACCCAAACTGGATGATACTTTCAGGTAATGATGAGTACGCTAAGCCCACTGGGTTCCCAAAATTTCGTTCTTCTATGTTGAAGCGTTCGTTTCCAGTAACAGTTTGAATTTTGGCGTTTCACTCTGTTTTCTCCTATATTGATAGATGTATTTGGAACTCTAAAGCAAACACGGTTTGTGCTAGCTTCTTGAAACTTGACACAGTAAAGCAGTTTCACGTTCTATCTCTATGTTCTGTTTCCTCTTCGATGTAGCACTCAGCAGTGACTGAGGAGAAACACTTTCAATGAAAGGGGTTGCCAAGCTTCCCAAAATTGCGAGTCTCCAGAAATCTCAGCAACTATTTTTTAACCCAAACTGGATGATACTTTCAGGTAATGATCAGTACACTAAGCCCACTTGGTTCCCCAAATTTCGTTCTTCTATGTTGAAGCGTTCGTTTCCAGTAACAGTTTGAATTTTGGCGTTTCACTCTGTTTTCTCCTATATTGATAGATGTATTTGGAACTCTAAACCAAACACGGTTTGTGCTAGCTTCTTGAAACTTGACACAGTAATGCAGTTTCACGTTCTATCTCTATGTTCTGCTCCTCTTGATGTAGCCCTAAGCAGTGACTGGGGAGAAACACTTACATTGAAAGGGGTTGCCAAGCTTCCAAAAATTACGAGTTTCCAAAAATCACAGCAACTATTTTTTCACCCAACCTGGATGATACTTTCAGGTAATGATCAGTACACTAAGCCCACTTGGTTCCCCAAATTTCGTTCTTCTATGTTGAAGCGTTCGTTTCCAGTAACAGTTTGAATTTTGGCGTTTCACTCTGTTTTCTCCTATATTGATAGATGTATTTGTAACTCTAAATCAAACACGGTTTGTGCTAGCTTCTTTAAACTTGACACAGTAAAGGAGTTTCACGTTCTATCTCTATGTTTTGTTTCCTCTTGCTGTAGCACTCAGAGTGAGTGAGGAGAAACACTTTAATTGAAAGGGGTTGCCAAGCTTCCCAAAATTGCGAGTCTCTACAAATCTCAGCAAACCTGTTTTCACCCAAACTGGATGATACTTTCAGGTAATGACCAGTACACTAAGCTCAATTGGTTCCCCAAATTTCGTTCTTCTATGTTGAAGCGTTCGTTTCCAGTAACAGTTTGAATTTTGGTGTTTCATTCTGTTTTCTCCTATATTGATAGATGTATTTGGAACTCTAAATCAAACACGGTTTGTGCTAGCTTCTTGAAACTTGACACAATAAAGCAGTTTCACGTTCTATCTCTATGTTCTGTTTCCTCTTGATGTAGCACTCAGCAGTGACTGAGGAGAAACACTTTCATTGAAAGGGGTTGCCAAGCTTCCCAAAATTGCGAGTCTCCAGAAATCTCAGCAACTATTTTTTAACCCAAACTGGATGATACTTTCAGGTAATGATCAGTACACTAAGCTCACTTGGTTCCCCAAATTTCGTTCTTTTATGTTGAAGCGTTCGCTTCCAGTAACTGTTTGAATTTTGGCGTTTCACTCTGTTTTCTCCTATATTGATAGATGTATTTGGAACTCTAAACCAAACACGGTTTGTGCTACCTTCTTGAAACTTGACACAGTAAAGCAGTTTCACGTTCTATCTCTATGTTCTGTTTCCTCTTGATGTAGCACTCAGCAGTGACTGAGGAGAAACACTTTCATTGAAAGGGGTTGCCATGCTTCCCAAAATTGCGAGTCTCCAGAAATCTCAGCAACTATTTTTTAACCCAAACTGGATGATACTTTAAGGTAATGATCAGTACACTAAGCTCACTTGGTTCCCCAAATTTCGTTCTTTTATGTTGAAGCGTTCGCTTCCAGTAACTGTTTGAATTTTGGCGTTTCACTCTGTTTTCTCCTATACTGACAGACGTATTTGGAACTCTAAATCAAACACGGTTTGTGCTAGCTTCTTGAAACTTGACATATTAAAGCAGTTTCACGTTCTATCTCTATGTTCTGTTTCCTCTGGATGTAGCCCTAAGCAGTGACTGGGGAGAAATACTTTCATTGACAGGGGTTGCCAAGCTTCCAGAAATTACGAGTCTCCAGAAATCTCAGCAACTATGATTTCACCCAACCTGGATGATACTTTCAGGTAATGATCAGTACACTAAGCCCACTTGGTTCGCCAAATTTCGTTCTTCTATGTTGAAGCGTTCGATTCCAGTAACAGTTTGAATTTTGGCGTTTTACTCTGTTTTCTCCTATATTGATAGATGTATTTGGAACTCTAAATCAAACACGGTTTGTGCTAGCTTCTTGAAACTAGACACAATAAAGCACTTTCACGTTCTATCTCTATGTTCTGTTTCGTCTGGATGTAGCCCTAAGTAGTGACTGGGGAGAAATACTTTCATTGAAAGGGGTTGCCAAGCTTCCAGAAATTACGAGTCTCCAGAAATCTCAGCAACTATGATTTCACCCAACCTTGATGATACTTTCAGGTAATGATCAGTACACTAAGCCCACTTGGTTCGCCAAATTTCGTTCTTCTATGTTGAAGCGTTCGTTTCCAGTAACAGTTTGAATTTTGGCGTTTCACTCTGTTTTCTCCTATACTGACAGATGTATTTGGAACTCTAAATCAAACACGGTTTGTGCTAGCTTCTTGAAACTTGACACACTAAAGCAGTTTCACGTTCTATCTCTATGTTCTGTTTCCTCTTGATGTAGCCCTAAGCAGTGACTGGGGAGAAATACTTTCATTGAAAGGGGTTGCCAAGCTGCCAGAAATTACGAGTCTCCAGAAATCTCAGCAACTATGATTTCACCCATACTGGATGATACTTTCAGGTAATGATCAGTACACTAAGCCCACTTGGTTCCCCAAATTTCGTTCTTCTATGTTGAAGCGTTCGTTTCCAGTAACAGTTTGAATTTTGGCGTTTCACTCTGTTTTCTCCTATATTGATAGATGTATTTGGAACTCTAACCCAAACACGGTTTGTGCTAGCTTCTTGAAACTTGACACAGTAAAGCAGTTTCACATTCTATCTCTATGTTCTGTCTCCTCTTGATGTAGCCCTAAGCAGTGACTGAGGAGAAACACTTTCATTGAAAGGGGTTGCCAAGCTTCCAAAAATTACGAGTCTCCAGAAATATCAGCATCTATTTTTTCACCCAAACTTGATGATACTTTCAGGTAATGATGAGTACGCTAAGCCCACTGGGTTCCCCAAATTTCATTCTTCTATGTTGAAGCGTTCGTTTCCAGTAACAGTTTGAATTTTGGCGTTTCACTCTGTTTTCTCCTATAATGATAGATATATTTGGAACTCTAAACCAAACACGGTTTGTGCTAGCTTCTTGAAACTTGACACAGTAAAGCAGTTTCACGTTCTATCTCTATGTTCTGTTTCCTCTTCGATGTAGCACTCAGCAGTGACTGAGGAGAAACACTTTCATTGAAAGGGGTTGCCAAGCTTCCCAAAATTGCGAGTCTCCAGAAATCTCAGCAACTATTTTTTAACCCAAACTGGATGATACTTTCAGGTAATGATCAGTACACTAAGCCCACTTGGTTCCCCAAATTTCGTTCTTCTATGTTGAAGCGTTCGTTTCCAGTAACAGTTTGAATTTTGGCGTTTCACTCTGTTTTCTCCTATATTGATAGATGTATTTGGAACTCTAAACCAAACACGGTTTGTGCTAGCTTCTTGAAACTTGACACAGTAATGCAGTTTCACGTTCTATCTCTATGTTCTGTCTCCTCTTGATGTAGCCCTAAGCAGTGACTGGGGAGAAACACTTTCATTGAAAGGGGTTGCCAAGCTTCCAAAAATTACGAGTCTCCAGAAATCTCAGCATCTATTTTTTCGCCCAAACTTGATGTTACTTTCAGGTAATGATGAGTACGCTAAGCCCACTGTGTTCCCCAAATTTCGTTCTTCTATGTTGAAGCGTTCGTTTCCAGTAACAGTTTGATTTTGGCGTTTCACTCTGTTTTCTCCTATATTGATAGATGTATTTGGAACTCTAAACCAAACACGGTTGGTGCTAGCTTCTTGAAACTTGACACAGTAAAGCAGTTTCACGTTCTATATCTATGTTCTGTTTCCTCTTGATGTAGCACTCAGCAGTGACTGAGGAGAAACACTTTCATTGAAAGGGGTTGCCAAGCTTCCCAAAATTGCGAGTCTCCAGAAATCTCAGCAACTATTTTTTCACCCAAACTGGATGATACTTTCAGGTAATGATCAGTACACTAAGCCCATTTGGTTCCCCAAATTTCGTTCTTCTATGTTGAAGCGTTCGTTTCCAGTAACAGTTTGAATTTTGGCGTTTCACTCTGTTTTCTCCTATATTGATAGATGTATTTGGAACTCTAAACCAAACATGGTTTGTGCTAGCTTCTTGAAACTTGACACAGTAAAGCAGTTTCACGTTCTATCTCTATGTTCTGTTTCCTCTTCGATGTAGCACTCAGCAGTGACTGAGGAGAAACACTTTCATTGAAAGGGGTTGCCAAGCTTCCCAAAATTGCGAGTCTCCAGAAATCTCAGCAACTATTTTTTAACCCAAACTGGATGATACTTTCAGGTAATGATCAGTACACTAAGCCCACTTGGTTCCCCAAATTTCGTTCTTCTATGTTGAAGCGTTCGTTTCCAGTAACAGTTTGAATTTTGGCGTTTCACTCTGTTTTCTCCTATATTGATAGATGTATTTGGAACTCTAAACCAAACACGGTTTGTGCTAGCTTCTTGAAACTTGACACAGTAAAGCAGTTTCACGTTCTATCTCTATGTTCTGTTTCCTCTTCGATGTAGCACTCAGCAGTGACTGAGGAGAAACACTTTCATTGAAAGGGGTTGCCAAGCTTCCCAAAATTGCGAGTCTCCAGAAATCTCAGCAACTATTTTTTAACCCAAACTGGATGATACTTTCAGGTAATGATGAGTACGCTAAGCCCACTGTGTTCCCCAAATTTCGTTCTTCTATGTTGAAGCGTTCGTTTCCAGTAACAGTTTGATTTTGGCGTTTCACTCTGTTTTCTCCTATATTGATAGATGTATTTGGAACTCTAAACCAAACACGATTTGTGCTAGCTTCTTGAAACTTGACACAGTAAAGTTGTTTCACGTTCTATATCTATGTTCTGTTTCCTCTTGATGTAGCACTCAGCAGTGACTGAGGAGAAACACTTTCATTGAAAGGGGTTGCCAAGCTTCCCAAAATTGCGAGTCTCCAGAAATCTCAGCAACTATTTTTTCACCCAAACTGGATGATACTTTCAGGTAATGATCAGTACACTAAGCCCATTTGGTTCCCCAAATTTCGTTCTTCTATGTTAAAGCGTTCGTTTCCAGTAACAGTTTGAATTTTGGCGTTTCACTCTGTTTTCTCCTATACTGACAGATGTATTTGGAACTCTAAAACAAACACGGTTTGTGCTAGCTTCTTGAAACTTGACACAGTAAAGCAGTTTCACGTTCTATCTCTATGTTCTGTTTCCTCTGGATGTAGCCCTAAGCAGTGACTGGGGAGAAATACTTTCATTGAAAGGGGTTGCCAAGCTTCCAGAAATTACGATTCTCCAGAAATCTCAGCAACTATGATTTCACCCATACTGGATGATACTTTCAGGTAATGATCAGTACACTAAGCCCACTTGGTTCCCCAAATTTCGTTCTTCTATGTTGAAGCGTTCGTTTCCAGTAACAGTTTGAATTTTGGCGTTTCACTCTGTTTTCTCCTATATTGATAGATGTATTTGGAACTCTAAACCAAACACGGTTTGTGCTAGCTTCTTGAAACTTGACACAGTAAAGCAGTTTCACGTTCTATCTCTATGTTCTGTTTCCTCTGGATGTAGCCCTAAGCAGTGACTGGGGAAAAATACTTTCATTGACAGAGGTTGCCAAGCTTCCAGAAATTACGAGTCTCCAGAAATCTCAGCAACTATGATTTCACCCAAACTGGATGATACTTTCAGGTAATGATCAGTACACTAAGCCCACTTGGTTCCCCAAATTTCGTTCTTCTATGTTGAAGCGTTCGTTTCCAGTAACAGTTTGAATTTTGGCGTTTCACTCTGTTTTCTCCTATATTGATAGATGTATTTGGAACTCTAACCCAAACACGGTTTGTGCTAGCTTCTTGAAACTTGACACAGTAAAGCAGTTTCACGTTCTATCTCTATGTTCTGTCTCCTCTTGATGTAGCCCTAAGCAGTGACTGGGGAGAAACACTTTCATTGAAAGGGGTTGCCAAGCTTCCAAAAATTACGAGTCTCCAGAAATCTCAGCATCTATTTTTTCACCCAAACTGGATGATACTTTCAGGTAATGATGAGTACGCTAAGCCCACTGGGTTCCCCAAATTTCGTTCTTCTATGTTGAAGCGTTCGTTTCCAGTAACAGTTTGAATTTTGGCGTTTCACTCTGTTTTCTCCTATATTGATAGATGTATTTGGAACTCTAAACCAAACACGGTTTGTGCTAGCTTCTTGAAACTTGACACAGTAAAGCAGTTTTACGTTCTATATCTATGTTCTGTTTCCTCTTGATGTAGCACTCAGCAGTGACTGAGGAGAAACACTTTCATTGAAAGGGGTTGCCAAGCTTCCCAAAATTGCGAGTCTCCAGAAATCTCAGCAACTATTTTTTAACCCAAACTGGATGATACTTTCAGGTAATGATCAGTACACTAAGCTCACTTGGTTCCCCAAATTTCGTTCTTTTATGTTGAAGCGTTCGCTTCCAGTAACTGTTTGAATTTTGGCGTTTCACTCTGTTTTCTCCTATACTGACAGATGTATTTGGAACTCTAAATCAAACATGGTTTGTGCTAGCTTCTTGAAACTTGACACAGTAAAGCAGTTTCATGTTCTATCTCTATGTTCTGTTTCCTCTGGATGTAGCCCTAAGCAGTGACTGGGGAGAAATACTTTCATTGACAGGGGTTGCCAAGCTTCCAGAAATTACGAGTCTCCAGAAATCTCAGCAACTATGATTTCACCCAAACTGGATGATACTTTCAGGTAATAATAGGTACACTAAGCCCACTTGGTTCCCCAAATTTCGATCTTCTATGTTGAAGCGTTCGTTTCCAGTAACAGTTTGAATTTTGGCGTTTCACTCTGTTTTCTCCTATATTGATAGATGTATTTGGAACTCTAAACCAAATACGGTTTGTGCTAGCTTCTTGAAACTTGACACAGTAAAGCAGTTTCACGTTCTATCTCTATGTTCTGTTTCCTCTGGATGTAGCCCTAAGCAGTGACTGGGGAGAAATACTTTCATTGACAGGGGTTGCCAAGCTTCCAGAAATTACGAGTCTCCAGAAATCTCAGCAACTATGATTTCACCCAACCTGGATGATACTTTCAGGTAATGATCAGTACACTAAGCCCACTTGGTTCACCAAATTTCGTTCTTCTATGTTGAAGCGTTCGATTCCAGTAACAGTTTGAATTTTGGCGTTTTACTCTGTTTTCTCCTATATTGATAGATGTATTTGGAACTCTAAATCAAACACGGTTTGTGCTAGCTTCTTGAAACTTGACACAATAAAGCAGTTTCAAGTTCTATCTCTATGTTCTGTCTCCTCTTGATGTAGCCCTAAGCAGTGACTGGGGAGAAACACTTTCATTGAAAGGGGTTGCCAAGCTTCCAGAAATTACGAGTCTCCAGAAATCTCAGCAACTATGATTTCACCCATACTGGATGATACTTTCAGGTAATGATCAGTACGCTAAGCCCACTTGGTTCGCCAAATTTCGTTCTTCTATGTTGAAGCGTTCGTTTCCAGTAACAGTTTGAATTTTGGCGTTTCACTCTGTTTTCTCCTATATTGGTAGATGTATTTGGAACTCTAAACCAAACACGGTTTGTGCTAGCTTCTTGAAACTTGACACAGTAAAGCAGTTTCACGTTCTATCTCTATGTTCTGTTTCCTCTTGATGTAGCACTCAGCAGTGACTGAGGAGAAACACTTTCATTGAAAGGGGTTGCCAAGCTCCCCAAAACTGCGAGTCTCCAGAAATCTCAGCAACTATTTTTTCACCCAAACTGGATGATACTTTCAGGTAATGATCAGTACACTAAGCTCACTTGGTTCCCCAAATTTCGTTCTTTTATGTTGAAGCGTTCACTTCCAGTAACTGTTTGAATTTTGGCGTTTCACTCTGTTTTCTCCTATACTGACAGATGTATTTGGAACTCTAAATCAAACACGGTTTGTGCTAGCTTCTTGAAACTTGACACAGTAAAGCAGTTTCAAGTTCTATCTCTATGTTTTCTTTCCTCTTGATATAGCACTCAGCAGTGACTGAGGAGAAACACTTTCATTGAAAGGGGTTGCCAAGCTTCCAGAAATTACGAGTCTCCAGAAATCTCAGCAACTATGATTTCACCCAAACTGGATGATACTTTCAGGTAATGATCAGTACACTAAGCCCACTTGGTTCCCTAAATTTCGTTCTTCTATGTTGATGCGTTCGCTTCCAGTAACTGTTTGAATTTTGGCGTTTCACTCTGTTTTCTCCTATACTGACAGATGTATTTGGAACTCTAAATCAAACACGGTTTGTGCTAGCTTCTTGAAACTTGACACAGTAAAGCAGTTTCACGTTCTATCACTATGTTCTGTTTCCTCTGGATGTAGCCCTAAGCAGTGACTGGGGAAAAATACTTTCATTGACAGAGGTTGCCAAGCTTCCAGAAATTACGAGTCTCCAGAAATCTCAGCAACTATGATTTCACCCAAACTGGATGATACTTTCAGGTAATGATCAGTACACTAAGGCCACTTGGTTCCCCAAATTTCTTTCTTCTATGTTGAAGCGTTTGTTTCCAGTAACAGTTTGAATTTTGGCGTTTCACTCTGTTTTCTCCTATATTGATAGATGTATTTGGAACTCTAACCCAAACACGGTTTGTGCTAGCTTCTTGAAACTTGACACAGTAAAGCAGTTTCACGTTCTATCTCTATGTTCTGTCTCCTCTTGATGTAGCCCTAAGCAGTGACTGAGGAGAAACACTTTCATTGAAAGGGGTTGCCAAGCTTCCAAAAATTACGAGTCTCCAGAAATCTCAGCATCTATTTTTTCACCCAAACTTGATGATACTTTCAGGTAATGATGAGTACGCTAAGCCCACTGGGTTCCCCAAATTTCGTTCTTCTATGTTGAAGCGTTCGTTTCCAGTAACAGTTTGAATTTTGGCATTTCACTCTGTTTTCTCCTATATTGATAGATGTATTTGGAACTCTAAACCAAACACGGTTTGTGCTAGCTTCTTGAAACTTGACACAGTAAAGCAGTTTTACGTTCTATCTCTATGTTCTGTCTCCTCTTGATGTAGCCCTAAGCAGTGACTGGGGAGAAACACTTTCATTGAAAGGGGTTGCCAAGCTTCCAAAAATTACGAGTCTCCAGAAATCTCAGCATCTATTTTTTCACCCAAACTTGATGATACTTTCAGGTAATGATGAGTACGCTAAGTCCACTTGGTTCCCCAAATTTCGTTCTTCTATGTTGAAGCGTTCGTTTCCAGTAACAGTTTGAATTTTGGCGTTTCACTCTGTTTTCTCCTATATTGTTAGATGTATTTGGAACTCTAAACCAAACACGGTTTGTGCTAGCTTCTTGAAACTTGACACAGTAAAGCAGTTTTACGTTCTATATCTATGTTCTGTTTCCTCTTGATGTAGCACTCAGCAGTGACTGAGGAGAAACACTTTCATTGAAAGGGGTTGCCAAGCTTCCCAAAATTGCGAGTCTCCAGAAATCTCAGCAACTATTTTTTAACCCAAACTGGATGATACTTTCAGGTAATGATCAGTACACTAAGCTCACTTGGTTCCCCAAATTTCGTTCTTTTATGTTGAAGCGTTCGCTTCCAGTAACTGTTTGAATTTTGGCGTTTCACTCTGTTTTCTCCTATACTGACAGATGTATTTGGAACTCTAAATCAAACACGGTTTGTGCTAGCTTCTTGAAACTTGACACAGTAAAGCAGTTTCATGTTCTATCTCTATGTTCTGTTTCCTCTGGATGTAGCCCTAAGCAGTGACTGGGGAGAAATACTTTCATTGACAGGGGTTGCCAAGCTTCCAGAAATTACGAGTCTCCAGAAATCTCAGCAACTATGATTTCACCCAAACTGGATGATACTTTCAGGTAATAATAGGTACACTAAGCCCACTTGGTTCCCCAAATTTCGTTCTTCTATGTTGAAGCGTTCGTTTCCAGTAACAGTTTGAATTTTGGCGTTTCACTCTGTTTTCTCCTATATTGATAGATGTATTTGGAACTCTAAACCAAACACGGTTTGTGCTAGCTTCTTGAAACTTGACACAGTAAAGCAGTTTCACGTTCTATCTCTATGTTCTGTTTCCTCTTGATGTAGCACTCAGCAGTGACTGAGGAGAAACACTTTCATTGAAAGGGGTTGCCAAGCTTCCCAAAATTGTGAATCTCCAGAAATCTCAGCAACTATTTTTTAACCCAAACTGGATGATACTTTCAGGTAATGATCAGTACACTAAGCTCACTTGGTTCCCCAAATTTCGTTCTTTTATGTTGAAGCGTTCGCTTCCAGTAACTGTTTGAATTTTGGCGTTTCACTCTGTTTTCTCCTATATTGATAGATGTATTTGGAACTCTAAACCAAACACGGTTTGTGCTAGCTTCTTGAAACTTGACACAGTAAAGCAGTTTCACGTTCTATCTCTATTTTCTGTTTCCTCTTGATGTAGCACTCAGCAGTGACTGAGGAGAAACACTTTCATTGAAAGGGGTTGCCATGCTTCCTAAAATTGCGAGTCTCCAGAAATCTCAGCAACTATTTTTTAACCCAAACTGGATGATACTTTCAGGTAATGATCAGTACACTAAGCTCACTTGGTTCCCCAAATTTCGTTCTTTTATGTTGAAGCGTTCGCTTCCAGTAACTGTTTGAATTTTGGCGTTTCACTCTGTTTTCTCCTATACTGACAGATGTATTTGGAACTCTAAATCAAACACGGTTTGTGCTAGCTTCTTGAAACTTGACACAGTAAAGCAGTTTCACGTTCTATCTCTATGTTCTGTTTCCTCTGGATGTAGCCCTAAGCAGTGACTGGGGAGAAATACTTTCATTGACAGGGGTTTCCAAGCTTCCAGAAATTACGAGTCTCCAGAAATCTCAGCAACTATGATTTCACCCAACCTGGATGATACTTTCAGGTAATGATCAGTACACTAAGCCCACTTGGTTCGCCAAATTTCGTTCTTCTATGTTGAAGCGTTCGATTCCAGTAACAGTTTGAATTTTGGCGTTTTACTCTGTTTTCTCCTATATTGATAGATGTATTTGGAACTCTAAATCAAACACGGTTTGTGCTAGCTTCTTGAAACTTGACACAATAAAGCAGTTTCAAGTTCTATCTCTATGTTCTGTCTCCTCTTGATGTAGCCCTAAGCAGTGACTGGGGAGAAACACTTTCATTGAAAGGGGTTGCCAAGCTTCCAGAAATTACGAGTCTCCAGAAATCTCAGCAACTATGATTTCACTCATACTGGATGATACTTTCAGGTAATGATCAGTACGCTAAGACCACTTGGTTCGCCAAATTTCGTTCTTCTATGTTGAAGCGTTCGTTTCCAGTAACAGTTTGAATTTTGGCGTTTCACTCTGTTTTCTCCTATATTGATAGATGTATTTGGAACTCTAAACCACACACGGTTTGTGCTAGCTTCTTGAAACTTGACACAGTAAAGCAGTTTCACGTTCTATCTCTATGTTCTGTTTCCTCTTGATGTAGCACTCAGCAGTGACTGAGGAGAAACACTTTCATTGAAAGGGGTTGCCAAGCTCCCCAAAACTGCGAGTCTCCAGAAATCTCAGCAACTATTTTTTCACCCAAACTGGATGATACTTTCAGGTAATGATCAGTACACTAAGCTCACTTGGTTCCCCAAATTTCGTTCTTTTATGTTGAAGCGTTCACTTCCAGTAACTGTTTGAATTTTGGCGTTTCACTCTGTTTTCTCCTATACTGACAGATGTATTTGGAACTCTAAATCAAACACGGTTTGTGCTAGCTTCTTGAAACTTGACACAGTAAAGCAGTTTCACATTCTATCACTATGTTCTGTTTCCTCTGGATGTAGCCCTAAGCAGTGACTGGGGAAAAATACTTTCATTGATAGAGGTTGCCAAGCTTCCAGAAATTACGAGTCTCCAGAAATCTCAGCAACTATGATTTCACCCAAACTGGATGATACTTTCAGGTAATGATCAGTACACTAAGCCCACTTGGTTCCCCAAATTTCTTTCTTCTATGTTGAAGCGTTCGTTTCCAGTAACAGTTTGAATTTTGGCGTTTCACTCTGTTTTCTCCTATATTGATAGATGTATTTGGAACTCTAACCCAAACACGGTTTGTGCTAGCTTCTTGAAACTTGACACAGTAAAGCAGTTTCACGTTCTATCTCTATGTTCTGTCTCCTCTTGATGTAGCCCTAAGCAGTGACTGAGGAGAAACACTTTCATTGAAAGGGGTTGCCAAGCTTCCAAAAATTACGAGTCTCCAGAAATCTCAGCATCTATTTTTTCACCCAAACTTGATGATACTTCAGGTAATGATGAGTACGCTAAGCCCACTGGGTTCCCCAAATTTCGTTCTTCTATGTTGAAGCGTTCGTTTCCAGTAACAGTTTGAATTTTGGCGTTTCACTCTGTTTTCTCCTATATTGATAGATGTATTTGGAACTCTAAACCAAACACGGTTTGTGCTAGCTTCTTGAAACTTGACACAGTAAAGCAGTTTCACGTTCTATCTCTATGTTCTGTTTCCTCTTCGATGTAGCACTCAGCAGTGACTGAGGAGAAACACTTTCATTGAAAGGGGTTGCCAAGCTTCCCAAAATTGCGAGTCTCCAGAAATCTCAGCAACTATTTTTTAACCCAAACTGGATGATACTTTCAGGTAATGATCAGTACACTAAGCCCACTTGGTTCCCCAAATTTCGTTCTTCTATGTTGAAGCGTTCGTTTCCAGTAACAGTTTGAATTTTGGCGTTTCACTCTGTTTTCTCCTATATTGATAGATGTATTTGGAACTCTAAACCAAACACGGTTTGTGCTAGCTTCTTGAAACTTGACACAGTAATGCAGTTTCACGTTCTATCTCTATGTTCTGTCTCCTCTTGATGTAGCCCTAAGCAGTGACTGGGGAGAAACACTTACATTGAAAGGGGTTGCCAAGCTTCCAAAAATTACGAGTGTCCAAAAATCACAGCAACTATTTTTTCACCCAACCTGGATGATACTTTCAGGTAATGATCAGTACACTAAGCCCACTTGGTTCCCCAAATTTCGTTCTTCTATGTTGAAGCGTTCGTTTCCAGTAACAGTTTGAATTTTGGCGTTTCACTCTGTTTTCTCCTATATTGATAGATGTATTTGGAACTCTAAATCAAACACGGTTTGTGCTAGCTTCTTTAAACTTGACACAGTAAAGGAGTTTCACGTTCTATCTCTATGTTTTGTTTCCTCTTGCTGTAGCACTCAGAGTGAGTGAGGAGAAACACTTTAATTGAAAGGGGTTGCCAAGCTTCCCAAAATTGCGAGTCTCTACAAATCTCAGCAAACCTGTTTTCACCCAAACTGGATGATACTTTCAGGTAATGACCAGTACACTAAGCTCAATTGGTTCCCCAAATTTCGTTCTTCTATGTTGAAGCGTTCGTTTCCAGTAACAGTTTGAATTTTGGTGTTTCATTCTGTTTTCTCCTATATTGATAGATGTATTTGGAACTCTAAATCAAACACGGTTTGTGCTAGCTTCTTGAAACTTGACACAATAAAGCAGTTTCACGTTCTATCTCTATGTTCTGTTTCCTCTTGATGTAGCACTCAGCAGTGACTGAGGAGAAACACTTTCATTGAAAGGGGTTGCCAAGCTTCCCAAAATTGCGAGTCTCCAGAAATCTCAGCAACTATTTTTTAACCCAAACTGGATGATACTTTCAGGTAATGATCAGTACACTAAGCTCACTTGGTTCCCCAAATTTCGTTCTTTTATGTTGAAGCGTTCGCTTCCAGTAACTGTTTGAATTTTGGCGTTTCACTCTGTTTTCTCCTATATTGATAGATGTATTTGGAACTCTAAACCAAACACGGTTTGTGCTACCTTCTTGAAACTTGACACAGTAAAGCAGTTTCACATTCTATCTCTATGTTCTGTTTCCTCTTGATGTAGCACTCAGCAGTGACTGAGGAGAAACACTTTCATTGAAAGGGGTTGCCATGCTTCCCAAATTTGCGAGTCTCCAGAAATCTCAGCAACTATTTTTTAACCCAAACTGGATGATACTTTCAGGTAATGATCAGTACACTAAGCTCACTTGGTTCCCCAAATTTCGTTCTTTTATGTTGAAGCGTTCGCTTCCAGTAACTGTTTGAATTTTGGCGTTTCACTCTGTTTTCTCCTATACTGACAGATGTATTTGGAACTCTAAATCAAACAAGGTTTGTGCTAGCTTCTTGAAACTTGACACAGTAAAGCAGTTTCACGTTCTATCTCTATGTTCTGTTTCCTCTGGATGTAGCCCTAAGCAGTGACTGGGGAGAAATACTTTCATTGACAGGGGTTGCCAAGCTTCCAGAAATTACGAGTCTCCAGAAATCTCAGCAACTATGATTTCACCCAACCTGGATGATACTTTCAGGTAATGATCAGTACACTAAGCCCACTTGGTTCGCCAAATTTCGTTCTTCTATGTTGAAGCGTTCGATTCCAGTAACAGTTTGAATTTTGGCGTTTTACTCTGTTTTCTCCTATATTGATAGATGTATTTGGAACTCTAAATCAAACACGGTTTGTGCTAGCTTCTTGAAACTTGACACAATAAAGCACTTTCACGTTCTATCTCTATGTTCTGTTTCCTCTGGATGTAGCCCTAAGTAGTGACTGGGGAGAAATACTTTCATTGAAAGGGGTTGCCAAGCTTCCAGAAATTACGAGTCTCCAGAAATCTCAGCAACTATGATTTCACCCAACCTTGATGATACTTTCAGGTAATGATCAGTACACTAAGCCCACTTGGTTCGCCAAATTTCGTTCTTCTATGTTGAAGCGTTCGTTTCCAGTAACAGTTTGAATTTTGGCGTTTCACTCTGTTTTCTCCTATACTGACAGATGTATTTGGAACTCTAAATCAAACACGGTTTGTGCTAGCTTCTTGAAACTTGACACACTAAAGCAGTTTCACGTTCTATCTCTATGTTCTGTTTCCTCTTGATGTAGCCCTAAGCAGTGACTGGGGAGAAATACTTTCATTGAAAGGGGTTGCCAAGCTGCCAGAAATTACGAGTCTCCAGAAATCTCAGCAACTATGATTTCACCCATACTGGATGATACTTTCAGGTAATGATCAGTACACTAAGCCCACTTGGTTCCCCAAATTTCGTTCTTCTATGTTGAAGCGTTCGTTTCCAGTAACAGTTTGAATTTTGGCGTTTCACTCTGTTTTCTCCTATATTGATAGATGTATTTGGAACTCTAACCCAAACACGGTTTGTGCTAGCTTCTTGAAACTTGACACAGTAAAGCAGTTTCACGTTCTATCTCTATGTTCTGTCTCCTCTTGATGTAGCCCTAAGCAGTGACTGAGGAGAAACACTTTCATTGAAAGGGGTTGCCAAGCTTCCCAAAATTGCGAGTCTCCAGAAATCTCAGCAACTATTTTTTAACCCAAACTGGATGATACTTTCAGGTAATGATGAGTACGCTAAGCCCACTGTGTTCCCCAAATTTCGTTCTTCTATGTTGAAGCGTTCGTTTCCAGTAACAGTTTGATTTTGGCGTTTCACTCTGTTTTCTCCTATATTGATAGATGTATTTGGAACTCTAAACCAAACACGGTTGGTGCTAGCTTCTTGAAACTTGACACAGTAAAGCAGTTTCACGTTCTATATCTATGTTCTGTTTCCTCTTGATGTAGCACTCAGCAGTGACTGAGGAGAAACACTTTCATTGAAAGGGGTTGCCAAGCTTCCCAAAATTGCGAGTCTCCAGAAATCTCAGCAACTATTTTTTAACCCAAACTGGATGATACTTTCAGGTAATGATCAGTAAACTAAGCTCACTTGGTTCCCCAAATTTCGTTCTTTTATGTTGAAGCGTTCGCTTCCAGTAACTGTTTGAATTTTGGCGTTTCACTCTGTTTTCTCCTATACTGACAGATGTATTTGGAACTCTAAACCATACACGGTTTGTGCTAGCTTCTTGAAACTTGACACAGTAAAGCAGTTTCACGTTCTATCTCTATGTTCTGTTTCCTCTGGATGTAGCCCTAAGCAGTGACTGGGGAGAAATACTTTCATTGAAAGGGGTTGCCAAGCTTCCAGAAATTACGAGTCTCCAGAAATCTCAGCCACTATGATTTCACCCATACTGGATGATACTTTCAGGTAATGATCAGTACACTAATCCCACTTGGTTCGCCAAATTTCGTTCTTCTATGTTGAAGCGTTCGTTTCCAGTAACAGTTTGAATTTTGGCGTTTCACTCTGTTTTCTCCTATATTGATAGATGTATTTGGAACTCTAAACCAAACACGGTTTGTGCTAGCTTCTTGAAACTTGACACAGTAAAGCACTTTCACGTTCTATCTCTATGTTCTGTTTCCTCTGGATGTAGCCCTAAGTAGTGACTGGGGAGAAATACTTTCATTGAAAGGGGTTGCCAAGCTTCCAGAAATTACGAGTCTCCAGAAATCTCAGCAACTATGATTTCACCCAACCTTGATGATACTTTCAGGTAATGATCAGTACACTAAGCCCACTTGGTTCGCCAAATTTCGTTATTCTATGTTGAAGCGTTCGTTTCCAGTAACAGTTTGAATTTTGGTGTTTCACTCTGTTTTCTCCTATACTGACAGATGTATTTGGAACTCTAAATCAAACACGGTTTGTGCTAGCTTCTTGAAACTTGACACACTAAAGCAGTTTCACGTTCTATCTCTATGTTCTGTTTCCTCTTGATGTAGCCCTAAGCAGTGACTGGGGAGAAATACTTTCATTGAAAGGGGTGCCAAGCTTCCAGAAATTAGGAGTCTCCAGAAATCTCAGCAACTATGATTTCACCCATACTGGATGATACTTTCAGGTAATGATCAGTACACTAAGCCCACTTGGTTCGCCAAATTTCGTTCTTCTATGTTGAAGCGTTCGATTCCAGTAACAGTTTGAATTTTGGCGTTTTACTCTGTTTTCTCCTATATTGATAGATGTATTTGGAACTCTAAATCAAACACGGTTTGTGCTAGCTTCTTGAAACTTGACACAATAAAGCAGTTTCAAGTTCTATCTCTATGTTCTGTCTCCTCTTGATGTAGCCCTAAGCAGTGACTGGGGAGAAACACTTTCATTGAAAGGGGTTGCCAAGCTTCCAAAAATTACGAGTCTCCAGAAATCTCAGCATCTCTTTTTTCACCCAATCTGGATGATACTTTCAGGTAATGATGAGTACACTAAGCCCACTGGTTTCCCAAAATTTCGTTCTTCTATGTTGAAGCGTTCGTTTCCAGTAACAGTTTGAATTTTGGCGTTTCACTCTGTTTTCTCCTATATTGATAGATGTATTTGGAACTCTAAACCAAACACGGTTTGTGCTAGCTTCTTGAAACTTGACACTGTAAAGCAGTTTCACGTTCTATCTCTATGTTCTGTTTCCTCTTGATGTAGCACTCAGCAGTGACTGAGGAGAAACACTTTCATTGCAAGGGGTTGCCAAGCTCCCCAAAACTGCGAGTCTCCAGAAATCTCAGCAACTATTTTTTCACCCAAACTGGATGATACTTTCAGGTAATGATCAGTACACTAAGCTCACTTGGTTCCCCAAATTTCGTTCTTTTATGTTGAAGCGTTCACTTCCAGTAACTGTTTGAATTTTGTCGTTTCACTCTGTTTTCTCCTATACTGACAGATGTATTTCGAACTCTAAGTCAAACACGGTTTGTGCTAGCTTCTTGAAACTTGACACAGTAAAGCAGTTTCACGTTCTATCACTATGTTCTGTTTCCTCTGGATGTAGCCCTAAGCAGTGACTGGGGAAAAATACTTTCATTGACAGAGGTTGCCAAGCTTCCAGAAATTACGAGTCTCCAGAAATCTCAGCAACTATGATTTCACCCAAACTGGATGATACTTTCAGGTAATGATCAGTACACTAAGCCCACTTGGTTCCCCAAATTTCTTTCTTCTATGTTGTAGCGTTCGTTTCCAGTAACAGTTTGAATTTTGGCGTTTCACTCTGTTTTCTCCTATATTGATAGATGTATTTGGAACTCTAAACCAAACACGGTTTGTGCTAGCTTCTTGAAACTTGACACAGTAAAGCAGTTTCACGTTCTATCTCTATGTTCTGTTTCCTCTTCGATGTAGCCCTAAGCAGTGACTGAGGAGAAACACTTTCATTGAAAGGGGTTGCCAAGCTTCCCAAAATTGCGAGTCTCCAGAAATCTCAGCAACTATTTTTTAACCCAAACTGGATGATACTTTCAGGTAATGATCAGTACACTAAGCCCACTTGGTTCCCCAAATTTCGTTCTTCTATGTTGAAGCGTTCGTTTCCAGTAACAGTTTGAATTTTGGCGTTTCACTCTGTTTTCTCCTATTTTGATAGATGTATTTGGAACTCTAAACCAAACACGGTTTGTGCTAGCTTCTTGAAACTTGACACAGTAATGCAGTTTCACGTTCTATCTCTATGTTCTGTCTCCTCTTGATGTAGCCCTAAGCAGTGACTGGGGAGAAACACTTACATTGAAAGGGGTTGCCAAGCTTCCAAAAATTACGAGTGTCCAAAAATCACAGCAACTATTTTTTCACCCAACCTGGATGATACTTTCAGGTAATGATCAGTACAGTAAGCCGACTTGGTTCCCCAAATTTCGTTCTTCTATGTTGAAGCGTTCGTTTCCAGTAACAGTTTGAATTTTGGCGTTTCACTCTGTTTTCTCCTATATTGATAGATGTATTTGGAACTCTAAATCAAACACGGTTTGTGCTAGCTTCTTTAAACTTGACACAGTAAAGGAGTTTCACGTTCTATCTCTATGTTTTGTTTCCTCTTGCTGTAGCACTCAGAGTGAGTGAGGAGAAACACTTTAATTGAAAGGGGTTGCCAAGCTTCCCAAAATTGCGAGTCTCTACAAATCTCAGCAAACCTGTTTTCACCCAAACTGGATGATACTTTCAGGTAATGACCAGTACACTATGCTCAATTGGTTCCCCAAATTTCGTTCTTCTATGTTGAAGCGTTCGTTTCCAGTAACAGTTTGAATTTTGGTGTTTCATTCTGTTTTCTCCTATATTGATAGATGTATTTGGAACTCTAAATCAAACACGGGTTGTGCTAGCTTCTTGAAACTTGACACAATAAAGCAGTTTCACGTTCTATCTCTATGTTCTGTTTCCTCTTGATGTAGCACTCAGCAGTGACTGAGGAGAAACACTTTCATTGAAAGGGGTTGCCAAGCTTCCCAAAATTGCGAGTCTCCAGAAATCTCAGCAACTATTTTTTAACCCAAACTGGATGATACTTTCAGGTAATGATCAGTACACTAAGCTCACTTGGTTCCCCAAATTTCGTTCTTTTATGTTGAAGCGTTCGCTTCCAGTAACTGTTTGAATTTTGGCGTTTCACTCTGTTTTCTCCTATATTGATAGATGTATTTGGAACTCTAAACCAAACACGGTTTGTGCTAGCTTCTTGAAACTTGACACAGTAAAGCAGTTTCACGTTCTATCTCTATGTTCTGTTTCCTCTTGATGTAGCACTCAGCAGTGACTGAGGAGAAACACTTTCATTGAAAGGGGTTGCCATGCTTCCCAAAATTGCGAGTCTCCAGAAATCTCAGCAACTATTTTTTAACCCAAACTGGATGATACTTTCAGGTAATGATCAGTACACTAAGCTCACTTGGTTCCCCAAATTTCGTTCTTTTATGTTGAAGCGTTCGCTTCCAGTAACTGTTTGAATTTTGGCGTTTCACTCTGTTTTCTCCTATACTGACAGATGTATTTGGAACTCTAAATCAAACACGGTTTGTGCTAGCTTCTTGAAACTTGACACAGTAAAGCAGTTTCATGTTCTATCTCTATGTTCTGTTTCCTCTGGATGTAGCCCTAAGCAGTGACTGGGGAGAAATACTTTCATTGACAGGCGTTGCCAAGCTTCCAGAAATTACGAGTCTCCAGAAATCTCAGCAACTATGATTTCACCCAACCTGGATGATACTTTCAGGTAATGATCAGTACACTAAGCCCACTTGGTTCGCCAAATTTCGTTCTTCTATGTTGAAGCGTTCGATTCCAGTAACAGTTTGAATTTTGGCGTTTTACTCTGTTTTCTCCTATATTGATAGATGTATTTGGAACTCTAAATCAAACACGGTTTGTGCTAGCTTCTTGAAACTAGACACAATAAAGCACTTTCACGTTCTATCTCTATGTTCTGTTTCGTCTGGATGTAGCCCTAAGTAGTGACTGGGGAGAAATACTTTCATTGAAAGGGGTTGCCAAGCTTCCAGAAATTACGAGTCTCCAGAAATCTCAGCAACTATGATTTCACCCAACCTTGATGATACTTTCAGGTAATGATCAGTACACTAAGCCCACTTGGTTCGCCAAATTTCGTTCTTCTATGTTGAAGCGTTCGTTTCCAGTAACAGTTTGAATTTTGGCGTTTCACTCTGTTTTCTCCTATACTGACAGATGTATTTGGAACTCTAAATCAAACACGGTTTGTGCTAGCTTCTTGAAACTTGACACACTAAAGTAGTTTCACGTTCTATCTCTATGTTCTGTTTCCTCTTGATGTAGCCCTAAGCAGTGACTGGGGAGAAATACTTTCATTGAAAGGGGTTGCCAAGCTGCCAGAAATTACGAGTCGCCAGAAATCTCAGCAACTATGATTTCACCCATACTGGATGATACTTTCAGGTAATGATGAGTACGCTAAGCCCACTGGGTTCCCCAAATTTCGTTCTTCTATGTTGAAGCGTTCGTTTCCAGTAACAGTTTGAATTTTGGCGTTTCACTCTGTTTTCTCCTATATTGATAGATGTATTTGGAACTCTAACCCAAACACGGTTTGTGCTAGCTTCTTGAAACTTGACACAGTAAAGCAGTTTCACGTTCTATCTCTATGTTCTGTCTCCTCTTGATGTAGCCCTAAGCAGTGACTGAGGAGAAACACTTTCATTGAAAGGGGTTGCCAAGCTTCCAAAAATTACGAGTCTCCAGAAATCTCAGCATCTATTTTTTCACCCAAACTTGATGATACTTTCAGGTAATGATGAGTACGATAAGCCCACTGGGTTCCCCAAATTTCGTTCTTCTATGTTGAAGCGTTCGTTTCCAGTAACAGTTTGAATTTTGGCGTTTCACTCTGTTTTCTCCTATATTGATAGATGTATTTGGAACTCTAAACAAAACACGGTTTGTGCTACCTTCTTGAAACTTGACACAGTAAAGCAGTTTCACGTTCTATCTCTATGTTCTGTTTCCTCTTCGATGTAGCACTCAGCAGTGACTGAGGAGAAACACTTTCATTGAAAGGGGTTGCAAAGCTTCCCAAATTGCGAGTCTCCAGAAATCTCAGCAACTATTTTTTAACACAAAGTGGATGATACTTTCAGGTAATGATCAGTACACTAAGCCCACTTGGTTCCCCAAATTTCGTTCTTCTATGTTGAAGCGTTCGTTTCCAGTAACAGTTTGAATTTTGGCGTTTCACTCTGTTTTCTCCTATATTGACAGATGTATTTCGAACTCTAAGTCAAACACGGTTTGTGCTAGCTTCTTGAAACTTGACACAGTAATGCAGTTTCACGTTCTATCTCTATGTTCTGTCTCCTCTTGATGTAGCCCTAAGCAGTGACTGGGGAGAAACACTTTCATTGAAAGGGGTTGCCAAGCTTCCAAAAATTACGAGTCTCCAGAAATCTCAGCATCTATTTTTTCACCCAAACTTGATGTTACTTTCAGGTAATGATGAGTACGCTAAGCCCACTGTGTTCCCCAAATTTCGTTCTTCTATGTTGAAGCGTTCGTTTCCAGTAACAGTTTGATTTTGGCGTTTCACTCTGTTTTCTCCTATATTGATAGATGTATTTGGAACTCTAAATCAAACACGGTTTGTGCTAGCTTCTTTAAACTTGACACAGTAAAGGAGTTTCAGTTCTATCTCTATGTTTTGTTTCCTCTTGCTGTAGCACTCAGAGTGAGTGAGGAGAAACACTTTAATTGAAAGGGGTTGCCAAGCTTCCCAAAATTGCGAGTCTCTACAAATCTCAGCAAACCTGTTTTCACCCAAACTGGATGATACTTTCAGGTAATGACCAGTACACTAAGCTCAATTGGTTCCACAAATTTCGTTCTTCTATGTTGAAGCGTTCGTTTCCAGTAACAGTTTGAATTTTGGTGTTTCATTCTGTTTTCTCCTATATTGATAGATGTATTTGGAACTCTAAATCAAACACGGTTTGTGCTAGCTTCTTGAAACTTGACACAATAAAGCAGTTTCACGTTCTATCTCTATGTTCTGTTTCCTCTTGATGTAGCACTCAGCAGTGACTGAGGAGAAACACTTTCATTGAAAGGGGTTGCCAAGCTTCCCAAAATTGCGAGTCTCCAGAAATCTCAGCAACTATTTTTTAACCCAAACTGGATGATACTTTCAGGTAATGATCAGTACACTAAGCTCACTTGGTTCCCCAAATTTCGTTCTTTTATTTTGAAGCGTTCGCTTCCAGTAACTGTTTGAATTTTGGCGTTTCACTCTGTTTTCTCCTATACTGACAGATGTATTTGGAACTCTAAACCAAACACGGTTTGTGCTAGCTTCTTGAAACTTGACACAGTAAAGCAGTTTCACGTTCTATCTCTATGTTCTGTTTCCTCTGGATGTAGCCCTAAGCAGTGACTGGGGAGAAATACTTTCATTGAAAGGGGTTGCCAAGCTTCCAGAAATTACGAGTCTCCAGAAATCTCAGCAACTATGATTTCACCCATACTGGATGATACTTTCAGGTAATGATCAGTACACTAAGCCCACTTGGTTCGCCAAATTTCGTTCTTCTATGTTGAAGCGTTCGTTTCCAGTAACAGTTTGAATTTTGGCGTTTCACTCTGTTTTCTCCTATATTGATAGATGTATTTGGAACTCTAAACCAAACACGGTTTGTGCTAGCTTCTTGAAACTTGACACAGTAAAGCACTTTCACGTTCTATCTCTATGTTCTGTTTCCTCTGGATGTAGCCCTAAGTAGTGACTGGGGAGAAATACTTTCATTGAAAGGTGTTGCCAAGCTTCCAGAAATTACGAGTCTCCAGAAATCTCAGCAACTATGATTTCATTCAACCTTGATGATACTTTCAGGTAATGATCAGTACACTAAGCCCACTTGGTTCGCCAAATTTCGTTATTCTATGTTGAAGTGTTCGTTTCCAGTAACAGTTTGAATTTTGGCGTTTCACTCTGTTTTCTCCTATACTGACAGATGTATTTGGAACTCTAAATCAAACACGGTTTGTGCTAGCTTCTTGAAACTTGACACACTAAAGCAGTTTCACGTTCTATCTCTATGTTCTGTTTCCTCTTGATGTAGCCCTAAGCAGTGACTGGGGAGAAATACTTTCATTGAAAGGGGTTGCCAAGCTTCCAGAAATTACGAGTCTCCAGAAATCTCAGCAACTATGATTTCACCCAAACTGGATGATACTTTCAGGTAATGATCAGTACACTAAGCCCACTTGGTTCGCCAAATTTCGTTCTTCTATGTTGAAGCGTTCGATTCCAGTAACAGTTTGAATTTTGGCGTTTTACTCTGTTTTCTCCTATATTGATAGATGTATTTGGAACTCTAAATCAAACACGGTTTGTGCTAGCTTCTTGAAACTTGACACAATAAAGCAGTTTCAAGTTCTATCTCTATGTTCTGTCTCCTCTTGATGTAGCCCTAAGCAGTGACTTGGGAGAAACACTTTCATTGAAAGGGGTTGCCAAGCTTCCAAAAATTACGAGTCTCCAGAAATCTCAGCATCTATTTTTTCACCCAAACTGGATGATACTTTCAGGTAATGATGAGTACGCTAAGCCCACTGGGTTCCCAAAATTTCGTTCTTCTATGTTGATGCGTTCGTTTCCAGTAACAGTTTGAATTTTGGCGTTTCACTCTGTTTTCTCCTATATTGATAGATGTATTTGGAACTCTAAACCAAACACGGTTTGTGCTAGCTTCTTGAAACTTGACCCAGTAAAGCAGTTTCACGTTCTATCTCTATGTTCTGTTTCCTCTTGATGTAGCACTCAGCAGTGACTGAGGAGAAACACTTTCATTGAAAGGGGTTGCCAAGCTCCCCAAAACTGCGAGTCTCCAGAAATCTCAGCAACTATTTTTTCACCCAAACTGGATGATACTTTCAGGTAATGATCAGTACACTAAGCTCACTTGGTTCCCCAAATTTCGTTCTTTTATGTTGAAGCGTTCACTTCCAGTAACTGTTTCAATTTTGGCGTTTCACTCTGTTTTCTCCTATACTGACAGATGTATTTCGAACTCTAAGTCAAACACGGTTTGTGCTAGCTTCTTGAAACTTGACACAGTAAAGCAGTTTCAAGTTCTATCTCTATGTTTTCTTTCCTCTTGATGTAGCACTCAGCAGTGACTGAGGAGAAACACTTTCATTGAAAGGGGTTGCCAAGCTTCCAGAAATTACGAGTCTCCAGAAATCTCAGCAACTATGATTTCACCCAAACTGGATGATACTTTCAGGTAATGATCAGTACACTAAGCCCACTTGGTTCGCCAAATTTCGTTCTTCTATGTTGAAGCGTTCGTTTCCAGTAACAGTTTGAATTTTGGCGTTTTACTCTGTTTTCTCCTATATTGATAGATGTATTTGGAACTCTAAATCAAACACGGTTTGTGCTAGCTTCTTGAAACTTGACACAATAAAGCAGTTTCAAGTTCTATCTCTATGTTCTGTCTCCTCTTGATTTAGCCCTAAGCAGTGACTGGGGAGAAACACTTTCATTGAAAGGGGTTGCCAAGCTTCCAAAAATTACGAGTCTCCAGAAATCTCAGCATCTATTTTTTCACCCAAACTGGATGATACTTTCAGGTAATGATGAGTAAGCTAAGACCACTGGGTTCCCAAAATTTCGTTCTTCTATGTTGAAGCGTTCGTTTCCAGTAACAGTTTGAATTTTGGCGTTTCACTCTGTTTTCTCCTATATTGATAGATGTATTTGGAACTCTAAACCAAACACGGTTTGTGCTAGCTTCTTGAAACTTGACACAGTAATGCAGTTTCACGTTCTATCTCTATGTTCTGTCTCCTCTTGATGTAGCCCTAAGCAGTGACTGGGGAGAAACACTTACATTGAAAGGGGTTGCCAAGCTTCCAAAAATTACGAGTGTCCAAAAATCACAGCAACTATTTTTTCACCCAACCTGGATGATACTTTCAGGTAATGATCAGTACACTAAGCCCACTTGGTTCCCCAAATTTCGTTCTTCTATGTTGAAGCGTTCGTTTCCAGTAACAGTTTGAATTTTGGCGTTTCACTCTGTTTTCTCCTATATTGATAGATGTATTTGGAACTCTAAATCAAACACGGTTTGTGCTAGCTTCTTTAAACTTGACACAGTAAAGGAGTTTCACGTTCTATCTCTATGTTTTGTTTCCTCTTGCTGTAGCACTCAGAGTGAGTGAGGAGAAACACTTTAATTGAAAGGGGTTGCCAAGCTTCCCAAAATTGCGAGTCTCTACAAATCTCAGCAAACCTGTTTTCACCCAAACTGGATGATACTTTCAGGTAATGACCAGTACACTAAGCCCACTTGGTTCCCCAAATTTCGTTCTTCTATGTTGAAGCGTTCGTTTCCAGTAACAGTTTGAATTTTGGCGTTTCACTCTGTTTTCTCCTATATTGATAGATGTATTTGGAACTCTAAATCAAACACGGTTTGTGCTAGCTTCTTGAAACTTGACACAGTAAAGCAGTATCACGTTCTGTCTCTATGTTCTGTTTCCTCTGGATGTATCCCTAAGCAGTGACTGGGGAGAAACACTTTCATTGAAAGGGGTTGCCAAGCTTCCAAAAATTACGAGTCTCCAGAAATCTCAGCAACTATTTTTTAACCCAAACTGGATGATACTTTCAGGTAATGATCAGTACACTAAGCTCACTTGGTTCCCCAAATTTCGTTCTTTTATGTTGAAGCGTTCGCTTCCAGTAACTGTTTGAATTTTGGCGTTTCACTCTGTTTTCTCCTATACTGACAGATGTATTTGGAACTCTAAATCAAACACGGTTTGTGCTAGCTTCTTGAAACTTGACACAGTAAAGCAGTTTCACGTTCTATCTCTATATTCTGTTTCCTCTTGCTGTAGCCCTAAGCAGTGACTGAGGAGAAACACTTTCATTGAAAGGGGTTGCCAAGCTTCCCAAAATTGCGAGTCTCCAGAAATCTCAGCAACTATTTTTTAACCCAAACTGGATGATACTTTCAGGTAATGATCAGTACACTAAGCTCACTTGGTTCCCCAAATTTCGTTCTTTTATTTTGAAGCGTTCGCTTCCAGTAACTGTTTGAATTTTGGCGTTTCACTCTGTTTTCTCCTATACTGACAGATGTATTTGGAACTCTAAACCAAACACGGTTTGTGCTAGCTTCTTGAAACTTGACACAGTAAAGCAGTTTCACGTTCTATCTCTATGTTCTGTTTCCTCTGGATGTAGCCCTAAGCAGTGACTGGGGAGAAATACTTTCATTGAAAGGGGTTGCCAAGCTTCCAGAAATTACGAGTCTCCAGAAATCTCAGCAACTATGATATCACCCATACTGGATGATACTTTCAGGTAATGATCAGTACACTAAGCCCACTTGGTTCGCCAAATTTCGTTCTTCTATGTTGAAGCGTTCGTTTCCAGTAACAGTTTGAATTTTGGCGTTTCACTCTGTTTTCTCCTATATTGATAGATGTATTTGGAACTCTAAACCAAACACGGTTTGTGCTAGCTTCTTGAAACTTGACACAGTAAAGCACTTTCACGTTCTATCTCTATGTTCTGTTTCCTCTGGATGTAGCCCTAAGTAGTGACTGGGGAGAAATACTTTCATTGAAAGGTGTTGCCAAGCTTCCAGAAATTACGAGTCTCCAGAAATCTCAGCAACTATGATTTCACCCAACCTTGATGATACTTTCAGGTAATGATCAGTACACTAAGCCCACTTGGTTCTCCAAATTTCGTTATTCTATGTTGAAGCGTTCGTTTCCAGTAACAGTTTGAATTTTGGCGTTTCACTCTGTTTTCTCCTATACTGACAGATGTATTTGGAACTCTAAATCAAACATGGTTTGTGCTAGCTTCTTGAAACTTGACACAGTAAAGCACTTTCACGTTCTATCTCTATGTTCTGTTTCCTCTTGATGTAGCCCTAAGCAGTGACTGGGGAGAAATACTTTCATTGAAAGGGGTTGCCAAGCTTCCAGAAATTACGAGTCTCCAGAAATCTCAGCAACTATGATTTCACCCATACTGGATGATACTTTCAGGTAATGATCAGTACACTAAGCCCACTTGGTTCGCCAAATTTCGTTCTTCTATGTTGAAGCGTTCGATTCCAGTAACAGTTTGAATTTTGGTGTTTTACTCTGTTTTCTCCTATATTGATAGATGTATTTGGAACTCTAAATCAAACACAGTTTGTGCTAGCTTCTTGAAACTTGACACAATAAAGCAGTTTCAAGTTCTATCTCTATGTTCTGTCTCCTCTTGATGTAGCCCTAAGCAGTGACTGGAAAGAAACTCTTTCATTGAAAGGGGTTGCCAAGCTTCCAAAAATTACGAGTCTCCAGAAATCTCAGCATCTATTTTTTCACCCAAACTGGATGATACTTTCAGGTAATGATGAGTACGCTAAGCCCACTGGGTTCCCAAAATTTCGTTCTTCTATGTTGAAGCGTTCGTTTCCAGTAACAGTTTGAATTTTGGCGTTTCACTCTGTTTTCTCCTATATTGATAGATGTATTTGGAACTCTAAACCAAACACGGTTTGTGCTAGCTTCTTGAAACTTGACACAGTAAAGCAGTTTCACGTTCTATCTCTATGTTCTGTTTCCTCTTGATGTAGCACTCAGCAGTGACTGAGGAGAAACACTTTCATTGAAAGGGGTTGCCAAGCTCCCCAAAACTGCGAGTCTCCAGAAATCTCAGCAACTATTTTTTCACCCAAACTGGATGATACTTTCAGGTAATGATCAGTACACTAAGCTCACTTGGTTCCCCAAATTTCGTTCTTTTATGTTGAAGCGTTCGCTTCCAGTAACTGTTTGAATTTTGGCGTTTCACTCTGTTTTCTCCTATACTGACAGATGTATTTCGAACTCTAAGTCAAACACGGTTTGTGCTAGCTTCTTGAAACTTGACACAGTAAAGCAGTTTCAAGTTCTATCTCTATGTTTTCTTTCCTCTTGATGTAGCACTCAGCAGTGACTGAGGAGAAACACTTTCATTGAAAGGGGTTGCCAAGCTTCCAGAAATTACGAGTCTCCAGAAATCTCAGCAACTATGATTTCACCCAAACTGGATGATACTTTCAGGTAATGATCAGTACACTAAGCCCACTTGGTTCGCCAAATTTCGTTCTTCTATGTTGAAGCGTTCGTTTCCAGTAACAGTTTGAATTTTGGCGTTTTACTCTGTTTTCTCCTATATTGATAGATGTATTTGGAACTCTAAATCAAACACGGTTTGTGCTAGCTTCTTGAAACTTGACACAATAAAGCAGTTTCAAGTTCTATCTCTATGTTCTGTCTCCTCTTGATTTAGCCCTAAGCAGTGACTGGGGAGAAACACTTTCATTGAAAGGGGTTGCCAAGCTTCCAAAAATTACGAGTCTCCAGAAATCTCAGCATCTATTTTTTCATCCAAACTGGATGATACTTTCAGGTAATGATGAGTAAGCTAAGACCACTGGGTTCCCAAAATTTCGTTCTTCTATGTTGAAGCGTTCGTTTCCAGTAACAGTTTGAATTTTGGCGTTTCACTCTGTTTTCTCCTACATTGATAGATGTATTTGGAACTCTAAACCAAACACGGTTTGTGCTAGCTTCTTGAAACTTGACACAGTAAAGCAGTTTCACGTTCTATCTCTATGTTCTGTCTCCTCTTGATGTAGCCCTAAGCAGTGACTGAGGAGAAACACTTTCATTGAAAGGTTTTGCCAAGCTTCCAAAAATTACGAGTCTCCAGAAATCTCAGCATCTATTTTTTCACCCAAACTTGATGATACTTTCAGGTAATGATGAGTACGCTAAGCCCACTGGGTTCCCCAAATTTCGTTCTTCTATGTTGAAGCGTTCGTTTCCAGTAACAGTTTGAATTTTGGCGTTTCACTCTGTTTTCTCCTATATTGATAGATGTATTTGGAACTCTAAACCAAACACGGTTTGTGCTAGCTTCTTGAAACTTGACACAGTAAAGCAGTTTCACGTTCTATCTCTATGTTCTGTTTCCTCTTCGATGTAGCACTCAGCAGTGACTGAGGAGAAACACTTTCATTGAAAGGGGTTGCCAAGCTTCCCAAAATTGCGAGTCTCCAGAAATCTCAGCAACTATTTTTTAACCCAAACTGGATGATACTTTCAGGTAATGATCAGTACACTAAGCCCACTTGGTTCCCCAAATTTCGTTCTTCTATGTTGAAGCGTTCGTTTCCAGTAACAGTTTGAATTTTGGCGTTTCACTCTGTTTTCTCCTATATTGATAGATGTATTTGGAACTCTAAACCAAACACGGTTTGTGCTAGCTTCTTGAAACTTGACACAGTAATGCAGTTTCACGTTCTATCTCTATGTTCTGTCTCCTCTTGATGTAGCCCTAAGCAGTGACTGGGGAGAAACACTTACATTGAAAGGGGTTGCCAAGCTTCCAAAAATTACGAGTGTCCAAAAATCACAGCAACTATTTTTTCACCCAACCTGGATGATACTTTCAGGTAATGATCAGTACACTAAGCCCACTTGGTTCCCCAAATTTCGTTCTTCTATGTTGAAGCGTTCGTTTCCAGTAACAGTTTGAATTTTGGCGTTTCACTCTGTTTTCTCCTATATTGATAGATGTATTTGGAACTCTAAATCAAACACGGTTTGTGCTAGCTTCTTTAAACTTGACACAGTAAAGGAGTTTCACGTTCTATCTCTATGTTTTGTTTCCTCTTGCTGTAGCACTCAGAGTGAGTGAGGAGAAACACTTTAATTGAAAGGGGTTGCCAAGCTTCCCAAAATTGCGAGTCTCTACAAATCTCAGCAAACCTGTTTTCACCCAAACTGGATGATACTTTCAGGTAATGACCAGTACACTAAGCTCAATTGGTTCCACAAATTTCGTTCTTCTATGTTGAAGCGTTCGTTTCCAGTAACAGTTTGAATTTTGGTGTTTCATTCTGTTTTCTCCTATATTGATAGATGTATTTGGAACTCTAAATCAAACACGGTTTGTGCTAGCTTCTTGAAACTTGACACAATAAAGCAGTTTCACGTTCTATCTCTATGTTCTGTTTCCTCTTGATGTAGCACTCAGCAGTGACTGAGGAGAAACACTTTCATTGAAAGGGGTTGCCAAGCTTCCCAAAATTGCGAGTCTCCAGAAATCTCAGCAACTATTTTTTAACCCAAACTGGATGATACTTTCAGGTAATGATCAGTACACTAAGCTCACTTGGTTCCCCAAATTTCGTTCTTTTATTTTGAAGCGTTCGCTTCCAGTAACTGTTTGAATTTTGGCGTTTCACTCTGTTTTCTCCTATACTGACAGATGTATTTGGAACTCTAAACCAAACACGGTTTGTGCTAGCTTCTTGAAACTTGACACAGTAAAGCAGTTTCACGTTCTATCTCTATGTTCTGTTTCCTCTGGATGTAGCCCTAAGCAGTGACTGGGGAGAAATACTTTCATTGAAAGGGGTTGCCAAGCTTCCAGAAATTACGAGTCTCCAGAAATCTCAGCAAATATGATTTCACCCATACTGGATGATACTTTCAGGTAATGATCAGTACACTAAGCCCACTTGGTTCGCCAAATTTTGTTCTTCTATGTTGAAGCGTTCGTTTCCAGTAACAGTTTGAATTTTGGCGTTTCACTCTGTTTTCTCCTATATTGATAGATGTATTTGGAACTCTAAACCAAACACGGTTTGTGCTAGCTTCTTGAAACTTGACACAGTAAAGCACTTTCACGTTCTATCTCTATGTTCTGTTTCCTCTGGATGTAGCCCTAAGTAGTGACTGGGGAGAAATACTTTCATTGAAAGGTGTTGCCAAGCTTCCAGAAATTACGAGTCTCCAGAAATCTCAGCAACTATGATTTCACCCAACCTTGATGATACTTTCAGGTAATGATCAGTACACTAAGCCCACTTGGTTCGCCAAATTTTGTTATTCTATGTTGAAGCGTTCGTTTCCAGTAACAGTTTGAATTTTGGCGTTTCACTCTGTTTTCTCCTATACTGACAGATGTATTTGGAACTCTAAATCAAACACGGTTTGTGCTAGCTTCTTGAAACTTGACACAGTAAAGCACTTTCACGTTCTATCTCTATGTTCTGTTTCCTCTTGATGTAGCCCTAAGCAGTGACTGGGGAGAAATACTTTCATTGAAAGGGGTTGCCAAGCTTCCAGAAATTACGAGTCTCCAGAAATCTCAGCAACTATGATTTCACCCATACTGGATGATACTTTCAGGTAATGATCAGTACACTAAGCCCACTTGGTTCGCCAAATTTCGTTCTTCTATGTTGAAGCGTTCGATTCCAGTAACAGTTTGAATTTTGGCGTTTTACTCTGTTTTCTCCTATATTGATAGATGTATTTGGAACTCTAAATCAAACACAGTTTGTGCTAGCTTCTTGAAACTTGACACAATAAAGCAGTTTCAAGTTCTATCTCTATGTTCTGTCTCCTCTTGATGTAGCCCTAAGCAGTGACTGGGTAGAAACACTTTCATTGAAAGGGGTTGCCAAGCTTCCAAAAATTACGAGTCTCCAGAAATCTCAGCATCTATTTTTTCACCCAAACTGGATGATACTTTCAGGTAATGATGAGTACGCTAAGCCCACTGGGTTCCCAAAATTTCGTTCTTCTATGTTGAAGCGTTCGTTTCCAGTAACAGTTTGAATTTTGGCGTTTCACTCTGTTTTCTCCTATATTGATAGATGTATTTGGAACTCTAAACCAAACACGGTTTGTGCTAGCTTCTTGAAACTTGACACAGTAAAGCAGTTTCACGTTCTATCTCTATGTTCTGTTTCCTCTTGATGTAGCACTCAGCAGTGACTGAGGAGAAACACTTTCATTGAAAGGGGTTGCCAAGCTCCCCAAAACTGCGAGTCTCCAGAAATCTCAGCAACTATTTTTTCACCCAAACTGGATGATACTTTCAGGTAATGATCAGTACACTAAGCTCACTTGGTTCCCCAAATTTCGTTCTTTTATGTTGAAGGGTTCACTTCCAGTAACTGTTTGAATTTTGGCGTTTCACTCTGTTTTCTCCTATACTGACAGATGTATTTCGAACTCTAAGTCAAACACGGTTTGTGCTAGCTTCTTGAAACTTGACCCAATAAAGCAGTTTCAAGTTCTATCTCTATGTTCTGTCTCCTCTTGATTTAGCCCTAAGCAGTGACTGGGGAGAAACACTTTCATTGAAAGGGGTTGCCAAGCTTCCAAAAATTACGAGTCTCCAGAAATCTCAGCATCTATTTTTTCACCCAAACTGGATGATACTTTCAGGTAATGATGAGTAAGCTAAGACCACTGGGTTCCCAATATTTCGTTCTTCTATGTTGAAGCGTTCGTTTCCAGTAACAGTTTGAATTTTGGCGTTTCACTCTGTTTTCTCCTATATTGATAGATGTATTTGGAACTCTAAATCAAACACGGTTTGTGCTAGCTTCTTTAAACTTGACACAGTAAAGGAGTTTCACGTTCTATCTCTATGTTTTGTTTCCTCTTGCTGTAGCACTCAGAGTGAGTGAGGAGAAACACTTTAATTGAAAGGGGTTGCCAAGCTTCCCAAAATTGCGAGTCTCTACAAATCTCAGCAAACCTGTTTTCACCCAAACTGGATGATACTTTCAGGTAATGACCAGTACACTAAGCTCAATTGGTTCCACAAATTTCGTTCTTCTATGTTGAAGCGTTCGTTTCCAGTAACAGTTTGAATTTTGGTGTTTCATTCTGTTTTCTCCTATATTGATAGATGTATTTGGAACTCTAAATCAAACACGGTTTGTGCTAGCTTCTTGAAACTTGACACAATAAAGCAGTTTCACGTTCTATCTCTATGTTCTGTTTCCTCTTGATGTAGCACTCAGCAGTGACTGAGGAGAAACACTTTCATTGAAAGGGGTTGCCAAGCTTCCCAAAATTGCGAGTCTCCAGAAATCTCAGCAACTATTTTTTAACCCAAACTGGATGATACTTTCAGGTAATGATCAGTACACTAAGCCCACTTGGTTCCCCAAATTTCGTTCTTCTATGTTGAAGCGTTCGTTTCCAGTAACAGTTTGAATTTTGGCGTTTCACTCTGTTTTCTCCTATATTGATAGATGTATTTGGAACTCTAACCCAAACACGGTTTGTGCTAGCTTCTTGATACTTGACACAGTAAAGCAGTTTCACGTTCTATCTCTATGTTCTGTCTCCTCTTGATGTAGCCCTAAGCAGTGACTGAGGAGAAACACTTTCATTGAAAGGGGTTGCCAAGCTTCCAAAAATTACGAGTCTCCAGAAATCTCAGCATCTATTTTTTCACCCAAACTTGATGATACTTTCAGGTAATGATGAGTACGCTAAGCCCACTGGGTTCCCCAAATTTCGTTCTTCTATGTTGAAGCGTTCGTTTCCAGTAACAGTTTGAATTTTGGCGTTTCACTCTGTTTTCTCCTATATTGATAGATGTATTTGGAACTCTAAACCAAACACGGTTTGTGCTAGCTTCTTGAAACTTGACACAGTAAAGCAGTTTCACGTTCTATCTCTATGTTCTGTTTCCTCTTCGATGTAGCACTCAGCAGTGACTGAGGAGAAACACTTTCATTGAAAGGGGTTGCCAAGCTTCCCAAAATTGCGAGTCTCCAGAAATCTCAGCAACTATTTTTTAACCCAAACTGGATGATACTTTCAGGTAATGATCAGTACACTAAGCCCACTTGGTTCCCCAAATTTCGTTCTTCTATGTTGAAGCGTTCGTTTCCAGAAACAGTTTGAATTTTGGCGTTTCACTCTGTTTTCTCCTATATTGATAGATGTATTTGGAACTCTAAACCAAACACGGTTTGTGCTAGCTTCTTGAAACTTGACACAGTAATGCAGTTTCACGTTCTATCTCTATGTTCTGTCTCCTCTTGATGTAGCCCTAAGCAGTGACTGGGGAGAAACACTTTCATTGAAAGGGGTTGCCAAGCTTCCAAAAATTACGAGTCTCCAGAAATCTCAGCATCTATTTTTTCACCCAAACTTGATGTTACTTTCAGGTAATGATGAGTACGCTAAGCCCACTGTGTTCCCCAAATTTCGTTCTTCTATGTTGAAGCGTTCGTTTCCAGTAACAGTTTGATTTTGGCGTTTCACTCTGTTTTCTCCTATATTGATAGATGTATTTGCAACTCTAAACCAAACACGGTTGGTGCTAGCTTCTTGAAACTTGACACAGTAAAGCAGTTTCACGTTCTATATCTATGTTCTGTTTCCTCTTGATGTAGCACTCAGCAGTGACTGAGGAGAAACACTTTCATTGAAAGGGGTTGCCAAGCTTCCCAAAATTGCGAGTCTCCAGAAATCTCAGCAACTATTTTTTAACCCAAACTGGATGATACTTTCAGGTAATGATCAGTACACTAAGCCCATTTGGTTCCCCAAATTTCGTTCTTCTATGTTAAAGCGTTCATTTCAGTAACAGTTTGAATTTTGGCGTTTCACTCTGTTTTCTCCTATATTGATACATGTATTTGGAACTCTAAACCAAACACGGTTTGTGCTAGCTTCTTGAAACTTGACACAGTAAAGGAGTTTCACGTTCTATCTCTATGTTCTGTTTCCTCTTGATGTAGCACTCAGCAGTGACTGAGGAGAAACACTTTCATTGAAAGCGGTTGCCAAGCTTCCCAAAATTGCGAGTCTCCAGAAATCTCAGCAACTATTTTTTAACCCAAACTGGATGATACTTTCAGGTAATGATCAGTAAACTAAGCTCACTTGGTTCCCCAAATTTCGTTCTTTTATGTTGAAGCGTTCGCTTCCAGTAACTGTTTGAATTTTGGCGTTTCACTCTGTTTTCTCCTATACTGACAGATGTATTTGGAACTCTAAACCAAACACGGTTTGTGCTAGCTTCTTGAAACTTGACACAGTAAAGCAGTTTCACGTTCTATCTCTATGTTCTGTTTCCTCTGGATGTAGCCCTAAGCAGTGACTGGGGAGAAATACTTTCATTGAAAGGGGTTGCCAAGCTTCCAGAAATACGAGTCTCCAGAAATCTCAGCAACTATGATTTCACCCATACTGGATGATACTTTCAGGTAATGATCAGTACACTAAGCCCACTTGGTTCGCCAAATTTCGTTCTTCTATGTTGAAGCGTTCGTTTCCAGTAACAGTTTGAATTTTGGCGTTTCACTCTGTTTTCTCCTATACTGATAGATGTATTTGGAACTCTAAACCAAACACGGTTTGTGCTAGCTTCTTGAAACTTGACACAGTAAAGCACTTTCACGTTCTATCTCTATGTTCTGTTTCCTCTGGATGTAGCCCTAAGTAGTGACTGGGGAGAAATACTTTCATTGAAAGGGGTTGCCAAGCTTCCAGAAATTACGAGTCTCCAGAAATCTCAGCAACTATGATTTCACCCAACCTTGATGATACTTTCAGGTAATGATCAGTACACTAAGCCCACTTGGTTCGCCAAATTTCGTTATTCTATGTTGATGCGTTCGTTTCCAGTAACAGTTTGAATTTTGGCGTTTCACTCTGTTTTCTCCTATACTGACAGATGTATTTGGAACTCTAAATCAAACACGGTTTGTGCTAGCTTCTTGAAACTTGACACACTAAAGCAGTTTCACGTTCTATCTCTATGTTCTGTTTCCTCTGGATGTAGCCCTAAGCAGTGACTGGGGAGAAATACTTTCATTGAAAGGGGTTGCCAAGCTTCCAGAAATTACGAGTCTCCAGAAATCTCAGCAACTATGATTTCACCCATACTGGATGATACTTTCAGGTAATGATCAGTACACTAAGCCCACTTGGTTCGCCAAATTTCGTTCTTCTATGTTGAAGCGTTCGATTCCAGTAACAGTTTGAATTTTGGCGTTTTACTCTGTTTTCTCCTATATTGATAGATGTATTTGGAACTCTAAATCAAACACGGTTTGTGCTAGCTTCTTGAAACTTGAAACAATAAAGCAGTTTCAAGTTCTATCTCTATGTTCTGTCTCCTCTTGATGTAGCCCTAAGCAGTGACTGGGGAGAAACACTTTCATTGAAAGGGGTTGCCAAGCTTCCAAAAATTACGAGTCTCCAGAAATCTCAGCATCTATTTTTTCACCCAAACTGGATGATACTTTCAGGTAATGATGAGTACGCTAAGCCCACTGGGTTCCCAAAATTTCGTTCTTCTATGTTGAAGCGTTCGTTTCCAGTAACAGTTTGAATTTTGGCGTTTCACTCTGTTTTCTCCTATATTGATAGATGTATTTGGAACTCTAAACCAAACACGGTTTGTGCTAGCTTCTTGAAACATGACACAGTAAAGCAGTTTCACGTTCTATCACTATGTTCTGTTTCCTCTTGATGTAGCACTCAGCAGTGACTGAGGAGAAACACTTTCATTGAAAGGGGTTGCCAAGCTCCCCAAAACTGCGAGTCTCCAGAAATCTCAGCAACTATTTTTTCACCCAAACTGGATGATACTTTCAGGTAATGATCAGTACACTACGCTCACTTGGTTCCCCAAATTTCGTTCTTTTATGTTGAAGCGTTCACTTCCAGTAACTGTTTGAATTTTGGCGTTTCACTCTGTTTTCTCCTATACTGACAGATGTATTTCGAACTCTAAGTCAAACACGGTTTGTGCTAGCTTCTTGAAACTTGACACAGTAAAGCAGTTTCAAGTTCTATCTCTATGTTTTCTTTCCTCTTGATGTAGCACTCAGCAGTGACTGAGGAGAAACACTTTCATTGAAAGGGGTTGCCAAGCTTCCAGAAATTACGAGTCTCCAGAAATCTCAGCAACTATGATTTCACCCAAACTGGATGATACTTTCAGGTAATGATCAGTACACTAAGCCCACTTGGTTCGCCAAATTTCGTTCTTCTATGTTGAAGCGTTCGTTTCCATTAACAGTTTGAATTTTGGCGTTTTACTCTGTTTTCTCCTATATTGATAGATGTATTTGGAACTCTAAATCAAACACGGTTTGTGCTAGCTTCTTGAAACTTGACACAATAAAGCAGTTTCAAGTTCTATCTCTATGTTCTGTCTCCTCTTGATTTAGCCCTAAGCAGTGACTGGGGAGAAACACTTTCATTGAAAGGGGTTGCCAAGCTTCCAAAAATTACGAGTCTCCAGAAATCTCAGCATCTATTTTTTCACCCAAACTTGATGTTACTTTCAGGTAATGATGAGTACGCTAAGCCCACTGTGTTCCCCAAATTTCGTTCTTCTATGTTGAAGCGTTCGTTTCCAGTAACAGTTTGATTTTGGCGTTTCACTCTGTTTTCTCCTATATTGATAGATGTATTTGGAACTCTAAACCAAACACGGTTGGTACTAGCTTCTTGAAACTTGACACAGTAAAGCAGTTTCACGTTCTATATCTATGTTCTGTTTCCTCTTGATGTAGCACTCAGCAGTGACTGAGGAGAAACACTTTCATTGAAAGGGGTTGCCAAGCTTCCCAAAATTGCGAGTCTCCAGAAATCTCAGCAACTATTTTTTAACCCAAACTGGATGATACTTTCAGGTAATGATCAGTACACTAAGCCCACTTGGTTCCCCAAATTTCGTTCTTCTATGTTGAAGCGTTCGTTTCCAGTAACAGTTTGAATTTTGGCGTTTCACTCTGTTTTCTCCTATATTGATAGATGTATTTGGAACTCTAAACCAAACACGGTTTGTGCTAGCTTCTTGAAACTTGACACAGTAATGCAGTTTCACGTTCTATCTCTATGTTCTGTCTCCTCTTGATGTAGCCCTAAGCAGTGACTGCGGAGAAACACTTTCATTGAAAGGGTTTGCCAAGCTTCCAAAAATTACGAGTCTCCAGAAATATCAGCATCTATTTTTTCACCCAAACTTGATGATACTTTCAGGTAATGATGAGTACGCTAAGCCCACTGTGTTCCCCAAATTTCTTTCTTCTATGTTGAAGCGTTCGTTTCCAATAACAGTTTGATTTTGGCGTTTCACTCTGTTTTCTCCTATATTGATAGATGTATTTGGAAATCTAAACCAAACACGGTTTGTGCTAGCTTCTTGAAACTTGACACAGTAAAGCAGTTTCACGTTCTATCTCTATGTTCTGTTTCCTCTGGATGTAGCGCTAAGCAGTGACTGGGGAGAAATACTTTCATTGAAAGGGGTTGCCAAGCTTCCAGAAATTACGAGTCTCCAGAAATCTCAGCAACTATGATTTCACCCATACTGGATGATACTTTCAGGTAATGATCAGTACACTAAGCCCACTTGGTTCGCCAAATTTCGTTCTTCTATGTTGAAGCGTTCGTTTCCAGTAACAGTTTGAATTTTGGCGTTTCACTCTGTTTTCTCCTATATTGATAGATGTATTTGGAACTCTAAACCAAACACGGTTTGTGCTAGCTTCTTGAAACTTGACACAGTAAAGCACTTTCACGTTCTATCTCTATGTTCTGTTTCCTCTGGATGTAGCCCTAAGTAGTGACTGGGGAGAAATACTTTCATTGAAAGGGGTTGCCAAGCTTCCAGAAATTACGAGTCTCCAGAAATCTCAGCAACTATGATTTCACCCAACCTTGATGATACTTTCAGGTAATGATCAGTACACTAAGCCCACTTGGTTCGCCAAATTTCGTTATTCTATGTTGAAGCGTTCGTTTCCAGTAACAGTTTGAATTTTGGCGTTTCACTCTGTTTTCTCCTATACTGACAGATGTATTTGGAACTCTAAATCAAACACGGTTTGTGCTAGCTTCTTGAAACTTGACACACTAAAGCAGTTTCACGTTCTATCTCTATGTTCTGTTTCCTCTGGATGTAGCCCTAAGCAGTGACTGGGGAGAAATACTTTCATTGAAAGGGGTTGCCAAGCTTCCAGAAATTACGAGTCTCCAGAAATCTCAGCAACTATGATTTCACCCATACTGGATGATACTTTCAGGTAATGATCAGTACACTAAGCCCACTTGGTTCGCCAAATTTCGTTCTTCTATGTTGAAGCGTTCGATTCCAGTAACAGTTTGAATTTTGGCGTTTTACTCTGTTTTCTCCTATATTGATAGATGTATTTGGAACTCTAAATCAAACACGGTTTGTGCTAGCTTCTTGAAACTTGACACAATAAAGCAGTTTCAAGTTCTATCTCTATGTTCTGTCTCCTCTTGATGTAGCCCTAAGCAGTGACTGGGGAGAAACACTTTCATTGAAAGGGGTTGCCAAGCTTCCAAAAATTACGAGTCTCCAGAAATCTCAGCATCTATTTTTTCACCCAAACTGGATGATATTTTCAGGTAATGATGAGTACGCTAAGTCCACTGGGTTCCCAAAATTTCGTTCTTCTATGTTGAAGCGTTCGTTTCCAGTAACAGTTTGAATTTTGGCGTTTCACTCTGTTTTCTCCTATATTGATAGATATATTTGGAACTCTAAACCAAACACGGTTTGTGCTAGCTTCTTGAAACTTGACACAGTAAAGCAGTTTCACGTTCTATCTCTATGTTCTGTTTCCTCTTGATGTAGCACTCAGCAGTGACTGAGGAGAAACACTTTCATTGAAAGGGGTTGCCAAGCTCCCCAAAACTGCGAGTCTCCAGAAATCTCAGCAACTATTTTTTCACCCAAACTGGATGATACTTTCAGGTAATGATCAGTACACTAAGCTCACTTGGTTCCCCAAATTTCGTTCTTTTATGTTGAAGCGTTCACTTCCAGTAACTGTTTGAATTTTGGCGTTTCACTCTGTTTTCTCCTATACTGACAGATGTATTTGGAACTCTAAATCAAACACGGTTTGTGCTAGCTTCTTGAAACTTGACACACTAAAGCAGTTTCACGTTCTATCTCTATGTTCTGTTTCCTCTTGATGTAGCCCTAAGCAGTGACTGGGGAGAAATACTTTCATTGAAAGGGGTTGCCAAGCTTCCAGAAATTACGAGTCTCCAGAAATCTCAGCAACTATGATTTCACCCATACTGGATGATACTTTCAGGTAATGATCAGTACACTAAGCCCACTTGGTTCGCCAAATTTCGTTCTTCTATGTTGAAGCGTTCGTTTCCAGTAACAGTTTGAATTTTGGCGTTTCACTCTGTTTTCTCCTATATTGATAGATGTATTTGGAACTCTAAACCAAACACGGTTTGTGCTAGCTTCTTGAAACTTGACACAGTAAAGCAGTTTCACGTTCTATCTCTATGTTCTGTTTCCTCTTCGATGTAGCACTCAGCAGTGACTGAGGAGAAACACTTTCATTGAAAGGGGTTGCCAAGCTTCCCAAAATTGCGAGTCTCCAGAAATCTCAGCAACTATTTTTTAACCCAAATTGGATGATACTTTCAGGTAATGATCAGTACACTAAGCCCACTTGGTTCCCCAAATTTCGTTCTTCTATGTTGAAGCGTTCGTTTCCAGTAACAGTTTGAATTTTGGCGTTTCACTCTGTTTTCTCCTATATTGATAGATGTATTTGGAACTCTAAACCAAACACGGTTTGTGCTAGCTTCTTGAAACTTGACACAGTAAAGCAGTTTCACGTTCTATCTCTATGTTCTGTTTCCTCTTCGATGTAGCACTCAGCAGTGACTGAGGAGAAACACTTTCATTGAAAGGGGTTGCCAAGCTTCCCAAAATTGCGAGTCTCCAGAAATCTAAGCAACTATTTTTTAACCCAAACTGGATGATACTTTCAGGTAATGATCAGTACACTAAGCTCACTTGGTTCCCCAAATTTCGTTCTTTTATGTTGAAGCGTTCGCTTCCAGTAACTGTTTGAATTTTGGCGTTTCACTCTGTTTTCTCCTATATTGATAGATGTATTTGGAACTCTAAACCAAACACGGTTTGTGCTAGCTTCTTGAAACTTGAAACAGTAAAGCAGTTTCACGTTCTAGCTCTATGTTTTCTTTCCTCTTGATGTAGCACTCAGCAGTGACTGAGGAGAAACACTTTCATTGAAAGGGGTTGCCAAGCTTCCCAAAATTGCGAGTCTCTAGAAATCTCAGCAAACATTTTTGTACCTAACGTGGATGATACTTTCAGGTAATGATCAGTACACTAAGCTCACTTTGTTCCCCAAATTTCGTTCTTCTATGTTGAAGCGTTCGTTTCCAGTAACAGTTTGAATTTTGGCGTTTCACTCTGTTTTCTCCTATATTGATAGATGTATTTGGAACTCTAAATCAAACACGGTTTGTGCTAGCTTCTTGAAACGTGACACAGTAAAGCAGTTTCAAGTTCTATCTCTATGTTCTGTTTCCTCTTGATGTAGCACACAGCAGTGACTGGGGAGAAACACTTTCATTGAAAGGGGTTGCCAAGCTTCCAAAAATTACGATTCCCCAGAAATCTCAGCAACTATTTTTTCACCCAAACTGGATGATACTTTCAGGTAATGATGAGTACACTAAGCCCACTGGGTTCCCCAAATTTCGTTCTTCTATGTTGAAGCATTCGTTTCCAGTAACAGTTTGAATTTTGGCGTTTCGCTCTGTTTTCTCCTATATTGATAGATGTATTTGCAACTCTAAACCAAACACGATTTGTGCTAGCTTCTTGAAACTTGACACAATAAAGCAGTTTCAAGTTCTATCTCTATGTTCTGTTTCCTCTTGATGTAGCCCTAAGCAGTGACTGGGGAGAAACCCTTACATTGAAAGGGGTTGCCAAGCTTCCAGAAATTACGAGTCTCCAGAAATCTCAGCAACTATGATTTCACCCAAACTGGATGATACTTTCAGGTAATGATCAGTACACTAAGCCCACTTGGTTCCCCAAATTTCATTCTTCTATGTTGAAGCGTTCGTTTCCAGTAACAGTTTGAATTTTGGCGTTTCACTCTGTTTTCTCCTATATTGATAGATGTATTTGGAACTCTAAATCAAACACGGTTTGTGCTAGCTTCTTGAAACTTGACACAGTAAAGCAGTATCACGTTCTATCTCTATGTTCTGTTTCCTCTGGATGTAGCCCTAAGCAGTGACTGGGGAGAAACACTTTCATTGAAAGGGGTTGCCAAGCTTCCAAAAATTACGAGTCTCCAGAAATATCAGCAACTATTTTTT